>NC_086320.1:16302225-17502225 GCF_036172605.1 Pelobates fuscus
ACATTAAGCTTGATGACACTAACAAGGAAAGGAGAAACATCAGGTGCTTAAGTAAAACCTGTTTATGATAAAATAAACAGCAGAAAACATCTTCTCTTGCCAACTCAAGAAGTGCAGATATAAAAAAGGGAGCTGCACCAATAATTCAATGTCCACAATTTGGCTTGTAGATATGCCTGCATCCATGACATAAGATAACCAAGTGAGATCCCAATGGTGAGGTATTTAGCTCAAATATATGTTATTAAGGAATAATGGATGCACTCACATGTTTAGGAGCTTATTTCAACCTCTCTGTAATTAGCTCAAGCAATACAATTCCTCCTCTGGATATGTGGATGTGGTCAGTCCTTTTGGAGATGACGCTCAGTAGAGTATATAGAATAGGAAGAAAATGAGAACTGCAGGGAAGTCCACTATTCAACCCAATAGTATGTATATCTATGTGAAAATACACTCAGGCCATACACAACTCTACTAGATATCAGATCTCATTCATACGGATTACACAGAAAGCCTGCAGAATATGAAACAAAATCTGCTGTTAGGTTTGCCTCTTTCAAAATCCAAAGTATGGTTTATCAAGCTTTTCACCACATCGGACTTTAACCACTTCAGTCTGCACCAACAATGCTTATCACGGAGAAGTTATCCATGAAGAAACACAATGAAATGATTTGTAAACCTTCCCAATCATGGGCTGACATGTGAATTTTATTCTAGACTCATTCCTACTGATTGAAATGTTCACATGGACAGTAAAATTATATAGTTACTATCTTATAAACTAATACTGATTAAGGGTAACATGCGAGAAACATGAAACCAATCAATCACTCAGGATATTCGTCTTGCATGTTGGTGTGGTGTCAGTAAATGTTCTATATGTTTCATTAGTTCAGTTTTAATTTTTTCAAAAGCTGCAATATAAATCAGAGTTAAGGTTTCCATAATTGCGTCTCGCCCTGTGACTATTCGTACTTATCACGTAATGACATGCTTTCAGCATTTCCTTGACATTGTAGTGAATAAACCTGGACAATGACGGCTCCAGTGCAATTTGCACGTTACTCAGTGAAGCCTATATTATATGCTTTAATGCCCTTTATAATCGTGGGCGTTCATTCTTCTGGACTCATCAGTACGCTATGAAGTGTTGATTGCATTCTAAATAAAGCACACCACTGTCAAATCACTAATCTTTTAAATCTAGAGAGACAGTGCAGAAAATATTGAAATGACAAAGAATGGGTCTCTGTATAAAATGTAACATGGTCTTCAGGACAATTAACAGTAAATATAGTGTCATTAAATAATCCTGTGAATTAGACGTGAATCATTTTACTGCTCCTCTTCCCACAGTTACAAGTGTCAAAATGTCTGTCTGAAATGTGAGTGGGAAAGGTTTATTGGCAGTCGAGAGTGGGCATTTAGGAGTGGGCATGTGTTTCTGTGAGTGGGCATCGATTTACACCACTAGCTAACATTGTTAGAGTTAGTTAAATTATATTGCAATAAATTGCCAGAATGCATGCATCTCTGGCTATAATTTACTGATTAAAATTTATGTAAATTCATCGGCTAATTTCTCAGCACTATAAACCAGAAATTCACCCACATTTGTGGCACACACTAAATTAGAGCCAGGCTGTTTGATAAAATCTGCTTTCCTGAGCTGAATATTTAGTTAAAGATGTCCCTGTTCTTAAGAACCTTTCTAGAAAAACGGAATTGTAAAATTAGCAATCTGAAAGAAATGCTGCATTTTGTGTCAGATTGAAATCATAAATTTTTCCAATTCTTTTAAAAGATAAGCTAGTTGTTAATTAGATTTTTTTTTACTGAAAATCAAAGCAACACTTCAAGTACTGTAACCACTACTGCACACCTGAAAGAGAGCAAATATATATTTTCTGCTGAAGCATTGAAACATACAAAAACACAGAGCAGGATTAAACATAAAGCAACCCAAAGCAGCTGCCTAGGGCACGGGGTTAGACAGAAACCCCGGATCCATGAATTTGCTTGATCCTGTTAACTGTCCCTATGTAAAAAATTAAGTGAGTGGGGGGTGGACACAAATAGGTAAACTGCCTAGAGACCCCTGGGATGAAAACCCTTCTCTGCCTAACAGTGGTCTTGATTTAAAGGACTACTATAGTGCCAGGAAAACAAACTTGCTTTCCTGGCACTATATAGTCCACTCTCAGGGGCCCCCTCCCACTGGGCTGGTGGGGTTAAAACCCCTTCAGCCACTTACCTTAATCCAGCACCGGGCTCCCTCGGCACTGGTGACCTCTCCTCCCCCTCCAACATCAGCTCCCAAGTGGAGCCACACACACATTCAAACAGCCCATAGGAAAGCATTACTCAATGCTTTCCTTTGGACATTCTGCGTGCTCAATGCGATTTTCACATTGAGCGTCGCGGAAGCGCCCCTAGCGGCTGTCAGGAAGACAGCCACTAGAGGCTATGTTTACAGCTGTAGGGTTAAAACCTGGGGGACCTGGCACCCAGACCACTTAATTGAGCTGAAGTAGTCTGGGTGACTATAGTGGTCCTTTAATTCATTGGATTTGACAACTAAAGGTTGTTGATAATTTTTAAAATGTTTGTACTATTTGCCCACTGGCCTAACTAGCATAAAATAGTTTTAAAAGCATATGAAGATCAAGATGATCTACTGTATTAACATAAGTGAAGTTTACTACCATGCTACAGGTTGGGGCATGCCTACTATTTCAATTAATTCCCCACTCAAGTCTTGAGAGAAGTGAGATTGGCATGTACGAGCGCTCTGATATGTTGGCTTACAAGACGACCATTCAGAGCCCTCTAACTGAGCTTGGGAAAGCAATGTAGGGGCTTTTCCCATCTCAAAAGTTCATTCTGTGCAGAACCTCCATGGGTAAAGATGGATTAATCTTCACCCATGGAGAATCCATCCACTGTTTCTGGCTGATAGAACTAACTCAATGCCATTAGATTCCAATAATAGCAGGGGGACTTCAAATTAGTACATTTTTAATGAATGCTTCACTGGAGTTTGTCAACTTTTTTTTAAAATCTATTTTTTATTTTTTTTTAAAAATCACCAAGTGTGTTATTTCTGCTTATATGTTAATGCAGCTGTAATCAAAATTATTCAACCCCCATTAAAAATCAGGTTTATTGTCAAAATATACAGACTTCCAGCTGTTTGCAATGAACAAATCAAACAAAGGCAAAGGAAATGGCTCAACTCAACAAATGCTTTAACTGGTTTCCCCTAATTCAACTAAAAAAGGAAATTATAATAACTACTCCAGCCTCAAAAGTATTAATCCCTTTCATGGCAAGCATCTTTAGTACTTAGTAGATCACCCTTTTGCTGTTATTACCTGCTGCAAATGATATGCCAGTTTCTGGCATTGTTCCTGAGGAATATTAGCCTATTGCTCATGGGCAAAGACCACCAGTTCAGTAAAATTATTGGGTTTGCGTGCTGCAACTGCCTTCTTCAAATCCCACCAGAGATTTTCTATGGGCTTCCAGTCAGGTGACTATGATGGCCAACAGAATTTTCTTGGACTTCTTCAACAACCCAGCCTTGGAGAAATTTGAGATATGCTTGGAATCCTTGTCTTATTGGAAGGTCCAAGGGCACCCATGTTTCAGCTTCCTCACAGATGACATGATGTTTTTTCCTCGGATTTCCTGATACTTCAAGAAATCCATCTGGCCTTCTACACGCTACAGGTTTCCAGTGCCAGAGCATCGAAGCAGCCCCAGACCATCAACGGGCCACCACCAAACTTAACTGTAGGCAGAGTGTTCTTTTCAGCGTATGAGTCATTCTTTTTCCTCCAGACATACCATTGATTCATTGGGATGAAACGTTCAAGTTTTGTTTCATTTCTCCACAGAACAGAATCCCCAAACTTATGTGGCTTATTTATATGATTTGGAGCATATTGTAGACGACCTTTCTTGTGCTTTTGGGTCAGTAGTGGTGTATGTCTTGGAGTTCTGCCATAGAAACCTTCTGCTTGTTCCCACCAAGTTTTGCTGCATGTCATTTGCAGTTATTCAAGGGTTTTTTCACAAACTGCCTCAGAAATCTGGTTGCAGCCATTGATAGCTTCCTTTTTCTGCCACGTCCATGCAGTGTAACCACTGTTCTTTCACCTTTGAGCTAGCAAACTATGCTTCCAACTGTGTCTCTAGGAACATTCAGTACCTTTGATATCTTTTTGTATCCTGTTCCTTGTTTGTGCAGGGTGATGAACTCGTCTCTTAACTTTGTAGACCATTCTATGGACATATTTCTGATATGCAGCCAAATGTGACACTCAACAAAGCCCTAGTCTGTTCAGGTATATCAATTGTTCCAGCCCAAGCACACATGAATGCCTTGATTAGTTGAATCAGGTGTGCTTCAGACAACACCTATTTTGCATAATTTAGCTGTTGTGAGGGATTCTATTCAGGGGGTTGAAAAATGTTGAGACTGGAGAAGCCATTATAAGTTGCATTTTCAGTTGAATTTGGGGAAACCACTTGAAGCATTCGTCAATTGCTACTTCAATTGCTTTTGTTTGATTTTTTTGATCCGTCAAATTATCAATGGAGGTTGAATAGTTTTAATTACAACTGTATATCTGGTCCAATCTAAACATCCATTCTCTGAAACTTAAAAAGCTTAGTAAAGCAAGTGTGTTAAATTTAGGAACCACACATTTGCAATCTGCTTCTATTTATATGTATAAGTAATATAAAACAATAAAGGTGGAATTAAAACATTCCAGCAAAATAAGCTTAGCCAAACTTTGAAAAAGTTTACTGTCATAGCAGAAAATAATATAATAGAATGTAGATGTAGATTGCATGCGTTAACATATTATATATATATATGGTTATTCCGGAATTAGATTTACACTATGCTGCTCTCATCAGTAGATGTAGGTATGAGAATAGTAGAGGTAATAGTGGGAATAATAGTGGGAATAATGTAGCTAAAAGATGACACATTCCACCCACATCCCACTCGTCTCATCAAACAATATATCAGCCTACGATAGACATATAATTGAATGAATCAGCACCAGTATTCTTATCAAAATGTCACTAGCATTAAAGTGACACACTGCAGTAATTAGCTCTGCCCTACATTTTTAAGTAAAAAATAAATACATTTTAAGTAGATGTGTAGCTCATGGATACATTGTAAATAAATACTGTAGGAACAGAAATATAATATGAGTCCACATGGTTTCCTTCTATTATATCTATATGAATTATGGCTTTTAGAATCTCTTTGGGGCTTGGACCTCTTGACCTACTTTTCCTGTATGTCTAACGTGTTTTGTCAGAATAAATTGTTTGACTTGGTTTATTCATTGTACACCGCTGTCTAGTATGTTGGCACTATATAAACATTGTAATTGTATGGCAGGTTTCTTTCTATCAAAAAATAAATTTCTACACATCTAGCCAAGGACCAATGCATTTGATTTGGAATCCTGTGGTCTTATGAACTAAATGTACTTTTTAACCAATAGGAGAAGCAGAAAAGTAGTATCATAATATTGCTTTAAAAAAACAAAACTGATGTGTGAATTCCCTATGCCATTGTCTTGGTATCCCCAGCGGTTTAAAAAAAAAAAAAACAAAGGATCCAGAACTTATTTTTTTTACTAATAATAATCTCTACTGATAAGAACATAACATTTTTATGCTGAAAATTGCACAATTGTTGGTTCTAACATACACACAAATAAAGAAAAAAATAAGTGTATTGACATTTACAAGGAGATGGTTAAATAAAGTGAAAACACGTTTAACTGAACGTAGAAGACAGGCCTCTGGATACAGGGGAGCAGCCAGCTCATGAACTCAGGATAGGCAGGCAGCTAGCACAAGAACTCGGGATAGGCAGGCAGCTAGCACAGGAACTCGGGATAGGCAGGCAGCTAGCACAGGAACTCGGGATAGGCAGGCAGCCAGCTCAAGAACTCTGCATAGGCAGGCAGCTAGCACAGGAACTTGGGATAGGCAGGCAGCTAGCACAGGAACTTGGGATAGGCAGGCAGCCAGCTCAGGAACTTGGTATAGGCAGGCAGCCAGCTCAGGAACTCGGGATAGGCAGGCAGCTACCACATGAACTCGGGATAGGCAGGCAGCTAGCACAGGAACTCAGGATAGGCAGGCAGCTAACTCAGGAACTCGGGATAGGCAGGCAGCCAGCTCAAGAACTCGGCATAGGCAGGCAGCTAGCACAGGAACTTGGGATAGGCAGGCAGCTAGCACAGGAACTTGGGATAGGCAGGCAGCCAGCTCAGGAACTTGGTATAGGCAGGCAGCCAGCTCAGGAACTCGGGATAGGCAGGCAGCTACCACATGAACTCAGGATAGGCAGGCAGCTAGCACAGGAACTCGGGATAGGCAGGAAGCTAGCACAGGAACTCGGGATAGGCAGGCAGCAAGCACAGGGACTCAGGATAGGCTGGCAGCTAGCACAGGAACTCGGGATAGGCAGGCAGCTAGCACAGGAACTCGGGATAGGCAGGCAGCTAGCACAAGAAGTCGGGATATGCAGGCAGCCAGCTCAGGAACTCAGGATAGGCAGGCAGCTAGCACAGGATCTCGGGACAAAAGGACCAGACCAAAAACATTAACATTAATGAACTGGCAAACTAGAAAGGGTAAGGCTCAACTAAATAGGGAGGTGTGTATTTGTACCCCACCTCCTCTAGACTGTAAGCTTGGGTCACCATGGGGGCGTGTCTGTCGAGGTGATCGCGCGTGTTGAGCGCGAGCGGGCGAATGGAATGAGAGCTCCCGGCTCGTCAGCAACTTAGTAGCGTTGTTTGGTAGCGGCAGTTCCCTACCCGCTACCCGTTAACGATTAACCGCAGTTAAACGACTTTCCAGTTGAAACACACTGAAAATTTTGCATCATGGCCCTGGCTAAGCAAGCCAAACTGACCGATCAATTCCGCCATGTCAAAAAAGATCACCTACTGACAACGCATGAAGATGAAGAGGTAGACTCTTTACAAACTTCTACTTGGATGCAAGAGAGTGAGGCCAGTCAGTATACAGACGACCCTGTTTCAGAGAAAAAAATTGTATGCAATGTTGCAGAGCTTTAGGATTACTTTGCAATCTGATCTGAGAGAGGTGACTAATGAGATTAAGAAGGAGATGGCTGAGATGGGTGAAAGAACCAATAGTTTAGAAGACTGCTCGGGTAAAATCTGCCAAGCTCAGAACAAACTGGCAGAGACTGTAGCCTCCCTTACAGATGAATGCAAGTTACTAAAGAGGAAATTGGCGGATCTAAAGGATCGCTCAAGGCAGTGTAATGTCCGTTTTCGCGGAGTGCCGGAGAGCATTTCGAAAGATCAACTTTCAGGTTTCCTAACGACACTCTGCAGGTCATTGGTTCCAGAACTCGTAGAGCCAGATTGGCTTATGGATCGAATACATCGCTTACCGAAACCACAAAGAGTGGGCTCTGAGCTACCGCGTGATGTAATAGCACACTTCCAATTTTACAAATCAAAAGAAGCATTGTTTAAAGCGACGAGGAATATACCAACTTTACCTGAACCATATTCCAGCATACAACTGTATGCCGATCTCTCAGCATCAACTATGAATAAAAGAAGAGAATTTATCAACGTTACTAAGATCCTCAGACATAATGTCTTTCAATACCGATGGGGCTTCCCAACTAAACTTCTTATTTGGAGGAACGGGAGAACGCACACCACAAACGAACTGGAGGAAGGTATGAGTCTGTTAAAAGAGTGGAACTTAATCCCTATAGAGACTGCGTGTGGCACGGCAGGAGCTACTTTGAACTGTCCGCAAGAAGAATGGCAGACGGCGGGATCATCAAGGGGGAAGTAGGAATGAAAAGTGAGCTGATAACCATAATCTGGACTTTGGCCTACTTACTTTGGATTTGGACATCATAAAGTTAACAACTTGGGAATATATAGAACTCAAACTTCCAGGTATCCAGGTACCCAGGGTTGTGAGTATGTGTATATCACCCCCACCCCCTCCCCCCCCAAAAAAAAAGAAAAGAGAGAATGAATAGGGGGTAGGAATTTTTTTTTATATATATATATAGATATAGATTACTCTGAGTATATGGTGAATTTATCATGATAACTATAGTGCGTATAGAACGTTAACACTGATAATAAGGTGTAAATAATGGAATAATGTCTAAATAATGTGTAAATACTGTGTTAAACTGGGTAAATATTAGACAACCTATCTGTTTTACCTAATTTATCTACGCTATTTTGAACTATAAGCTTAATGCTTATACCACAACGATAAGCTTAATATATATAAGGTCTGTTCTGGGTACTGTAGTATATTATTCCAATTGAACGTAAGCGATTGTTATAACATTGCCGCCACTGTAAACAACTTAAGAACCATCAGCTAAGATTCTAATGAAGTACTGAGATATACTGACTGCGCTGTTTATGATGATTATTAGGTCATATTAGGTACGGATTGCTTATGAATTGTATACGGATTGTATATATTCTCTTAGGTTATAGCATCATTACAATGAACGCTTTTAAAAAGAGTTTATTTGTTAAAGGGAAAATAAATTAGGCATAGGGACAGGGGCTGGGTGATTAGCTATTAAGAAAATGAAGGTAGGTGAAGATCTAAATGAGCTAACAGATGTATCTATTAATTGGTAAGCCAGGAAGCTAGGATAAGGGCTACATTTGGAAAGCAACTTACTGACAAAATATAAATGTATCTATTGGAAATTAAAAAGAAAACTACTAAGTAATATACAGTCACGAACTATAGCTCTTGGTTTAACCCCTTAAGGACCAAACCTCTGGAATAAAAAGGAATCATGTCATGTGTCCATAAGGGGTTAATCTGCTATGTGGTTACTTTGTATAATTAAAGAGGTAGCGGAATGGTGACTTATAATTAATAATTAATATACTTAATAATTATAGGTTGCATGCACTTCGATTGGTCAGCAGACACGTCCCTTGGATGAGAGAGAGGTCGGGAATGTATTGCCCGCTTACATTTCATTCAGGTAGAGCGCTAGGGAATATTATGGCGCTGTGTATATATTTAAGTTGTTCCTTTTCTCTATTTTTGTTTGTGTTTACTCTTCCTTTCCCTGGGCCACTCCACTACTTAGAGAACCAACAAAAATATTACGCATTTGTATTCGCATATTGCATACGGCATAGTGAGGAATAACTGAATTGGGATCATGGATAATTATTTAACTATACTCACTTTAAATGTTAAAGGTCTAAACAGCCCTCATAAACGCAGAATGTTAGAGCATGAAATGTTGAAATCAAAAGCAGCAGTGGTATGTCTTCGAGAGACACATCTCTGTGCTAAGAACCCACCTAAATGTAATATTAAATATTACCCCCAAAGCTATCATGCTATGTTCACGACTAAAACTAAAGGGGTATCGATTTATTTTCATAGCGATTGGCCCTTTAGTCCTGACAAACAATATGCTAGAAAATATGGGAGATTGCTGATTTTGGTTGGATTATTAAATGGCAAAGAAATGAATAAGGACCAGCGCTTATTCACTAAATGTCTAATCTATCACCATATGCGAAAAACTATTGCAATATTAGCTGCTGTACATTCATGTGATACCTTCTAATGTCACAGACACAATATACAAAAATAAAAAGAGAATGTAGCGCTTATTTAAAAATAAATAAATAATGTATCACCTTTGAGAAATTGAGGAGTGTATCTTTTGGATGTCAAATTATGCTGATATCTACAAAGAGACAATCTCACATAGTATAGAACATATATGGTTAAATAAAAACGAAAATTGTAATATGTATTATGAACTCACAAACGGAGAGCTGTGGACCCAGCTCTGGTATGAATCACTTCTGGGTCCGTTTAGGCGACCCACCCCTATTCCCGGAAAAAATATTTTTCTTTATCCTACAGGGGAGAATAGAAGCACAAACGATTGCGTAGTATTGTTTGTATAATTCTTGATGTATAAAGAAAATTCCCAAGTGGGTACTTACAAAACTGGAGTCAATATAAATGACTCAATTCCAGAGTATTGTGCAGATTTAGGACTGGACTCCCTCCTTGTAAAATATGAATCCGGGAACCAGGATAAGATGAGAAAATAAAAACTGAATTTATTACAATAATATATAACAAATTAAAAAAGGTAGCAATGTCCTTAATCACCGGTGAAAATCACCGGTGATTAAGGACATTGCTACCTTTTTTAATTTGAAAATCACCGGTGATTAATGACATAATTTGACATCCAAAAGATACACTCCTCAATTTCTCAAAGGTGATATATTATTTATTTATTTATTTATAAATAAGCGCTACATTCTCTTTTTATTTTTGGATTATTAAATGGACTATCAGTAACTATAGTGTCACTGTATGCACCAAATGATGCGCAAAAATCATTTTTCACTATGGCGTTCAGAAAGATAGAACAATATAAGGCAGGACATATATTTATTTGCGGTGATTTTAACTGTGTCCCAGACCCTTCTCTTGATATCAAAAGAGTAGAGGATAAACCACCGAAACAGCTATCGGTCCACCTTGGTCAATATTTGAAGACTTTGCTGCATGAATTTGACTATTATGATCGATGGCGCAATCTCTACCCTAGTGAGAGAGATTTCACCTATTACTCAACAGTACATAAGACTTTTACTAGAATACATCTATGTCTGTTGGACATTAAAACCCTGCCCTTCGCAATTAGCGCACAAATAGGCCCAATAACGTGGTCAGACCACGCGCCTTTAAACATTAAGATAAGGGTGCCATTTTCAGTAAGGGGGAGAAGTGCCTGGCGTTTAAATGACCGTCTATTAGATGCCAATGAGCCCCTCCCAACGCTGCAATCTCAGGTAGAGATGTTTTTTAGAAATAATGCTAAATACCAGACTAATGTTATTACCCAATGGCTAGCCCATAAGGCAGTCATAAGAGGTATGTTAATACAGCAAGGAGCACGGGCAAAGAGATTACGTTTACAGGAAATGAGTAAATTAGAACAGAAGTTGACCAAGGTGGAGGCAACACATGAAGCTATTCCTACCTCACGTTCACATTCACGATTGATGATGATTCGGTCAGCCTTACATGATTTACAACTTTCGGAAACAGGGAGACATATGAGACTATTAAATCAATCATATTATGTCATGGGCAATAAAGCTGGCAGACTCTTAGCTGGTAAAGTTAAACAAAAAAAATTACAAGCTAAAATCCCTTACATAGTTTCTAAAAGGGGTGATAAATTATATAATCTCCAGGATATAGCAAATTAATTGGCAACTTACTATTCAATGCTTTATCAATTAGAGAAAGATGCTAATACACATCAACCAACTGAGGAGGAGATACAGACCTTTCTAGAGAGGGTCCCTCTACCTAGGTTAACACCATCTCAATCGAAAATTCATTTGAGGAAGAAGAGGTAGTAATAGCAATAAACTTCCTTTCTAAGCATAAGGCTCCTGGGCCTTATTATTACATAAAATTAGAAAAACAATTGACCCCAGTCCTTACTAAGCTTTTTAACTATATAAAATAAACTGGTGCCATTCCCCAAGAAATGGCAAAAAAATAATAATAGGTTGCTCTACAATGGATATAAATAGAAATAAATAAATATACTGTACTCACATACACTGAAAACGTAAACAGAACGAGTGTATAAATAATAGTCTTTTACTATTGCCAGTTGATAAAGCCCTGTGTGGTGAAACGCGTTTTGGCTAATTTTATATTTTAGATTATATTAATAAAGGATTATTGGCTTTTTTTACTATATACTTGCCATATACCTTTTATTTCATATTTTATAATTTTATTTTTACCTGGTCATATATTATCTTGGAGTCTACACCTGCCCAAGAATCCTAGGTGGGGATAGTACCACCTACGTGATTATATTGAGCAGTATATCCTGCTCATCCAAATGTGAGTACTTTTATTTCTTTATTTTAAATTTATCTTATTATAGCAGTGAGCACTATATTTGGCTTTTATCTCTTTTCCATACCGAGGAATTATCATCACCCATATCCTACCAGTGGGGGACAGACGCCACTGAATGCCAATTATACTTGAGCTAGTTCATGCTCTTGAATAGGTGAGTGAATTACCTCCCTATTTTATATCTAATTTCTACTTATCAGTATACAGTCTGCACTATTGGATTGTCTCTGTCTGCTTATTTCCATATTCATCACCGAGTCAAGATTTCTCCAACATTAGAAGATCTAGTTGGATATATTATCCATCAAAGCCTTCACATACCTATTGGAACCCATAAGAAGTCTACCAAGTTTTGGGACTATTTATACACTCGTTCTGTTTACGTTTTCAGTGTATGTGAGTACAGTATATTTATTTATTTCTATTTATATCCATTGTAGCGCGACCTAATATTATTTTTGTTTTGCCATTTCTCCTTTGAGGACATTAGAGGGAACCTCATACTTATAGGTTGCAGCTTTCCATTCATCCTCAGCTCACATTAGAACATACAGCGCTGATCCTTTATCTACCTTCATTCCCCAAGAAATGCTGGAAGCACATATTGTGGCTTTACCTAAACCTAATAAATCACCCACACAGAGTGCAAATTTGAGACCGATATCCCTACTTAATACGGATATTAAGCTCTATGCTAAATTAATAGCTTCTAGACACTAGACATTTTGTGAATCTGGTGGAATGGGCAAACATTTCATCACAAGAAGGATTCATTTTAGCATTAGATGCTGAAAAAGCTTTTGACCGCCTGCATTGGGGGTATATGTCACACCCACTAAAATGGGTTTTCCATTGGCTTTTTGAGCCAGCATATTAGCATTATATCAAAATCAGTCCGCAAATGTGTTTAACACTGTTTTTTTTTCTAACAAAATAAGAATATGTAACGGTTCTCGCCAAGGTTGTCCCCTTTCTCCCCTTTTTTCATTATATGTATGGAACCCGTAGTAAGAATTATTAAACACGACACTAGTATAACAGGTCTGAGTACACCAGGGGGCATTAAAAATAGCGCTGTTTGCGGACGATATTCTGCTCTTTATTAAAGATCCGGAGCTCTCCCTACCATCACTGACTAAACTGCTAATAGAGTATGGGCAGGTATCGTATTATAAAAATAATGTAACTAAAACACAGGCACTACCTATTAAATTACAACAAACCCTGATAGATAAATTGAAGTCACAATATAATTTTGATTGGCGCACTTCATTTATAAAATATCTGGGAGTTAAACTCTTTAAAGCAAGCAAAACATTAACTAAAGTAAATCATTATCTAATGCTTCAACAAATTAAAAACACAATGGCAAAATGGGAAGGTTTGGAGATTTTGTGGTTGGGCCGTATAAATCTCATTAAAATGGTGATATTGCCTCACATATTATATCTTTTTAGAATTACCTATAGCAATTTCCAACAAATTACTGAAGCAAATTCAGAGTACCATAAATGCTAATATTTGGAAGAGGAAACCCCCTAGAGTGGCACGAGGGAGCTCAGGTCTTTCATACGTAAAAGGTGGTCTGGGGATGCCAGACATAAAAAAATATTATAGGGCATCCTTCCTAGCAGAAGGGATTAGATTACTAAGATTTAGGAAAACCACTCAATACCCAATTTGGTTAACACTTGAAAATGCGTGTTTGCAGGGGTCAAGTCCTGGGGAAAAAAGTGTGGGAACTCCCCACCCCCCGCAAAAAAAAAACAAAACACTTGTATGCATATATAAACGCGTGCACACACATACACTCACAGACGCACACATACTCAGACACTCACACAGTGGTGTATTTTAATTTTGTGCTGCCCTAGGCATGACTATACCTGAGCACCCCCCTAACCTAAATTTACCACCCCTTCCTGGCAAGGGCGCACCGCTTCCTGATTAAGAACCCACCCCTTCCTCTTAAGACTCCACCTTTTCCTGCTCCTTTTAAAGAAATACTATAGTGCCAGGAAAACAAAGCTGTTTTCCTGGCACTATAATTCCCTATAGTGCCCCCGTCCCCCACTCAACACTGAAGGGGTTAAAATCCTATGGGTAATTAGCAGATGCTGGATGTCCTCATGCACAGGGTGGGGACGTCCAGCATCAGTTAGGAGACTTTTGGTCACCTAACCACCCGAAAGTCCCTCTAGTGGCTGTCTGGTAGACAGCCAGTAGAGGTGGAGTTACCCCTCAAGGTAATTATTGCAGTTTCTGAGAAACTGCAATAATTACACTTGCAGGTTTAAGGGGACTGGGACACTGCACCCAGACCACTTCAATGAGCTGAAGTTGTCTGGGTGCCTATAGTGTCCCTTTAAGCACACTCTCTGACAGACACCCACACTGGCAGATACACACTGACAGTAATACACACACTCAATGACAAACACATAGACGTCACTGATTTGACACGCACACATTCACTGACACACACTCATTCATTGACAGAGAGACACACACACAAACACACTGACAGACACACACACTAAATGACAGACTCTCACTGATTTGACAGACACTTACAAACATACACTAAGAGAAGCACATACACGCAAACATACACTAACAGAAGCACACACACGTGCATACACTAACAGAAGCACATACATTCATACGCACACACACGTGCATACACTAACAGAAGCAAATACACGCAAACATACACATGCATACACTAACAGAAGCACATACACTCATACACACACGTACATACGCTAACAGACGTAAGTACACTCATACACACACACTGACACAAACATACACTAACAGACATAAACTAACAGACATACACACATACACACATACACACTAACAGACATACACACACATACATACTAACAGACATACACGCACATACACTAACAGACATAAACACATACACTAACAGACACACACAGACATACACACACACAGACATAAACACATACACTAACAGACACACACATACACTAACAGACATACACAGACATACACTAACAGACATACACTAACAGACACTAACAGACATAAACACATACACTAACAGACACACACATACACTAACAGAAACACATATATACAAATAATTAATATTATTAATATTGCACACCCACCCTCCCTACCTTTTAGGAAACCTGTCAAGGGGGCCACCTGATTGCTCCTCTCTCCCTCCCCCCCCCCCCCCGGCGGGCGGCTCTCTCCCGGTCACACACGGCGAGGGAGCTGTGTCCTCTCTGCTCCCTCTCGCCGCGTGGGTTGTCTGCTGATGCAGGGAGCCGGAATATGACGTCATATTCCGGCTCCCTGCATCAG
The DNA here is from genome assembly GCF_036172605.1 of Pelobates fuscus. Classification (NCBI taxonomy): domain Eukaryota; kingdom Metazoa; phylum Chordata; class Amphibia; order Anura; family Pelobatidae; genus Pelobates; species Pelobates fuscus. Next base: position 16,317,592 of record NC_086320.1, read on the forward strand.
AAAACGGCACGCGGCGAGAGGGAGCAGAGAGGACACAGCTCCCTCGCCGTGTGTGACCGGGAGAGAGCCGCCCGCCAGGGGGGAGAGAGGAGCAATCAGGTGGCCCCCCCATGACAGGGGGAATACAGGGCATTGGGGGGCGGCATTTTTTTGCCGCCCCCTGAGTGCCTGCAGGGGGAACGGCGTTCCTGCTGTGAAAAAAGTGCAGGAACGCCGTTCCCATGCTTTCCTGCAGGACTCGAGCCCTGCGTGTTTGGATGCAAATAACATAATATATTATTTATGGACATGTTCGGTTCCCCGGTTTCCTTTGAAATCTATGTTACAAAGCACAAAACTCTTGTTAAGAATATGGAAAGAATGGTGTCCATATGTAATAAACTTAAATCTGATGTTTAGAGCTGCACCAATAATGGCATTAGCAGCCCTCTCTTTGGACCTTCAGATGAGGAGATGGCAAGAGAAGGGGGTAAGACAAATAGGTAATTTAATGAATGGGCCACAAGTAAAGCCATTTCCTGATCTTCAAAAGGAATTAGATTTGGAAGCTAGAGATCTGTTTGTGTATTTAAGGATCAAGAATATAATAAAGGTACATATTTTGGATAACCCACATATTGATGTAAATACCTTATCCACGCCAGAATTTATTTTGTCACACAAATCTGTTAAACCTTTTTCCCGGTGCTATAATGCACTGACAGAAAGTGCTGCACCAGATAAACTTAAATACATGATACAATGGAAGAATGAAATTGGGCATCAATTCCCCAGGAAAGACTGACATTCAGTTGGGTATCAATTCCCCAGGAAAGACTGACATTCAGCTATGCTTAGCACCAAGCAAACCTCACGTAGTTTATCGCTATGGGAGGCATATTGTAAGGTGACAATGAGGTGGTATTTGGTACCGCAAAGATTAGCACGTATGTATGCTGATTCATTAGGGTTATTTTGGAGGTGCGAAAAAGCAGCAGGATCTATGCTGCATTTGTTTTGGGACTGTCCCTATTTAGGAGAGTTTGGGAAAAAAATTCAGAGTTTGATTTACGACAAGACAAAGCTTGCTATCCCCTTGCATGCAGAGAAATTTGTACTCCACATTATTCCAGGAATTAATATTCATTCCCATATAAAAGTGATTTTAAATATTATTACGGTAGCAAAAATAGCTTTAGCAAGTAATTAGAAGAAGAAAGTCATTCCTTCAGATAAAGTAATACACACCGAGCTGAACAAGATTAGCACATATGAAAAGATGGCCAGTGAAGTTAATGGATGCCTTGACAAATATAAAAAAGAATGGCACAGCTAGATGATGCTTTAAAACAAGGTAATAATGAGAAAACGCGGTCCGACAGAGGTTGTAGCTGGGGCTAAAAACACTACACATAAGGGTGAGCTAAAAGCTTGGTATGACTTAAAAGGGGAAGAGTCCCCTTGGAATATAGTTAAGTAGACCCAGGTAAAGTAAAATTTCTGACTGGAGTAGGCTTTATACAAGGTGGTTAGGGCCAGTAGAGAGGTAGACTGGTATGTAAATAGGTAATGTGGAGAACAACCCAGGTTTTTCTTTTTCTTTTCCTTTCTTTCATCTTTTTTTTTTCTTCTCTTTCTTTTCTTTTTTGTATCCTTATGCACATATTTAGTTAGGGAAACTATAAACTACCAACACAACGGATTAGCAAAGTAGTACATCACAACTGTAAGTTAGTTCATTTTAAGCTAATAATATGATCAGCACAACTAGGATTTGAATGGTATGTATTTACTAAACTAACGTTAACGTATTAAGGCAACATGGGAATGTTTTAATATGAATGCTTATAATGATAATGGATAATATAAAGGCTGTTACTGCAAGTGCTTTAAAAGAAAGGGATTTTATTGTTGGATAATATGTAAAATGTGATGTACTGCCTGTTTCTTTTCTTTGGCATTAATAAAAAAATTAAAATGTTAAAAAAAAAAAAGACTGTAAGCTTGTTTGAGCAGGGTCCCTATCTACCTATGTGCCATTGTATAATTGTCTCATTTATTGTAAGTTTCCCCCCTTTCATAATATTGTAAAGCGCTGCTGTATTAGTTGGCGCTATATAAATACCAATATTAATAATAATAATAATTACAAAGTTATACCAGCTGGGAACAGAGAGAGATCTCAGTCTGGGTGCAGCAGCCTGGAATAGCACCACCGATAGGTTGTGGCACTGTGAGGTACTGCACCAGACCGAGAGTAAACCAAATTGTGACATGTGCTATCCTTGAATATATTTTATAGTGTTATTATATCCTATATGTTTATGTAAAGAATACTAATACTATGGTGAGCATTTAGATACATTTATTCTCTGCCAATTTAATGATGTTGTTATACATTTGTAACCATGACCAACAGTAGCCAAGGGAATAATGTGTGATTGATCTATCCATTGAATGGCACACATTGGTTCTCTTTAAGACATGACATTACATTAAGAGAGAGTGCTGAAAGTTAGGTAAAAGGAACGCATACTCAATGCCTTCTGGGAAAGATGTCACAATACTTTGAAAATTCAGTACAACCGAACACTCACTCAAACTCAGAACTAAGTCTTGTGAACTAAGACTTGTGTTTGGAAGAAAAAAATGGTTCTGATAAACCAGTCTGAAAATAAATAAATATATATATATTTGGGGCAAGTGAATTTCGTCCGTGTACTATTCCACTCATCAGAAAAAGTTATCAAATGAAAAGGCATGAAAATAGGGCAAGTAGTATACTGCAAAATACTTTTAAATGTGTGCAATCATTTTCACAAATATCAAAATGGTGTTTGGAACAAAATACATTTTTTGTCTAAACTAAACTATTTCCAAAAATAATAATAAAAAAAAACTATTTAGTTATAAGTTGGCCCTATTTAGCACCTTAAATACATTATCTTAAAATGTGGCTAGATTCTGATTTCACATTTGGACTTCATATTAATAAACTATCATCTAGACTCCACATTAAAACTGATGCTCTATTCAAATACAAATTCTGCTAAACTCCTGCAGTCAGGAAAGCTATAGTACCTCAATTATGTTGATGTAGAATATTCATCTCCACCACAAACAAATTTCACTAAATTCAAAGCTCGTTAGAATTAATTTTGTAAGTTTGTTTGGAAGGAAGAAGGAAGGCATCACACAGTTTTTTGGAAACTCCACTTACAGGGTTTAGAACAACATGCTCTTTATAGAGTATTTTTGTAAATGCAAGTTATGTTTTGTTACACCTTTGTTCCATTTCATTTTGATTGTTATGGTTACTTACAAGAAATGTCTATAGGAGGTTTCGGAATAACCACTACCTTTCATAACATTTATTGGAAATATAAAACATCCCTCCATCGGAATATGCTTCAATATAATTTTTTATCTCTATTTGTCGGTTGATTAGCTTTGTTTTATGTGTATGCCAGCAGAAGAGTACAGTAATTCATAAACATATTGCTACGCAAAGGAGATTTTAGAGAAAGGGCAGAGGTGGAGAGTGCGTTTTATGTTTTTGAATGTCAACAAATGCAAAGTCATAAAGAATACTACCTCTAATTGAGAAATCCCACATAAATATATAATCAAGTCTGAAGACCCTTTGAGATTAGAGATTATACTTGCAGTCCATTCTCAAGTGTCTATGATCAAAGCCATGCGGTGTAATTGGTTCAACTAGAAGATGATTTTCTGGGAAGCCATCATTTGTTAGTCATTAAACATTACTGCTGAACATAAGGCTAAATGTATTCACCTTTCAGTCGAGCAGTAACATTGACAAGAACATCTAAGCTTTCTTTTTGAAATATGTCATCATTATAAGGCCCCCGGATCCTTTGATTTAAATGTCCCTGTGTTATTTGTTTTTTTCTGTTAATTCTTCCTTGTATATATTTCTCATTCTTGCAAAGATTTCTAATTAGAGAAATTAACTGAATGCTTAGATGCTATGATAAAAAATAATTTAGTGTTACATACAGCACACTGCGAATTTATAGGCAGTCATTTTGGTCAATTGTACAAATGGGTTTTCGAGCAGCAGGATATTCTGAAATCATAGAGTGTGCTGTAAAAAAACAGGAAAATACGATTCTGTTCTGAGTGTTTTGCAGTTATAGTAACTCTTCTTATTTTATGGTTTAGTTCCACAATTATGTGTAATGAACAAAAGCCGAGGTTTTAGGAGCAGGCAGAAAAGAACGGTTTAATGGAATTCAGAGAAACGCCTTCAGACAGAACCGCTCTATTTTTACATGGGACTTAAAGGAACACTATTGTGTCGGCAATACAAATATATATTCCTGAGACTATAGTGCCAGTGCGACTGTTTAAGTGACTTTTTAAACTTGCGTTGAAGGTGATTTAACTCCCCTTTTCTCACACACTGTGCTGGTCTCACCACAGCCTTGTTTTGCGTCCATGGCTGAGATAATCAGTCTTGACAATCTCAGCCAATTTAATCCCTTAGGAAAGCACTGGGTGGCTATTGTGCATATACGGCAAATTGTCACGCTATGCCAATCAGCAGCTCCTTATAGAGATGCATCAAATCAATGCATCTCTCTGGGTTACGTTCAGTGCCTCCTCAAAGAGTTTAAAGATGCTGAATGTCAGTGCGGCACACTTTGCAACACTAAAGCAGGAAGCACCTCTAGTGGCCGTCTGAGTGACTACCACTAGAGGTGTTTTCTCTGAAAAGGCGGCTATAGCAACAAGAACAACTACATTAAGCTGAAGTGGTTCTGGTGACTCTAGTGTCCCTTTAAGGGAGGTAAATGTTTCATGGGAAGGAGAGTATGTTAAAGGGACCCTCTAAGCACCAAAACAACTGTAGCTTAATTAAGCAGTTTTGGTGTATAGGTCATGTCCCTGTTGTTGCAATCCTATTTTTGTCATTTAGCAGTTAAATCACATTGTTTCTGTTTATGCAGCACTAGCCACACCTACCCTGGCTGTGACTGACATAGCCTGCATGAAAAACTGGCTTCATTTTTAATCGGGTCTTACAACATATTGGTTTTACTTTAGAAGTTTTATTTTGTGCTCTGTAGATTGAAGGTTGGAGCAGGCAGTTAACAGAGCAGGAGATAAGACATTCTAAATGAAACAGACTGTGCAGTAAAATATGTTTAAACATTACATCTTTGTACGTGAAATGTGTGTGGAGATTGTAAGTTGCTTGCAGGAGAGGTTTAGTTAGGTCTCCATAAACAAAGTGATTGAACTCCTAAATGGCGGAGTATTGAGCAGTGAGACAAAGCATACGCATGATCTATACACCAAAACTGCTTCAGTAAGCTAACGTTTTTGTTTTAGTGCGTGTATTTTCTTTAAGATCGGAATAGTTCATATAAAGTATGCCTTGGTTGAGTACTTCAATCAGTGTCTGCATTTCATAAACAGGTTTTAATTGAATTAGTGCACATCCTCTAGTGGGATATAACAGTCATGTAATAAAAAATAAATCTTATATTAGATGTAGTATTTTCCATATAAGATATCACATATCATATGAGAACAAGGTCTATTAGCTAGCCCATAATGAAATCTTACATGATTTATGATTTCTATATCTTTAGACGGTCTGCAGAGATCCTGTTACATTTATTACAAACAAGACTAGTTTGAGAATTTCTTATCACTTCATACCCCAAGCTGACGTTCTACGTTTCTAAAGGAGTCTGGTACAGTAACCACGTGTATGTGCAGCAAGAAATCAACCAATTCTTTATACTAAGAAATGAAGCTACTCAGAAAGCTAAAGGAAGCCTTTTCAGATCTTCTTTTCATCATTTCTACTAAACCGCATCGTTTCACATTACAGGATAAAAGGACAGGTCCGTTGAAAAGAAATGGCCTGGGCAACTTTAGTGTCATTTAAAATAAAGTGCTTAAAATAAGCTTGTTCAGGATTGTGCATTTGATTCTGTATGTTTCTGTGTAATAACCACAAAGAGTAACGATTAGCAGTGAATATAAGGACTATGCTCTAATGTGAGTATAACGGTGTCAGGGTACCTGAGGCCTCTACCTCTAAGGGAGGTAGAGACTTGGTGGTTTGCCCGTCCAGGCGAGCTGTTTCCTTCGTTCCTCGCGGTTCATCCAGTCACTTAAACACCGGCCGCGAGGAATCCACGTCCTTTTCTAGCGGGACGCTCAATACGTGACGTCATGACGCTATCACGAGCGACCTGTCACTCAAGTGTCCGATATCCAATCGGTACTTGTCAGAGGCGTGATTACCATCCAGAGCCAGGGTATTTAAGCTTACTTCTCACTTCAGCTCATTGCCCTGTCGTGGTTCTAGCTTGTCTAGTCACTCAGTGCTCTGGTATTCTAGTTTGCTCTATTTGGTTTTGACTCGGCTTGTTGTACTACCCTGCTTCTCTGTTATCCCTTGACCCGGCTTGTCTCTCGCTTATCTGTCTTCTCGTTCCCTCGACCTCGGCTTGTCTCTGACTATTCTCTATTACTCTCGGTACGTTAGTCCGGCCATTCTAAGGCCCGGTATACGTACCTTTCCTCTCTTTGTACTCTGCGTGTTGGATCCCTGTCCCGATCCTGACATTCGGTTAGACAAGTTAGCTTTCATTTACTGCATTAATTTAGTTTAGGACCCACCAAAAGCAGGTTATATTTGCATTATCTGATTGGCTTGTGCACTATATATGTTTTATATGGATGTATGCAACAGGAATAAAACTCTGTGTTTTGCATCTAATTTATATATGTCTACACAATGTTTCTTAAAGCTTTAAGCACCATAACCACTACAATATTAGGTTTGAAGCGCACTTTCTGTTGTAAGTCTAGATAAGCATTCATGTTCTTTTATATTCTCAATTATAAAATGTGTATAAATAATTTAGGCGTAGCATATTATGAAAAAAGTTTTTTCTTATTAACTTTGTTCCTAGAAGCTATGGAAAGTAATCCCATTGTAGATGCAAATATCCATTTTGATATCTATCCTAGCTGTCCATATAAGAGTTAATTTGAACAAAGAATGAATTTGGCATTTTCATCCTTGCTGTGGTAGTTAGTACCCACTGCTCCATAGAGTTCCCTTTTACCCCCTCCCCAGGAAGAAAGGATTGGCAGCTCCTCTAAAGCCCTGAGGGTGTCTAAACCAGGTATAAGAAGTAAGGGAATAAAATAATTGAGGGAATGTCAAAGGTACATGAGAAGGTGATGATAAATAAAAGAAAAAATAGAGGTTCATTAACCCCTTAAGGACACATGACATGTGTGACATGTCATGATTCCCTTTTATTCCAGAAGTTTGGTCCTTAAGGGGTTAAGGGGGTCTACAAATTCATGTTGTAAATGTAGATGATTATAAATTAATATGAAATTTATATTTTCAGCACATGCTTCATTTCGTGCTGTAAACTAACTTGCTTGCTACAGGTACCTGACATGTTGTAAATGCTTTAAATTGTATGTATTCTGTAGAATTGTGAAAATCTGTAAATTGTTGTCTGGGGATGCAGAGATTTTATTGATTGTGCCCCAAATGGTGGACCCCCTGTGCAGAAGTGGGTTTGAAATTTTGGTCATAGAATGTAGGATCAGAAACCATGGACAAAGGTTTTTACCTGTGTTTTTATGACTTTTGGGAACTCAAATTGACCGGTCAAAATTTTGCCATGCTTTTAACATGGAGTAGTATAAATATTTTGAGTTTTTGAGAGTTCTGACAAATGCAGGTGATACCATGTCTGTGTAATCTGGTCCAAATGTTCTATAAGCGTATAGGAGAGAAATTCTATTGATAAGGTACATATGTTGCAACTGGTTAATGCAAGTGTTATACAAATGTTTAAGTTAAACGCGTTATATGGCCATACGGGATCCCTTCTTTAATAAGAAAACCATTGGTACCAGAACTCCTAAATAATAAAATCAAATAAAAATAAAGAAAATATACAATAATATGTTCTGAATACAGCTGTTAAAAGTTTATTCTGTGTAAATGGTGATTGTGATAAATGTGTTTTGGTTATTGATTGTCATGTATGTTAATGGGTAATTTGCTGTGCTATTTTAAATTATATTTAAACTATGTTTGTCTCAGTATTGAATAAGCTGGAAGTGGCAGCGTAATAATCTATTAAATAACTGATTTACTATTGAATACTAGTCCAAGAGCAATAAGAGTTGTAATCCTTAAAAGAAAAAGAAAAAAAACACGCTAAGTTTTAGCTGTTTTCCAAAATTCTGTTGTAATAATGGACTTCTTGCCAAAATTCGACTTTCCAGTCCAGCTGCCAGGTTTTCTGATCTTAAAGCAGTACTGCTTGCATGGTTGCAGAATGCACAAACAAGGGAAACCTACATTATGTCTGTGTTTCTTTTGGGTGTGACATTTAATAATTTATTTTGGATTGAGTTAATTGCATGTCCATTAATGGGTTTTTGTGTTGGGATGTCTGCTGGATATCTGCTACATTCGTTGTGTTCTGTGTTATAAGAGGACATGTGTGATATTACAATGAGTATGAAGACTATTTAAAGAATATTTGCATGTCATTAACGCAAGCTTTTAGTGTCTTTTTACAACAGATTAAATGCTGATCAGCTCACGAAAAAGGGGCCCCTGGAAAAAATCTGCTTCTCAAAATCGTGGATCTCTCATTCTCCATATTATTAGGGGAGTATTTAGCGTTATCTTTAACATAAACAATTGTTATGTTATATGGTTATTTAACAAGAAAGAAAAAAATTAATGGATATATAGGATAAGTTTTTTCCCAGATTAAGATTCATCTTATATGCCTCATTGATTATAGCAAAATGATGAAATGGTATTTTTAATAGAGATCAGACAATTAATTTTAGGCAATTCTAAACTACTGTATTATATTTGTATTGGTATATTGAAAGCATTTTGCAGACCTAGAAGAGAATAAATAATATAATAATTCTAAAAGGAACCATACTATGGGAAGAGGTCACCCTATTAACTCTCTAAGGGGTTAAACTCATTTTTGATAAGCATATAAAGTTTAGTTTTTGTGGTTAGTCTTTTGATACTCAATTTGAACTCAATTGAAGTATAACAACCATATCCTTATAGGTGTAGGAAACGGCTGCAATATGATTTTAATATTTGCAATATTTGCAATATATTTGATATGCAATATGATTTTAATATTTGCAATATATGTTTTCAATGTATTCTAACAATAGAAAAGTAACTAACTGCATTACACCTATGACCCAGACTGTCAGTATTGCAAACCCTGTAGGAAGACTCTGCTTTCACTGTTTATGTACTAATTCTTCAAAAGCTTATTAATATTATATCTGTGTGGTACACTAAGAAGTGTACACAAAGAGGGGGTGTGAGTTAGGTGAGTTAGGTGAGTTAGGTAATCTCGACCTGCATATGTAATATGCTTCATGAGAAAGATACAGCAGGTAGTTTTGATATAAAGAAAGAGGGAAAAGTATGTTGTATCGGTCACAAAGGATTGTGATCTTAAGCAGACGAGACAAGGACATTTGGGAGGTGATAGGAGATTGAATCAGACAAGTTTTGGAGGCAGAGGTAGAGAATTTTATCAAAGGGTCTAACTTTTGTAGAGGTGGCAACTTCAGCACTGTTTTAATTGTTTTAATTGTGGAGAGCAGGGGTTCACCCCAAGGTACTCGTGGTGAACCTGATCAAGCTGGCCCCACTGGTACTCCTGGTATTGCTGGTGCCCCTGGCTTCCCTGGTGCCTCTGGCTTCCCTGGTGCCTGTGGTGCTCCTGGACCCACCCTGGCAGGTTCCTCAATACCAACCACAGATTCAAACCTATACCCACACTCAACAACCTCAGCCTAATACACAGATGGTTCATGTTCTTAATGTTTTATATATAGATAAAACAGTATTAATGCTGGCTCTTATGGAAACCGTATTAATGCTGGCTCTTAGGGAAAGTACAAGCTGAAGTTGAGATGTAGACATTGTTTGCATAGGCTGCGCAATGTGAAATAACTAAAATAAAATAGGATAATAATAAGTATGCTTAGTCAATTTGTAACGTGGTATCATAGAGGCATCTGCAATAAAATAAGTGAGTTTACAAGACCTGACAAGTGAGGGCAACTTAATATAACACATGTCTACAGTTTGCTGCCCCTTCCTTATCAGAGGCCACTTGCAATTTTAGCAAAGCAAGACAACTCTGTATTAAACAAAGCACTTTGCAACAACAGTAATTCATTTTGTTTCTCCTATTTCATTCCTAGTTGTTCTGAAAAAAAAAAAATATTGTTTAAGTGGGATAACTGTATGGAGGTTCCACCATGTATGAAACATGATCACACACATACAGAACTGGTGGCTTTTTGGACATCGGGATCTATAAAAGGCTTTGGTTTAAAAAAATGTTACCTGGGTCCACAACATTTTTGACAGAATTCAGCATTCCAATTCTATTAAAGTAATTAATTGGGATTATCAAATTAAGGTTTAAGTTTAAGAACAGTATTTTATTAGGAATTATTCCAATATGTATATGTTAGTGTTTTAGTACTCAACAAGCATTTATATAGAATGAGTGCTTCTCTCATCCATGCAAAGGCATTCTAAAGGGAAATTATGTATTAAAATTGTATAAAGAACAATGCAATGAAATATAAGCAACACTGAGAGAAGTACATGTTACACAAGTTAAGGATTTAACATTAGTCTCTAATTTGAGTTTAGCCTAGATAATTAATTTATTGATGTCGTACTGATCCTTGTGTTTGTATGATTATAGAGACCATACTGGAGTATTTGTGCCGCCTGATATTTGGGACTACACACCAATCTCTCTGGCTGACCTACCTGCCTACCTACCTACCTTTTTTTGCAATTAAATCTGTTTGGTCAAAATCCATGCTGGCCGAAGAAACTAAAATGCTTACTTATGAGTACATAGACTGACTTGGAAAGTCCTGAAGGTGCAGTGCTGTCTAATGCCGCTATGTCTGTATTAACCCTTTCAACAATTGGGGTGTTGCAAAGAGCATTGTGGTGAACATCCAGCAAACAGAAGAATTAAGAACTATGTGGAAGCTGACATTGTCTTGTTGTCAGCCATATTGCTACCCTTAGCTATGTTATGGTGTCTAAGATTATGGAACAAAGTTTATGGTGTCTAACATTCTTTATTCTCCTTGAAAGACTTATTCTATTTTTTAGGACTATGCTGGACTATGCTGGACTATTGAACTATTTTGTTATTTTTATTTTTGTAGAGTTAGCCGGAGAGAGAGGAAGTGTTTACTTACTCAGGCATGGATGTATTATGTGTGTCATTGATGTATGTTGAGTGTACCAAGGATGGATTCCCATTTATTAAGTGCGGATATGACTGGACCATCGAAATAGGGATGTAATTAGGAGACATAGGATGCAAGGTCATGATTGGGATTATTGTTAGAATTACAAACTGATTATAAGTTATCTCATGATTTAATATGTAAATGGGCCTTTTGAAACGAATCAAGAAATGTTTCCCAATCCCGATACCCAGCTATTTACTTACAAATGCAGGGTTTTATAAGTCACTAATGCTGTCAACGTGAGGGGATGGCCCTCACTCAGAGTTTCCCCAGATGTGCTTTTTTCCTCAAATATGAGTTTTTGCCACTGGGTTTTTTGACCTGGCCCCAGATCACCGGGTGGAATGGTGATCCAGGACCCTGGTCCAAAGAGGGGATGGATCTTATTCCCGTTTTGACTATACGAGCTTACATTTTGAATTGTAATAATAATAATATTCCCGTTGTTGGGAATAACACTTTGCCTTCACAAATACACTTTGCCTATATTGACCCAAGACTCAAGATACAGATAACATGATGTACACTTAAAAGATCAGCAGATAATTGAAAAAGCTGAAATCAACAGCTCGAACTCCTCTTTAAGGGAAAACCTATGGCACAGAGCAAATGGGGGAAATCGAGGTGAAGAAATAATGAAAGTCCCGCAGACGTGATTAGCACGTCTGAATATACCTCCTCTTGTTTCTCTGCCGCAGGCCTCCCATGGATATTTACCGTAAGATAGATCATGATATGATCTAAGAGGGGAACTGTAGATGCAAATATCCATTTTGATATCTATCCTAGCTGTCCATATAAGAGTTAATTTGAACAAAGAATGAATTTGGCATTTCATCTTTATTTCTCGGAAAAAGGATTTGTATAAAATCCTTTTTGCTGGAAAAATACTGATTTCGAAATGTTCTTGTTAATTGTCCAATATATCGGTATTTGTAAATATCTGGTTTTAATCAAATATGTGATACGTTATATGACGAAAGATTATAACTAGAAACAGCTGTTTATAACTTGTGAAAAACAAATTATGTCACTAATGCTCATGGCCCCCACCGACATGAAAATGGGGTATAAATGCATATGACTGTATAATAAACTTTGAATTGGTTATAGAACACATCTCTTGTCTTCTTGGCTGATTCCCGGGATCCTGTCTATCACAGAGGGTGTGGCTCTAGCAAAATATCCATCTAACTGAGAGAGTTTCGTATATAGCTGATTTTAACCCCAACACCCATAACTATCAGTGTCTTCGAAATAACATAATTTGAAAGGTTAATGAGATCATTCCCATTACAAGTAGAGAAACATTAAATAGCCCATTAATGAAGGCAAAACACACCATCCTGGGATATGACGAGCTCCACCAATCTTCCCAGCTCAAGGCAATCCCCCGCAAGTACATATCACGAGCAGAAACTACACACAGAGGAGCACTATATGATTCTCCAACTTTTGGACAATGTTCAAGTCCCGAAATACAAGACAGCTAAGTTTAACATCAGCACTAAGGAAGTTGGTAAGGGTACTACACCTATCTTTACAACTTCATTTAGTAAAGCGTATGATGACATCATTGAGATCCTTCATAAGTACTGGCCCATTTTGAGGAAAGATCCTTGGCTATCCTTTTGCATCTCGGACTCACCAAGAGTTACATTCAGGAAAGCACCTAGCTTGAAGAACATTCTAGCACCCTCCAAATTGCCGTGCCACAAAGAGAGGAAAACGACACTGACAAATAAGGGCCTCACAAGTAAACGTTGTGGTCACACCAAATGTTTGACATGTGGCTATATTTGGCATTCTATCTCAAGTTTTAGCCCGTTTAATAGCTCTGAATATTTTTTCGTTCAATCAGATATCAATTGTAACACCTCCTTTGTTGTATACTTGTTAATCTGTCCCTGTGATCGGCAGTATGTGGGCCAAACAATAAGACCCTTGAAATGTAGGTTCCGCGAACACAGAACAGCTATAATTCGTAACAACTGCAAATCCTCAGTAGCTCGACACTTTTCTACTTTTCACGATAATAACCCTTCTGGCATCAGGTTATTGGGCCTAACGCATATTCCCCCATTCCAAGATTTGGCCAAGAGGAAGAGGGAACTTATCAAATGCGAATCCATGTGGATCTTTAGGTTGAATACCATGACACCCAACGGCCTGAATGAGGAGCTAGATCTATTCTAAGGGCTTTACTATTATTGGTTTTTCTTTTTGTATTTCACATTTATTCATATCCATATACCTTTATGCTGGTTCTGTGGTTTTCTTTTGTGGGTCCTGATCAGATGGTTTTGTGCAAATATTAGGGGGTACTTACCATAAGCACCTACGATTATAGATCGCGCTCCAAATCCATCTGGTTCGTTTTGTTTGCTTATATTTGCATTTTTTCTATGCTGACTTTTGGTTTGGTACAGATATCTTTCTGTATAAATATCATGAGATATATTACATATTATTAATATTGATGATTCTAGACCACTTTTGAAGCTGACTGTCATTTATGTACACGATCAGCATCTGTCCCCTTAAGTTACAGGGGTTCTTTACTATAGATGTTTATTGGTACATTTTGGTCTTTTATGTTTTTTAAATTCATGTATGTACATGGATGTCTCAGGGATTCACCCTTTTCCTCTGTGTGCTCTATGGGTAGCTTTGTTTATTATTGTAGTTGCTATTTCTATTAATCTTTATTCATTTTTTGTTCATTAACTTTGCATTTAATGGTTAATTGGTGGGTGTATATAAAGTTTGAACTGTGGCTGTTCCTGCATCTTGAGAAAGTCCCGTGGGCGGGACGAAACGCGTCGATGAGCCACAGCTGTTAAACTCGACACCCTGATCAGCCGTTGCAGGAAGAGGTCGGGTGCAGGAATCTCCGTGAGTATTCACTTGAAGCGTGTTCTGCTGCCGGCTGGTCTTCGTACACCGCGGTCTTTTTTGAAGGCACCGACCGTGGTGCAACACGTTCCCTGCTGGAGTGCCTTCTTTACTTACCGCGGTCTTTTTAGAAGATTCCGACCGCGGTTCAGCATTATTCTCCCTACACGTCGGATCTCGTCCTGCTCCCGAATATTCCTCCGGTTTACACCTCGGTGGGGGCCCCCACCGAGGCTAGGTACTTCTATTGAGCTGTTTCATTTTTATGCTATTAATTTTTTCATGTCTATATTACTGTATGACTTTTTATATTTCTAGATAGCTATATTCTACTATATACCACATATTATATCAATTTTACTAATTGTAGAGTTATCTGGTTATCTTTTTTATTAATCATCTAATAATAAATACATTTATATTGGTATAAACATTTTTGTTTATTTTTTCTGTTTATTTAGGTGCGCACATGCATTTTATTTCGTGAGCCTACACTCAGATCTAGTCGCTTGTATATGTGTGTTGCTGCCCGTTTTATTTATTTTTTTGATATTTATTACACCGTGTTTTTTGAGTTGTTGTTTTCTATATATTACTACATAAGCGCATGTTCGAGGTGTACTGTTTAGCTACCCATTTAGAGATATAAAAATTTTTTTTCTTCTTTTTTTTTTTTTCATTTATATCATTTAGAACTCTATGATGAATCTCCATAGTGTTCAAGATAGGATTGATAGGAGAATTAACCTTTTAAATGCAGGAGATGCAGAGAATATAGAAACTGCCCCAATTACTGAGGTTAATATACATAAGCTTTTCTTTGAATTGGAGAAAACTCTCAAAACTGAGATGAGGGATTGGTGGGATAGTGTCCTTTTGAAGAAATATGTAGAAAATAAGTTTATCCCTAGGGGTTTAAGATTTGACAAACAACCATTCTTTAATGACAATACCCCTTTAGAACAGGAGTGGTTGAACGCCCTTGATTCTTGTTCATTTGTACTGATAGACATTCTTATCAGATACAGGGAGTCGAGGCTCGCTATTACTGAAAAGAAAATAAATGACCTTCAGGATAAGATCAGTTCTACCCAGCAACAGCCTACTGCTGTCTCAAAATTAGATGAAGATACTAATCGTAGACTGATCAATTTTGAGAAAGATCTCACTGAACGTAAGAGTAAAAAATTCCTAAGGGATAAGCTTGATTACCAAAATGGGCAGATAAGGAACTGGCAGAGAAAACACAATTCTAGGCATACCCCCAGTATCAAGAGTCAGCCCTTGCCATCAGCAAAGCGCTCCAGCTCCCATCGTTCGTTTTCCCCTTCTAAAGGGATTCAGAGACAGAAATATAGGTCCTATGCTGATACAGTTAGAAATGACCTGAGTGCATCCACCTCCACTGGGACTAAGTTTGATTATAGGAGGAGTCATCGCCCCACACCTTTTCGGAATAAAGGCGAATCACCCAACCCAAATTATACTGTGTTGGGCAGAAATAGTCGATTTTCCAATACTAGGGAGGAGGGGTCTGGGAGGGGAGTCGAGCAGGTTCCTGATCTAGGTGCCAAACCTAAGCAGAATCTCCCTTATGGGAGCAATGGTCCCAATACACGTGATCATTTTTTAGAGCTGGCCCCCCCTCAAACAGAAGGGGAGAGAACCTTCCCTATGTTCAGAAACATGCACAAAAAGAGGGGGGCTCCCATAGGGGAACAAGAGGAAGGAAGGAACAGCCCAGCCAAAATGAGATGTCTTTGAGAGGTCTGTTCAATCTATCCTCCCATACTCTCAATGCAGGAGAAATCTCGTTGCTTAATAAAGGACTGAAATATGCCCCAGACAGACTACCTAGTATTATTGATCTGTTTAAAGATCTTAACTACTTTGTCAGGAAACTGACTGTAGTAAGATCCTTTAACATCAGAGATTCTAAAGGCGTGGAGGTTTGCCCTAAAGCCTTCAATACCCCACAGGATAAAATTGTCTTCTACAATCTAATTTCTCTTCTGGACGAACAGGAAGTGCCATCAAGTCAATATGAGGATACATCAAACATTATAGAGGCCATTATTCCATCTGGCCTAAAACCCCCCTCTATGTATTATCCCCAGATAGATAAAGGTCCATACATCCAAATGTTCTATGATTTGGTCTTGAACGATCTAAGAATTCTTTGTAAGAATCTTCAAAAGAAAAAAGATCGAGTTTGCAGTAATTTGGATAAAGCTGAACTAGCAGCTATCACCAGTTTGAAAACTAATAATAACCTTATTATTAAAGGGGCGGACAAGGGAGGGGGGATTGTTTTGTTGGATAGAACTGCTTATCTGAAGGAATCAGAGCGAATACTCGAAAATAGGGATTACTATGAGGTCCTGGGAAGTGATCCCACTTTGCGTTTCAAGGGCGAACTGAGAGACCTCATAGAAGCAGCCTCACTGTGCGGGGCCATCGATAAAAAAGAAAGGAGCTTTTTTCTGTCAGCACAAGGAGAGGTTCCCATTTTTTACCATCTGCCTAAAGTGCACAAGTCCCTTACCAACCCCCCGGGCCGCCCCATTATATCGGGTATAAATTCATTGATCTCTCCTATCTCCAAATGGGTGGATTTCCATCTGCAGAGATACGTTCCCCATCTGCCATCCTTTGTGAAAGACACAGGACATGTGTTGTCCCTAGTTAAGGAGATTGAATGGTCTGAGCACTATTGTTGGCTGACGATAGACGTAGCAGCCCTCTATTCAAACATTGACCACACTTTGGGCTTAAAAGCCCTCTCCCTTTATCTAGGAGCAGATCCACTCCTCCCAGAGAAACAATCACAATTCATTATCAGTTTTACGGAATTTATGTTGAAACACAATTATTTTGAATTTAATGGAAAGTTCTTTATACAAAAGAAGGGAACTGCGATGGGGGCGAGTTTCGCTCCCTCCTACGCGAACTTGTTTATGGGCCATTGGGAACAAGAAATGATCTTTGCGGAACCATACTGGATGGAGCGGCTCGCCCTATATCGAAGATTTATCGATGATATTTTAATTGTCTGGAGGGGTGATTGGAAAGATATAGACAACTTCATGACCTACATTAACAACAACAGATGGGGTCTTTCCTTCACGCACAAGAAACACAGGTCCACAATTGATTTTTTAGACCTAACTCTTACAGGGCTTGGGAGTAGAATCATCACCAAAACTTTCCAAAAGAGTGTGGATGTAAACGGTTACTTACACGCTAACAGCTGTCATCATCCCACATGGATCCATAACATCCCTCTGGGACAATTCATTAGAATCAAACGGAACTGTTCGTTTCTGTCTGATTATGAAAGAGAATCCTTTGTTCTATGTCAACGCTTCGTTGAAAAGTCCTATCCACCGTATAAGATTTTGAATGCTTATCTGAAGGGGCTTAACTATGGTGATACCCCCATCCTTGGGAATCAAGTTTTGGATCTTCCCAGCTCAAGGCAATCCCCCGCAAGTACATATCACGAGCAGAAACTACACACAGAGGAGCACTATATGATTCTCCAACTTTTGGACAATGTTCAAGTCCCGAAATACAAGACAGCTAAGTTTAACATCAGCACTAAGGAAGTTGGTAAGGGTACTACACCTATCTTTACAACTTCATTTAGTAAAGCGTATGATGACATCATTGAGATCCTTCATAAGTACTGGCCCATTTTGAGGAAAGATCCTTGGCTATCCTTTTGCATCTCGGACTCACCAAGAGTTACATTCAGGAAAGCACCTAGCTTGAAGAACATTCTAGCACCCTCCAAATTGCCGTGCCACAAAGAGAGGAAAACGACACTGACAAATAAGGGCCTCACAAGTAAACGTTGTGGTCACACCAAATGTTTGACATGTGGCTATATTTGGCATTCTATCTCAAGTTTTAGCCCGTTTAATAGCTCTGAATATTTTTTCGTTCAATCAGATATCAATTGTAACACCTCCTTTGTTGTATACTTGTTAATCTGTCCCTGTGATCGGCAGTATGTGGGCCAAACAATAAGACCCTTGAAATGTAGGTTCCGCGAACACAGAACAGCTATAATTCGTAACAACTGCAAATCCTCAGTAGCTCGACACTTTTCTACTTTTCACGATAATAACCCTTCTGGCATCAGGTTATTGGGCCTAACGCATATTCCCCCATTCCAAGATTTGGCCAAGAGGAAGAGGGAACTTATCAAATGCGAATCCATGTGGATCTTTAGGTTGAATACCATGACACCCAACGGCCTGAATGAGGAGCTAGATCTATTCTAAGGGCTTTACTATTATTGGTTTTTCTTTTTGTATTTCACATTTATTCATATCCATATACCTTTATGCTGGTTCTGTGGTTTTCTTTTGTGGGTCCTGATCAGATGGTTTTGTGCAAATATTAGGGGGTACTTACCATAAGCACCTACGATTATAGATCGCGCTCCAAATCCATCTGGTTCGTTTTGTTTGCTTATATTTGCATTTTTTCTATGCTGACTTTTGGTTTGGTACAGATATCTTTCTGTATAAATATCATGAGATATATTACATATTATTAATATTGATGATTCTAGACCACTTTTGAAGCTGACTGTCATTTATGTACACGATCAGCATCTGTCCCCTTAAGTTACAGGGGTTCTTTACTATAGATGTTTATTGGTACATTTTGGTCTTTTATGTTTTTTAAATTCATGTATGTACATGGATGTCTCAGGGATTCACCCTTTTCCTCTGTGTGCTCTATGGGTATCTTTGTTTATTATTGTAGTTGCTATTTCTATTCATCTTTATTAATTTTTTGTTCATTAACTTTGCATTTAATGGTTAATTGGTGGGTGTATATAAAGTTTGAACTGTGGCTGTTCCTGCATCTTGAGAAAGTCCCGTGGGCGGGACGAAACGCGTCGATGAGCCACAGCTGTTAAACTCGACACCCTGATCAGCCGTTGCAGGAAGAGGTCGGGTGCAGGAATCTCCGTGAGTATTCACTTGAAGCGTGTTCTGCTGCCGGCTGGTCTTCGTACACCGCGGTCTTTTTTGAAGGCACCGACCGTGGTGCAACACGTTCCCTGCTGGAGTGCCTTCTTTACTTACCGCGGTCTTTTTAGAAGATTCCGACCGCGGTTCAGCATTATTCTCCCTACACGTCGGATCTCGTCCTGCTCCCGAATATTCCTCCGGTTTACACCTCGGTGGGGGCCCCCACCGAGGCTAGGTACTTCTATTGAGCTGTTTCATTTTTATGCTATTAATTTTTTCATGTCTATATTACTGTATGACTTTTTATATTTCTAGATAGCTATATTCTACTATATACCACATATTATATCAATTTTACTAATTGTAGAGTTATCTGGTTATCTTTTTTATTAATCATCTAATAATAAATACATTTATATTGGTATAAACATT
The DNA here is from genome assembly GCF_036172605.1 of Pelobates fuscus. Classification (NCBI taxonomy): domain Eukaryota; kingdom Metazoa; phylum Chordata; class Amphibia; order Anura; family Pelobatidae; genus Pelobates; species Pelobates fuscus. Next base: position 16,337,256 of record NC_086320.1, read on the forward strand.
TTTGTTTATTTTTTCTGTTTATTTAGGTGCGCACATGCATTTTATTTCGTGAGCCTACACTCAGATCTAGTCGCTTGTATATGTGTGTTGCTGCCCGTTTTATTTATTTTTTTGATATTTATTACACCGTGTTTTTTGAGTTGTTGAGCTCCACCAATAACTCGAAAGTTTCCTCCGAGCACTAGTACAGAGAAACTCCATTTATTCTCAATAGAGACCCCTTAAAAAATATCACATTTCTCAAAGGACATACAATTGGGATAGGGGTGGAAAAACAAAGTGTTGAAATGTCTATAGTCCGTTTATCATCTTAAGGATTTTTGCCTTTGAAATGAAAATTTATAGACATCTTTTTTTCAAAATAAGAATTTGAGTCAGGGTCGGTTTCCAGAGTGTTGTATTTGTCTCTAAAAATAAATAAAAAAAATACATTGAATATTCTTTTATCTGTTCAAGTCCTGTGAATTTGTAATTAAAAGCATTAGAAGGACTAATTTGACTTGTAAGTTAAATTCATATCAACAAACTGGGAACATTTCATTTCTCCTGATCCAGATATAGTCTACTTTCCTTCCCAAGGCATAAAGCAATAGATGGCCCACCCAACGCCCAGTCTAGTAGATTTGCTGGCAAATAAAGATGAAGCTGGGAGGCTCGCTGAGATATTAAAAGCATTCACCTGTGTTATATTTTGCATTCCACTGGGGGCTTGATTGAAGAGCACAACCCTTGTGTATTGCATATGTATCAATATAGTGTTTAAACATTTTTACAATCTAGCAGTTATTCACTAAACACATGGCTTTTCACTTAACCCTGAACTGCAGAGAATTAAAATCTAAAATGCAAAACTAAAGGCTAAAAAAGCCAAAGTTGGGACTATAGCTGAATTGAAGAATGTTTCCAAAACAGCTTTTAGGGTCAGTTTTACAATTCTGATTTTACTTTATTCAAAGTTTAATAAAGGGATTCCTAACCCAGTCAAAGTACAATAAACAATTTATTGGGTGACTGAAGAAGCTCAGAGGAGAGTGAAACGTGTATTGGCTGACTTTGGATATCCAGATACAGTGTTTATTTTACTGTTTTTAACTTTTTTTGATAATAAATTGTTTTAGTATTTTAAAGATATCCTATCCAACCTCAGAAATGTTCATTTTATGGGAAGTGTCATTCCCTCTATAGTGGCACTATGCCTTTATACCTTAGAGCCGGGACCTTTGGCTCTAGATAAGATGAGCTCAATATTTACCTCATATTGGTTATCGATTTGATTGACATACCACACACCATATTGGTCTCTTTTTCTCTCTATTGGGGGATTAGGAATATCCACATATTAGGCTGATTCTTGTATATAGTACTTACTTACCTTATTATTTTAATAGCCTTGTATATTATGTGTTGAGCATCAACTCATTTGTGGGTACCCACTGACCGCTTTTTAACCATACTATTAAAAGTTATATTTTAATACATTAGGGCATTCATTTTTTCTTTTTCTTTTTAGTACCGCTGTAGTCCCTTTAGGGTTAACCCGTATACGAGTGTATTCCCTTGCTTCCAGTTCATTACTTTTTCTCTTCTATTTTTACCATCTGCACTATATTTATATTAATTAGTTTTTATGTATTGGATTTTGTACTGTATATACCTGTTTTAAACGGGGGTGGGTCATTCCCTATTTTCTTGCACTTTAGCACCCCACTATAAGTATAAGTGTATCTTGCACCGTTAGAAGGTGTTTACAATTGGAATACTGATTAGTGTGCTCTGTATGGGTTGGGAGACACTGACTTTGTGAAAAAAGCCCACTTAAAAGTGTAGGAATAATTGTATGACAAAATAGTACAAATAATAGTACGTTTGGAGGTCAGGTTTTCTATCTTTTTCTAACAAATCTTATTTGAGACTAAAGCCGAATTGAATAATGTTTCAATTTGAAGGGCAGATCTATCTTTTTTTCTCTTTCTTTTACTAGTTTGCCTGAATGCATAAAGGTTGACATGATTTTAAAAATATTAACATTATTGTAAATTAAATTTACCAAAGGTCCAGCAGAGTTTGACCTGAGAACCCACAGCGTAGGATGGATATGATTTTGATTGATTCATTGCGGATAAATTAACAAATTATCAAAAAAAGAAAATATTCTTTTTTTTGTCTTGAGTATATTTCACATTAAAGACTGGATAAACGTTTAAAATGATTTTTCAGAAATATGACATAAGATCAAAATATTTTCCATGAGATCAACATATTTGATATGTGATTACATTGTCTAAAATGTAATCCCATATTATGGCTTGTCATCCTCTTCTTTGACAGATGATCTCAGCTGCTGATCCCTTTTACTGATGTGTGATCCCAGATTCTGACACATTATCCCATATTGTGATACGTGATACTAGGTTCAACTATTTGATCCCTATAGGCACTACTTGGAGTTGGCTTTGGGTTCTGAAGCCCCAGCTTTGGGACTTTGCAGCCCTGGACTCTCTACAGGTGCTGGAGTAGGAAGGAGGATATCAATGCTTTTTATTTTTAATTTTACATCAAACATCTGATATCATTGAGAACCTGATAAGTATCAGCAACACACTATTCATGGGCTGAGAGGAGGGGGCATAGCATAGAGAGGCAGGGATGTGTCATGATATATCACCACCTCTCTCTTAGGGTAGGTGTAGTCATTTTTTGCTTTAGGCTCAAGCCCCAGGAACCTAGCAATTCCTGAGATAATCCATATGTCTGACAAGTGATCCCATTTTTGAATGCATTATTCCGGTTACAGTACTCCGTTCGCAATAGAAGTACGAATTGGGTATCCGTACTGTATTGCCTGTCTGAGGTTAAAAAATAAAACATTGCTTTTTTTCCCTTTGAAAATTATATAAAAATGTGGAAATAAATCACACCATATTTAATGAATCATGCTTTTAACCTTTATTAACTATTCCGAAGTAAACAAGGGAACACAAATTCAGAATATTCCAAATATAACTACCGAATGGAGATTTCCTCTTGGACCGCGCTCAGGATGGTTGCCTAGTTACAAAGATTTAAGATATTCAATTATCTGCAATTACTCAAAATACACTTTTAAGTGCTGTTTACAGCTCATTTTTAAAATATTTCCCATTTCTTTTTGCACTTATCTAATAACGGTTGAGGCGCAGAGCATAACTAACAGTCTTTCTAAGTTGGAAATTGATGGGTTAAAGTTGGATTTTGAGATAAGATATTTGTACTTACAAGGTTTACTAAGGGCATGATTGGATGTACAGTTAGGAAAATCAAACCTTAAATAACACAAGATGATATTATATCTTTGATTTTATATTCCATCAATAGATTTGGTTAACCTCCTCTCTAGTTTCTGATTGTTTCATTTATAACAATAAAAATATTTTTTTGAATTGATTTCAAGATTGAATTTAATTATTTAATACATTTTAACAAGATCACAGTATATTTATATGGATTGGTTATGAATCTTAGCACATTCTTAAAACCGCCACATTTTACCAGAGATTCGTTGTTACCTGTGTGTGTAACAGTTATGATCTATACTATACCGTCACCATGGTAATAGTTCCAAAATATACCTGCTAAACGTTTGGGTCACGTGAAGGGGGATTGTACTGTCATATAATTCCTATATTCATATAATGTAGAGTGCATCTCATACCAAATGGTAATGTTGCAGAATATGTCACATCATTCTTTTCAAAAATAATTTAAATAGTGGTGAGGAATAAATCACCTGGAAACCAGTTCTATCAGAATGGTTGATTGTCAGACTCCATCTGTGCTAAACAGTAATATTTAGTATTAATTATGCGCATATTGTTTCTCTGAAATATAACCCGATCTTAGATCATTCAGATTTGTATTAGAAGGTTATTTGTAGGTCTTCATTCAGAATTGTACATTTATTGATAAGTTCAGCTGACCCTCCTATTATACAGGTTTCTTCCCAGTATTTCATTAAACTTGGATTTTGGTTACAATTTAATGTGGGAAGCATTCTTTTTTTATTTTTTTTCCGTTCTTTATTTAGCACATATTCAAAGAAGAACAAGAAAGAAATTATGACACAGTCGAGAAAGATTTTCCACGCAGGGGATAGAATACATTCTTGAGAGAATACAATGCATCGAAATACAATACAAACAATACAATCAAAAACATATAAGGATGCCGAAAAAAAACAAAAAAAAACCTGCCAGGCATCCATCGAATGACGTATTTGGAAAACAGAATCAACAGAATAGTACAAAGAGGCCTGTAATTATGCATAATTCCTGAGGTATGTAAAGGAAAATGTATTCCTGCTTACCATAATTTTCTTTTCCTGGTCATAGGCCATGGCAGCACAAAGATTCCTATTGTTGCACTGCCATGGATATGGCCAGCCAATATATACTTTATTTCTCCTTGAACATGTTATTGACCAATGACTTGAAAAACGAATGAAACTATTTTTATTGCGCGAATTGCTTTTTTTCTCTAGAGCACACTTTGGTGACTTTCCTGTCCAGAGTTCTTCTATCCAAACCATTAAACACATAAAAAAAGGAAAGTTTTTCATTTCCAGCTCACCCAGCAATCATTCTGCTATTGATTGCAGTTTAGAAGATACTCAATTTTCAGTGCATGCAGTTGTTCATTATAATCTTTAAAGAAACATTATAGGGTCAGGAACACAAACATGTATTCCTGACCCCATAGTGCTTACCACCCCATTCAGGTGGCTTGCCCCTCCTTAGCCCCCTTAAAAGCAATTAAAATTCACCTTATTTCCAGAGCCACGAGGGTCCGCCAGAGCTAGCTCCATCCCCTTGGTGGCATCATCAGCATTGCCTTCTGAAATCGGCAAGGGGCGAGGTCAACCATTGTTTTGACCAATCAGCACCTCCTCCTAGAGATGCATTGAATCAATGCATCTCTATGAGGAAAATTCAGAGTCCCATGCAGAGGGTGGAGATGCTAAACGGCACTGCTGCCTACTGTGCAGCACTGAGCCAGGAAGCACTTCCAGTGGCCATCTGAGAATTGGGCACTTGGAGGTGTCCCTAGGGGCAGTGTAAACACTGCTTTTTCTCTGAAACGGCAGTGGTTGCATGAAAATGCCTGAAGGCAATGATTGTACTTGCCAGAACAACTGCATTAAGCTGTAGTTGTGCTGGTGACTATAGTGTCCCTTTAATATTTAATGGAAATATAGTTAGTTATTAAGCAATACTTTGGTTGATAGAAATCTCTGACTTCGTACCTTACTCCTCCTAGCAGATAATATTTTTACCTAACTGGAGAGCTGGATCACCCATAAGGCAGCCAAAGTAGCCTCTTGTAACTGAGCTCAGACAGGGGAGGAAGCATTGTTGTCTGAATCAGTTTTTGGCACAGAAAAGATTTCTCTCGATATCTCCCAGCACTCCTGAATGAACCACGTCCAGTGCTCTGAATCATTGACATAGCACTGTATGTATGAGGGATCTATTAAAGTGACCTGTGCCTAATATTGGTGCAGACCACAATACTCCAACACTGGGCCATCAGGAAATGCTTTCCCATGGACCACCAGTGAATGGTAAGCAGAAGGGAGTGGGGGGGGGGGGGGAAATCACACATTCAGAGTCAACCACAAACAAATCTTAGCTTCCCCCCACATGCTCTGCTAGACTTATGATAAGGCCAAGGACTAATTAAAAGTATTTCAAAAATTGGGAAGAAGCATTCTATGTTTCTATACAACTGTCAGCCACTTCAAACACTCTCACAAACATAAAGCCCTCAGCCATCACGCGCACTCATAGAACCAGAGCACAGTGCCTTAGAAGAGGACACCAATATGAAGAGCTTAATCTGGCTCTGCCTAACTGTGTTCTTCTCCACTTCTGCTCAGAGACCTTCCATCCACCAAACCATCCTACAGAAAAAAGAGAAACCTTTGTTTTCGCTAGGCACTGAATTGGAAACATGTGGCTATTTAAATAGCCTTTCATCAACATTGTCATTTTATTTTGCATATTGTCTAGAATTAGGCTTTTTAATCCATTTAACCTTTCTCATTTGCCATCCGTCCATCCATCCATCCATCCGTCTATCCGTCCATCTGTCCATCTAAATGCATTGATACAGCTGTAGGTCCCTATCAAACTGCCACTGGGGAAACAGGAATAAGAAAACTGCATTTTTAACAGATACTTATTAAATAACGTACTTTGCCATGATGTGTTCAATTTTGCTTTAGTCTTTCTTCTTAGTCTGCTTGACTTCTTTCTTCACTTTTTAAGACCTTTTTACTATTATTACAGGTGCTAAATAAAAAAAAATGTTTGATTTGCATATTATCACTATGTGCACCAGCTATAACACTTTACAGAGAACATCTTACTGAGTAATAGGCAGTTTGTAAAGGTCAGAAAAACTCGCAAGAAAAAAATAAAATGACATTTCCATAAAAGGAGCAGCCTAGCAACAGTATTATGACAAGTTAATGTTCCCAGCACAAAAATATATTGTATCTGACTTTAAGAACAAAAACCTGCCACACAAATTAGAAAAAATCGAACTTTGCTGAATTAAGAACTAGTTACAAATTCTAAAATATCTGAATGTATTAGTGATCACATTCATTTATTTTACTATTAAATTCTCACTTTATAACTGGTTTATAGCTTAGTTATTGAGTGGAAGCACAGCATGGTAGGAAATTCATATTTATGGATTTCTTTTTTTCAAATCTATATGAACAGTATTTATAAATATTCTGAAATAAAAAGTTACTGAAAGAATGAAAACAAAAGGAATGGGTGGTATACACCCAGAACAGTGTGGTCCTACTCCGAGCAATAAAGAAAACTGTTTTCAGTGTGTTTATTTTATTAAAATGGAATGGTAGAGAATATTTTTGTATTTTGCATTAATTTCTAAATCCATAATTACATAAAGAATATTTACATAACATGCAGTGCATCTTAACCCCAGGGCCAGGGCCAATTTGTGGAGTCTCCATGCAAATTTCTTGAGTTCTAACTGATTGGAATAGGTTCTATTCAACTACCCAATCAGCACTTCAACAGCACTGCATGTAAGCCCACATCTTGGCAGTCCACTGGTCATGTTACATCCCGATCTAGTGAAGTGCCCCTTCTTTTCTCTCTGGCTGATCCTCAAGCCTTACTGATGTCGGCCGCCTCGTGCGTGTCCCTTTTATGAAGCGGTGCATGTGTGTTGGCGTCATAAAGTCAGTGAAGCTCATTACACTTTTTATCAATACCCTCTCACATTTTGGGGATGCGGTTACAACACTAATGCCACCAAACCTGTAAAGCATAGTTTGTCAGTATCACGGTGCCTTGTTATAGTTTCTTTGTGTCCCAAGAGTGCCTTTATTTATCTGTCTAATGTCCTTTTGGTATCTGGCTTGGTTATAAACTGACTCTTTTGTATTTCTGTAATTCTTGACCTTGTTTTTTGCTTTAGTTATTGTGATTTCTGGTGCCCCATGACCTTGGCTTGTTTTGCCGTTCCTGCTAAAATTTATTTACACTCATTCAGCCCAGCTCTGTCCCTCTTTGGTGGGTTAATAGTCTTCTTGTTCGATCAAATAACCATGACAATGTAATTGAGAACCTCTTTTGACCCTGACAAGAATCTAATGACAGTGTTTCGCAAAAGGTTAGTATCTGACTGCTAAATTGCATTGGACCAGCCTGCTCGTACAAAAATCCTACAATGCCAGTTCAAGGAGTCTGTAAAGAACACTCTTTTAAGGTCATGACCTCTGCCATTCCAGATACATTGAAACCTATATAGCAAAGCAACAAGCCATAATTGTTATCATACAAAACATATTAGATTACTTGGACAATATCAGCAGACAAAACAATCTATGCTTTGTGGGATTGCCAGAAAAACTACACGAACAACAGTCTTGTTTTTCTCTCAAGGTCTACCTACATGTTTTCTTCAAGTTCACGTCTATATTCTTTCATTTTATATATATATGAACAAAAAAAAATTTCCCATTGCTTCTTTATTTCAGTACAGCTCCACTTCTACTCTTTTCACACCTCCAACAGAAATCATTTGACAAAGTAAACATTCTAGCTATCCTTGAGGGTACCAGATACCACTTGTTGATAAGTTTATATTGCCTCCAACAAGCTTATACAATGGATAGCTTTCCTTGTCTCTATTAATGATTTATACCATTCTATATTTGTAATTTGAATATTTAATTCATTTTCCCATTTTACTAAAGCATTAATTTGATCCTAATTTTTTATTCATTTTGATCATACTCAATACTTTGGAGAGAACTTTATAAACTTTATTTTGGTTAAAAATGCACCGTAAATCCTCATTTATTCCTGTTTTACTAAACCTTAAATGTTGCCTCAATGTATACTTTGCTCTTAGGAAGTTAAAAAGCTCAGCTGAAGGAAGATAAAACTCTATTGTTAAATCCAAAAATGATTTTATTTTAGTATTTTCTATTAGGTGGTCTATAGTTGTAATATTACATCGTTTCCAGTTTGTTAAGGCTAAATGTTCCAAGTTGGCCTCCAGTACCTCCAATGGCATAAAGCTAAAAATCTTTTCCTTAATATCTAGACATTTTTTTAACAGAACCCTAAGTCTCGTATACATGTTTTAAAATATATTTTTCAATGCTAGGTAGGGGTTTATGATAACAATTCCATATTATTTTAAATACATTAGATTTATTCAGACTATTCGTTTTCATCACATACCAGTTTTTCTTAAGTTCTGTATCCAGCTGATGATTATATATATATATGAGTAACTATACTTGCAAAATAGTTACTTATTATTAGGGAAATTTAGACCACCTTTCTCTTTTTTTTCTAGAAAGTAATGGAAGATTTAATCTTGGTTGTTTCCCCTTCCAAACATATTGATTAAAACTCCTTTGTATCATCTTCAACCAACTATCTGGAATTTTGAGAGGGAGCATTTGGAATAAATATAGCCATCTCGATAATAGATATGCGTTAATTAGATTAGCTCTGCCTATCCACGATACTTCCACATTTTTCCAGACGTTCAGGGTATGATTTATGGCTTTTAATAATTAAAAAAGAATAATTTCAATACAAGTTTGAATTTGTTTTGCTATCTTCAATCCTAGGTAGTTTATTATTTTTTTAGACCATACAAAGCCATATTTGGTTTTAATTGATTTTTTTTTATCTCTGTTATTAAATTATAGCCCATAATAATTGACATCTCTGTGTTAATCTTAAAATTAGAAGCTTTAGAATATTTGGTAAACTCTACCATTAAATGTTCCAATGACTCAATTGGATATGTTAGTGTGATCAATTTATCATATATATATATATATATATATATATATATATATATATATATATATATATATATATATATATGCTTATTTTTTTATTCTAGTGATTGTAATACAACTCCTGTAATATTTTTAATTTTCCCTAATCCTACATGCAAATGGTTCCAAATAAATTATATAGAGCAATGGGGGAAGTGGACACCCTTGGCGTGTTCCATTCAATAATGGGAACCATTCAAAACAGCTGTTTTGTCCTACAACTCTGGCTGATGGTGATTTATACAGGGCCATTATAGCCTTATGCACCCACCCATCTATGCCTACTCTTTTTAAAGTCAGACTCAAATATTCTCAGCTGACCCTGTCGAAGGCCTTCTCTGCATCCATCGACAGGGTCAGCATGGGAAGGTGAGTTCTATTTACTAGATCCAAAATATTCAAAATCTTTCTAGAGTTCATATTAGCTTTTCTGTTTGGAATAAACCCAACCTGATCAGGATGTATAATATTGTCTATGACCTTCTTAAGTCTGTCTGCCAGCATTGATGCATATAACTTCAGGTCATTATTCAAAAGTGAGACGGGCCTATAATTTTCCATTTTACTAGGACACTTGTCCTGCTTCAATATTTGTATTATATTGGCTCTTAATAATTCCTCTGGAAATGTTCCTGTTTGTGTTGCTTCACTAAAAATTCCTACCAAATGAGGAAAAAAAGGTTGCTAAATTTCTTATAAAAAAGTCCAGTATATCCATCTGGTCCCGGAGATTTTGTCTTTACAATCTATGTATTGCCCGAGCTAATTCCTCTTCTGTAACGCTCTAATTTAAATTTTTTGTTTGAGTTTTGGACAGATTTGGGAGTGTACTAGCCTGAAGTTATTTTTCTATTAGTTCTTCATCTCCATTTTTTAAGTTGTATAATGAGCTAATAAAGGATTTAAAAGATTGTGCTATTAAAGTTGGATTATATATTGGTCTATTATTTTCTATATTTTTTTAAATTTGATTACTAGCCTTTTGATTTTTTAGTCTATTTGAAAGGAGTCTGTTCGCATTATTTTTATTGTTATAATAGCTCATTTTTAATTTAGACATATTAATCTCATTTTTTTCTTTAAGTATTAGATTTATTTTTTTCTTGTATTTTAATCAGATCATATAATTTATCTTAAGAGGGATTAATTTTATTTTCTTTACAGATACCATTAAATTTAATACGCAGTTCAGATAGCGATAAACCACTTTCAAAAATAATTTCCACTTTCAATTTAATAAAATAACCCCTTATAACGGATTTAACTGTGCACCAATTATTGGTCCATGATGTATCCTCTGGTTTATTAATTTCAAAGAGATTTTTAATCAATTTAGCCCCTATTTCTTTGCTTTTCTGATTTATTTACAGAAAATCATTTAATTTCCAGGCTGATCTTTTGCCTTTTCCATATTCATCCTTCAATTCCAGATATACTATATTATGATCCGATCATGTATTATCCTTAATCCAGCTAATTTTCCCTAATACAGAATTGTCCCCTAGGAACATATCTATCCTAGAGTAGGAAAGGTGAAAACATGAAAGATGGATATATTCAGTTTCTGTTGGATGAGTTATTCTCCATAGGTCAAACATATAATATTTACAAATAATTCGATTAATTTTTTTTGCTTGTTTAAAGGACCACTATAGGCACCCAGACCACTTCAGCTTAATGAAGTGGTCTGGGTGCCAGGTCCAGCTAGGATTAACCCTTTTTTCTATATTATAAACATAGCAGAAACTGCTATGTTTATAATATGGTTAATCCAGCCTCTAGCGTCTGTCTCATTGACAGCCGCTAGAGGGCTTCCGCGCTTCTCACTGTGAAAATCACAGTGAGAAGATGCCAGCGTCCATAGGAAAGCATTGTGAATGCTTTCCTATGGACTGGCTGAATGCACGCGCGGCTCCTGCCGTGCATGCACATTCAGCCGAGGAGGAGGAGAGGAGGAGGAGGAGGAGAGGAGGAGGAGAGGAGGAGGAGAGTCCCCCGCCCAACGCTGGATAAAGAGGTAAGTCTAACCTCTTCCACCTCCTAGAGCCCGGAGGCCTTCCACTATAGTGGTCCTTTAATTGCCCTTGGATCTAGTTTTTTATTTTATAGAATTTTTTTATCTTCATAAGCATTCATTACACAATTAAAATCTCCACCTATGATACAAAGACCCATCTTAATCTATTCTATTTTTTCCCCCAAATTTTCTTTAAGAAGCATACTGGTGCAGAGTTTGGAGGGTATATATTAGTTAACTTATGTATCACCTCATTAATCCTACATATTAGTTTATAATATCGTCTCAGGGGATCTGAATATTGATAAATAATCTCAACTTTTAAATATCGTGAGAATAGTATTACAACCCCCTTTTGGTTTTTATCTGGATTTGAAGTACTAAATAGTAAAGGAAAAGGTGTACCTCCTAAATATATTTTTTATTGTCTGTTTCCAGGTTTTTTTTTTTTTTTTAAAGAAAGCAATGTCAATATGCTCTTTTATCAAAAAAGTGTGACCTTTTTGTGGTGAGTTTAACATTGATCGATGCTAATCTAACCATTCTTTAATAAGGAACCCCGACAGTCCATGCAACAATGCAAAGACATAATACAACAAAACCAACATGTATTTCCACCTCTACATACAGATGAGAGTGGGGGAAAAAAACAGTCTATAAGGAAAAAGGAACTCCGCACCCTTTGCTGGTTCCATCCAATGAAACTCAAATAACCCAATGTTGTTATACCGTCATTTATAGTGATGTTCAAAGGGAGTTAGGGGGAGCATTCTTACTGCATAAGATTTGAGAGTTATTTAACTTACTTGTCTCTACCAATTTCATCTAGTCTAGTCTTAACCCAGATTTACTTTAAGCATAGGAAAAAAAAATCAAATAATTAAATGCTTAAATGCCCCTCCATCCGTCCTCCCCACCGTTGCAGATGTACTCAAAGTGTGATGGAAAGGGAAAAAGATTGATAACAGTATAGTACAATAACAATACTTATTCATTTAAATACATTGCCACTCATATTGTGCATTATATTTCCCCCTCTTTTCCTTTCCCTTTTCTCTTCCTCTCTACCATCTAAAGTGTTTATGTGCTTTATTAATCATATATCATTGATCATTTATTACAGTGACATTTTTATATCCTCAGAAATTAATGTATTCTTAAAAATTGGTTTGTCCTCCAACCATTCCCCACCCCCCCAGTGCCTCACTTCGCGAGGTAGAGGGGAAAGAGAGAGAGGGCACACCACATTCCCCATTTAATGACAACACATTATTAGTACAATATAATTTCATAACCCCATATTTTGCAAATGTAGAATATTGCATGTTCTATGTTTCTATTGATTATATATGGATGTGTGGATTGACATAAGTAACAGATGGTATAAGTCACAAGGCTTTCTTTGTCCGAGAGCTCTGGAATGTGGATTTAGGGGTCTTGTCCTTATATGGCTAGAGTTATGCTCTGAAGTCAGTATGGGCACTTCTATATAGTAACTGAACAAAGAGACACAAGGTCTCTCCTGGCTCTTTCTTGGCTCTCTCTGACTCTCTCTCGATGTAAAGATGTAAGGATGTAACTCTCCAGTCAGGAGTCCATCAATTACCATCTGCTGTTGAATGTCCATTATCCTGTATCATTTGTTGTTTTATTATGTATCAGTAACTAAGAATAAACCTGAAGAAACCGTAAGTCAGATTGCGTATTAGTACTTTTCATTAATATAGACGTATATTAATGTGGTGAGCAAATTTGGCCCAAGACTATATATACAAAATACGTGTATATCAATCAACTGAAGACAAGAAGAAATTTAAGAAGATTTAACATGGTCGATCCGATTCCAACCAGATTTTAGAGCAAATTAATTATTTAAGTGCATTGCCACTCTTACATCTTGCGTTACTTATTATTTTTTCTTTCTCGTTTCTCTTTCCTGTGTTAATTTTATATTTTCAAATGTTTTATATTCCCCCTAAAAAAGTGTCTAAGTGTAATTATTTATTCTAGTTTTTAATGATAGATATCTATTCCACTTTTACAACCACTTAAAGTGTTTGTGTGTTTTACCAATCCTGACTTATTAATTTGTTTATTACAGTATCACTTTTATATCCCTAAAATCCTTGGTGCGTTCTCCCCCATTTCCCCCCACCATCCCAGCACATCACGCCAGGAGGGAGAAGGGAGAGAGAGGACACACCAGCATCATCTACAAAATGAGGAAGAAAAAGATTGCTAAATTTCTTATAAAAAAGTATATAAAAAGTATGCAGATGCAAAAAAAACCTAAAAACTGTGGCACTAAATTCATTTCTCAACTTTCATCCATCTGACAAGACTTTCAACAGAATCCCAAAATGTTGTTTTTCCATTGCAAAAAACTCTTAAAGAGTCAGGAAAGCCCCATCTGAATTTGACTTTGTTCTGTTTCAATGTGGGTATTTTTCCAGTAAAAGTGTTACGCCATCTTCTTGTTTGATTGGAGAGATATTGCAATATTAGATTGTTCTTAAATTCTGAGATTGGTGTTGGGTGCTCTCTATACACTTTCAATAATTTCTCATTGAAGGAATGGACCAAAAACGTCACCATCATATCTCTTGGTTTTGATTCATCTACATCTTTAGGCTTTTGTAAACGGTGTATTCTCTAAAAAATTTTATTCAAACGTATCTGTAGCAAGGGAGTGATCTTTTAAGAAATGTATAACAAAGGCCTCTAAATTGTTGGATTCAATTTTATAGCATGACAGGAGGCTTCATATTTGCTTAAGTCTCTCTTTACTAGAACTCCACAGCAGCACATTAACAGAGAGATAAACACCAAAGACAAAAACATAAGGTATCTATATAAGGCTCCTCCTAAGCCACCATTTCCTCTTTCTTTGCTGCTCTGCATCAGTACAGGTCAGAGTACCTCTGCCTCCTGCTTCTTGTGGGTGGCTTTGGGATTTAGTGTGATTTATTTATGATTGTTATGAACTATGCTTGGTTGTGAGATTTATGTGCCTTTCTGGCTCTTTTATTTTCTTTGGTGAATGTTTCCTTTACAATACTGATCGTTTTTTTTCATGTGTTTATTTATACAGATTACTGACAGTTTGCCATGTGTTTATTTATACAGATTACTGGTAGTTTGCCATGTGTTTATTTATACAGATTACTGACAGTTTGCCATGTGTTTATTTATACAGATTACTGGTAGTTTGCCATGTGTTTATTTATACAGATTACTGACAGTTTGCCATGTGTTTAGTTATACAGATTACTGACAGTTTGCCATGTGTTTAGTTATACAGATTACTGACAGTTTGCCATGTGTTTAGTTATACAGATTACTGACAGTTTGCCATGTGTTTAGTTATACAGATTACTGACAGTTTGCCATGTGTTTAGTTATACAGATTACTGACAGTTTGCCATGTGTTTAGTTATACAGATTACTGACAGTTTGCCATGTGTTTAGTTATACAGATTACTGACAGTTTGCCATGTGTTTAGTTATACAGATTACTGACAGTTTGCCATGTGTTTAGCTATACAGATTACTGACAGTTTGCCATGTGTTTATTTATACAGATTACTGACAGTTTGCCATGTGTTTAGTTATACAGATTACTGGTAGTTTGCCATGTGTTTAGTTATACAGATTACTGACTGTTTGCCATGTGTTTATTTATACAGATTACTGGTAGTTTACCATGTGTTTATTTCTTTGTGCCTGTTTTCTCCTTGGGAGTTTTGTTTTACCCTGTTGGCTTTATTGTTTGTTCTGTTTCCTCTGGCTTATTGGCCGTGGTGGTCGCCGAGAAGCGGTCTTCCGACCGCTCCCCGTGCCGACCGCCGGGACCGCGGAGAAAGACTCCTGCGGTCCCTCGTGTGTTGCCTTTGATTCCCACCCGCCGGCTTCGTCCGCCGAGCGGGAATCCCCGTTTTGTTCTTTACCCTGCCCGCGTCCCCGATCACTCGCTAACACTGTTATCAGAGTGGGGACGGAGCAGGGATCTATTCATTTGCCGCGGGAGCCTCCGCTCCCGGTCACCTTCCCCGCGACCGCGTGGTCGGGCAGTGGGTGCGCGGCTCTCCACTGTGTTAGATGCGCGCGTCACTGCCTTATTAAAGGTACAGTGACTAGCTGGTCCGGTGTGTTTCCCCATCTCCTGGGCTGTTTGGGGGTGCGTATTTTTTGGTGACAGCTTTCTTTTCTGTCCATGTGAGGCAGCTCTGTGAGCCCTTGCATCATAAATTATGCCCCATATATGAGGGTCGCAGATTCAATCCCCCTCACCTTCCCAAGTAACTAAGCAATAGACTTTAGTTTTCGATTCTTTGCATGTGTGCTTGCCCTGCATGTTTTTCTATGGACATGGTTTTACGGTTTACTGGTTCTCCTGACTTCCACATGGCACTGCGTGCCTCCTGCAGGTGTCCCTGCCTGGTGTCCTTACCCACTTATTGAACTAGGAGTGCTCTAATCAAGCCTCGGTTGCCTGATGGAGGTAGCACTGGCGTCAAAAGCCAGGGATTGTGGGTTCAGGCCCCATCTGGGTGGTTGAGCATGGCACTCTTATTTTGTGGCCTAATGGATTAGGCACAGCCATATAAAAACTAAAGTGTATCGCTATCTTGAAGAACCTTGCCTATAAGGACCCAGCTTCGTCTCTACCCTGCACCCTAATAGTCAAGATTCTACTACATGTCTAAAAGGATCTAGGTTTCCGCCTGCATTATACCTCTGGGTCGGTACCGCCCGTACCCTTATACTGGCCTGCCTTGTCTGTGCCTTTATAATTGGCCTGCTTTGTCTGTGCCCCTTGATTGGCCTGCTTTGTCTGTGCCCCTTGATTGGCCTGCTTTGTCTGTGCCCCATGATTGGCCTGCTTTGTCTGTGCCATACTATGCATGCTATTGGACTGGTGGCTCCATGCCCTGGATAACGGTTTGTTGAGCCTGCATGCATTATTACTTGCCTCTGCCAACACTAGGGGTGCTGCCCCTTTTGCCTGCTATGATACCTGTTTTCTAGCTTCGTAGGTATCAAGTATCATAGACTCAGACTTTATGGACGCCTCTGCACAGGAGCAGAATTTGCAGGCTTTACTTAATGCGGCTGTGACCGCATCTGTTGAAAAAGCCCTGGCTAGGGCCCTCCCTCAACCACATACGGACAGGGGTGTGTGTGGAACCCCTCAGTTGGCAGAAGACTCGGATGAGTCAGACTCTCAGGTGCGAGAGCAGGCAAGTGCACGAACGCGCTATTGAAAGGGTGAAGACCCTGAACCACGCTCCCGGACGGGCAAGACTCCGGCGAAGTGACGTGGTTTGAGGTTGACAACCTCGCCGGCCAGGCGCCACCGCCTATCGGGCGCAGGGGAGGAGGCCTCCTTACCCCCCCCCCATCTTGGCCGTGCTGGATGTGTGGCGGGCAGACCAGCCTCCCTCAGATGGAGAAGATGTTTGGGTTGCGGACCTTGGCGAAGGTCCCGGTGGACGCTGGGAAGAGGAAGACGCGCCACCGACTAGGGCCCCCACGACAATGTTGGGGGACGATACCCTTTTGGGCACTACTGGAGAACCTCTGTTAGAGCCTCAATCTATCCGACGCCCCAGGTCCTCGGACTAGTCACTGCCCGACCACTTGGCACAATTTGTGCACTACTGGGTCCGTAGACCCCTTGGAAGTGAGGCCTGCAAGAAGCTGCGGGCGGAATGCCCCAGACCGGTACTGCCGGACAGGGTGGCGGTTACCCCGGATGTTGGCCCTAACAGACGAGGCCTTCACAGAAGGTAGGGCTCTGGACCCAGCCACCATGAGGGACTGGGCACTTCGTTCAATTTGCCTGCTGGGCAATGCCACTGTGGCCCTTTGCACGGAACCCAGGAAGACGGCACTCTTCCATATGGACAACAAGCTGTCGGATTTGGGAGCCGAAGATGTGGGTCCCCTGGCTAAAGGTCTGCTGTTCAGGGAGCCTTTCGTTGAGGAACTGCAGAAACAGGTTATTCTGTTTACCTCCCGGGATAAAGCGAAGTCTTCGATCGGGAGGGTCTTCCGCCCACGGTTACCTTGGGACAGTGCGGAGTGTCACAGACTTCCACTCTTCCCCTACACAGGTTGGACGCCCGAGGATCCCCGTCATCACAAGAGGCCAACAGCCCTTGTTGGAGGTGGAAGTTCGAGCAACGCTAGCCAAAGGCGCGGTCCTACAGGCCCCGGATTTGGGGGGTTTCGTCAGCTCGATTTTCTCCTGGTAAGGGAGAAGTCTGTAGAATTCCGTCCAGTGATCAATTTAGGAGAAATTAACGCCTTCGTGGTATACAACCACTTCGAGATGGAGGGCATTCACCTTCTTCGATGCCTTCTCCTGCCAGTAGACTGGGTCACGAGACTGGACTTAGAAGACGCTTACCTCTCCATCCCGGTGGACGGGGCCTGTCGCAGTCCCCTCTGATTCGTATGGAGAGACTCTCCGTACCAATTCCCATGCCTCCCCTTTGGCCTCAGCTCGGACCCTTGGTGCTTCACCAAGCTCCTGAAACCGGTGGTCATCCAATTCAGAGCAGAGGCCGTATGCTGCATCGTCTATCTGGACGACTTGCTTATCTTTGCGAGGACCCCGCCGGGCTCAGATTTCGGACGGGCTCTGCGTTTTCCTCGTTGGAATGCCGGGGGTTCGTGGTCATTCTGAAGAAATCGGCCTTGGAGCCTGCGCAGACGGTGGAATTCTTGGGTTTCGTAGTCGTTGCGCAAGACGGCATTCTCCGCCTGCCTGTGGCGAAGATAACTACCATTCGGAAGGAGATCAGACGTGTTTTCGACAAGACCGAACTCCCCTCTGGAGGTTGGCTCGCGTGGTGGGTCTCCTCTTGGCCTCTATACAGGTGTTCTACCCGGGCCCACTACATTACAGGGCCATGCAGCGGCTGAAGGCGCACTCTCTACGCAAGAGACCCTCTTAGGACCAGATGATCTCCTTGGCCTCGGACGTGCAGGCCGGATTGAGCTGGTGCCTCCCGCATATATCCGCCTGGAACAGCAAGGCGATATTCGGGATGACCCTGGATCTCGTGTAGGAGTCGGATCCGAGTCTTTGGGACTGGGGTGCCTCGTGCACGACGAGGTCCACGGGGGGCCCGTGGTCAGACAATAGATCGGAATCCCGCATCAATTGCCTGGGGTTGATTGCAGGTTCATTGGCAATTCGGAGCCTGGCGAAGCATCTGTCAGACTGATGCGTGCTCCTTCGGATGGACAATGGTTCGGCGGTGCAATACATCAACCACTCGGTTTCGAGCACTAGAGGTGTTATCTCTCAACATGGAGCTCCTGGTTTCGCTGGTGCTTGGAACGGGATACCGATCCCTTTACGGGTCCTGTATCTAGCGTGCTGAATTTCTTGTCTCTTGTCTTTGACCTGGGTCGGTCATATCGCTTGGTTATCGTGGTTAGATCAGCTATCTCGACGGCACTTGTCCCGCTTCGGGTTTTTCCCCATCGGCCAGGATCCGCTAGTCTGCAGGCTCCTGCGTGGAATGAGACTGGTGCGCCCTCCGGCGCCCAAGTATTCTTCCCTCTGGGATGTGCGTTTGGTTTTGGCGTTCTTTCGGAATTGGCCTGATAACCAGGACCTTTCTCTTCGCCAGCTTTCAGCGAAATTTGCCCTCTTGTGTCTGGTCTCGTTCAGAGGTGTTTCGGATGTCCGGGCCTTCGGTGTCGGCGCTTTCTCGTTTTTCTCCAGAGGGGGTCTCAGTCAAGGTGCTTAGACGTACCAAGTCGGATTCGACGGTTGTATCATGCCCTTACTTCTAGGACTCGCCTAAGCTTTGTGTAGCGAAGGCACTGGCGCGATGGATAAGATGTCTTTTGGCTCTGGCGGGCGTGGATGCGACCTTCGGAGCGCTTTTGGTTAGGGGCGCCGCAGCTTCCGGAGCTTTTTTGGCGAGCGCTTCCCTTCAGGACATTTTGCGTTCGGCGGACGGGTCCCGTGTAGAGTTTTTTCGCCTATTTTACTTTAGACCGTCGGAACATGCTTCTTTTGCTTTGCTGTCGGAGCGTTAAAACAGCAAATATGAAGCCTCCTGTCATGCTATAAAATTGTAGATTATACTAGCTTTAGTGTAACTATAATCTTAATTTTATTAATGACAGGAGGCGAATATTTCCCACCCAATTTGATTTCTTCCCCCCCTTGTTTTGGATGGATTGTATTTCTGTTGATTTGTCTGATTATCTGGGCTAGGTTGGTTAGTCTGGGGTGATGTTGTGGGAAGTGCATGTTATACTGTATTGACGGTCATTAGTATGGATTTCGTGTCTTTATTCTGTCAGTACTGGATCGTGGGATTTATGTTTTATCAGTACATTTCGTTCACTAATCAGTGTTTTCGATTCTGTTTATTTCGTTTCAGTTTAATGGTTCGACTTCAGTTCATAGGATCGGCCGTTTGGCGGGATAAAGATCAAGTTCATCCATTATCCGAAGTTTTTCCAGATGACATTCATCGTTATGTTGTGAATTTTTCTTTATTTAGTTATTGTCATTGTTGTGTACGTTACGTTGTCGCAGCGTGAAAGAGGAAATGGTGGCTTAGGAGGAGCCTTATATAGATACCTTATGTTTTTGTCTTTGGTGTTTATCTCTCTGTTAATGTGCTGCTGTGGAGTTCTAGTAAAGAGAGACTTAAGCAAATATTCGCCTCCTGTCATTAATAAAATTAAGATTATAGTTACACTAAAGCTAGTATAATCTACAATTTTCTCTGGTATATTTCTCATCCTTATATTCGATCATCTTGATCTGTTTTCTAAATCATTTATTTTCAGATCCATATTTTAACTCTCAACTCTAGCTGTAATATCTTTTCTGCAGCTTTTTATTTATGATCTTGCTCAAATGAATTGATTTTCTCTGCCAGTGTGGTTAATCTGTCTGCTACTTTGTTAATTTCCTGTTTAAAGGACCACTATAGGCACCCAGATCATTTCCGCTCAATGAAGTGGTCTGGGTGCCAGGTCCATCTAGGGTTAACCCTGCAGCTGTAAACATAGCAGTTTTTCAGAGAAACTGCTATGTTTACAATAGGGTTAATCCAGCCTCTAGTGGCTGTCTCATTGACAGCCGCTAGAGGCGCTTCCACGATTCTCACTGTGAAAATCACAGTGAGAAGACGCAGACATCCATAGGAAAGCATTGAGAAATGCTTTCCTATGGGCTGTCTGAATGCACGCTAGGCTCTTGCTGCGCATGAGAATTCAGCGTTGACGTTGGAAGAGGGAGGAGAGTTCTACGGGGCTGGAGAAAGGTAAGAGTTTATTCACTTCCTCCCCCTTCAGCCTGGTGAGAGTGGGACCCTGAGGGTGAGGGGGACCTAAAGACCCTATAGTGCCAGGAAAACGAGTTTGTTTTCCTGGCACTATAGTGGTCCTTTAATTTCTTTGGAGTTTTTGTTAATCTCAATCATTAATGTTTACAATTGATTTCCCATATTTTGCTTTATGAATTCTTTAAAATTTTCTGGAGTTTCATCCTCTTGATCCTCTCTGGTCAACATTATAGATATATCAAATGCATCATTGTCTGATTAATTTTTGGTATTAATGGGAAAAGAAAAAAGTCTGATAATCTTTTCTCCAATTTTTCAGCTTTAACATTCCTTTTTCCTTTCAGTTGATGTATTTTTTTTTTGTGGCCATTATTGGGTTTCTCCTCAGTTTCCTCTCTCTTTTCTCTTTGTTTATTTTTTTATATATTTTTATCTCCAACTCAAGTTTAATAATGTTTTTTATCCTTTTTTCCTCCTTTTTATCTGTTTATCTTTTTTTCCCTTTTTTTCAGTGTAGTATGAGTCCTTTAAATTTGATCCTTTCAGTTGAGCTGTCTATTTAGAGAGAGCAGAAGTGTGAAAAAAAAAACACCACAGAAAACAAAACCAAAAAAATAAACGGAAAAACAATACCAAAAGGTAGCATAGGAGTAACAGTAAGGGAATAAATCCTCACTTTATATAACCTTTCTTTTTCTTTTTCCTTCTCCTCCATAATTTTGCTATTACTCTACAATTCTCAGCACGTATAATAAGCAGGTCCCCCTTTGTAATCATCAAGGGAGAGCATGGGGTTCACTACTCACTCCAGTGTGGTACAATACCACATCGCCAGATAGCCAGCCGTTACCTGTCTGCAATCCCATGTGCACCCACCATTCCAGCCTGAGCACGGCTTCTTCGGTCTCTGCTTGCAGTCAAGCCTCTGCCCAGTTTCTCCCAATCAGCCTCTCCCAGCTCAGGGGGAACATGAGGGTCACTCCTTCCTCTGATATGGCACAAAATCGCGGCACTGGAGAGCAAGCCGTCGCGACCTCTAGTCTCACGCACTCCCGCTGCCCGAGCCTGGGCTCCTGTCCTCCTCTCACCACCCACAACCAGGTTTCTGTTTTCATATCCCTGTTTTTGTATCTCTCAAACGGTCTCACTCAGTTTGCCTTTTTTCAACATGGCATTCTCAGTTTAGCGTCTTCCTTATCTTGCTCCACCTCCTCCCAACTTTCAGTGTGACAACCTTACGTCATGACGCTGTGCTATGCTCACTTCTTAATCTCTGTATTCCTCTTCTTCTGCTCCTTCCCATTAAACCATTTTTTTCTGAGTTGTAGGTAAAAATGTGTGTCTTGTAATGAGATGTGCTCAGATAGTCAATTAAGTATTCTCAGTACTGTGTTCCATCCTGAGAAATACCTGGGCGTTGACAGTTATGAGCCTTTATTTATTTATTGTCCAAATTAGCATAGCACTTCTTTTCAGCATACAAAGGTTGTTTAGTAGTCATTCAATGGAAAACTATATTAGTTTGGCAAAATATGGCAAAGTCTTTTCTTGCATCACTGTCATATGAGCATCCAAAGTCTCTTTCACAATCATCTGTCAAATTAGCACATGTAAAAACATCTGGTTACAGCTTTATATCTAACAGGAATCTAAACACTAAATGGTGTAATATACCATAAAATACCATTCGTAAACATTTTGCCTTATCGCAAGCAACTTCCTCAGCGACCATAGAGTCAAAGCAAAAACAAACAATTCAAATAAACCCTTCTGATCCAGTATCTGTGTATGTACTCCATGTGTGACCTTTCCATTGATGGTAGCATGGTTGTGCTATCCTTTTCCAAGCCATATATCAACTATTTCTGGCGTCGTCCACATGTCTCCTTAATTGCGGCTGAACTGAACGCCCCCCTTGGATTCCAACGGCATCACATGTTGCATTATCTATTTGTTAATTCCCACTAGCAACTATGAAACAATTAAGAAAACTGTAATAAAGTTTTTACTGCTATTAATATAATAAAAGGGTGTATTAGATGATACACTTGCTATTTAGTTATAATGTTGATATTAGTTAACCACTAAATAAATAAATATTTTGAAAAACACAATACATAAATAAATTATGTGGGGGCGGAGCCAACTAAGCAACAGAGCAGACGCATCTACTCGGGCTCCGAGTTGAGCTGGCTATAATTAACAATTGTGGTGGTACCAAGGGCACTTACCTCAGCACACAGTGTAACGGATCGCCTGGCACCCCGACTTGGTACCTCCGTTAATGGATGCTCCTAGTGCTTCCTGAGGACTCCAAGCACTCTGGCAGACACCACAATCACCGAATCCGAGAAACCTTTAAATTCTCCCAAGCGTATGAATGCTGTAGACCATTGAATAGGAACCATACGAATAGGCTTGTACTCCTAGCAGTCAACTGGAACAGCATACAATAAATCCTTCCCCCAATAATGAGACGACACATCACTTTGAGGGTAAAACAGGAACTCCGGACTGGCTCATCCAGCCTGGCTTTTATTCACAAACAGGTACATACAGGACACTCCCAGGGGGAGAATGATATTGACCAATCACATGGATGTACCACCCACACATTTCCTCCCCTTAGATTAACACTTAACCCAATTATACAGTACACACTTTTCCCCAATTCCTGGATGTACCCCAAAAACAGGGGGTACACCTTTAAATCCAGCATCGCTGGATAGCCCTTATTCAGGGGGGAAACATATCCAAAATTCAAGTCATTCGGATGAACAGTTCGGCAGATATGGGTTTCCAAAGATTTGACCGACCGCATGGGTAAAGTATCCGAAAACAGTTCCATGCATTTTGGCCCTGCGGTCGGTCACAAACAAGGGAATGAAAACAGACGAATTGCCTGTGTTATAGAGCCTGGAGAGGGTTTGAATGAATTCCCTTGTTTGTGGGGTTCTTTCTACCGAACGGCGGGTCATTCGGTAGTTTCTATACGAATTCCTGGAAGTATGGAGGTCTCAGCGGTGTTTGCCTAGTCAAGTGTCCGATTTTAGTTCCAGACACTCGACGGCAAAACACCGCTGTTCGGTAGTTTAAGATGGCCGCCGCCACGTGTTTGTTTCCCGAATGGCGGCCACCCAGAGGACAAAGCATACATTACACTGATTGCCAATTACCCGTTTGCAACATTGTTGCAAACTGTAATTGGAGGCACACTTATTCCTGGGTGGTCTGGTTGTTCGGCAGTTTCACTCAATATAATGAATGGAGTGATTCTACCGAACAATCAGTTGAATGCTGCATACATATCCCAGGTTAAACTCAACACATAAATACATATGTAATATTAAAGGCAGTATACTGGAATATGCTCCACAGTCTTAAAGGGACAGTAGTCCCAAAAGTCCCAATATGTCCATCGCTGATTTTAAAGGGCCAGTAGCAGCAATATAAAGTACAATATGCCCCAAATAACCCAGGGGCCATAGTCAGCAGGTAGGAGGCTAGCAAACAGGCTTCTCCAGGGCCCAGTGGCGAGGTTGGTTTCGCCACACACAGCCCCTCATCAGTGGTGAGAAAGCAGAGTGGGGAGGAAAAAAACAAAAACAAAGGCTTATAGGGGCCCAACGAGCCGTGATATCGGGAACTCCTATGGGAGTTCTAAAGGCCCACTTGGGACAAGATGTTGCTGGAAGAGGATGAGTCCTCCTATTTCTCAGAGGATACCCCCTTCGACCCAGGGGCAGAAACCCCCTGGCAAGCAAAACAACGCTGGTGACCCAGTTACCACACTCTAGCTAAAAGCTATGTATGCAGAGCTGAGAGCAAATATCGCAGAAGACATGGCCTACTTCAAGACCGCCATTGAAAGTGCCACCTCTTGGATTACCCTCCTGGAGTCCACTTTGAGTACGCAAGATTCCAGAATAACCTCCATGGAACATAAAATCGCAGATGTAAAAAAACAACTAAAAGCCTTCACTAACAAGGTTGATGCTATGGAGGACCAGAAGAGGCATTATAACTTTAAAATCTGCTGTATCCCAGATGAGTAGGCATCTCTGACTTACCCCATTATGTTCGAAGGCTGCTCAGCACGCTGTTGCCGCCAAAACAATCCAAGGCGGTGAAGCTGGATGACTTGTTTCCGCCAAAGCACCCTACAGCACCAGTGGCTGCTCACGCAGATTTGAGACCATGCAGAATAAAACCCTTATCCTTTCAGCTGCTTGAGAAAAGATTCTCATTTTGAGGGCTTCTCTCTGAATCTGTTCCCGCATCTCAACCGCAGCACTATTGCATGGCGCAGATCACTACAGTCGCTGCTTCTACTCCTCCCATCGAAGTGAGTCCAGTACCATTAATGGATTACATAAGCAGCCTATATTCACCCATCTGGACACCTTACCGAGCAAGAAGCTATGCTTTACTGGAAAGCCATTTGAATAAATTAGGCCTTAGTGGGCCTCTGAAGGCAAATGGCTCGGGACTGGAAGACCTGGACCCCTCAACAATAGAGGAGTTTATTCCTTGTACAACTCAGCATCCAGTGCCACTGAGAGAGGTGACCTGAAAAGCTTTACTGTGGAATTCTACCTTTACTGTCCTCACCAGGACCACCAAGTTGCACTCAACTCCACCACCGGTAACCATTCCAGTTATGATATGACTTTTTACTTTTTCTGTTGCATGTACCTTTTTTTTGTTTGTTTATCCTTTATATAATGATAGTTATTGTGACAGAGTTATACTGCTTATTCATGGGGGAATTTACTCCTCTCTGTTAGCCCTAAGGCTTTCACAATTCCTCAACTCACTCCCACCTCTTCCCATCCCTGGACACCTAATAGCCCTGTGAGAGACCCCCTCTACGTATGCAGGCAGGGAGGTAAAACACTACACGAGCATACTAATCTACTAGCATAATATTACCACCCATCATACCAGTGGGGTATTACTAATCCGTTTTTCACCTTGTACTTCCTATGTCTCATACACTATTTTTTTATTCTTTAACATATGTTTTATATATACTAACAAACAGGCCTAGCCTACTCTACCATTCATAATGCCGTTTCCTTGTGTGATGGTAATCATCAGGCCTCACTGAATTTAGTATAATCTCTGCTTATTAGACTCGGATGTTATTTCTGCCACAATATGTTTTATTTTTCTGATGTCTGCTTTACCTTTTTATTTCAAGTGCAGCATACTTTGACTTTTATGCCCTCTTTCAATGTCAATTATCAAAGTATACTTATGTTTATGTGCCATTATCAATTTGTGTTTTCACTGCATCACTTCCAAAATAAAGAATACAAAAAATGAATGTGTTTAAAAAAAAAAAAAGGGAATGTGTTTAGACTTATTTAAATGTATTCATTAATACCCTATTATTTTGCTTATATAATTGTAAATTTAAAGTGGTAATCTCCTTATTTTTTCCTTACTATTGTACATATATATTTTTCAAAGTGCTAACTATCCTTCCTTGCCTAATTTATCTAATAAAAAGATTTAAAACAAGGGCTGCGCTAAGAAGCAATATAAAAAAATAAATAGATTTTTGGAACAAACAAGAAATAAGTCAACGTGATAGTCCTCACAAATAATAGTCTCTTGATAGTAGACATTTTGGTCTTTAGTATAGTACAGCAAGGACTTTTCTTTGGTAGGTCAGCTGTCTTTATTTTCTTGTTAATGTATATAGAAAAACATAAGCAGCAAGGGCAGAAATAGTGTAATACGTCAAATCTAGTTATATAATAAAAAATGACTGTACTTGGAACCATTCTCTCTAATATTTTTATTAGTGATATTGCAGAAGGTCTTGATGGTATGGTATGTCTTTTTGCTGAGGATACTAAGATATGTAACAGGGTTGATGTTCCAGGAGGGATAAGCCAAATGGCAAATGATTTAGGTAAACTAGAAAAATGGTCAGAGTTGTGGCAACTGACATTTAATGTGGATAAGTGCAAGATAATGCATCTTGGACGTAAAAACCCAAGGGCAGAGTACAGAATATTTGATAGAGTCCTAACCTCAACATCTGAGGAGAGGGATTAGGGGTGATTATTTCTGATGACTTAAATGTAGGCAGATAATGTAATAAAGCAGCAGGAAATGATAGCAGAATGCTTGGTTGTATAGGGAGAGGTATTACTGTGTTTCTCCGAAAATAAGACCGGGTCTTATATTAATTTTAGTCACAAAAAACACACTAGGGCTTATTTTCAGGGTAGGGCTTATTTATGCATAAAACAAAAACAAAAAACAAACAGCTTTATTCTTTTTTGATGATTACCGTACCGGTAGAAGAAGAAGTTTGGCTGTGATGATGGCAGCCCGTTCCGTGCACTAAAGAGGGAGGGGGGCGCAGATGTCCGCGGGAGGAGAGGAGGAAAAATAAGAGCCAGTGTGCTGAAGACATCTAGTGGGAGAAGGGGAGCAAACAGAATAGCCAAGATCCCTGACTGACGTGCGCACAGTCGGAAGCCGCCTCCCCCTCCCTCCGTAGCTCCCGCCTTCGCCCAGTGCGATGTCACAGAACATGGCGGCCGTTGTGTGGTGCTGGTCGCAGTGTTTGGCCCGAGGGCCGGTTCGCTATGAGCGTGCTGGGGGTTATGGTGACGGACAGGCCCGGGAGGATGTTGTGGCGGTGTCTGGGTGACAGCGGCGGGCGGTGTTGAATCCCCGGACTGCGTTGGTGTTGCAGCCCCCGTTATAGAGCCAGTCTGTCAGCCGGTGTCCGCGCTGTGTAAACCCCCCCAGAGACCCTCACCTCCCCCTCCCTGTAATATTCTCCCCTCCCTCCCTCCCTGTAATGCTCTCCCCCCTTCCTCCCTGTAATACTCTCCCCCTCCCTCCCTGTAATACTCTCCCCCATCCATTCCTGTAATATTATCCCCCCTCCCTCCCTGTAATACTCACCCCCCTCCCTCCCTGTAATAGTATCCCCCCTCCCTCCCTCCCTGTAATACTCCCCCCATCCCTCCCTCCCTCCCTGTCTCCCTCACTCCCTGTAATATTCTCCCCCCTCCCTCCCTCCCTGTAATACTCCTCCACCTCCTCCCTGTAATACTCCCCCCTCCTCCCTGTAATACTCCCCCCCCCTCCAATCTTCTCCTCGCCTCCCCTGTAGCGTGGCCGAGCTCCTCTCCGGTCTGCGACCTGGCTGGACTGACAGGAAGTGCACACTCAGTGTGCATTTCCTGTCAGTCCGGGCAGGTCGCGGACCAAAGAGTAGCTCGGCCACGCTACAGGGAAGGGGATGTGAGGCAGTGCGGCAGCCGTCTGAGCACTCTCTATAGAGCGCTCAGGCGGCTGAGGCATTTGAAGGTCTAGGTCTTATTTTCGGGGTAGGGCTTATATTGCAGCCCACCCCGATAATCCAGCTAGGGCTTATTTTCGGGGTAGGGTGTATTTTCGGGGAACCACGGTAGCAGTAGAAAGAAGGAAGTGCTCATGCCATTGTACAGAACACTGGTGAGACCTCACTTGGAGTATTGTATGCAGTACTGGAGACCGTATCTCCAGAAGGATATTGATACTTTAGAGAGAGTTCAGAGAAGGGCTACTAAATTGGTTCATGGATTGCAGGATAAAACTTACCAGGACAGGTTAAAGGATCTTAACATGTATAGATTGGAGGAAAGACGAGACCGGGGGGATATGATAGAAACATTTAAATACATAAAGGGAATCAACACAGCTGTAGTGGTAGAGGTTAACACAGTAAAGAAGTTTAACCATGCGTGGGATAGGCATAAGGCTATCCTAACTATAGGCATAAGGCTATCCTAACTATAAGATAAGGCTAACTAATGCAAGTATTTAGAAAATTGGGCAGACTAGATGGGCCGAATGGTTCTTATCTGCCGTCACATTCTATGTTTCTATGTTTCTATGTATCTTCTTGTATAGCTGCACATTAGATTCACAAGTAAAAACATTTTTCGGCTTAAATGTTTTCATACATTGAAGTGCACATTAGTTTCGTGGTGCATTAGAATAGAGAAAATGTATATGTAATACTGTTTTTTTGGGGGGGAGAAATTGGTTAGCAAACTTATTTATTTAAGGATTAATCATTTTAGATTAATTTAACACGTTAGAACATTAATATACTTTTTGGAAATTATATATAATTTAAATCATATTAACAGTGACAGATACCAGTTAATACAACACAAGAGAGAAATTTTATCGTTTAATCAGTAACAAAATATTATTCATGGAATGTTAGCTTTTTAATGTAAAGATTAAACACAGTACCATCAAGGCTGATGACTGAGAGTGAGGGGGTCTAGCTGAATAAATTTCCCACATAACAAAAAAATGGTCCTGAAAATCGCTCTCTAAGCTCAGGCTATTAGAGATAGATGATTGCATGTGCATTGACTTTTTAATAAAGTTCAACTTTATTTTTAAGAACTGCTGTAGTTATTTAAAGTTCAGCTCCCTAATGATCGCTTAGTTCTTGCCGGTACTTACTCAATATTATGAAATATAAAAATGAAAGCTCGAGCTCTGGTTGTCAGGACTAATATCTACTCTGATCATCTGAGTAGAAGACCACAGGAGGTTGAGAAGATGCTTGGCTTCGACCATCTACTCAAATGTTTGACTCTTAAACATATTAACTCTTCATGGGAAATATTAATATGATAATGTTTTAACCCACTAAAATATTTTTAATGCATTCAGGATCTATGTTCAATATTTTCGAAATGTTAGGTATAAGGGACACTGCAAGGTCTGTGAGTTTTAAGCCCTTTTAAGTTGACATATGGATGCAAACCAAAAAATAAAAGAAAAAGAAGAGTGACACAGAGCTGTTATAAGTGCAAGCACACTAAGTAAAAATAAAATACTACCACAATCTACCTGCAGCAACCAAATCCAAATCCTGGCAGAGCAATTTCAGCTAACACATAATACAAATAAATTGTGTGCAATATGAATAAACAGTACCTTTATCTGATATAGTATAGATTTATAAATAGGTGCTGAAATAACAATACATAATACACAACAATACACTCAGCTTATTCATCTTCAAATGTGCGGAATATCGACAATCATAAATTCTAAAATGTGTTTTAGTGTGAGCGACAACATAAATAGTGCAACAAACCCTTATTGCGTGTGCAATAACGCACAGGAAGGAATTATACATGCACCAAATATAGATGCAGAAGATCTAAAAAAAAAAACCACAAATAAAAAGAACAGACCTAGTAAAGTATTGCTGGAATACATATTGACCTGAATCAACCTATCTAAAAAACTTAAACTCACAAAAAAGTGAGAATTATGCAAATGCAGTAAGACATCATTCATGAACTAAAACAGTAAGGACCATCAAAAAAGGCACATAAAACCCTAAATCATTCTTAAAAAGCTCAATAAACCTTAAAATAAATTGCAAGAAAAAAATTAATTACATAAAAACGCAAAAAATATTTTTTTAAAAAAAAATTAAATGTATACACACCTGTGCAGAAACAATATAAACCATTTATTTTTTTCTACTACAAACACCACTATAAGAAAGAAAAGCGATTTATACGTAATACAATAGGGGTTGCTCTACTAAACTATGCATTTAAAAAAACTAAAAAAACTTGTGTAGGAAATTAACATTTAAAAAAGCATAAAAAAAATAAAAATATAAGGGCATACTATATATATATATATATATATATATATATATATATATATATATATATAAAATAGAACTATATTTAAAAACAGGACTTTGAATTATAAAAAATGTAAATCAAAATCAATATTAAGACCTGAGAGGGCTAGTGTTTTCAAATAAACTTTCTTCTGTCCTATCTTTTTCCATAAAACCCCCTCCTCTCCAATTTCGAAAAACCTTTTTCTGCCCAAAAATTCAAGACCCCTACAATCATGACTATGAACTTTTTAAAATGAGCTTTCTATACCTTTCTTAGTATTATAAACGTGTCCTTGGATTCTCATATTAAGAGGACGTGTTGTCCTTCCTATATATTGCAATCCGCAAGAACATTTCAAAAGATATATAAAAACTTTATTTGAAAAGCAAGTTATATGTTCTTTAAATTTTACTCCTTTTTAGTTATCTCTAAACTAAAATTTGTGCAAGTTCCTTCCATATCCTGAGGCATGTTCCTACATCCCATGCCTTTTTCCCCAAAAAAGTTTTTCCATGACTGTCTATTCACCTTCTTCTTTAAAACACAATGTATCATAGTTTCATAGTTACATAGCTGAAAAGAGACTTGTGTCCATCAAGTTCAGCCTTCGAATTAGTATCAGTAAGGATTTAAAATGTGGTGCTCCTCTGAACACAATCTTTGTTTTTTCCAGTAGGATTTTATCTAAATCTTTATCAATTTTTTAAATTGGTCTTATTCCGTAATGCAGTTAGGGGCTGCCAAACCAGAATCTGCTTCATTCCAATTAAAATGGGCCGCAGGCCTATGGGTTCAACCCTCTGAAGGGGACTGGTGACATATTTTCACCCAGTTAATACAGGCATCAATTTATATAGAATTAGAGATAACACACAAAAAGGATTTGGGAATTATTATAGACAACAAACTATGCAACAATGTGCAATGTCAATCAGCAGGCCAGTAAGGTATTGTCATGCATAAAAAAGGGCATTAATTCTCTGGATGAGAATATCATTTTGCCTCTTTATAAATCACTGGTAAGACCATATCTTCAATATGCTGTGCAATGTTGGGCACCTGTTTTAAAGAAGGATATTATAGCACTGAAAAGAGTGCAGAGGCGGGCTAATTTTATTTTTAATGGAACATTTTAGCTAAGAAGAAAGGTTAACAAATTTAAACCTCTTTAGTTTAAAAAACCGTCACCTCAGAGGGGATATGATAACATTATACAAATATATCCAGGGCCAATACAAACCATTGTATTGCAATCTATTCACAAACAGGACTATACATAGGACACAAGGTCATGTGTTTCGATGGGAAGAAAGAAGATTTAGTCTAAGACAAAGGAAAGGTTTTTTTTTTACAGTAAGAACAATAAGGATGTGGAATTCTCTGCCTAAAGAAGTAATTTTATCAGAGTTTGTAGAAACAGAGAAACATAGAATGACGGCAGATGAGAACCATTCAGCACATCTAAACTGCCCGATTTTCTAAATACGCTCATTAGGTCCTTAGCATTATCTTATAGCTAGGATAGCCTATCCAACGCATGGTTATATTCCTTCTGTACAGATGTTTAAACAGCAATTAGATGCATACTTGCAAAAACATAATATTCAATGATTCAATTTTTAAACTGTAGGGTAATAGCTTCTTGATCCGAGGATAAATCTGACTGCCATTCTGGGGTCAAGAAGGAATTTTTTTCCTAGTTTGTTGTAAAACTGTGCAAGTCCTTTAAACTGTGGGTTTTTTTTTGCCTTCTTTTGGCTCAAAAGAAAATAACAGATGTGAAGAAGGCTGAACTTGATGGACACATGTCGCTTTTCAGCCTATGTAACTATGTAACTAGAAGAGAAGCCTTCTACAAGCGTATAACTAGATGTTCCGGAGTACCCCTCTGTACTACATTCTTTCCTACCCACAGTCAGCACCATGTGTTGGAGATGCCAAAGGGATTAGGGGAAATATAGAAGCGGGATAGGTGGGTAGGCCTTCATGGTGGATTTACAGTGCATAATAGGACTACCTAGGGTGTGGGTGTGCCTATACACTGAAGGGGTATGTCAGTCTCACATCAAGCATGCCAGGCTGACAGACAGAATCCTGGCTGGCCTCTAACCTATAAGATCATGCAGAAAGTGCTGGTAAAGTGCATTCATGCATGGTTCTAATTGAATTAAAATGGAATGGTAAGACAGGACCCAAAAATAGAAACAGTTCTGTCAAAAGTGGGACAAAGGAAGGCCTGTTACAGCAGCTGTGCTCTGCGGTAGTATGGGTTCTTTAGAATGTTATATTAGAAAGAATAATTTTATCTTTATTATTCTAATATTTTTTAGTGATTTTAGTTATTTGAATAAAGAAAAAATGAAAATGATTTGAAAGCAATATTTCTTTCCATCAATTCCAGAGAAACACGCATACTTCTCAATTAACAAATAATTGTGACAATTTGAAATAATAATAATAATAAAAATGTATTTATATATATATATATATATATATATATATATATATATATATACATATATATTTGAATTGTGTTTTGTTTAAGCCGTTTGCCACAATGCAAAAACTAAACGGTGGATATTGACAACTCGTGATTCAATAAAATTCAGACTCTGAGAGTATTGCAGCTGCTAGCCATTGTCATTCATTAAACTATAACTGAAGGGGATTCACTATTGATTTGTAAATTAAAATTCAGTATAGCTAATAGTGATGTCGCGAACATAACATTTTCGGTTTGAGAACAGCGCACTTCCGCAAATGTTCGCGAACTGGGCGAACCGTGCGAACCGCCATAGACATCAATAGGCAGGCAAATTTTAAAACCCACAGGGACTCTTTCTGGCCACAATAGTGGTTGGGGGGGGGGAGACCTACTCTCCTTCTCCCCCCCGGCCCCCACCACTGGGCGGCGGGTGGGGGCCATAATGGTAATGAGGGGGGACCTACTGTCCTCCCCCCCGGCCCCCACCCCTGGGCGGTGGGTGGGGGCCATAAAGATAATGAGGGGGGGACCTACTGTCGTCCCCCTCTCTGGCCCCCACCCCTGTGCGGCGGGTGGGGGCCCTAAAATTAACAATAAGGGGGGACCTACTGTCCCATCCCGGCCCCCACCCCTGAGCGGTGGGTGGGGGCCCTAAAATTAACAATAAGGGGGGACCTACTGTCCCCCCCCACCCCCACCCCTGAGCGGCAGGTGGGGGCCCTAAAATTAACAATAGGGGAGACCTACTGTCCTTCCCCAGCCCCCACCCCTGAGCGGTGCGTGGGGGCCCTAAAAAAACAATAAGGGGGGGACCTACTGTCCCCCCCGGCCCCCATGCCTGAGCGGTGAGTGGGGGCCCTAAAAATAACAATAAGGGGGACCTATTATCCCCCCCGGCTCCCATCCTTGAGCGGTGGGTGGGGGCCCTAAATACAAAGGGGGGGGGGACCCTAGTTCAATTTTCCCACGATGTGTAAAATGACACAGAGCACTGTGATTGGATGGATTTCAAGCCATCCAATCACAGTGCTCTGTGTCATTTTACACAGCGTGGGAAAGTTCTTTGGAATTTTCCCACGCTGTGTAAAATGACAAAGAGCACTCTGATTGGCTTAAACCAGCCAATCAGAGTGTTCTTAGCCTAATTGCAGGGCGTGGCAAGGCTTTATAAGCCTTCCCCCGCCCTGCAGAGCTCAGTCTGCGCTGAGCCCTCCAAGGGTGAACAGGATTTATTTTTTTTGCGCTCATTTTTTTTTTTAATTGCGTCGCTTATTATGGCTTTTTATTTGGCCTTTTTTGGGGCTGAAGAAAGAAGATTTTAGAAGAAAGAAAACATCAAATGGTAAGTTGTTTTTTTTACAGGTTTTTAGTTAAAGGCCCCCCCCCCTCATTATTTTTAGGGTGAGGGGGGTAGGTAGGGAGATATTTTTTTTGGGGGGGGATGGGTGACTAGGGTCCCCCCCTTTGTATTTAGGGCCCCACCCACTGCTCAGGGGTGGGGGCCGGGGGGGGACAATAGGTCCCTCCCTTATTGTTTTTTTTAGGGCCCCCACCCACCGCTCAGGGTTGGGGGCTGGGTGGGACAGTAGGTCCCCCCTTATTGTTATTTTTAGGGCACCCACCGCTCAGAGGTGGGGGCCGGGGGGGGGGACAGTAGGTCCCCCCCTTATTGTTAATTTTAGGGCCCCCACCCACCGCTCAGGGGTGGGGGCCGGGGGGACAGTAGGTCCCCCTTATTGTTATTTTTAAGGCCCCACCCGCCGCACAGGGGTGGGGGCCGGAGGGGAAAGTTGGTCCCTTCCTTATTTTTAATTTTAGGGCCCCCACCCACCGCTCAGGGGTGGGGGCCAGGGAGGGACAGTAGGCCCCCTCTCATTGTTTTTTTAGGGCCCCCACGTGCCGCTCAGGGGTGGGAGCCAGGGGGGGAAGAAAATAGGTCCCCCCATTGGTATTTAGGGCCTCCACCTGCCGCTCAGGGGTGGGGGCTGGGGGGAGGACAATAGGCCCCCCCTATTGGTATTTAGGGCCTCCACCCGCTCAGGCTGCTCACTGCTTAATAGACATGCCCCTACTCGCGGTATTGCGAGTAGGGGCACAATTTACTAATACTAAGTAATTTTCACTTAGTATTAGTAAATTTGGCCACCAAAAAAAATAGGCGGCGGACCGAACATCGCATATGTTCGCCATCCGTGGCGAACGCGAACACGCTATGTTCGCCGGGAACTATTCGCTGGCGAACCGTTCGGGACATCACTAATAGCTAAGCTGGAAATGGATAAATGGGTACATGTTTGTGAGGGACCTATCTGGGAAGGTCACCTTGGGAAGCTGTTTTTACAAGTTAAGTTATATATTGTTTGTTTGTTTTAAGGTGCAAATGTATCCGGGAATCTTCCCAGTTTGTTTTTTTTTTGCTTTAAAATGTTAAATTAAATTATTGAATGCCGGACAGTTCACAATTTTGTGAATAAACCTTTAATTTTTGGGAATAAAATCTATAGCTTAATGCCTCGTTTAATAAATAAGCCCAAACTAGCTCAAATGTATGACAAGTGAAGTCTGTTTTGATAAGTATTCTGAGTTCTCTATGTGGCTCTGGGTTCAATGTTGACCCTTGTAATGGTGCAGACAGTCACATTGCCCAAATCCGCTTCTGAGCTTTATCTACGGAGAACACAACTTTATAAATTATGCATTTTGCTGAAGTATTGTTAATATTTTCGATCTTCCTTTTCGGACCAGTTTATTGGAATCTTTCAAGCTGTGTCTCCTTACCAGATGTTTTATCAGAATATCACAATAAAATGCTAGAAATAACTAATCTTCTACAGCTATAGATGGTGTTCTTGCCATCTAGGGATGTTCAAAGGTGAACCGTCTAGAAGGTAAATTGGTGAGTTTCTATTCATTGTAAACTTGTGGCTTGTATATGTAGCACAAGCTATAAATTCCAAACCCAATTTTTAAAGAATTTTCCGATTTTTCAAGCAAAGAAAAATTTGCTTATTAGCAGCAAGGGATTTTTATTAGAAATAACACAATAACACTTTACAATTTATTTATTTTTTCAATTACATTTTTATGAAAAATATTAATGTTAATAAAGAAATAGGGGTGCAGAAAAAAAAAAAAATATTTGTGGTTGCAAACATAAAGTCACCACACAGTCCTCTTACCTTATTATAGATAAGTTACACTATGTCAGTTACTGACACGAATACAAACTTTTCACGCAATACCAATGTAAAGTTGGCCCTTAATGTGCTATTGCTCTGGGCGCTCAGGATCACCTTCCCCTGTGTTGTTCAGCTTGTGATGGTAAGTAAGCCAGGGGGCCCAAATGTTTGCTATGTGATGTAAGATGGGCAACTGACAACATTCGAAACAGAATCTTTGGTAAAATTACCATATTAATTGTGTGCACTCTACCTGCCCAAGAGAGACAGGTATCGTACCCTTACTATTTGTTTTATTATTCTAGCATAGTTAAACTTGTACAGGGTCAGTACGGATTTTGAGAATTCTAACCCCTAAATAGGTGATATAATCTGACCTCCAATGGAATTTAAAGGATTACATTAGACCTGTGGTGGTGGTATGTGACAAGTTTAATCAGTGGAGCTTGTGTTTATGATTAATTTAATATAATGATGATAAAAAAACTAAAATAAAACAGGAGTACTGTGCAGTGAATTCCTATATATTGATGACACCCAAACAAATCTTGAAATTTAGGAGCATTATCCCCTAACTTAGAAGAACAATATAACTCATAAGATACCAGTGATATTGTTGAGATCCTGGCCTTTAAACAGATGTCCTTCACCGATCTCCACAGCCCACTTGCAACTCCTTAATCTTGCAGTGTCGATCTTCATGACCAGAGCAATTTCCAGATGTGTTACACATTTATTTATCTGTGTGAAGATCTCTGCGTAGTTGTTGTGAGCATCCACCAGCTCCTCCATTTAGTTCTCTTGATGCATTCGTGACCGACTGGATCTTGGTTTTGATATCATTAGCTGTTTTTACTAGGTCTGATATTAAATTGTCTCTATGTCTGTCCAGCATTGTTTGTATGTCAGTCTTTGTAAGAGAAGGCCCATCAGTTTGGGAAGTCTCAGATTAGCACCATTATTGAAGGGTAGAAGAGATGATGTCCTCATGGAATCCTGCAAGGTAAGTGAACTTTGCTTCACCCTTTTTTGATGATTTGATGGTTATTAAGTTGTAAGTCACATCTGTAGATCTTGCTTTCCTACAGAAAATCAAATGGTGGTTGCTTAACACTCGCTTTATTGCACCAGGCATGAGGAACTGAGGAGTTATATGTATTCTATCATAAGCAGTCAGTCAATGACCCATGATTTTCCATTTTTAATATCTATTATTATTGTAAACCTAATCAATACTTGTTAAATATAAAAATATAAACATATAATGCAGGTGGCATTATGTAATCTGGAAAAACCCGGAAGTTTACTATATGTGAATTACCATTAAATTATTATTATTGCATAAAAATTACCATTAAATTATAATTTTTTGACTGAAATGGTATCTACCTTTAATATTTCAAAAAAGGAAAGTGTATTTATTTTGGAAGTTGCTTTTTTTACTTAAGGACAGAATGACTCAATATAAAATGTATAATGTAGACTTGAAAATGGCAAATATCACTTCTAATGGGACACACCATTGCTTATATCCACATATTGGATGTATGAAGGTATCATTCTGTACTTTATAACTGTCAGGAACTGTCGATACTGTGATATGTAAATTCTATCACTTATTACCATCTTACCTTGCAAAAAGTGAAGCGTTCCAGTTCATCGTGAAAGAAGATACTTTCACTCTAACCAAAGCCTAATTTCATAAAAACTTCTCTCTAAACACATCCCTAAGCACCCCTTAATCCTAAGTGAGCTAAAGCCCAAGTCCTCTTGGTCTCCACATCTTTAACCTGAATTATTAACTAATAATAGAAACATATGCTGTTGTGACACTGTTCACTTAAAACACGCTAATGTAACGCAAGAGTTGATTCAATTACACACAATTTAAATCCATCAATTTTAAAGAAATGTTTAAAAACACATACCCATGAAAATAGAACATTTGATATCACTGATGTCACGATTTTCATTGTCATCTCAATAAGCTTTATAATGTCTCTTCACAAAAGCCGTTTACATTATTTTTCGAAATTGTATTTCAGATGTAATTGTCATAATTTATGTGGAGGTGTTAATTATTGGCAAGCTGTTGCTTAATATATTTATTCCTCAGGGATGTACCTTTTTTTTCCTGCAACATTATAACTCTGTGCAAGTCATAATACATCAGTACAAGAACCTATTAATGTAACAGTACTATATAATTTACATTAATCGAAAGTGATCGGCGTGTTACATAGCTACAGAGTTACATAGCTGAAAAGAGACTTGCGTCCATCAAGTTCAGCCTTCCTCACGTATGTTTTTGATGTTGATCCAAAAGAATGGAAAAAACCCAGTCTGAAGTGATTCCAATTTTGCAACAAACTAGGAAAAAATTCCTTCTTGACCCCAAAATAGCAGTCAGATGTCTCCTTGGATCAAGCAGCTATTACCCCACTAATTAGAAATTATATCCCTGTATGTTATGTTTTTGCAAGTATTAATCCAATTGCAGTTTAAACATCTGTATAGACTCTGACAAAACCACCTCTTCAGGCAGAGAATTCCATATCCTTTTGCTCTTACTGTAAAAAAACTTTTCTTTGCCTTAGATTAAATCTCCTTTCTTCCAGCCTAAATGTGTGACCTCGTTTTTGCATAGCGTTACTATGTGTGATGTCCGATAACATGATGGATGCTATCTAACAAATGTGAGAAATAATCTGATTTTAACCATCGAAATGTTAATGCATATTATTCTGTTTCTGTTTATCTAGTTTAATGCAAAATATGTATGGATTCCCCATGCATATATTGGCACATATAGACATATAGGCAATTGCAATGAGTCAGGGTCCAGTTATAATTTATATCAAATGCCAGCCTGTGCCAGGGCAAAAAAAGTAACTAGAACAACCCCCTACCCCCCCCCCCCCCCCTAAAAAAAAACCTCTGAGGTTTGCTAAAAAGAATAGAACGATCTATACATTGTTTCTGTTTAGTTATACGATTGGGAATAATTTCAGAGTTAACATTTACCAGTTAGAGTTAGAATACTGATAATATGCTCTGTTATATGGTCATATGATGATGTAATGAAACATTGTATCCACAAGACAAAGGTTTAGTTACCTCCGGGGTATGGATACAATAAGGGGTTAATAGACCTGTGTACAGCAGAAAGTTCGAGCATTGGTCGATTGGGTTCAGCTGGGATTTGGACAATATTTTCAGTTTGATATTTCCATTCAGCCAAATGAAATACTGCGATCACCACCAAATCTTTAGACAAGTAGATAAGTTCCTAATTTGCTATCCGTCACGTACCAAATTAGGCTGTCCAGTTGCTAGTTTTAGTCATTCAGTAAATTTAAATGGCAGTTCGGAGCATAGGGAGGTTTAACACCTACATGGTAGTAATGTGGAGATCTTATTGACCCCTTTAGGATTCTGATTTCTGATTTATTTTTTAACTTTTTTTGCAAGTGCTGGACAGCCACAACATGATTAACCCTTGCGCCACCAAGTTTTTTTGTAACTATTTTCCCTTTGGCTGCAAGTACTGTCAGCATTTAAATAGTTCTTCAAATGATTAATTCACTTTGCAT
The DNA here is from genome assembly GCF_036172605.1 of Pelobates fuscus. Lineage (NCBI taxonomy): Eukaryota > Metazoa > Chordata > Amphibia > Anura > Pelobatidae > Pelobates > Pelobates fuscus. The sequence goes on from NC_086320.1 coordinate 16,376,927, forward strand.
TTTGTTTATCTTCGTTCACCGGTCGTTGATACTTGTCCGATTCCTGTGTTTTAAGTTTGTTTGCATGCAGATATTAGTGATTTTCTTAATGCTTCCGAATTATACAGATTCTTTTTTTTTTTTTGGGGGGGGGGGGGTGTTCTGAAACAGAAGAACAAAAAAGGTGTGAAAATAAATATATATTTTGCAGTACACTGGTAGGATCATGTTTCTATGATTTAGCTCATATACCAGGTAAAAAAGAAAACAGCTACAACAATGTTTTCCAAACCAGTCCTCAAGGCACACCTGCCAGTCCAGGATTTAGTGTTACCCAGCTGGGTCAAGGTGTTTTTTTTTTTTTTTATAAAAATGCATTAGACACAATTGGGTAATCTCTAATTCCTAGACTGGCAGGATGCCTTTAGGACTGGTTTGGAAACCGTAGCACTAGAGAGAGAAAAACGAGGAGCAGTAAAAAAAAAAAAAAGTCTACATTTATTTATTCTGTAGATGTAGATATTGACTTTTTTTGACTCCTCATTTTTTCACTCTATTGGTCACATCTCATTTGATCTGTAAATAAAATAAACATTTAGTGACTGTCGCTTGGCCTTTAATCATGTTTTTTCTTGTTAATCATCACTTTTATTGGTGCCATGGATAGAATCTAGACTAAAGACTCGGAACCAAACATGTTTGGCAGTGCACATTTTGGGTAGTCTGTGATTCTGGTACATCTTGGCCTGGAGTTCAGAAATTAGACTGATCAACCGATTGACCCCAGTTCTGCTGAATTGCAGTTTGGCCCGCAACAGATTTCCAATTCTATTCAAAATATTAAACTTATGATGACATTAGCTATGAATTACCTTTCATTACACACACCTGTGCAGTAATTTTACTGGACTAGAGTTCAACCCACAGATGTAGAGTAATGTCCGTGGAATAGAGGTGGGTCTGCATATTACTATGAGTAATAACAGTGGGTAGAGCTGCATTTCAAGGCTATAAAGTAATGTCAGTGGACTAGAGGTGGTCTGGATGACTCTGGAGCATTAACATTGGGTAGAGCTGCGTTTCATGGCTATAAAGTAATGTCAGTGGAATAGAGGTGGTCTGGATGACTCTGGAGCAATACTATTGGGTAGAGCTGCGTTTCATGGCTATTAAGTAATGTCAGTGGACTAGAGGTGGTCTGCATATTACTATGAGTAATAACAGTGGGTAGAGCTGCGTTTCATGGCTATAAAGTAATGTCAGTGGAATAGAGGTGGTCTGGATGACTCTGGAGCAATAACATTGGGTAGAGCTGTGTTTCATGGCTATAAAGTAATGTCAGTGGAATAAAGGTGGTCTGGATGACTCTGGAGCGTTAACATTGGGTAGAGCTGCGTTTCATGGCTATAAAGTAATGTCAGTGGAAGAGAGCTAGACGAACCATAGCTGTAGCATAATACAAGTATAGTAGAGCTTTACTCAAGGACTGTTGAGTAATAACTTTAAACTAGAGCTTGAGCTTGAGAGTAATTACTAAAATGTAAATTAAGGAAAATCTGGTTTTATTATTACCTCTCAAACAACCACACAACTTCAGTTCTACTTTTTCCTTGATGTGTGGGGTTCATGTTCTTTGCTGAAGATTAGGAAGTCCAAGATGTAGTGGGAGAGTTCTATCAGGGTTATTCACTAAAGTCCAAAAGGCAACTAACCGAATAGGGCAAAACCCTCCGGTTGCTTACGTGGTGATTCAGACTAGAAAAATTCATACATTGTTCATGGAATGCAACAATATCTGGATTTTATCATTCAGGCTCTGAATGGGCCTGAAATTGGTCTGGATTTCAGCCAAGCTGAATGCTGCCAGACAGCTGAAATTAGGCACAAATTAATCAAATCAGGGCCTGGAGGCTTCAACTCCAGTAACAAAAAAAAATAAAAAATCTGCACCACGAGCAGCCAATCGGCACTCCGATGGACGTTGCACGCTTGCGTGCGGATTTTTTAAGTATGCAGCCGAAATACCCATAGGATTCGGCGCATACCAATGACGTCAGGGCTCAGTGTAGGAGGGCCATGTACCCCCCTCAAATAGTGATAAACTACAAATTACTTTTATCCAATCACAGATAGCTTATGCCTATATATACTCACCTCTCCCATTTCTTGTTGCTCTGTTGTGGTTTCTCGGTAGCCCAATAACGAGTTTCTTCTGTTTAGTTGTTTGGTACCTTGACTGGCTCTTGTATTCAGTTTATACTGCTCTCTCTAATCCATTGACCTCGACTTGTTTCATTGTTATTCCTTACCTGTGTAATCCTTTGACCTCAGCTTGTATACTGACTCTGCTTATGTATAACCTAGCCATTCTAAGGACAGGTATTACAAATATTCTTGTTTGTGATTCTGTCCGTGTGTTCAGGTTCCCGGATTCCTATCAGTACCATAATTTCTTAATGGGGGTGGAGAGAAGCTAGGAACCCATAGTTTGATGGGTTAGTGGAGGATAACATAAGTTAAAGACAATCACAACTAGTTGTTAATGAAGGGAAATTCCTTACATTTACTTGTTTCATTAAGACGGGTTTACTCTGTATGTGCATTTGAATCCAGGGTGTCGGACATACATACTTTCGATTGGGTACAATGCAACCAACCTCACAACATGTGCTACTATTAGATTCTGTATCCATACTTACTTTTAAATAGATATAGTTTATTTTATTTTTTTAAATGTGCTGATTTTATAATAATCAAGCACTACATTTTCGCCCTACGCGTTTCATATATTTGCAGTGAATTGGAGACTAATTGCTTATTCTTTCATCTTGCAAATAAAGTCATGGCTCTAGGACTTCCGAATTGAAGATCTTTAGGTGACTTTTTTACATTTACAAATGATCTCCTTTTGCATTAGTGCCAAATTGCAGATTGGATCTTTCCAGACTGACTTACGTTACACACAAAATTATTTTTGTTTGAGGATCTTTTACTGAATGATTTTTATTTTAGTTCATTTTGCTTGCATGGTAATCAGACAAATGGTGACATTATGTTGTTCACAGATACAGCTGCATGTGAATGATACAGAGAATTTATTATTATCAATGGTGCAGAGAAAATTAGCTTAAATCCTAGGGTGGGTGTTATTTATCCAAGTATTTATAGTAAAATTGACTCCGATAACAAATATGTCCCAAAGCAAAAAAAAAATAGCAGGATAATATATAGGATAATAATTTAGATTTTCTTTTCATTTTTAACTTTTTTTGTAATAGCTTAATGTTAATATTTTTTTCATAATTTTTAACATTAAACAATACGTTAATAAAAATTAGAATTTATAATTTTACAAATATCAATTAGAATATAGAATTTATAATTTTAATTACATAATCCACAATTTTTTTTATTTATAAATTCTTTATTTATAGTTTTTTTTAGGTAATTGTTGGAGATAGATGGAGAGGTAATTATGGTTTATGACATCACACGGTTCAACGTTCCATTCCGTGGCTGTAGTTATCCTTTCATTGCCTCATGCCGTAAGAGGTGGCCCTCTTGTTGTGATCTCTATCTATATTTGTATATGCAAAAAATCATTATTTCATCTAGTAATAAAAATCAACGTTTCGGTCCATGCATGGACCTTCTTCAGGATAAAGTCACTTTATCCTGAAGAAGGTCCCTGCGTGGACCGAACGTTGATTTTTATTACTAGATGAAATAAAGATTTTTTGCATTAGAAGACCGTGAGTGCATCCCATGCTTTCACTATTTAGGTGAATATCAACATCCCCATAGGACTGGCACCCGGCAAGTAAACGTATTATTTTTCTATACATGAACATTGAGCATGAGTGCAAGGAACCTAATCATTTTTGTATATTTGTATAGTGTGTCAGGAAGAACCTGATGTCTGGTAGATATATATATATATATATTTATCCAATGAAATACCGGCACTCAAGGAATTTCCAAGTATAAAATCTTCTTTTATTCCAACAGCAAGAGAGTGGTTAATAAGATAGTAGTAGTTAGTAGGTAGTAGGTAGTTAGTGCAGGAAGGAGAAGGGAATAATCCACAATGTTTTAACAACTTGATATTGCTATTTTTTTTTATTGATGTTTGATAAATTAAACATAATTGCCTTTAAATGACCCTCAATCTATCTTCTCGCTGCCATACTTCTTTGAATCCTAATGACCTCATCTGTCAAGAGCTGTCATCACTACTATACTCTTGCTCATGCGCAAGAACACAAAACGGTTCTTTGGAGGATCCTGATTGTGCCGGATGGCTGATGGTAAATAGTGGTGAAAACCCAGTCTTTTGCTGAACACTGGCATTCACATGAGGCAAAAAAAGTCATATATTTTCATATGTAAATCTTTGATTGTCCTTGGATGTTAAAGAAATTCCAACATAATCAAAAATAACTTTTCATAAAAAGCTCAAACATTATTATCATACTTTAGTTATTAAGTGCCAACGCATTCTGCAACACTGTACATGGTTACACGTGATACAAGTTAAAAGACAATGGCACAATGCATCTAAGATAATACAAAATTTGACAACAAATACAGGAAGAGTTGAAAGATTTATTCCCATGACAACGTACAACCTACATGTATAGGACGGGTGAGAATTAGAAGGTGGGGAAAATGAAATGTAATAATGATGTTAATACATAGTGAGAAGAGGGCATTTATTGGTTAAGTGGAATGTGTTGGTTACTGAGTTGAGAGGTAAGTTTCTCGGAAGTTTCTCTGAACAAAAATTGCTCTTTAGAAAAAAAAAAAGGTGTTTGATAAAAAGGTTCCACAAATTGACACAATAGGGCTCTTCCTGCGGTTGGATGCTTCGAAGATGAAGTGGAATGCATCATGTGACAGTGAACGATGATGTCAGTATGAAATAAAATTTAAAGGACTGGACACCAAAGGATTGATTGGCAGCCAACTGAGAAGGTGGGGAAAGGGAACCATTAGGGGAGGGATATTTAAGTGAGGAGATATTGGGAAGTTTTATGCTGCAATTTGTTACGCCAGACTGTTTTATTGATTTATTGTTTTCATTGCTTATTGGTCCCTGATGAAGTCATCATTTTTAGCAGATATGTGTAGGACCTATATTTTGCTTGATTTTTTTACTCAGGAAAAAAATATTTTAAAAGAGATTGAATTGCACCGAAGCATTCCTATTATATTATATAATATAGTATATACTACATTCCAGTTCCAGGACCGTCAACACCACCATGGGAGGCTCCCGGACATGCCTGGTTTCTTCTACATCTTGTGAGTGCATTTGTGGTTTATCTACTAGACAGTTTCACTCTATGATTTTTTTTTCTTAGATTCTAGTCATATTCCAATACTTTTGTTTCATATATAGTGGTTAAAGAAAGCCAGACCAGGGGAAAGTCTGACAGTACAGTGAGTAGTGTTTCAGAGGGTTGGTGCCATATGAGAGTAGTCCTGCAGTCTAGTATTATTAACATAACAGAGCTTCTATAAACCTCCAAGGCAGCTTTAAAAATTGTAACATTCTTGTAGTTTAAAAAGGGCAGGTTATAATGGTAATTATAGCAATGGTTATAATATTGAAAAGACAAATCCTTTGTTACACATGTGAAGGTGTTCTGAGTGCTAATTGTCCATCACAGGAGCCCATCTAAAAACGTCCAGTATTTAACTGTCTGATGCACACATCATCAAATATTGTATCTGGGTAAAAGTGGCCAATCAACGTCAGCACTTGAAAAACATCTTTAGCCCTTATTCTTCTCCATTAACATCCACTCGTATTAATCTCCTTTCACTATATAAGAGACTGGGCAGTAGTTATCTCCCAATACCTTGTAGACAGCATAATATGTATTGCCATGCTGTCTGTGCTAGATAAATATCATTCTTCAAAAAGAACAATGGAGCAGAAATAGACAGATCAAATTTCATCCCTGCATGATGGATTGTTGGAGGAGGATTACACCCTCACCCACCAGCTTATCAATGAGAAGATGTCCCGGAAGTGATCAATACAGTTTCCTAACTCATGGTGAACTTAGATGCTGCTAATCCTGAGCAAGGATCCTCTCCGCTGAACAGTTTGCACGAAGAACAGATACATAGTGAAGCAATGCTTTACGTTACTGCAGGGGGCAGTGTGTCCCTCTAAGCACCATGTCCACTATCTGTGATTTAATGCGTGATTGTCAAGCCTGAGCCTAATATTTATTTAGACCATTTATTTATATTTCCAGTTTGAACATTTTGATTTATTTTGATCTTCACTGTATTTTACTTTTTGGGAATATTTATAAAATATGGACCATTAGTATGTGTTTTGGGTAAGTGCTAAATGGAAACAATATTTTGGCTATTTTCTTTTTGTTTTGTCTTTGTGGATGTGTATGTGGGGTAAAGGTCAATGTTTAACATTGAATGAGAGATTCTAAAAGTGTTTTCAGACATTTGTCTCACAATTAATTAATATAATAATAATAATAATAATTGAAATTCATCACAATGTGGCATATTACAATTGATAGATTAACAAAACACGGATTTATTGTTTCTGTCCTCGAGGCCTAAACAGCTCAAATAGTAATTTCTATGTAACATATTACAATATAAAATGTTTATTTTAATCTGTATTATTTAATACCTTGTTCTAATTAACTGTATCTTTATAACTAAACTTTCCTTTTAACAAAATCACGTGCTGATCACGGTGCTGATCACGGTGATTCCATGCCAGTGAAAATCACGTGAAAGGTTCTGTCTGCATAAAACAAAATCGGCTGCACATGTGACTTGCTATGTGCGTTTTCAAAATTGAAATGACTGCAAAGTGGAAAGATCCGATTTAAAATGATTTACAGCAGAGATCAGTTAAGGTTCTGATGTATTTATTGAACCTTAAATGTGAATAATTCTACATTTATCCTGCCTTCTTTTAACAGCTACTAATTTCCCTTTTTGTTGAATGTAGATTTTTAAATTAATTAAAAGCTAAAAGCGCTTAAAACCGCTTGTGCAGCAAGCTCTGTGACAAAACTATTTACAATTGAAATTAACGAGGACGGAAAATGCATTTCTTTTTTTTTAACCTTTTTAAAAGATTCCATAATTTATTGCAAACATGACTCATGCATTTATGTGGAAAATCAAACATGTCAGTTTGATCAAATTTTCACTTGGTTAAATGCAAACACATATCTAGATGCAAATGTAAAGTATAAGGATGTCATAAAGTGGATCTTTGGATTTGTAAAATATTTCTACATTTATGTTGTAATATTTTATCATGTATTTGACTTGTGATTTAAGAATAATTATCCTAACCTAACGATGTACCAACACATGATGAACTGCTAAGAGCCTGAGAAGGATACATGTCCAGTGGTGTATCCTGGTTTTGTGCTGCCCTAGGCAGGACAAAACTCAGGCACCCCCCCTCCCCCCGCGCCACCCCCACCCAACCTTTCCCCCCGCCCCGCATTCTAAATACACACACACACTCGCTAACAGAAACACACACACACTAACAGACAAACACACTCACCAGCAGACACAAACTAGCAGACACACACACTCACTGACATAAACACACACTAACAGACACACAGTCACACACTAACAGACACACACACACACACACACACTAACAGACACACACACACATACACTAACAGACACACACACACACACACACACTAACAGACACACACACTGACACACACACACTAACAGACACAGACACACACACTGACACACACTAACAGACACAGACACACACTAACAGACACACACCCACATACACTAACAGACACAGACACACACACACTAACAGACACACACACACACACACTCACTAACAGACACACACACTGACACACACACACTAACAGACACAGACACACACACTGACACACACTAACAGACACAGACACACACTAACAGACACAGACACACACTCACCCACTCACATTAACACATTTTTTTTTAATTTTTTTTAACACATTTTTTTTAATTTTTTTAACACATTTTTTTTTATTTATTTTTAACACATTTTTTTATTTATTTTTTTTAACACGTTTTTTTCAAATTTATTTGTAACACATTTATTTTAAATTTATTTTTAACACAATTTTTTTTTATTTAACACCCCCCCCCCCCCCAGCCTCCTTACCTTTGGGGATGCTGGGGAGGGGGGTGTCTCTTCCTCCCTGGTGGTCCAGTGGCTGCTGGGCGATCGGGCGGCACTGCCTGGCGGGCGGCCGGCGAGGGAGCACTTCCCCTGAGCTGTCTGCTCAGCTCCCTCGCACGCCGCAGAGTGAGGCTGGGAGCCGGAATATGACGTCATATTCCGGTTCCGCCTCCCAGCATCACTCTGCGGCTGGCGAGCAGCCCGCCGGCATGTCTGTTAGCCGCAAGGCTAACAAGACATTTGCCTTGGGCATTTGGGGGCGGCTTTTTTTGCCGCCCCCTGGAAAATGCCGCCCAAGGCAAATGCCTTGTTTGCCTCGCGGTTAATACGCCCCTGTACATGTCCCATGTAAGTATGCTTATTTCAAAAAAACTTTCTCATTAAGTTTGCATAGAATTGGATTTGGCATAATGTAGTACATTCATGGTGGTGGCAAACATGCAATATGTTAATAGCTGTTGATATAGATATATAAAGTTGCAAGAAAAAGTATGTGAACCCTTTGGAATGATATGGATTTCTGCACAAATTGGTCATAAAAAATCATCATCTAAGTCACAACAATAGACAATCACAGTCTGCTTAAACTAATAACACACAAAGAATGACATGTTGCCATGTTTTTATTGAACACACCATGTAAACATTCACAGTGCAGGTGGAAAAAGTATGTGAACCCTTGGATTTAATAACTGGTTGAACCTCCTTTGGCAGCAAAAACTTCAACCAAACATTTCCTGTAGTTGCAGATCAGAAGTGCACAACGGTCAGGAGCAATTCTTGACCATTCCTCTTTACAGAACTGCTTCAGTTCAGCAATATTCTTGGGATGTCTGGTGTGAATCGCTTTCTTGAGGTTATGCCACAACATCTCAATCGGGTTGAGGTCTGGACTCTGACTGGGCCACTTCAGAAGTCGTATTTTCTTCTGTTTAAGCCATTCTGTTGTTGATTTACTTCTATGCTTTGGGTCATTGTACTGTTGCAAAACCCATCTTCTGTTGAGCTTCAGCTGGTAGACAGATGGCCTTGAGTTCTCCTGCAAAATGTCTTGATAAACTTGGGAATTAATTTTTCCTTCGATGATAGCAATCCGTCCAGGCCCTGACGCAGCAAAGCAGCCCCCACCCCCATACTTCACAGTTGGGATGAGGTTTTGATGTTGGTGTGCTGTGCCTCTTTTTCGCCACGCATAGTGTTGTGTGTTTCTTCCAAACAACTCAACTTTGGTTTCATCTGTCCACAGAATATTTTGCCAGTACTGCTGCGGAACATCCAGGTGCTCTTGTGCAAACTGTAAACGTGCAGCAATGTTTTGTTTGGACAGCAGTGGCTTCCTCTGTGGTATCCTCCCATGAAATCCATTCTTGTTTAGTGTTTTACGTATTGTAGATTCGCTAACAGGGATTTTCGCATTTGCCAGTGACTTTTTTAGTACATATTCCCTGGTGGTCCAGTGGTGTACCACATTGTCTGTACCTGCTGCTGGTACAGACCATCATGTCCTCTCTTTCGTGATTCACACAGTTGAGTCAGAGTGCAACCGAGGAGATTCCCAGCTAATTAGTTAATTCTAGAACCGCGAGGGAGAGGACATGATGGTTTGTACCAGCAGTAGGTACAGACAATGCAGTACACCACCAGACCACCAGGGAGACATTTCTATTCAATATATTTCAGATCTGGGAATATATTAGATAAAAATGTCATACATAGGGGCTGCATAATCCCTTAGGGGGTCCCTGCTGTTGTGCCGGCCATCTGGCACCCTATGCAACCACACTACTTGCACACCTCTAAGGCCTGACCTGATTTGGTTTAATACCGATTTCTATATAATTACAGCTTATTGTATTGATTATCGTGCAAGGAACCTTTAAATGCAGTCTTTCTCGATTTTATCAAATCTTTCATTTTGTTCTTGCCATGTTAAGCCTCTTTTATATCTGCATTATATATTCACCTCTATCAAGCACCATAATCACTTGGACTATAACCATCGGCTATGAGGGTGAAAGTGGGGATTAGTGGGGATATTCTTTTAATGATCAGGCACCCATCGAGTGTGAAATTAAGTCTCTTTCTAATTCTGTGATTTACTCCGGAAGTAGGTAGGGTGCATAGCCAAGTTTGATTGATTCAGGGCATTGAGTGTTTTAGATCATTTTAATGTGGAAGGATTTCCCTGTAAAATATAATCATGATAGATGTCATCAGGTTACATTATTCTTAAATATGACTGGAAAATCTGAATGTTAATGTATCATCTGTCGGACATTCTGAAATAGCTGCCTGTCACAAGTTTCGCGGACAGTCTGTTGTTCCGGCAGCTTTTCTGTGTATTATAGAAGGAATGTCTATTTCGTAATGATAATATTTCTGTTCAGTGGAGCATCACAACCTGTGTCGAAATTATTTGAACATTTCATAATAAACTTTTCATATTTTTATTTATTTTTCTCTCGTTAATTTACTTATTAAATTGCTGAAATTTGGTTACAATTCCCACTTTTTAAAGAAACAAAGCAACTCTGTATGTCCTCGCGATCACATGGCCCAGGAGGGCCAGATTGGCAGCAGGGGGACTCCCTGGGATGCCAGGTAAGTCCCCCATGGCGATTGCCGGCGTGGGATCGCTGGCAAGCAGGTAAGTGAATAGGATGGCATGGATGTGCTGTGCCGCCCGCTGGCATTTAGATCTGGTTCCCCAAAGGTGGTATAGCACGTCTGCCGTCCTTAAGGGGTTAAATACATCATGGGTAATGTGTATTTTCTAGTTTCTTGACATGGAAACTTATTTAGTTCCTACTGAGCTTGTAATTGTTGAAAACAGTGAACTCCTATTAATACCTATAGAAGTGGTTAAAGCATTTGGCTGGCACTAACTACACATCATCAATTATGTGACGTGTACAGCATCCGAGGCTGATAGGGTTTGTATCCCATCATGTTGTACCATTCATACTCTTGTAGTAAGTTTAACATTATGTGTTTTATCCGGGAATGTAGACTTGATGTTTGTGTCAAGTACATTTTCTTCTTCTTTTTTTAATTCTAAAATTAAACAATGTTCCTGCACATCTTGGCCGCTGGCTGTTCTAATTGCAGAGTGTAATAGTACAGGAAAGATGCTGAAAATGTTGACTAATGTGCTGCTCGATGACTATGTATATAATTTAATGTGAATACAGTCAGAAGTGGCGGGGTCAGTGGCAGTTTATGTAGTGTATGAAGCTGCCATTGTTTGGACTCCCACGCAGATACATTTTAGGAACTAACTTTCCTCCTCCTCTTTCCAAAATGTTCTGTTTGAAAGCATTTCTCTGCTTTTTCTGTTCTGGTTTCTGCCTCGGAGAGACATGAAAACAAAGGTTATTTGGTAGCCAATTTGTATATTTCTGTCTTGTTAACCATTGCTGTACTCAAATGGTTTCTCCAGGCTGCAATATACTGTTTACATCTACATTCTGAACATAGAATCATATATGACTAACTCTGTGTCTGTGTGTTTTCCCTGTACAACCTTTTCCTCTGTCTACTAGCTTCTTCTAGACGATGGTAGCCACTACAGGCCATTCATATCAAGCCATAGGGAATCTTCAAGTGCCTCTCCCAAAAAAAAAGCACTGCCCCAAAAAAACTATTTCTAATGCCAATTCATGACACAGTTCATTCATTCAAGTACACATTTATCACTACAGTGTGCGCAAGGGAAACAGTTACATTTTAAAACGGTATTTTTCTTTTTGTGTGTGCGCGGTTCCTTTAACTGTATTTTATAAGTCGAGAAGTGTAACTATTGCAAGTTAGCATGTAAATCTCCCATGTAAAACTTAGCGTAGGACCTAACAATATTGGGGTACTGTGAAGTACTGGTGGGCGTTACACAATATGACCATATGGTGGAACTGAATCCCCATATAATATTAAGCTGTAATTTTCTTATTGTGTGTGCGCGCTTCTTTCAAATGTATTATGTATAGATTATGGTCTTTACAGCAGAATCACTGATTAGAAATGCATGTTTTTTCTGTGTAGTTGAAAATTTCATAAGTGGAGCAGATATTGTCTACCACTGTGGATGCTATGTAGGGGGAGGTGACTCACTGCCCTATGAGGGGTTTTAGCCCTCGAACGTATTTAGAAAGAATAGATATTGTGAAACACCTGTGATAGTTAAAATATAACCTTTATTGGAATTAATAAAATACTGTCTAACAACTGTATGTGGAAATCCAACGATGGAGAACTCTAGAGTATCAATGCAAAAGAAAAAAACATAACCATTCACCACGAAAAAAAGAAATGTAACCAAAAAATACAACACGTTTAAAATAACTTGTCATTGGTAAGATAAGACCCATGCAACTGGAAACTCTGAGTCAAGGTAGCCCAGATGGATCGAAAATAGTAAAATTCCTAAAGGCTGAAATGCCAGTACATGTGATACCCAGAATTATGGAAAAAGTGGCATAAAAGGACCAAATATTATGGTGCTGATAGTGTGCAGCAGTATAATCAACTATCTTCCAACGGTCCTGATGCGAAATGCCAACATTCTGTCACTTAATGGTGTGAAAAATAGTAATACACCAAGTGGGCTGGAGATCCGCTGGAAGCATGTATACATGACTAAATAAATAAGAGTAAACCGGTGTATGGTATAAACACTTTTTCCATACTTCTGGATAACTCTATTCCAATATATATCAAATGTACTGGCATTTCAGCCTTTAGGAATTTTACTATTTTCGATCCATCTGGGCTACCTTGACTCAGAGTTTCCAGTTGCATGGGTCTTATCTTAACGTGTTTTAAACGTGTTGTATATTTTAGTTGCATTTCTTTTTTACGTGCTGAATGTTTATGGTTTTTTCTTTTGCATTGATATGCTAGAGTACTCCATCGTTGTATTTCCACATTCAGTTGTTAGATAGTATTTGTTTTTAATTCCATTAAAGGTTATATTTTAACTATCACAGGTGTTTCACAATATCTATTGTTTCTCGTTGAAAATGTCAGTCCATCCAATCCACAGAGTAAAACACTCTCTCTGCATGCCACCAAATTCACAGCAATCACCCTGCCAATTTGAATTGGCAGAGCAAGCATCTATCACACAAAGGCTTTACTAGAAATGTGTTCTTTGGTTTGTAGGGATTCATTGGGTTTCAGAGATTTTGCCTTTTAGCTCAAAGCAGCAGGGTGAATTGTTAGTGAACAACCTTTTATTACATTTGTTTCTGCTTGTAGATGGACTGATGCTAACCAAAATAGAGTCTTACTATTAGCCAATGTGTCTGCTTTATTTATGAATGAGATGCGTTACCCAAGTTTTATTCTTACTAAGGTAACTATTGATAATTTGACTAATGAAATCCTGCTGGAAGATAAAAGCAAATTCAGTTAGCTGTGGTGGAATCTCAGTAAAAATAAATTTACTAGGACAAGATTGCCATGTGGCATATGTATAAATGTTGGTGTATCAGTTAGTCAGTTACACGTAGCTAAGATACAATCAACACTGTACTGAGCAAGTGCAGGAATGTAGAAACTGAAAACACTTCCCCTCCTCCATTGTTCTGGGTGAGCCATGTGGTCTAACAGGTAAGGGAAGTTAGGCTTTGTTCAGCTGATTGGGTAAAGAGTATATGTGGGTAGAGTTAACTATAGGAGGAGCTATATGTCTATATCATGCATTTACACAGTCAGTTCTGGGCTCAGATCTTGTTGTATTTTGGTGACATTAGTCCCTCTGAGCCCCGGTCGGTGAATCGAATAAAATATCTCTTCCTTCCTGAAGAAACCTGTGTCCACTTCTCTGTGCTTGGCTTCCGTCAGTTTCTCCGGTATCATAGCTATTCTCCAAAATACACTTAATGGAATGTTTGTGCTTTGGAATAGTTTCAAAAGCATTTATTGGTGTTGGATTACCTCTACCAAACCCTCTGGAATGGCTAAACCACTTACTGAATATATTTTTTTAAATCATTTACTAACACACATTACTCTTTGTGGCGAAACCAACCTCGCCACTGGGCCCTGGAGAAGCCTGTTTGCTAGCCTCCTACCTACTGACTATGGCCCCTGGGTTATTTGGGGCATATTGTACTTTATATGGCGGCTACTGGCCCTTTAAAATCATCTATGGACAGATTGGGACTTTTGGGACTACTGTCCCTTTAAGACTGTGGAGCATATTTCAGTATATTGCCTTTCATATTATATATGTTATACTGTGTTCAGTTTTACCTGGGATATGTATGCAGCATTCATCTGATTGTTCGGTAGAATCCCTCCATTCATTATATTGAGGGAAACTACCGAACAACCAGACCACCCAGGACTAAGTGTGCCTCCAATTACCCTTTGCAACAATGTTGCAAACGGGTAATTGGCAATCCGTGCAGTGTGGTCTTTGTCCTCTGGGTGGCCGCCATTCGGGAGCCGAACACGTGGCGGCGGTCATCTTAAACTACCGAACAGCGGTGTTTTGCCGTCGAGTGTCTGGAACTAAAATCGGACACTTGACTAGGCAAACACCGCTGAGACCTCCATACTTCCAGAAATTCGTATAGAAACTACCGAATGACCCGCCGTTCAGTAGAAAGAAACTCACGAACTAGGGGATTCATGCGAATTCCCCTTAGTCTCTATAACCCAGGCAATTCGTCTGTTTCATTCCCTTTTCTGTGACCGACCGCAGGGCCAAAATGCATGGAACTGTTTTCGGATACTTTACCCATGCGGTCGGTCAAATCTTTGGAACCCCATATCTCACGAACCGAAGCGATGCTGGATTTAAAGGTGTACCCCCTGGTTTTGGGGTACATCCAGAACTTGGCTGGAAAAGTGTACCGGATAATTGGGTTTAATGTTATCTGAGGGGAGGGGATGTGTGGGCTGAACCATGTATGTGATTGGTTATTTTATGCCTCCCCCTGGGTGTGGCCTGTATGTGTATTATTGTAATAAAAGCCAGGCTGGATGAGACAGTCCAGAGTTCCTGTTTTACCCTCAAAGTGAAGTGTCGTCTCATTATTGGGGGAAGGATTTATTGCATGCTGTTCCAGTTGACTGCTAGGAGTGTAAGCCTATTCGTATGGTTCCTATTCAACTGTCTACAGCATTCAGAGGCTTGAGAGGATTCATATGCTTCTCAGATTCGGTGATTGTGGTGTCTGCCAGAGTGCTTGGAGTCCTCAGGAAACGCTAGGAGCATCCTTTAACGGAGGTACCAAGTCGAGGTGCCAGGTGATCCGTTACACTCTTCTTGTCTTCCAGATTATGATCCCGTGTCCAACTTATAAACCGTGACCTTATGTCTATCTTCTAATCACAGCCTCTTGTATAACTTCAAATAACAGACTCTTCTACAAACTCAGACCTCTGTTTTTCTCTGTAATCAAACTTAAAATTACAGCTTCTTGCCAGTTTTCTAACCTCAGATCATCCTGCTTCAGAATTATAACCCCCAAGACACCTAACAGTAGGAGTTTTGATTAATTACATATTCTGCAGCAACTATAGAAATATAGATATTTAGAGG
The DNA here is from genome assembly GCF_036172605.1 of Pelobates fuscus. NCBI lineage: Eukaryota > Metazoa > Chordata > Amphibia > Anura > Pelobatidae > Pelobates > Pelobates fuscus. The sequence goes on from NC_086320.1 coordinate 16,392,673, forward strand.
TAAAGAACAACCTACTAACAAAATATGAGCTTCATGAGAGTGACAGATATATATTGTTAGTTGTCTTGCCAAATACATACTTACCAGGTAAGGTGTTGAACCTACATTTTCCAGGTCAAAGGCAGTGACATTACCACTGTTCTAACCATTGATGATGGCATCAGTCTATTGGGAAGAACCACCAATAGCTAGCACATGCAGCCATTTATAGACGATCCGCTGATGTTCCGACAGATGATAAATAAATGCCTGTGGGGGGGATTATAGTAATATCAGTGTTCTACATCTATTCTATAGTGTGAGTATGCCAAATGTACCAGTTGTTTACCTCTTTTGTCACATGCCATGAATCTCAGTCAGAAGATATATGTGTATTCTATGACATGAGTAATTGTATGATTTGAGTGATTTTTCTATTAAAATTGATTAAATCTCAGTGACTCATTTGTAATGTACTTTTTGTCGTAAGTTGAAAATATATCTATCTAAAAATATGTATGTCCTTGGTACTTTATGTTCAACCACAATAAAGGCTCCGAACACTATGGCATTCATTGACTGTACAGCCAATTGTGCCCACTGCATCGTTTTTTGTTATTTATGGATTATTCAGGGCTGTGAGTCAACTCTTTCTAGAAAGATATTGAACATGAAGGTTTTGTTTTGTAAAATAAATCATTCAGAAGTTGAATCTTGGGTAAGCGGAGAAAGTAAGTTTTAAATTGCACTTATAAATTGTATTGCATGGTGAGCTTAGGATCTAGAGCATTTTCCATTCCCAGCTGACATGCGGTATTAGGGCATCACCAACTACTGGCCTCTCATAACAGGGACGGCAGGAAAATAGGGCTTTCTATTTGATGTAGGACTGTATAGAACATGTGTGGTTTCTACTAGGCAGATACAAATACTGTATGCATGGACCTAATGCATTTTTTCATGTTTTATTTTTCATTTTGGTTAAATTTTTCAGAACCTTAATTTCTAAAAAAAAAATGTGCAGACAGGATAGTCACCCATGTTTATTTAATTTTTATGTTGCATTTACTATATGGCCAAAAAGGTATATTTATCATTTATACGGATATTTTAAAAACATCATATTATTCTCTAGCATATGCAAAATTATCTAAGACTTTATTTAAATCAGCTCCAAACTGGAACTCTTTAAAATAAGGATGTTTTCCTAAAAGCTCTTTTAGCCATAGATTTGGTGGAGGGGGCATGAGAAAGAAATTATATGTTTTTTTGTTTTTGATTTTCCATCAGGTATGTAGTTCTCAAAGCAGTCTGTCTGATATCAAAAACAGGTCTGTAGTCTAGTGCTCTCCTAGGCTACTTAGGGGGAGGTGATGGTGCACCCCAAGCGACTGTTGGGAGGTGGTGTAGAAAAAATAACTACCCACCCCTTTATTAGTTATGCTTGTTTTAGCAGCAGCTGTTCAGAGTAGGGTATATATAGAAAGGCAGGAATATCCCACATTCCTGTTATTATAGAGGTCATTGAGCTTTCCTATGGTTCAAACTCCAGAAGTTTTTGGAAACCAGTAAATGCATCTCCCTAGACCCAAACTCATGGCCAGTGAGTAGAGAGTTAGATAAATCAACACAGCTACCCACAGTAAATACATCAACACAACTATCCACAGTAAATAACTCCTGTGTACTTAGCAGTGGGCTACAGGAACACAAAAGGCTATAGATTCTATCAAACTTGTGCCTGGAAGGGTTAAATAAATAAAATAGTGGGCAGTCGTAGCTTCCCACCTGTTATCCCCCAACCTGTTAGTGATGGAATGTGGTTATGAATAACAGTGTGTCTGGAATCCTTCCTTAATACCCCCCACTAATGGGCATTTGGTGAGGATAAATAAATCTATCTTTCAGCCATTCTCCACCAGCCTGGTAAAAGGCATGCGTGAGAGCTCAAGTACGTCCTGGGGATGTTGGGTTAAGGTAACTTCCCCAGGATGTACTTGAAAACCAGAGTAATCTGAATGTACCTTTCCTGGTTAAATACTTTGTTGTTATTATTATTATTATTATTTTGAAGCAGCACCAAGCTGTTTTTTTTCTTTGTGTTCAGTATTTTTTGTGTGTGTGTGTGCGTGTGCGCGTTGTTTCAATCGCATCTGCTGATAACATTCGATTAATTTATAAAAATGGAAGTTTGAATTTATCAAGAAAACAGTATGGAACTCACAGGTACTAAATTCTTGCTTATCAAAGAGAGAGACTCATAGGTTGCAACATAAAGAAATATTTTTATAAATTCTCTGTATGAGTTATATTATCAAAACATCAGTGATAACATGTTGGTTCACACAGGTACCGATCTCAGCTGGTAATCAAAGAGAAAAGGTGAGATACGCAGATCTCTAATTAGCTTAGAAATTAATTGGTTTTCTGGAGCATAACTTTAACAAATGATTCAGTATGTATAAAATAGGGTTGAAGATATATGGTGAGCTAAGGAGCTCTCAGAGTGCCTCAAGTAAAGTTACGTAGAACATTTCAAAGTGTCTAACAACAAAAGATGTTTAAAGGTAAACCTAGCTTTTCCTCCTTTTCAGTGTTGCTATAGGAAGATAGGTGAACCTTCCTGGGAGGATCGCCAGTTGGCATGTCAGCTCCAGACTGTAACGGATCGACGGGCACCCCGACTGGGTACCTCCGTTGAAGGATGCTCCTAGCGCTTCCTGAGGGTTTACAGCACTCCAGCAGGCACCATAACCACCGTAGACTCCTCCAGAGAGCAAGGCAGGAACAAGCTCTTACAAGAGCTCAGTGATTATAGCAAGAGAGTATGACTAGCATAGCAATTCCTTGTAGCAGATTCCCCCAATAAGAGACGGCACTCCAAATTGAGGATGAAGTAGAACTGAAGCTTTTGAACAAACACTCTGCTTTTATGCACATTTTGCACACATAGTACCGCCCACAGGGTTTTGCAAAACAACCAATCAATATGTACAATACACTCAGACACGCAATTACACACAAAATCCTCCCTCTCCCTGTGATACAATTATCTCAACATAATAGACTAACTTAATTATCACAGGCAGAAAATATACAAAATATACATGCCACATAAAATACATAGATTTTCAGATTTAGCATACTTTAAACATACTCAAAAATCATACAAATCCCTCCAGTATTTAAAAAGTTGTCTGGGAGTCCTTTATGACTGACCGCAAGTACATTTTCATGCCCAAAACAGTTCCATGGATTTGGGCTGTGCGGTCGGTCTATTTTACACTGAGAAAATGACTAAGTCTTATTCGAATGAGTGTTCAAATCTTCGAATGGGACTTAGTCTCCAGCTGCAGTGTCGAAGTGGAGGAGAAGGTACGGGTCAGCGGTGTTCGTGCAATTGGGTAGACAAAAACAGTTCCATAGATTAGGCTGCACACACTGCTGACCGCATTCGAATGAGTTAAAATGTCCGCTGCCACATGTTTGTCGAATGGCGGCCACTTCGACTACTTTGGCACTTCGGCTGTATCCGAAGTGCCAATTTAAAGTTGCAACACTGCTCCAAAGTAATTAAAGGGCCAGAAACAGCATTATAAAAATCCATTATGCCCAAATCAGTTCCTTAAAGGGCAACACATCCCAGGGGCCATAGTCACATGGCAGGAGGCTGGCAATCAGTCTTCTCCAATGCCCAGTGGCGAGGTTGGTTTCGCCACACAGACATATTACAACCCCTAACTCTGTGATTTAGAGGCACCAAAATAACATAGAAGGGGAAGAGGAAAAGAAAGAGGAGGAGGCAAACGTGAGGAAGAAAAAAGAAAGGGGGTGGGAGAAGGGAAGTGCTGGTAAGATTAAGTATTACCCACCCCCTCACCCATGGACATTTCTATTGGAACTGATATGTATGGACTGCTGGGCTGTGTATGAGTGCGTGTGTATGATTGCATGAGATTAGGATGTATGGGTGGTTCCGCTGTTGATGGTTCTGGATGATGCAATTTTTGGGGTTTCCCACGTCCTGTTCCTGAGTGTTGGCAGTTGGTGGAATGTTCTAGGGATTTGAAATGGTGGCTGGAAAAATCTTGTGTAATGAAGCAGAAATATGAGGAACTTATATATATTCATAAAGTGAGTACTTGCTTATACAGAAATAATTGACTGTTTATGAACGCATTTTACCAAGTAACAACCTGAAATTGAATGGAATTTGGGGGGATTTTCACAAGACTGAGCAATGTCTAAAATTTGGAAGTTTTTATTCTTAAATAAGCAATTACTGTGCATGCAAGGTACAGGGTGGTGGTGATATATAGCTTTATTTATTTTTATGACACTCAGATTTAGAAATTATGAGCTGGTCAGTTTTTATTCTTACGTATCATCATTTTGTCAATTCCTCAGTGATAAAATAAGTGATTCAAATATTTATGATGCTGAAGGGAATTGATCAAAAGGGTAGGGAAATTGACTGTTTTATTTGCTGCGATCTTTGTTCTTTTCCACTCCCTATTTTCCCTCTTGCCCTCGGTTTCCTTTCCTTTTCCATCATCCAAAAATTATTTTAAATCGAATAAAGTGATAAAGTGTAATTCTATTAAAATATTTATTAAAAGTACGTTGATGTAGAAAATCAAACTCCACTCACACAACCATTCATACCTGTCCCTACGTGAGAGTGGAGGCGTTAGTTGGAAGGAGTCTCAGGCAAGTCTGTAACCAGAGGCTAGAGTCTCCATGTGTCATTATATAACCCCAAGTTCTCAAGACCAACATATACAGCTTTCTCCATTAATCTCTGATAGCTAATCTGTGAGGCTATTTCCGGCCACTATCGGGTCGCCTCAGATCTCCATTTTCTCGCCAAACAAACTTTGGTGGCCATTAACATATGCACAATTACCATGTATGCCATATAGTTCAAGTTTCCATCTCGCATTTCCAAAAAGGATCACTAATGTTGGGTTGAAACTTACTTACCGTATATACTCGAGTATAAGCCAACCCGAATATAAGCCGAGGCCCCTAATTTTACCCCAAAAAACTGGGAAACTTATTGACTCGAGTATAAGACTAGGGTGGGAACATTTCTAAATAAAATTAGATCCTAAAAAAATTATATTAATTTAATATTTATTTACAGTGTGTGTATATAATGAATGCAGTGTGTGTGTGTGTGTATGAATGCAGTGTGTGTATATGAGTGCAGTGTGTGTATGAATGCTGTGTGTGTATGAGTGCAGTGTGTGAATGAATGCAGTGTGTGTGTATGAGTGCACTGTGTGTATGAGTGCAGTGTGTGTATGAGTGCAGTGTGTGTATGAATGCAGTGTGTGTGTATGAATGCACTGTGTGTATGAGTGCAGTGTATGTATGAGTGCAGTGTGTGTATGAATGCAGTGTGTATGAGTGCAGTGTGTGTATGAATGCAGTGTGTATGAGTGCAGTGTGTTTGTATGAGTGCAGTGTGTGTGTATGAGTGCAGTGTGTATACGAGTGCAGTGTGTATGAGTGCAGTGTGTGTGTATGAGTTCAGTGTCTGTATGAGTGAAGTGTGTGTGTGTATGAGTGCAGTGTGTGTGTGAGTGCAGTGTGTGTGTGTGTATGAGTGCAGTGTGTGTATGAGTTGTTCCCGCAACCCCAGGCGTCCCTTTGACACCTTTAATTCTCTTCTTTGCCCTGCTGTGGCCACCCCCCAAACTAACCTTACTGCTGATAACTTTGCATGTTACTTGACTGACAAGATTGAACAGCTAAGGAAAGCATTCTCCCCTCCTTGCCTTTCTGTTTCTCAACCACACATAGATCATGCCTTTCCTACCCTTCAGACATTCTTCCCAGCTACTGACCAAGAGGTGGCTGCTCTTCTTTGCTCCTCTCGCCCCACCACTTGCCCACTCGATCCTGTCCCATCTCACCTTATCAGATCTCTCTCCACTTGTCTTGTGCCTTCTTTAACACACATCTTCAACTGCTCTCTCTCTTCTGGCATCGTCCCTGCTGACCTTAAACATGCCACTGTAGTACCTATCCTGAAAAAAACAACTCTTGACCCATCCTCCCCCTCTAACTATTGTTCCATATCCTGTTCCCTTTTTCCTCAAAGCTTCTGGAAAGACTTGTCTCACTACCCGTATGTCTCACTTCCTCAATTCCAACTCTCTCCTTGACACTCTTTAATCCACTGACCCTCTTCTCTCCACTCTACTGAGACTGCCCTTATCAAAGTTACGAACAACGTAATCGCAGCTAAATCCAAAGGCCACTACCCCATACTAGTTCTTCTTGACCTCTCTGCTGCCTTTGGCAACGTTGATCATGCTCTCCTTCTTCAAACTCTTCAAACTCTCAATCACTCGGTCTCTGTGACTCTGTCCTCTCGTAGTTTTCCTCTTATCTCTCCCAATGCTCATTCAGTGTCTCCTTTTCTAATGATGCCTTCTCCCCTCGTCCTGTCTTGGTTGGAGTCCCCCAAGGCTCTGTCCTTCGTCACCTTCTATTTTCTCTTTATACTGCCTCTCTTGGCAAACGTATTACCTCTTTTCGATTCCACTACCACCTGTATGCTGATGACACCCAGATATCTTTCTCCTCCTAGGATCTCTCCCCTGCCATCCTACAACGTGTCACTGCTTGCCTTTCTTCCATCTCTGACTGGATCTCCTCCCTCTTTCTGAAACTCAACCTCTCTAAAACTGAGCTTCTTGTCTTTCCTCCTCCTAATACTCATCCTCCTCTTTCGCCCTCCCTTCAAGTTAGTGATAACGCCATCCTGGCAAGTGCGCTGTCTTGGCATCATACTTGATTCTGGCCTCACCTTTGAGCTTCAAATCCAGTATGTTGCCAAATCCTGTAGATTCCATCTTAAAAACATAGACCGCATCCGCCCCTTTATTACGCAAGACGCTACCAAGGAGCTTCTTCATGCTCTAGTAATTTCCTAATTGATCTTCCCAAAAGCCGTATGACCCCGCTACAGTCTATAATGAATACTTCCGCCAGACTGATTTTCCTCTCTAGTCGCTCCTCTCACACCTCACCCCTCTGTCAGTCCTTACATTGGCTTCCTGTATCCTATAGAAGTCAATTCAAAGTGATAACCCATACCTATAAAGCACTGAACAATTCTAGCCCCTCTTATATCTCTTCACAGATCCATAGGTATGCCCCTTCTCGGTCTCTCTGCTCTGCCCATGACCTTCTCCTGTCCGCTGCTCGCACCCATATGGCCAACTCACACTTGCAAGACTTCTCGCGGGTGGCTCCCTTCCTATGGAATAGCCTGCCTACTGCCATCAGACTCTCCCCTAGTCTTGCATCTTTTAAGAAGTGCCTTAAAACCCATCTTTCTAGGAAAGCTTCCTTCCATAGTAACCTCTACCTTACATGCCTGTCTCTTGCTCTCTCCTAAAGGGCAGCACTCTACTCTCTCCTCCAGCTCTGCTTCACACCCACCTTATTTAGTTTCTATTTCCTGTCCTAACGTGTTTTATACCCCACCTCCTATAGACTGTAAACTTGTTTGAGCAGGGTCCTCTTCAACTTATCATTCCTGTACATTTTATTGTAATTGTCCTATTTATAGTTAAATCCCCCTCTCATATTATTGTAAAGCGCTGTGGAATCTGTTGGAGCTATATTGTCATGATTCGGGAACCTAACACGCTAACAGGTCACAGATAGTAAAGGGTGCAGTACCGGTCCTTAGAATGGCCGGGTTAAGCACACTAAGAATAGTCAGGAGCCAAGCCAAGTAAAGGGAGCCAGAAAACAGGAAAGCGAGAAACAAGCCGAGGTCAAAGGAATGGAGAAAGCAGGAGAATCGGTATAACAAGCCAAATATACGGTAACCAGAGAGACACACAAGCAAATAGCAATACAGGTATCAAAGACCACAACAGGGCACTGAGAGGATAACTTCATCGGAAGCGCATCGGAACGCCTGAGATACCCAGAGAACCGATTACAGAGCAAGGGCTTCAAAAGGGAGGTGTGAAAAGAGTTGGGTATACGCATGGAAGGAGGCAACGCCAGGGAGTAGGACACGGGATTAATACTACGCAATACCTTATAGGGGCCAAGGAACCTGGGCGCGAATTTCATTGAGGGAACCCTGAGGCAGAGATTCCTAGAGGACAACCAAACCCTATCACCCGGAGCATAAGAAGGAGCCGCACACCTACGGCGATCAGCGAACCTCTTCTGAGCAACTGCAGCACGAGAAAGAGCAGCATGGACCTGATCCCACATCTTCAGTAAGGAGGTGAGGTGCTCATCCAAAGCGGGCGTTCCCTTGTCGGAGAACACACCGGGAAGGACAGAGTGCATTGAAACCCATAAGCCACCATAAAAGGACTTACGCCTTTAGAAGAATGAGTCACAGTGTTCCTGGCAAATTCATCTCTCAGGAGATGAGACCAGTTGTCCTGGTGTGCATTTGTGAAGCAACGTAAGTATAACTCCACAGACTGATTTGCCAGTTCGGCAGCACCATTAGCTTGTGGATGATAGGAGGAAGTAAATGACAAGGAGACCCCCATCTCAGCACAAAAGCCCCTCCAAAACCGAGAGACAAATTGAGGACCCCTGTAGGATACAATATCTTGTGGTAAACCATGCAAGCGGAACACTTCTTTGGCAAACACCTGAGTCAACTAAACCGCAGAAGGTAGCTTTTTAAGTGGAATAAAGTGTGCCATTTTGGAGAACGTATCAGTTACAGTCAAAATTACTGTCTGTCCATCAGATGAAGGAAGATCCACAATAAAGTCCATGGATAGTGATGTACGAAATGTTCGCCGGCGAATAGTTCCCGGCGAACATAGCGTGTTCGCTTTCGCCGCGGCGGGCGGACACATGCGCGGTTCAATCCGCCCCTATTAGTCATCATTGAGCAAACTTTGACCCTGTGCCTCTCGGTCAGCAGACACATTCCAGCCAATCAGCAGCACACCTTCCCTTCCACACCCTCCCACCTCCCTCCCAGCATCCATTTTCGATTAATTCTGAAGCTGCATGCTTAGTGAGAGGAGGGAAAGTTTAGCTGCTGCTGATTAGATAGGGAAATTGATAGCTAGGCTAGGGTATTCAGTGTCCACTACAATCCTGAAGGACTCATCTGATCTCTGCTGCAAGGACAGCACCCCAAAAAGCCATTAATAGGGCTAGAACATAGAAACATAGAAACATAGAAACATAGAATGTGACGGCAGATAAGAACCATTCGGCCCATCTAGTCTGCCCAGTTTTCTAAATACTTTCATTAGTCCCTGGCCTTATCTTATAGTTAGGATAGCCTTATGCCTATCCCACGCATGCTTAAATCTAAAGCTTAAGCTATTGTGACAACAGATATGAGTGGTGGCACTGACTGTGCAAATGGGCACAGTATCCAGCCTGACACAGATGATGGCAGGCAGGCAACTGCTCTTATATTACAGTGAAAAAAACATTTTTTTTAAAATCTAAAGCTTAAGCTGTGTCAGTCTGCTTTTTTTTTTTTCTGTGTAATGTAATTGCAGTTGCCTGCCTGCCATCTTCTGTGTCAGGCTGGATGCTGTGCCCATTTGCACAGTCAGTGCCACCACTCATATCTGTTTTTACAATAGCTTAAGCTTTAGATTTAAAAAAAAATATATTTTTTTTCACTGTAATAGAAGAGCAGTTGCCTGCCTGCAATCTGCTGTGTCAGGCTGGATGCTGTGCCCATTTGCACAGTCAGTGCTACCACTCATATCTGTTGTCACAATAGCTTAAGCTTTAGATTTTAAAAAAAATGTTTTTTTCACTGTAATATAAGAGCAGTTGCCTGCCTGCCATCATCTGTGTCAGGCTGGATACTGTGCCCATTTGCACAGTCAGTGCCACCACTCATATCTGTTGTCACAATAGCTTAAGCTTTAGATTTAAAATAAAATATTTTTTTTCACTGTAATAGAAGAGCAGTTAGTTGTCTGCAAGCGTCTGGGTGTCATGCCTCCTTCAGCGTGTGCTCTGCAGACCTGTGCCAGCGTACTTTGACAGTTGCAACTCATACCTGGTGTCTCTGTAGCGTGCTTTTGCAAAGAAAAAAGGTTTCCAGTGTAAGCTAATAGCATCCAGTCAGTGTCCGTCAAGCGGCTCTGTCAGGCCTACAGTGTGTGCTCTGCAGAACTGTTCCAGTGCACATTGCCAGTTATCTGATGTCTCTATAGCGTGCTTTTACAAAGAAATAGGTTTCCAGTGTAAGCTAATAGCAGCCAGTCAGTGTCCTTCAAGCGGCTCTGTCAGGCCTACAGTGTGTGCTCTGCAGAACTGTTCCAGTGCACATTGCCACTCATATCTGGTGTCTCTATAGCGTGCTTTTACAAAGAAAAAAGGTTTCCAGTGTTAGCTAATAGCAGCCAGTCAGTGTCCTTCAAGCGGCTGTGTCAGGCCTACAGTGTGTGCTCTACAGAACTGTTCCAGTGCACATTGCCACTCATATCTGGTGTCTCTATAGCGTGCTTTTAGAAAGAAAAAAGGTTTCCAGTGTAAGCTAATAGCAGCCAGTCAGTGTCCTTCAAGCGCCTCTGTCAGGCCTACAGTGTGTGCTCTGCAGGCCGGTGCCAGTGCACATTGCCACTCATATCTGGTGTCTCTATAGCATGCTTTTACAAAGAAAAAAGGTTTCCAGTGTAAGCTAATAGCAGCCAGTCAGTGTCCTTCAAGCGGCTCTGTCAGGCCTACAGTGTGTTCTCTGCAGACCGGTGCCAGTGCACATTGCCACTCATATCTGGTGTCTCTATAGCGTGCATTTACAAAGAAAAAGGTTTCCAGTGTAAGCTAATAGCAGCCAGTCAGTGTCCTTCAAGCGGCTCTGTCAGGCCTACAGTGTGTTCTCTGCAGACCGGTGCCAGTGCACATTGACACTCATATCTGGTGTCTCTATAGCGTGCATTTACAAAGAAAAAAGGTTTCCAGTGTAAGCTAATAGCAGCCAGTCAGTGTCCTTCAAGCGGCTCTGTCAGGCCTACAGTGTGTGCTCTGCAGACCGGTGCCAGTGCACATTGCCACTCATATCTGGTGTCTCTATAGCATGCTTTTACAAAAAAAAAGGTTTCCAGTGTAAGCTAATAGCAGCCAGTCAGTGTCCTTCAAGCGGCTCTGAAAGGCCTACAGTGTGTGCTCTGTAGAATTGTTCCAGTGCACATTGCCAGTTATCTGGTGTCTCTGTAGCATGCTTTTACAAATAAAAAAGGTTTCCAGTGTAAGCTAATAGCAGCCAGTCAGTGTCCTTCAAGCGGCTGTGTCAGGCCTTCCTTCAGCGTGTGCTCTGCAGAACTGTTCCAGTGCACATTGCCACTCATATCTGGTGTCTCTATAGCATGCTTTTACAAAGAAAAAAGGTTTCCAGTGTAAGCTAATAGCATCCAGTCAGTGTCCTTCAAGCGGCTCTGTCAGGCCTACAGTGTGTGCTCTGCAGAACTGTTCCAGTGCACATTGCCAGTTATCTGGTGTCTCTGTAGCATGCTTTTACAAATAAAAAAGGTTTCCAGTGTAAGCTAATAGCAGCCAGTCAGTGTCCTTCTAGCGGCTGTGTCAGGCCTTCCTTCAGCGTGTGCTCTGCAGAACTGTTCCAGTGCACATTGCCACTCATATCTGGTGTCTCTATAGTGTGCTTTTACAAAGAAAAAAGGTTTCCAGTGTAAGTTAATAGCAGCCAGTCAGTGTCCTTCAAGCGGCTGTGTCAGGCCAACAGTGTGTGCACTGCAGACCGGTGCCAGTGCACATTGCCACTCATATCTGGTGTCTCTATAGCGTGCATTTACAAAGAAAAAAAGGTTTCCAGTGTAAGCTAATAGCAGCCAGTCAGTGTCCTTCAAGCGGCTCTGTCAGGCCTACAGTGTGTGCTCTGCAGACCGGTGCCAGTGCACATTGCCACTCATATCTGGTGTCTCTATAGCGTGCATTTACAAAGAAAAAAAGGTTTCCAGTGTAAGCTAATAGCAGCCAGTCAGTGTCCTTCAAGCGGCTCTGTCAGGCCTACAGTGTGTGCTCTGCAGAATTGTTCCAGTGCACATTGCCAGTTATCTGGTGTCTCTGTAGCTTGCTTTTACAAATAAAAAAGGTTTCCAGTGTAAGCTAATAGCAGCCAGTCAGTGTCCTTCAAGCGCTGTGTCAGGCCTTCCTTCAGCGTGTGCTCTGCAGAACTGTTCCAGTGCGCATTGCCACTCATATCTGGTGTCTCTATAGCGTGCTTTTACAAAGAAAAAAGGTTTCCAGTGTAAGCTAATAGCATCCAGTCAGTGTCCTTCAAGCGGCTCTGTCAGGCCTACAGTGTGTGCTCTGCAGAACTGTTCCAGTGCACATTGCCAGTTATCTGGTGTCTCTGTAGCATGCTTTTACAAATAAAAAAGGTTTCCAGTGTAAGCTAATAGCAGCCAGTCAGTGTCCTTCAAGCGGCTGTGTCAGGCCAACAGTGTGTGCACTGCAGACCGGTGCCAGTGCACATTGCCACTCATATCTGGTGTCTCTATAGCGTGCATTTACAAAGAAAAAAAGGTTTCCAGTGTAAGCTAATAGCAGCCAGTCAGTGTCCTTCAAGCGGATGTGTCAGGCCAACAGTGTGTGCACTGCAGACCGGTGCCAGTGCACATTGCCACTCATATCTGGTGTCTCTATAGTGTGCTTTTACAAAGAAAAAAGGTTTCCAGTGTAAGCTAATAGCAGCCAGTCAGTGTCCTTCAAGCGGCTGTGTCAGGCCAACAGTGTGTGCACTGCAGACCGGTGCCAGTGCACATTGCCACTCATATCTGGTGTCTCTATAGCGTGCATTTACAAAGAAAAAAAGGTTTCCAGTGTAAGCTAATAGCAGCCAGTCAGTGTCCTTCAAGCGGATGTGTCAGGCCAACAGTGTGTGCACTGCAGACCGGTGCCAGTGCACATTGCCACTCATATCTGGTGTCTCTATAGCGTGCATTTACAAAGAAAAAAAGGTTTCCAGTGTAAGCTAATAGCAGCCAGTCAGTGTCCTTCAAGCGGCTGTGTCAGGCCTTCCTTCAGAGTGTGCTCTGCAGAACTGTTCCAGTGCACATTGCCACTCATATCTGGTGTCTCTATAGTGTGCTTTTACAAAGAAAAAAGGTTTCCAGTGTAAGCTAATAGCAGCCAGTCAGTGTCCTTCAAGCGGCTGTGTCAGGCCAACAGTGTGTGCACTGCAGACCGGTCCAGTGCACATTGCCACTCATATCTGGTGTCTCTATAGCGTGCATTTACAAAGAAAAAAAGGTTTCCAGTGTAAGCTAATAGCAGCCAGTCAGTGTCCTTCAAGCGGCTCTGTCAGGCTTACAGTGTGTTCTCTGCAGACCGGTGCCAGTGCACATTGCCACTCATATCTGGTGTCTCTATAGCGTGCATTGACAAAGAAAAAAGGTTTCCAGTGTAAGCTAATAGCAGCCAGTCAGTGTCCTTCAAGCGGCTCTGTCAGGCCTACAGTGTGTGCTCTGCAGACCGGTGCCAGTGCACATTGCCACCCATATCTGGTGTCTCTATAGCATGCTTTTACAAAGAAAAAAGGTTTCCAGTGTAAGCTAATAGCATCCAGTCAGTGTCCTTCAAGCGGCTCTGTCAGGCCTACAGTGTGCTCTGCAGAATTGTTCCAGTGCACATTGCCAGTTATCTGGTGTCTCTGTAGCTTGCTTTTACAAATAAAAAAGGTTTCCAGTGTAAGCTAATAGCAGCCAGTCAGTGTCCTTCAAGCGGCTGTGTCAGGCCTTCCTTCAGCGTGTGCTCTGCAGAACTGTTCCAGTGCACATTGCCACTCATATCTGGTGTCTCTATAGCGTGCTTTTACAAAGAAAAAAGGTTTCCAGTGTAAGCTAATAGCATCCAGTCAGTGTCCTTCAAGCGGCTCTGTCAGGCCTACAGTGTGTGCTCTGCAGAACTGTTCCAGTGCACATTGCCAGTTATCTGGTGTCTCTGTAGCATGCTTTTACAAATAAAAAAGGTTTCCAGTGTAAGCTAATAGCAGCCAGTCAGTGTCCTTCTAGCGGCTGTGTCAGGCCTTCCTTCAGCGTGTGCTCTGCAGAACTGTTCCAGTGCACATTGCTACTCATATCTGGTGTCTCTATAGCGTGCTTTTACAAAGAAAAAAGGTTTCCAGTGTAAGCTAATAGCAGCCAGTCAGTGTCCTTCAAGCGGCTCTGTCAGGCCTACAGTGTGTGCTCTGCAGAACTTTTCCAGTGCACATTGCCAGTTATCTGGTGTCTCTGTAGCATGCTTTTACAAATAAAAAAGGTTTCCAGTGTAAGCTAATAGCAGCCAGTCATTGTCCTTCAAGCGGCTGTGTCAGGCCTTCCTTCAGCGTGTGCTCTGCAAAACTGTTCCAGTGCACATTGCCACTCATATCTAGTGTCTCTATAGCGTGCTTTTACAAAGAAAAAAGGTTTCCAGTGTAAGCTAATAGCAGCCAGTCAGTGTCCTTCAAGCGGCTCTGTCAGGCCTACAGTGTGAGCTCTGCAGACCGGTGCCGGTGCACATTGCCACTCATATCTGGTGTCTCTATAGCATGCTTTTACAAAGAAAAAAGGTTTCCAGTGTAAGCTAATAGCATCCAATCAGTGTCCTTCAAGCGGCTCTGTCAGGCCTACAGTGTGTGCTCTGCAGAACTGTTCCAGTGCACATTGCCACTCATATCTGGTGTCTCTGTAGCGTGCTTTTACAAATAAAAAAGGTTTCCAGTGCAAGCTAATAGCAGCCAGTCAGTGTCCTTCAAGCGGCTCTGTCAGGCCTACAGTGTGTGCTCTGCAGAACTGTTCCAGTGCACATTGCCACTCATATCTGGTGTCTCTGTAGCGTGCTTTTACAAATAAAAAAGGTTTCCAGTGTAAGCTAATAGAATCCAGTCAGTGTCCATCAAGCGGCTCTGTCAGGCATACAATGTGTGTTCTGCAGAACTGTTCCAGTGCACATTGCCAGTTATCTGGTGTCTCTGTAGCGTGCTTTTACAAAGAAAAAAGGTTTCCAGTGTAAGCTAATAGCATCCAGTCAGTGTCCATCAAGCGGCTCTGTCAGGCCTACAGTGTGTGCTCTGCAGAACTGTTCCAGTGCACATTGCCACTCATATCTGGTGTCTCTATAGCGTGCTTTTACAAATAAAAAAGGTTTCCAGTGTAAGCTAATAGCAGCCAGTCAGTGTCCTTCAAGCGGCTGTGTAAGGCCTACGGTGTGTTCTCTGCAGAACTGTTCCAGTGCACATTGCTACTCATATCTGGTGTCTCTATAGCGTGCTTTTACAAAGAAAAAAGGTTTCCGGTGTAAGCTAATAGCATCCAGTCAGTGTCCTTCAAGCGGCTCTGTCAGGCCTACATTGTGTGCTCTGCAGAACTGTTCCAGTGCACATTGCCACTCATATCTGGTGTCTCTATAGCCTGCTTTTACAAAGAAAAAAGGTTTCCAATGTAAGCTAATAGCATCCAGTCAGTGTCCTTCAAGCGGCTCTGTCAGGTCTACAGTGTGTGCTCTGCAGAACTGTTCCAGTGCCATTGCCACTCATATCTGGTGTCTCTATAGCGTGCTTTTACAAAGAAAAAAGGTTTCCAGTGTAAGCTAATAGCAGCCAGTCAGTGTCCTTCAAGCGGCTCTGTCAGGCCTACAGTGTGTGCTCTGCAGACCGGTGCCGGTGCACTTTGCCACTCATATCTGGTGTCTCTATAGCATGCTTTTACAAAGAAAAAAGGTTTCCAGTGTAAGCTAATAGCATCCAGTCAGTGTCCTTCAAGCGGCTCTGTCAGGCCTACAGTGTGTGCTCTGCAGAACTGTTCCAGTGCACATTGCCACTCATATCTAGTGTCTCTATAGTGTGCTTTTACAAAGAAAAAAGGTTTCCAGTGTAAGCTAATAGCAGCAAAACAGTGTCCTTCAAGCGGCTCTGTCAGGCCTACAGTGTGTGCTCTGCAGAACTTTTCCAGTGACATTGCCACTCATATCTGGTGTCTCTATAGCGTGCATTTACAAAGAAAAAAGGTTTCCAGTGTAAGCTAATAGCAGCCAGTCAGTGTCCTTCAAGCGGCTCTGTCAGGCCTACAGTGTGTGCTCTGCAGAATTGTTCCAGTGCACATTGCCAGTTATCTGGTGTCTCTGTAGCGTGCTTTTACAAATAAAAAAGGTTTCCAGTGTAAGCTAATAGCAGCCAGTCAGTGTCCTTCAAGCGGCTGTGTCAGGCCTTCCTTCAGCGTGTGCTCTGCAGAACTGTTCCAGTGCACATTGCCACTCATATCTGGTGTCTCTATAACGTGCTTTTACAAAGAAAAAAGGTTAGCAGTGTAAGCTAATAGCATCCAGTCAGTGTCCTTCAAGCGGCTCTGTCAGGCCTACAGTGTGTGCTCTGCAGAACTGTTCCAGTGCACATTGCCAGTTATCTGGTGTCTCTGTAGCATGCTTTTACAAATAAAAAAGGTTTCCAGTGTAAGCTAATAGCAGCCAGTCAGTGTCCTTCTAGCGGCTGTGTCAGGCCTTCCTTCAGAGTGTGCTCTGCAGAACTGTTCCAGTGCACATTGCCACTCATATCTGGTGTCTCTATAGTGTGCTTTTACAAAGAAAAAAGGTTTCCAGTGTAAGCTAATAGCAGCCAGTCAGTGTCCTTCAAGCGGCTGTGTCAGGCCAACAGTGTGTGCACTGCAGACCGGTCCAGTGCAC
Source organism: Pelobates fuscus (assembly GCF_036172605.1). Classification (NCBI taxonomy): domain Eukaryota; kingdom Metazoa; phylum Chordata; class Amphibia; order Anura; family Pelobatidae; genus Pelobates; species Pelobates fuscus. The sequence goes on from NC_086320.1 coordinate 16,409,311, forward strand.
ATTGCCACTCATATCTGGTGTCTCTATAGCGTGCATTTACAAAGAAAAAAAGGTTTCCAGTGTAAGCTAATAGCAGCCAGTCAGTGTCCTTCAAGCGGCTCTGTCAGGCCTACAGTGTGTTCTCTGCAGACCGGTGCCAGTGCACATTGCCACTCATATCTGGTGTCTCTATAGCGTGCATTGACAAAGAAAAAAGGTTTCCAGTGTAAGCTAATAGCAGCCAGTCAGTGTCCTTCAAGCGGCTCTGTCAGGCCTACAGTGTGTGCTCTGCAGACCGGTGCCAGTGCACATTGCCATTCATATCTGGTGTCTCTATAGCATGCTTTTACAAAGAAAAAAGGTTTCCAGTGTAAGCTAATAGCATCCAGTCAGTGTCCTTCAAGCGGCTCTGTCAGGCCTACAGTGTGTGCTCTGCAGAATTGTTCCAGTGCACATTGCCAGTTATCTGGTGTCTCTGTAGCTTGCTTTTACAAATAAAAAAGGTTTCCAGTGTAAGCTAATAGTAGCCAGTCAGTGTCCTTCAAGCGGCTGTGTCAGGCCTTCCTTCAGCGTGTGCTCTGCAGAACTGTTCCAGTGCACATTGCCACTCATATCTGGTGTCTCTATAGCGTGCTTTTACAAAGAAAAAAGGTTTCCAGTGTAAGCTAATAGCATCCAGTCAGTGTCCTTCAAGCGGCTCTGTCAGGCCTACAGTGTGTGCTCTGCAGAACTGTTCCAGTGCACATTGCCAGTTATCTGGTGTCTCTGTAGCATGCTTTTACAAATAAAAAAGGTTTCCAGTGTAAGCTAATAGCAGCCAGTCAGTGTCCTTCTAGCGGCTGTGTCAGGCCTTCCTTCAGCGTGTGCTCTGCAGAACTGTTCCAGTGCACATTGCCACTCATATCTGGTGTCTCTATAGTGTGCTTTTACAAAGAAAAAAGGTTTCCAGTGTAAGCTAATAGCAGCCAGTCAGTGTCCTTCAAGCGGCTCTGTCAGGCCTACAGTGTGTGCTCTGCAGACCGGTGCCGGTGCACATTGCCACTCATATCTGGTGTCTCTATAGCATGCTTTTACAAAGAAAAAAGGTTTCCAGTGTAAGCTAATAGCAGCCAGTCAGTGTCCTTCAAGCGGCTCTGTCAGGCCTACAGTGTGTTCTCTGCAGACCGGTGCCAGTGCACATTGCCACTCATATCTGGTGTCTCTATAGCGTGCATTGACAAAGAAAAAAGGTTTCCAGTGTAAGCTAATAGCAGCCAGTCAGTGTCCTTCAAGCGGCTCTGTCAGGCCTACAGTGTGTGCTCTGCAGACCGGTGCCAGTGCACATTGCCATTCATATCTGGTGTCTCTATAGCATGCTTTTACAAAGAAAAAAGGTTTCCAGTGTAAGCTAATAGCATCCAGTCAGTGTCCTTCAAGCGGCTCTGTCAGGCCTACAGTGTGTGCTCTGCAGAATTGTTCCAGTGCACATTGCCAGTTATCTGGTGTCTCTGTAGCTTGCTTTTACAAATAAAAAAGGTTTCCAGTGTAAGCTAATAGTAGCCAGTCAGTGTCCTTCAAGCGGCTGTGTCAGGCCTTCCTTCAGCGTGTGCTCTGCAGAACTGTTCCAGTGCACATTGCCACTCATATCTGGTGTCTCTATAGCGTGCTTTTACAAAGAAAAAAGGTTTCCAGTGTAAGCTAATAGCATCCAGTCAGTGTCCTTCAAGCGGCTCTGTCAGGCCTACAGTGTGTGCTCTGCAGAACTGTTCCAGTGCACATTGCCAGTTATCTGGTGTCTCTGTAGCATGCTTTTACAAATAAAAAAGGTTTCCAGTGTAAGCTAATAGCAGCCAGTCAGTGTCCTTCTAGCGGCTGTGTCAGGCCTTCCTTCAGCGTGTGCTCTGCAGAACTGTTCCAGTGCACATTGCCACTCATATCTGGTGTCTCTATAGTGTGCTTTTACAAAGAAAAAAGGTTTCCAGTGTAAGCTAATAGCAGCCAGTCAGTGTCCTTCAAGCGGCTCTGTCAGGCCTACAGTGTGTGCTCTGCAGACCGGTGCCGGTGCACATTGCCACTCATATCTGGTGTCTCTATAGCATGCTTTTACAAAGAAAAAAGGTTTCCAGTGTAAGCTAATAGCAGCCAGTCAGTGTCCTTCAAGCGGCTCTGTCAGGCCTACAGTGTGTGCTCTGCAGACCGGTGCCGGTGCACATTGCCACTCATATCTGGTGTCTCTATAGCATGCTTTTAGAAAGAAAAAAGATTTCCAGTGTAAGCTAATAGCATCCAGTCAGTGTCCTTCAAGCGGCTCTGTCAGGCCTACAGTGTGTGCTCTGCAGAACTGTTCCAGTGCACATTGCCACTCATATCTGGTGTCTCTATAGCCTGCTTTTACAAAGAAAAAAGGTTTCCAATGTAAGCTAATAGCATCCAGTCAGTGTCCTTCAAGCGGCTCTGTCAGGTCTACAGTGTGTGCTCTGCAGAACTGTTCCAGTGCCATTGCCACTCATATCTGGTGTCTCTATAGCGTGCTTTTAAAAAGAAAAAAGGTTTCCAGTGTAAGCTAATAGCAGCCAGTCAGTGTCCTTCAAGCGGCTCTGTCAGGCCTACAGTGTGTGCTCTGCAGACCGGTGCCGGTGCACTTTGCCACTCATATCTGGTGTCTCTATAGCATGCTTTTACAAAGAAAAAAGGTTTCCAGTGTAAGCTAATAGCATCCAGTCAGTGTCCTTCAAGCGGCTCTGTCAGGCCTACAGTGTGTGCTCTGCAGAACTGTTCCAGTGCACATTGCCACTCATATCTAGTGTCTCTATAGTGTGCTTTTACAAAGAAAAAAGGTTTCCAGTGTAAGCTAATAGCAGCAAGTCAGTGTCCTTCAAGCGGCTCTGTCAGGCCTACAGTGTGTGCTCTGCAGAACTTTTCCAGTGACATTGCCACTCATATCTGGTGTCTCTATAGCGTGCATTTACAAAGAAAAAAGGTTTCCAGTGAAAGCTAATAGCAGCCAGTCAGTGTCCTTCAAGCGGCTCTGTCAGGCCTACAGTGTGTGCTCTGCAGAACTGTTCCAGTGCACATTGCCAGTTATCTGGTGTCTCTGTAGCATGCTTTTACAAATAAAAAAGGTTTCCAGTGTAAGCTAATAGCAGCCAGTCAGTGTCCTTCTAGCGGCTGTGTCAGGCCTTCCTTCAGAGTGTGCTCTGCAGAACTGTTCCAGTGCACATTGCCACTCATATCTGGTGTCTCTATAGTGTGCTTTTACAAAGAAAAAAGGTTTCCAGTGTAAGCTAATAGCAGCCAGTCAGTGTCCTTCAAGCGGCTGTGTCAGGCCAACAGTGTGTGCACTGCAGACCGGTCCAGTGCACATTGCCACTCATATCTGGTGTCTCTATAGCGTGCATTTACAAAGAAAAAAAGGTTTCCAGTGTAAGCTAATAGCAGCCAGTCAGTGTCCTTCAAGCGGCTCTGTCAGGCCTACAGTGTGTTCTCTGCAGACCGGTGCCAGTGCACATTGCCACTCATATCTGGTGTCTCTATAGCGTGCATTGACAAAGAAAAAAGGTTTCCAGTGTAAGCTAATAGCAGCCAGTCAGTGTCCTTCAAGCGGCTCTGTCAGGCCTACAGTGTGTGCTCTGCAGACCGTTGCCAGTGCACATTGCCACTCATATCTGGTGTCTCTATAGCATGCTTTTACAAAGAAAAAAGGTTTCCAGTGTAAGCTAATAGCATCCAGTCAGTGTCCTTCAAGCGGCTATGTCAGGCCTACAGTGTGTGCTCTGCAGAATTGTTCCAGTGCCCATTGCCAGTTATCTGGTGTCTCTGTAGCTTGCTTTTACAAATAAAAAAGGTTTCCAGTGTAAGCTAATAGCAGCCAGTCAGTGTCCTTAAAGCGGCTGTGTCAGGCCTTCCTTCAGCGTGTGCTCTGCAGAACTGTTCCAGTGCACATTGCCACTCATATCTGGTGTCTCTATAGCGTGCTTTTACAAAGAAAAAAGGTTTCCAGTGTAAGCTAATAGCATCCAGTCAGTGTCCTTCAAGCGGCTCTGTCAGGCCTACAGTGTGTGCTCTGCAGAACTGTTCCAGTGCACATTGCCAGTTATCTGGTGTCTCTGTAGCATGCTTTTACAAATAAAAAAGGTTTCCAGTGTAAGCTAATAGCAGCCAGTCAGTGTCCTTCTAGCGGCTGTGTCAGGCCTTCCTTCAGCGTGTGCTCTGCAGAACTGTTCCAGTGCACATTGCCACTCATATCTGGTGTCTCTATAGTGTGCTTTTACAAAGAAAAAAGGTTTCCAGTGTAAGCTAATAGCAGCCAGTCAGTGTCCTTCAAGCGGCTCTGTCAGACCAACAGTGTGTGCACTGCAGACCAGTGCCAGTGCACATTGCCACTCATATCTGGTGTCTCTATAGCGTGCATTTACAAAGAAAAAAGGTTTCCAGTGTAAGCTAATAGCAGCCAGTCAGTGTCCTTCAAGCGGCTCTGTCAGGCCTACAGTGTGTGCTCTGCAGAATTGTTCCAGTGCACATTGCCAGTTATCTGGTGTCTCTGTAGCGTGCTTTTACAAATAAAAAAGGTTTCCAGTGTCAGCTAATAGCAGCCAGTCAGTGTCCTTCAAGCGGCTGTGTCAGGCCTTCCTTCAGCGTGTGCTCTGCAGAACTGTTCCAGTGCACATTGCCACTCATATCTGGTGTCTCTATAGCGTGCTTTTACAAAGAAAAAAGGTTTCCAGTGTAAGCTAATAGCATCCAGTCAGTGTCCTTCAAGCGGCTCTGTCAGGCCTACAGTGTGTGCTCTGCAGAACTGTTCCAGTGCACATTGCCAGTTATCTGGTGTCTCTGTAGCATGCTTTTACAAATAAAAAAGGTTTCCAGTGTAAGCTAATAGCAGCCAGTCAGTGTCCTTCTAGCGGCTGTGTCAGGCCTTCCTTCAGAGTGTGCTCTGCAGAACTGTTCCAGTGCACATTGCCACTCATATCTGGTGTCTCTATAGTGTGCTTTTACAAAGAAAAAAGGTTTCCAGTGTAAGCTAATAGCAGCCAGTCAGTGTCCTTCAAGCGGCTCTGTCAGGCCTACAGTGTGTTCTCTGCAGACCGGTGCCAGTGCACATTGCCACTCATATCTGGTGTCTCTATAGCGTGCATTGACAAAGAAAAAAGGTTTCCAGTGTAAGCTAATAGCAGCCAGTCAGTGTCCTTCAAGCGGCTGTGTTAGGCCAACAGTGTGTGCACTGCAGACCGGTCCAGTGCACATTGCCACTCATATCTGGTGTCTATATAGCGTGCATTGACAAAGAAAAAAGGTTTCCAGTGTAAGCTAATAGCAGCCAGTCAGTGTCCTTCAAGCGGCTCTGTCAGGCCTACAGTGTGTGCTCTGCAGACCGGTGCCAGTGCACATTGCCACTCATATCTGGTGTCTCTATAGCATGCTTTTACAAAGAAAAAAGGTTTCCAGTGTAAGCTAATAGCATCCAGTCAGTGTCCTTCAAGCGGCTCTGTCAGGCCTACAGTGTGTGCTCTGCAGAATTGTTCCAGTGCACATTGCCAGTTATCTGGTGTCTCTGTAGCTTGCTTTTACAAATAAAAAAGGTTTCCAGTGTAAGCTAATAGCAGCCAGTCAGTGTCCTTCAAGCGGCTGTGTCAGGCCTTCCTTCAGCGTGTGCTCTGCAGAACTGTTCCAGTGCACATTGCCACTCATATCTGGTGTCTCTATAGCGTGCTTTTACAAAGAAAAAAGGTTTCCAGTGTAAGCTAATAGCATCTAGTCAGTGTCCTTCAAGCGGCTCTGTCAGGCCTACAGTGTGTGCTCTGCAGAACTGTTCCAGTGCACATTGCCAGTTATCTGGTGTCTCTGTAGCATGCTTTTACAAATAAAAAAGGTTTCCAGTGTAAGCTAATAGCAGCCAGTCAGTGTCCTTCTAGCGGCTGTGTCAGGCCTTCCTTCAGCGTGTGCTCTGCAGAACTGTTCCAGTGCACATTGCCACTCATATCTGGTGTCTCTATAGTGTGCTTTTACAAAGAAAAAAGGTTTCCAGTGTAAGCTAATAGCAGCCTGTCAGTGTCCTTCAAGCGGCTGTGTCAGACCAACAGTGTGTGCACTGCAGACCAGTGCCAGTGCACATTGCCACTCATATCTGGTGTCTCTATAGCGTGCATTTACAAAGAAAAAAAGGTTTCCAGTGTAAGCTAATAGCAGCCAGTCAGTGTCCTTCAAGCGGCTCTGTCAGGCCTACAGTGTGTGCTCTGCAGACCGGTGCCAGTGCACATTGCCACTCATATCTGGTGTCTCTATAGCGTGCTTTTACAAATAAAAAAGGTTTCCAGTGTAAGCTAATAGCAGCCAGTCAGTGTCCTTCAAGCGGCTCTGTCAGGCCTACAGTGTGTGCTCTGCAGACCGGTGCCAGTGCACATTGACACTCATATCTGGTGTCTCTATAGCGTGCATTTACAAAGAAAAAAGGTTTCCAGTGTAAGCTAATAGCAGCCAGTCATTGTCCTTCTAGCGGCTGTGTCAGGCCTTCCTTCAGCGTGTGCTCTGCAAAACTGTTCCAGTGCACATTGCCACTCATATCTAGTGTCTCTATAGCGTGCTTTTACAAAGAAAAAAGGTTTCCAGTGTAAGCTAATAGCAGCCAGTCAGTGTCCTTCAAGCGGCTCTGTCAGGCCTACAGTGTGTGCTCTGCAGACCGGTGCCGGTGCACATTGCCACTCATATCTGGTGTCTCTATAGCATGCTTTTACAAAGAAAAAAGGTTTCCAGTGTAAGCTAATAGCATCCAGTCAGTGTCCTTCAAGCGGCTCTGTCAGGCCTACAGTGTGTGCTCTGCAGAACTGTTCCAGTGCACATTGCCACTCATATCTGGTGTCTCTATAGTGTGCTTTTACAAAGAAAACAGGTTTCCAGTGTAAGCTAATAGCAGCAAGTCAGTGTCCTTCAAGCGGCTCTGTCAGGCCTACAGTGTGTGCTCTGCAGAACTCTTCCAGTGCACATTGCCAGTTATCTGGTGTCTCTGTAGCATGCTTTTACAAATAAAAAAAGGTTTCCAGTGTAAGCTAATAGCAGCCAGTCAGTGTCCTTCAAGCGGCTGTGTCAGGCCTTCCTTCAGCGTGTGCTCTGCAAAACTGTTCCAGTGCACATTGCCACTCATATCTAGTGTCTCTATATCGTGCTTTTACAAAGAAAAAAGGTTTCCAGTGTAAGCTAATAGCAGCCAGTCAGTGTCCTTCAAGCGGCTCTGTCAGGCCTACAGTGTGTGCTCTGCAGAACTGTTCCAGTGCACATTGCCAGTTATCTGGTGTCTCTGTAGCATGCTTTTACAAATAAAAAAGGTTTCCAGTGTAAGCTAATAGCAGCCAGTCAGTGTCCTTCTAGCGGCTGTGTCAGGCCTTCCTTCAGAGTGTGCTCTGCAGAACTGTTCCAGTGCACATTGCCACTCATATCTGGTGTCTCTATAGTGTGCTTTTACAAAGAAAAAAGGTTTTCAGTGTAAGCTAATAGCAGCCAGTCAGTGTCCTTCAAGCGGCTGTGTCAGGCCTACAGTGTGTTCTCTGCAGACCGGTGCCAGTGCACATTGCCACTTATATCTGGTGTCTCTATAGCGTGCATTGACAAAGAAAAAAGGTTTCCAGTGTAAGCTAATAGCAGCCAGTCGTGTCCTTCAAGCGGCTCTGTCAGGCCTACAGTGTGTGCTCTGCAGACCGGTGCCAGTGCACATTGCCACTCATATCTGGTGTCTCTATAGCATGCTTTTACAAAGAAAAAAGGTTTCCAGTGTAAGCTAATAGCATCCAGTCAGTGTCCTTCAAGCGGCTCTGTCAGGCCTACAGTGTGTGCTCTGCAGAATTGTTCCAGTGCACATTGCCAGTTATCTGGTGTCTCTGTAGCATGCTTTTACAAATAAAAAAGGTTTCCAGTGTAAGCTAATAGCAGCCAGTCAGTGTCCTTCAAGCGGCTGTGTCAGGCCTTCCTTCAGCGTGTGCTCTGCAGAACTGTTCCAGTGCACATTGTCACTCATATCTGGTGTCTCTATAGCGTGCTTTTACAAAGAAAAAAGGTTTCCAGTGTAAGCTAATAGCATCTAGTCAGTGTCCTTCAAGCGGCTCTGTCAGGCCTACAGTGTGTGCTCTGCAGAACTGTTCCAGTGCACATTGCCAGTTATCTGGTGTCTCTGTAGCATGCTTTTACAAATAAAAAAGGTTTCCAGTGTAAGCTAATAGCAGCCAGTCAGTGTCCTTCTAGCGGCTGTGTCAGGCCTTCCTTCAGCGTGTGCTCTGCAGAACTGTTCCAGTGCACATTGCCACTCATATCTGGTGTCTCTATAGCGTGCATTTACAAAGAAAAAAAGGTTTCCAGTGTAAGCTAATAGCAGCCAGTCAGTGTCCTTCAAGCGGCTCTGTCAGGCCTACAGTGTGTGCTCTGCAGACCGGTGCCAGTGCACATTGCCACTCATATCTGGTGTCTCTATAGCGTGCTTTTACAAATAAAAAAGGTTTCCAGTGTAAGCTAATAGCAGCCAGTCAGTGTCCTTCAAGCGGCTCTGTCAGGCCTACAGTGTGTGCTCTGCAGACCGGTGCCAGTGCACATTGACACTCATATCTGGTGTCTCTATAGCGTGCATTTACAAAGAAAAAAGGTTTCCAGTGTAAGCTAATAGCAGCCAGTCATTGTCCTTCTAGCGGCTGTGTCAGGCCTTCCTTCAGCGTGTGCTCTGCAAAACTGTTCCAGTGCACATTGCCACTCATATCTAGTGTCTCTATAGCGTGCTTTTACAAAGAAAAAAGGTTTCCAGTGTAAGCTAATAGCAGCCAGTCAGTGTCCTTCAAGCGGCTCTGTCAGGCCTACAGTGTGTGCTCTGCAGACCGGTGCCGGTGCACATTGCCACTCATATCTGGTGTCTCTATAGCATGCTTTTACAAAGAAAAAAGGTTTCCAGTGTAAGCTAATAGCATCCAGTCAGTGTCCTTCAAGCGGCTCTGTCAGGCCTACAGTGTGTGCTCTGCAGAACTGTTCCAGTGCACATTGCCACTCATATCTGGTGTCTCTATAGTGTGCTTTTACAAAGAAAAAAGGTTTCCAGTGTAAGCTAATAGCAGCAAGTCAGTGTCCTTCAAGCGGCTCTGTCAGGCCTACAGTGTGTGCTCTGCAGAACTCTTCCAGTGCACATTGCCAGTTATCTGGTGTCTCTGTAGCATGCTTTTACAAATAAAAAAAGGTTTCCAGTGTAAGCTAATAGCAACCAGTCAGTGTCCTTCAAGCGGCTGTGTCAGGCCTTCCTTCAGCATGTGCTCTGCAGAACTGTTCCAGTGCACATTGCCACTCATATCTGGTGTCTCTATAGCGTGCTTTTACAAAGAAAAAAGGTTTCCAGTGTAAGCTAATAGCAGCCAGTCAGTGTCCTTCAAGCGGCTCTGTCAGGCCTACAGTGTGTGCACTGCAGAACTGTTCCAGTGCACATTGCCAGTTATCTGGTGTCTCTGTAGCATGCTTTTACAAATAAAAAAGGTTTCCAGTGTAAGCTAATAGCAGCCAGTCATTGTCCTTCATGCGGCTGTGTCAGGCCTTCCTTCAGCGTGTGCTCTGCAAAACTGTTCCAGTGCACATTGCCACTCATATCTAGTGTCTCTATATCGTGCTTTTACAAAGAAAAAAGGTTTCCAGTGTAAGCTAATAGCAGCCAGTCAGTGTCCTTCAAGCGGCTCTGTCAGGCCTACAGTGTGTGCTCTGCAGACCGGTGCCGGTGCACATTGCCACTCATATCTGGTGTCTCTATAGCATGCTTTTACAAAGAAAAAAGGTTTCCAGTGTAAGCTAATAGCATCCAGTCAGTGTCCTTCAAGCGGCTCTGTCAGGCCTACAGTGTGTGCTCTGCAGAACTGTTCCAGTGCACATTGCCACTCATATCTGGTGTCTCTATAGTGTGCTTTTACAAAGAAAAAAGGTTTCCAGTGTAAGCTAATAGCAGCAAGTCAGTGTCCTTCAAGCGGCTCTGTCAGGCCTACAGTGTGTGCTCTGCAGAACTCTTCCAGTGCACATTGCCACTCATATCTGGTGTCTCTGTAGCGTGCTTTTACAAATAAAAAAGGTTTCCAGTGTAAGCTAATAGCAGCAAGTCAGTGTCCTTCAAGCGGCTCTGTCAGGCCTACAGTGTGTGCTCTGCAGAACTCTTCCAGTGCACATTGCCACTCATATCTGGTGTCTCTGTAGCGTGCTTTTACAAATAAAAAAGGTTTCCAGTGTAAGCTAATAGCAGCCAGTCAGTGTCCTTCAAGCGGCTCTGTCAGGCCTACAGTGTGTGCTCTGCAGAACTGTTCCAGTGCACATTGCCACTCATATCTGGTGTCTCTGTAGCGTGCTTTTACAAATAAAAAAGGTTTCCAGTGTAAGCTAATAGCATCCAGTCAGTGTCCTTCAAGCGGCTCTGTCAGGCCTACAGTGTGTGCTCTGCAGAACTGTTCCAGTGCACATTGCCAGTTATCTGATGTCTCTATAGCGTGCTTTTACAAAGAAAAAAGGTTTCAAGTGTAAGCTAATAGCAGCCAGTCAGTGTCCTTCAAGCGGCTCTGTCAGGCCTACAGTGTGTGCTCTGCAGAACTGTTCCAGTGCACATTGCCACTCATATCTGGTGTCTCTATAGCGTGCTTTTACAAAGAAAAAAGGTTTCCAGTGTAAGCTAATAGCAGCCAGTCAGTGTCCTTCAAGCGGCTCTGTCAGGCCTACAGTGTGTGCTATGCAGACCGGTGCCGGTGCACATTGCCACTCATGTCTGGTGTCTCTATAGCATGCTTTTACAAAGAAAAAAGGTTTCCAGTGTAAGCTAATAGCATCCAGTCAGTGTCCTTCAAGCGGCTCTGTCAGGCCTACAGTGTGTGCTCTGCAGAACTGTTCCAGTGCACATTGCCACTCATATCTGGTGTCTCTATAGTGTGCTTTTACAAAGAAAAAAGGTTTCCAGTGTAAGCTAATAGCAGCAAGTCAGTGTCCTTCAAGCGGCTCTGTCAGGCCTACAGTGTGTGCTCTGCAGAACTCTTCCAGTGCACATTGCCAGTTATCTGGTGTCTCTGTAGCATGCTTTTACATATAAAAAAAGGTTTCCAGTATAAGCTAATAGCAGCCAGTCAGTGTCCTTCAAGCGGCTGTGTCAGGCCTTCCTTCAGCGTGTGCTCTGCAGAACTGTTCCAGTGCACATTGCCACTCATATCTGGTGTCTCTATAGCGTGCTTTTACAAAGAAAAAAGGTTTCCAGTGTAAGCTAATAGCAGCCAGCCAGTGTCCTTCAAGCGGCTCTGTCAGGCCTACAGTGAGTGCTCTGCAGAACTGTTCCAGTGCACATTGCCAGTTATCTGGTGTCTCTGTAGCATGCTTTTACAAATAAAAAAGGTTTCCAGTGTAAGCTAATAGCAGCCAGTCATTGTCCTTCAAGCGGCTGTGTCAGGCCTTCCTTCAGCATGTGCTCTGCAAAACTGTTCCAGTGCACATTGCCACTCATATCAAGTGTCTCTATAGCGTGCTTTTACAAAGAAAAAAGGTTTCCAGTGTAAGCTAATAGCAGCGAGTCAGTGTCCTTCAAGCGGCTCTGTCAGGCCTACAGTGTGTGCTCTGCAGACCGGTGCCGGTGCACATTGCCACTCATATCTGGTGTCTCTATAGCATGCTTTTACAAAGAAAAAAGGTTTCCAGTGTAAGCTAATAGCATCCAGTCAGTGTCCTTCAAGCGGCTCTGTCAGGCCTACAGTGTGTGCTCTGCAGAACTGTTCCAGTGCACATTGCCACTCATATCTGGTGTCTCTATAGTGTGCTTTTACAAAGAAAAAAGGTTTCCAGTGTAAGCTAAAAGCAGCAAGTCAGTGTCCTTCAAGCGGCTCTGTCAGGCCTACAGTGTGTGCTCTGCAGAACTCTTCCAGTGCACATTGCCACTCATATCTAGTGTCTCTGTAGCGTGCTTTTACAAATAAAAAAGGTTTCCAGTGCAAGCTAATAGCAGCCAGTCAGTGTCCTTCAAGCGGCTCTGTCAGGCCTACAGTGTGTGCTCTGCAGACCGGTGCCAGTGCACATTGCCACTCATACCTGTTGTCTCTATAGCGTGCATTTACAAAGAAAAAAGGTTTCCAGTGTAAGCTAATAGCAGCCAGTCAGTGTCCTTCAAGCGGCTCTGTCAGGCCTACAGTGTGTGCTCTGCAGAACTGTTCCAGTGCACATTGCCACTCATATCTGGTGTCTCTGTAGCGTGCTTTTACAAATAAAAAAGGTTTCCAGTGTAAGCTAATAGAATCCAGTCAGTGTCCATCAAGCGGCTCTGTCAGGCCTACAGTGTGTGCTCTGCAGAACTGTTCCAGTGCACATTGCCACTCATATCTGGTGTCTCTATAGCGTGCTATTACAAAGAAAAAAGGTTTCCAGTGTAAGCTAATAGCAGCCAGTCAGTGTCCTTCAAGCGGCTGTGTAAGGCCTACGGTGTGTTCTCTGCAGAACTGTTCCAGTGCACATTGCTACTCATATCTGGTGTCTCTATAGCGTGCTTTTACAAAGAAAAAAGGTTTCCGGTGTAAGCTAATAGCATCCAGTCAGTGTCCTTCAAGCTGCTCTGTCAGGCCTACAGTGTGTGCTCTGCAGAACTGTTCCAGTGCACATTGCCACTCATATCTGGTGTCTCTATAGCCTGCTTTTACAAAGAAAAAAGGTTTCCAATGTAAGCTAATAGCATCCAGTCAGTGTCCTTCAAGCGGCTCTGTCAGGTCTACAGTGTGTGCTCTGCAGAACTGTTCCAGTGCCATTGCCACTCATATCTGGTGTCTCTATAGTGTGCTTTTACAAAGATAAAAGGTTTCCAGTGTAAGCTAATAGCAGCCAGTCAGTGTCCTTCAAGCGGCTCTGTCAGGCCTACAGTGTGTGCTCTGCAGACCGGTGCCGGTGCACTTTGCCACTCATATCTGGTGTCTCTATAGCATGCTTTTACAAAGAAAAAAGGTTTCCAGTGTAAGCTAATAGCATCCAGTCAGTGTCCTTCAAGCGGCTCTGTCAGGCCTACAGTGTGTGCTCTGCAGAACTGTTCCAGTGCACATTGCCACTCATATCTAGTGTCTCTATAGTGTGCTTTTACAAAGAAAAAAGGTTTCCAGTGTAAGCTAATAGCAGCAAGTCAGTGTCCTTCAAGCGGCTCTGTCAGGCCTACAGTGTGTGCTCTGCAGAACTTTTCCAGTGACATTGCCACTCATATCTGGTGTCTCTATAGCGTGCATTTACAAAGAAAAAAGGTTTCCAGTGTAAGCTAATAGCAGCCAGTCAGTGTCCTTCAAGCGGCTCTGTCAGGCCTACAGTGTGTGCTCTGCAGACCGGTGCCAGTGCACATTGCCACTCATATCTGGTGTCTCTATAGCGTGCATTTACAAAGAAAAAAGGTTTCCAGTGTAAGCTAATAGCAGCCAGTCAGTGTCCTTCAAGCGGCTCTGTCAGGCCTACAGTGTGTGCTCTGCAGAACTGTTCCAGTGCACATTGCCACTCATATCTGGTGTCTCTATAGTGTGCTTTTACAAAGAAAAAAGGTTTCCAGTGTAAGCTAATAGCAGCAAGTCAGTGTCCTTCAAGCTGCTCTGTCAGGCCTACAGTGTGTGCTCTGCAGAACTGTTCCAGTGACATTGCCACTCATATCTGGTGTCTCTATAGCGTGCATTTACAAAGAAAAAAGGTTTCCAGTGTAAGCTAATAGCAGCCAGTCAGTGTCCTTCAAGCGGCTCTGTCAGGCCTACAGTGTGTGCTCTGCAGACCGGTGCCAGTGCACATTGCCACTCATATCTGGTGTCTCTATAGCGTGCATTTACAAAGAAAAAAGGTTTCCAGTGTAAGCTAATAGCAGCCAGTCAGTGTCCTTCAAGCGGCTCTGTCAGGCCTACAGTGTGTGCTCTGCAGAACTGTTCCAGTGCACATTGCCACTCATATCTGGTGTCTCTATAGCGTGCTTTTACAAATAAAAAAGGTTTCCAGTGTAAACTAATAGCAGCCAGTCAGTGTCCTTCAAGCGGCTCTGTCAGGCCTACAGTGTGTGCTCTGCAGACCGGTGCCAGTGCACATTGCCACTCATATCTGGTGTCTCTATAGCGTGCATTGACAAAGAAAAAAGGTTTCCAGTGTAAGCTAATAGCAGCCAGTCAGTGTCCTTCAAGCGGCTCTGTCAGGCCTACAGTGTGTGCTCTGCAGACCGGTGCCGGTGCACTTTGCCACTCATATCTGGTGTCTCTATAGCATGCTTTTACAAAGAAAAAAGGTTTCCAGTGTAAGCTAATAGCATCCAGTCAGTGTCCTTCAAGCGGCTCTGTCAGGCCTACAGTGTGTGCTCTGCAGAACTGTTCCAGTGCACATTGCCACTCATATCTAGTGTCTCTATAGTGTGCTTTTACAAAGAAAAAAGGTTTCCAGTGTAAGCTAATAGCAGCAAGTCAGTGTCCTTCAAGCGGCTCTGTCAGGCCTACAGTGTGTGCTCTGCAGAACTTTTCCAGTGACATTGCCACTCATATCTGGTGTCTCTATAGCGTGCATTTACAAAGAAAAAAGGTTTCCAGTGTAAGCTAATAGCAGCCAGTCAGTGTCCTTCAAGCGGCTCTGTCAGGCCTACAGTGTGTGCTCTGCAGACCGGTGCCAGTGCACATTGCCACTCATATCTGGTGTCTCTATAGCGTGCATTTACAAAGAAAAAAGGTTTCCAGTGTAAGCTAATAGCAGCCAGTCAGTGTCCTTCAAGCGGCTCTGTCAGGCCTACAGTGTGTGCTCTGCAGAACTGTTCCAGTGCACATTGCCACTCATATCTGGTGTCTCTATAGTGTGCTTTTACAAAGAAAAAAGGTTTCCAGTGTAAGCTAATAGCAGCAAGTCAGTGTCCTTCAAGCGGTTCTGTCAGGCCTACAGTGTGTGCTCTGAAGAACTGTTCCAGTGACATTGCCACTCATATCTGGTGTCTCTATAGCGTGCATTTACAAAGAAAAAAGGTTTCCAGTGTAAGCTAATAGCAGCCAGTCAGTGTCCTTCAAGCGGCTCTGTCAGGCCTACAGTGTGTGCTCTGCAGAACTGTTCCAGTGCACATTGCCACTCATATCTTGTGTCTCTATAGCGTGCTTTTACAAATAAAAAAGGTTTCCAGTGTAAACTAATAGCAGCCAGTCAGTGTCCTTCAAGCGGCTCTGTCAGGCCTACAGTGTGTGCTCTGCAGACCGGTGCCAGTGCACATTGCCACTCATATCTGGTGTCTCTATAGCGTGCATTTACAAAGAAAAAAGGTTTCCAGTGTAAGCTAATAGCAGCCAGTCAGTGTCCTTCAAGCGGCTCTGTCAGGCCTACAGTGTGTGCTCTGCAGACCGGTGCCAGTGCACATTGGCACTCATATATGGTGTCTCTATAGCGTGCTTTTACAAAGAAAAAAGGTTTCCAGTGTAAGCTAATAGCAGCCAGTCAGTGTCCTTCAAGCGGCTCTGTCAGGCCTACAGTGTGTGCTCTGCAGAACTGTTCCAGTGCGCATTGCCACTCATATCTGGTGTCTCTATAGCGTGCTTTTACAAATAAAAAAGGTTTCCAGTGTAAGCTAATAGCAGCCAGTCAGTGTCCTTCAAGCGGCTCTGTCAGGCCTACAGTGTGTGCTCTGCAGAACTGTTCCAGTGCACATTGCCACTCATATCTGGTGTCTCTATAGCGTGCTTTTACAAATAAAAAAGGTTTCCAGTGTAAGCTAATACCAGCCAGTCAGTGTCCTTCAAGCGGCTCTGTCAGGCCTGCAGTGTGTGCTCTGCAGAACTGTTCCAGTGCACATTGCCACTCATATCTGGTGTCTCTATAACGTGCTTTTACAAATAATAAAGGTTTCCAGTGTAAGCTAATAGCAGCCAGTCAGTGTCCTTCAAGCGGCTCTGTCAGGCCTACAGTGTGTGCTCTGTTGACCGGTTCCAGTGCACATTGCCACTCATATCTGGTGTCTCTATAGCGTGCATTTACAAAGAAAAAAGGTTTCCAGTGTAAGCTAATAGCAGCCAGTCAGTGTCCTTCAAGCGGCTCTGTCAGGCCTACAGTTTGTGCTCTGCAGAACTGTTCCAGTGCACATTGCCAGTTATCTGGTGTCTCTGTAGCGTGCTTTTACAAATAAAAAAGGTTTCCAGTGTAAGCTAATAGCAGCCAGTCAGTGTCCTTCAAGCGGCTCTGTCAGGCCTGCAGTGTGTGCTCTGCAGAACTGTTCCAGTGCACTTTGCCAGTTATTTGGTATCTCTGTAGCGTGCTTTTACAAATAAAAAAAGTTTCCAGTGTAAGCTAATAGCAGCCAGTCAGTATCCGCCACCAACTAGGGTTCAAGCCGCCATGTTTTAGGGCACTTTCTGCCTGTGAAACAAACATCAATTTTTATGGCCGCTGCTACAGCAGCGGCTGCAACAATACCAAATTTTTCAGGCATGTGTACATGCCTAATTTTTAGGCCCACTGGTGCAGCACTGTGGCTTCAAAAACCAAACCAGAAAAAAAGGCACATAGTGACCCTATGTAGGTGGAACAGTCCCTATTCTGCTCTGTGTCAGTGTGTATCATTGTCGCTGAGGACGGGGAACAGTCTCTATTCTGCTCTTGCATTTCTATTTCTTCTTAGATAACAAAAAAAATCTGAGACGACATTGGCAGGGCTATTCACTTGTGTGATCTGTCATGAATTGTCATTTGAATGTTAATTTGAACTGTGGGGCACAAGAACTTGAATCTGACAATTTTTATTTTATCAGAGAACTTGTTCGGGATACAGAAAGGAAAAAAGGGAGGGTGAGAGGTTAAGGTACATCGATCTTATTCACATCTTATACATTCAAGAGCAAACTTGAGTTTTTCCGCTGCCCTTGTGCCTTCGGTCTAGTACCATGTCAGGGTTGTCTTTCTCTCCTAAACCTGGGTTTGATCTGGGGTATGGGAAGGGGTAAACCTGGGGAAATAGACGTCGGAAGCCCCTCATCTCCCTTTGTTTCCTTCTTAGTTAACACGCTGTGTGTGGTCACCAGGTCTATTCCCTTATCTAACTACTTAACTATGTACAATGTGGGTGTTTGTTCCGTTATGCCCTGTAGATTGTTTAACCTCAGCTTGGTATACCTCAATGTTGGCTGTTGTACCATGGTGTTTGGAGTCGTTGTCTCTCTGCGTCAGAGCACTTAGGTCTTAGGAGTGGTACTATTCATCCTTCGTGTATATATTTATATATATATATATATATATGATATATGTTATTGTTCTAACATGACCCCCTCCTCCTCCTTCCTCAGATACGCCTCCCATATGTTCCTGGCTTCCACTATGTGGTGTGGGGGGTGTAGCGGCTGGCAGGTTTTTGTTTCATATGCTAGGTTTAGGGAGATCTGTTGGAGAAGGCTAGATCTCTCCGGTGGCTGTTGTTGTTTCCACCCTCTGGCTATTAATTAATTGGCAGCAATCAAAATATGATATGTTAGGTCGGCATGTGGTTTTGGGAATGGGTCAATCGAGATGAAGAGTAGGGCATTTTCTGGTCTCAGGTTGGTTCTCGTGACCAGTGCCCCTTGTATCACCCCCTCAACTGCCTTCCAGTATCCTCTGATGGCCGAGCAGGCTTACGAGATGTGGAGCATTGTGCCCTACTCTATTAAACATCTCCAGCAAAGTCTCAAGGTGTTGGGATATATGGTCGCTAGTCTAGTCGGTACCAAGTACCACCTATATTGTATCTTGCGCATTAGCTCTAGGTGGGATGCGCATCTGGATCTACCTTTATGGACTATGAAGGCTTGGTTCCATTGTTCTTCTGAGAAGACTGTACTCAAATCCTTATGCCATGCCTCCCAGGTGTGCGGTTCCTAAAATGGCTGCCATATACACGTCCACTGATAGGAGACGCGGAAGGTATTAAACTGATCAGAACAATACTAAACTCACCACTCCAAGTGCTGTTATTTATTTAAATTTGTTTTGGGTGAGGCTTTACAGGACAGAGTGCTTCTCCACGGGACATGTTAACTCACGGGCAGCTGGCTCATCAAGGAACCTGTCATGGCCGTTACTTGCACTGCCTGTCTCTTCCGGGTTGACGGACTGTAGCCACACACCCCTCTGACGCGGTCTCATTGCGCTACATAATGCGACCGCGCCAGGCAACAGACGCTGGATTAATGAACAGCGTACCGCGGAATCATACCGGCTGCAACTTTTCTCTTCAAACTTACCTGTGTACCGAACCGGACTCGTAAACGACTAACCTCCTTCTCCTTCCTCGACCACGGCTAGCACTTGACTCCTCTCGACCTCTCTCCACGGAACCTCTCCGGAAGGCACTCTGGAACCAACTACAACTCCTCTGGAAGCTAAGTTACCTCGCTGTATTATACGAACTTTCCCTGACTACTGAGCTCAAGCTCAGCCTGCTCACACATGCTCCTATCGTTATAGGAGTAATTCCTAATTATTTACCTTTCTACCTCCATATGAGTTGTTTTCTATCAATTAAGCTAAAACGAATCTCTGCAAGTTAAAGCTACATTGCTTCCTTCATATTATTGCTTCAATTCAATTGTATAAATTAATCTAATAATCCACTCAACAACTTGAACCATTTAAAGATATAGTACCTGTGTTTATTCAATCAAGATTATTAAAGACACAGTATCAGTTAACTCCCTGGTGAACTGTCATCTCTTTATTCTCTCAACTCCTCACATTCACATCTAATTAATCAGAAATCTGCAGTTGAGCTCCTTCAAACTCTATGTGAACGTGACAGATTAATCCAGCCTTGTAATGGATCCAGCAGATTTCGATTCAAAATTGACGATGCTGAATCAAAGAGTCGATACACTTGCTCAAGGCATGCAAGATCTACAGGTTACAAATGAACGGATTCTTACTTATGTCAGAGACTTACAAACCCACACTCCTCATGCTGTTATGCACTCAGCCAGTGAACCTGCT
Source organism: Pelobates fuscus (assembly GCF_036172605.1). NCBI lineage: Eukaryota > Metazoa > Chordata > Amphibia > Anura > Pelobatidae > Pelobates > Pelobates fuscus. The sequence continues at coordinate 16,428,208 of NC_086320.1, forward strand.
GTCTGTAATCCGGAGAAGTTTTCTGGAGACAGATCAAAATATAGGGAGTTCCTAAACTCCTGCAAACTATTGATTGCTCTAAAACCCCGATCTTATCCCACCGAAAGATCTAAGGTTTGTTCAGTTATCTCCTTCCTAAGAGGTGAACCTATGGCCTGGGCCCACTCCTTCTTGGAAAATGATGATCCCATCTTAGACTCATTGGACGAGTTCTTTGAAGCTATGTCTCTCCTTTACGAAGATCCTAATAAACAGTCTACAGCTGATTTAACCATCCGAACCCTCCAGCAAAAGCATAGACCTGTTGAGGATTACATAGCTGAGTTCAAGAGATGGGCAATAGAAACTCAATGGAACGATATAACCCTGCGCAACCAATTTCGAATTGGATTATCCGAAGGAGTAAAAGATGAACTTTCTCGAACTGAACTCCCTGCTACATTAAACGCTCTTATTCAACTATCTATCAGTATTGACAGACGGCTTAGGGAAAGAAAGGCTGAAAGAGCTCTCTCAGGTTCATCAATTAGGAAACCAGCTGCTCCTCCAAAACCAGCTGAAAAACCTTCATTGCCTAACGAACCTATGGAAATTGGCACTATAAGAGGTCCTCTCACACTAGAAGAAAAATCTAGAAGACGACTACTTAACCTTTGTATGTACTGTGCCTCACAAGACCACTTAATCCCGGACTGCCCTCTATTGAAAAGACCACGGAGTGGTAAGCATGCTCATACCACTTCTATACTGAGTGCACTCCCTCCTAAATCATCCACTCAATTTTTCTCCATTTCTCTCATATTACAGTGGGACAAAGAAAGAATAACGACTGAAGCCATCGTTGACTCTGGGGCTAACGGAGTGTTCATCGATTCATCCTTTGTAATCAAAAATAAAATTCCTTGTGTCCGTAAAAGCACTTCTGTCTCTGTCAGAGTAATTGATGGCTCCCTCATAGCCTCGGGTCCTATCACAAAATAAACTATTCCTATACGAACAACTTCACTTAACACTCATACCGAATACTTCATTTTCGATGTTATCTCTTCTCCCCTTTATCCGGTCATCCTAGGGATCAATTGGCTAAGGGACCACAACCCTCAAATTACCTGGTCTCCCTTTTCTCTCGCTTTTAACTCTGTGTACTGTAAGGAAACGTGCTTACAACATATTCCACTCCTCCAAACTATCGAAGAACCATCTATACCTTCTTGCTATTCAGAATTCTCTGATGTATTCAGTAAAAAGGAAGCTGAGACACTTCCACCTCATCGTCCCTACGACTGCCCTATCGACCTCATATCTGGTGCCCCCATACCTTTTGGGCACATATACCCTCTCTCTGAATCAGAATTAAAAATCCTCAAGGAATACTTGGAGGAAAACCTCCGTAAGGGGTTCATTAGACCTTCCAGCTCACCTGCGGCCTCCAGTATGTTTTTTGTGAGGAATAAGGACCAGACCATCCGTCCCATCATTGATTACAGAGCTTTAAATAAGATAACAGTCAAAAATCGTTATCCTCTTCCCCTGATAAACGAGCTAATTGAAAGGTTAAACACAGCCACTATCTATACTAAGCTTGACCTCCGTGGGGCATACAATCTCGTTAGAATCAAAGCCAACGATGAATGGAAAACTGCCTTCAGAACTAGATATGGTCTCTACGAGTATCTTGTGATGCCTTTTGGCCTCTGCAATGCCCCTGCCACCTTTCAACATTTCATAAATGACATCTTCAGGGATCTTCTGGACGTCTGTGTTATCATTTACTTAGATGACATTCTTATATACTCCAATACACCCGAAGAACACAAAAGAAACGTGAGATGGGTGTTATCCAGACTGCGAACTCATAAATTATACGCTAAACCAGAAAAATGTCTCTTTAATGTCAACGAAATAACCTTCTTAGGTTACGTTATCACTCCTCATTCAATTGGAATGGATAACTCAAAAATCAGTTGTATCCTCAACTGGCCCATTCCTTCTAACGTAAAAGAATTACAAAGGTTCTTGGGCTTTGCTAACTTCTACAGGAAATTCATTAAAAATTACTCTGATGTAACTCATTCACTTAATTCACTTAACAGCAAAAAACATGCTTTCAATTGGAATGAAAAGGCCCAAAAGGCTTTCGATGAATTGAAAAGAAGGTTTACAACTGCTCCTATCCTTCAACTCCCTGATCCCACATGTCTATATGTCCTTGAAACAGATGCTTCAGAAACTGCTTTCGGAGCTGTCCTTTCCCAACACAAAACTCCTCAAGATCCTCTTCACCCTGTTGCCTTCTTTTCCCGTTCCATGTCTCCGGCTGAAAAGAATTACCCTATAGGAGAAAAAGAATTATTAAGCATAAAATTAGCTTTAGAAAACTGGAGACATCTTCTAGAAGGAACCCAAACTCCTATAATAGTTTATACTGACCATAAAAACCTTGAATATCTTCACTCCAACAAAACTCTGTCTGCGAGACAAGTAAGATGGAACCTCTTCTTCTCCTGGTTTAATTTTCAAATTGTTTTTAGACCTGGGGCAAGGAACAAAAAGGCGGATGCCCTCTCCAGAATTCATCAAGAACCTGAAGTAGAAAACCCCCATACAGTCATCGGAATTGTCGCATCCCTAATAGATGACATAAAAGGTCTTCATCCAGATGCTCTTGACCTTCCTAAATCAACTAAATTATCACTGAAAGACGGTCTCTATTATTTTCATGATAGAATTTACATTCCTCCCCCGTTTAGGAATAAAATACTTGAATTCATTCATGACTCTCCTCTGGCAGGTCATCCAGGTATTAAAAAGACCCTCGAATTATCCAAAAGATATTATTGGTGGCCGCGTCAGGACAGCACCATCGAATCCTACGTGAAAAACTGTTCAACCTGTCAAAGATCCAAATCTGACCATCATCAACCCTTTGGTCAGTTGATGAACCTACCAGTTCCAGAGAGACCTTGGCAATCCATCTCTATGGATTTCCTGGTGGAACTTCCCCCTTCTCAACACCATTCTACCATTTTAGTAGTAGTAGACCGATTCACAAAGATGTCCCATTTCATTCCTTTGAAGAAATTACCCTCATCATCAGAACTTTCAAAAACATTTCTCGATAACATTGTGAAACTTCATGGACTCCCAGATGAAATCATATCGGACCGCGGAACCCAGTTTAGCTCCAAATTCTGGAATGCATTATGTACTTCCCTTCGTATCCAACGTAAACTATCTTCCGCTTATCATCCTCAAACCAACGGGCAGACTGAACGAGTTAATCAATGCCTGGAACAGTATTTACATTGTTATTGATCCCACCTACAGGATGATTGGATAACGTGGTTACCTATGGCCGAATTTGCTTATAACAACTCAGTTCATACAAGTAGCAAAATGACTCCATTCTTCTCCAATTACGGATTTCATCCCTCCTCATTTCCTTCTCAAATCATTCCCTCATCTAACCCCACTGTCTCGGATCAAATCTCTCATATGTCCTCCTTATTTCGACAATTACATGAAAATCTTGAAGTGGCATCTTCTAACCAGAAGAAGTTTTATGATGCTAAGAGACAACCTTCCCCTTCTTACAAAGTTGGCGATTTTGTCTGGCTCTCCTCAAAGAACATCTCCACCAACCGTCCCTCGAAGAAGTTGAGTTCCCTATTTCTTGGCCCTTTTCAAATAACGTCTATCATAAACTCTAATGTGAAATTGAAGCTTCCACCTACTTTTAAACTTCACCCTGTCTTTCATGTGTCCTTGCTCAAGCCCTATCATCCTGATCCTTTTCAAAGAAAAGTAATCACTTCTCCTGATCCTATCTTGGTACATGGTACTGAGGAATACGAGGTCCACAAAATTCTTGATTCAAGGATCCATCGTGGCTCTCTACAGTATCTCGTTAGATGGAAGGGTTATGGAGTTGATGAAGATTCATGGGAAGATTCCTCTGAGATTCATGCTGATAGGCTGCGTACAGCTTTCCACAAACGTTATCTATCCAAACCACGTGGATAGCACCCGGTGGGTGCTCGTTACAGGGGGGATACTGTCATGGCCGTTACTTGCACTGCCTGTCTCTTCCGGGTTGACGGACTGTAGCCACACACCCCTCTGACGCGGTCTCATTGCGCTACATAATGCGACCGCGCCAGGCAACAGACGCTGGATTAATGAACAGCGTACCGCGGAATCATACCGGCTGCAACTTTTCTCTTCAAACTTACCTGTGTACCGAACCGGACTCGTAAACGACTAACCTCCTTCTCCTTCCTCGACCACGGCTAGCACTTGACTCCTCTCGACCTCTCTCCACGGAACCTCTCCGGAAGGCACTCTGGAACCAACTACAACTCCTCTGGAAGCTAAGTTACCTCACTGTATTATACGAACTTTCCCTGACTACTGAGCTCAAGCTCAGCCTGCTCACACATGCTCCTATCGTTATAGGAGTAATTCCTAATTGTTTACCTTTCTACCTCCATATGAGTTGTTTTCTATCAATTAAGCTAAAACGAATCTCTGCAAGTTAAAGCTACATTGCTTCCTTCATATTATTGCTTCAATTCAATTGTATAAATTAATCTAAGAATCCACTCAACAACTTGAACCATTTAAAGATATAGTACCTGTGTTTATTCAATCAAGATTATTAAAGACACAGTATCAGTTAACTCCCTGGTGAACTGTCATCTCTTTATTCTCTCAACTCCTCACATTCACATCTAATTAATCAGAAATCTGCAGTTGAGCTCCTTCAAACTCTATGTGAACGTGACAGATTAATCCAGCCTTGTAATGGATCCAGCAGATTTCGATTCAAAATTGACGATGCTGAATCAAAGAGTCGATACACTTGCTCAAGGCATGCAAGATCTACAGGTTACAAATGAACGGATTCTTACTTATGTCAGAGACTTACAAACCCACACTCCTCATGCTGTTATGCACTCAGCCAGTGAACCTGCTGTCTGTAATCCGGAGAAGTTTTCTGGAGACAGATCAAAATATAGGGAGTTCCTAAACTCCTGCAAACTATTGATTGCTCTAAAACCCCGATCTTATCCCACCGAAAGATCTAAGGTTTGTTCAGTTATCTCCTTCCTAAGAGGTGAACCTATGGCCTGGGCCCACTCCTTCTTGGAAAATGATGATCCCATCTTAGACTCATTGGACGAGTTCTTTGAAGCTATGTCTCTCCTTTACGAAGATCCTAATAAACAGTCTACAGCTGATTTAACCATCCGAACCCTCCAGCAAAAGCATAGACCTGTTGAGGATTACATAGCTGAGTTCAAGAGATGGGCAATAGAAACTCAATGGAACGATATAACCCTGCGCAACCAATTTCGAATTGGATTATCCGAAGGAGTAAAAGATGAACTTTCTCGAACTGAACTCCCTGCTACATTAAACGCTCTTATTCAACTATCTATCAGTATTGACAGACGGCTTAGGGAAAGAAAGGCTGAAAGAGCTCTCTCAGGTTCATCAATTAGGAAACCAGCTGCTCCTCCAAAACCAGCTGAAAAACCTTCATTGCCTAACGAACCTATGGAAATTGGCACTATAAGAGGTCCTCTCACACTAGAAGAAAAATCTAGAAGACGACTACTTAACCTTTGTATGTACTGTGCCTCACAAGACCACTTAATCCCGGACTGCCCTCTATTGAAAAGACCACGGAGTGGTAAGCATGCTCATACCACTTCTATACTGAGTGCACTCCCTCCTAAATCATCCACTCAATTTTTCTCCATTTCTCTCATATTACAGTGGGACAAAGAAAGAATAACGACTGAAGCCATCGTTGACTCTGGGGCTAACGGAGTGTTCATCGATTCATCCTTTGTAATCAAAAATAAAATTCCTTGTGTCCGTAAAAGCACTTCTGTCTCTGTCAGAGTAATTGATGGCTCCCTCATAGCCTCGGGTCCTATCACAAAATAAACTATTCCTATACGAACAACTTCACTTAACACTCATACCGAATACTTCATTTTCGATGTTATCTCTTCTCCCCTTTATCCGGTCATCCTAGGGATCAATTGGCTAAGGGACCACAACCCTCAAATTACCTGGTCTCCCTTTTCTCTCGCTTTTAACTCTGTGTACTGTAAGGAAACGTGCTTACAACATATTCCACTCCTCCAAACTATCGAAGAACCATCTATACCTTCTTGCTATTCAGAATTCTCTGATGTATTCAGTAAAAAGGAAGCTGAGACACTTCCACCTCATCGTCCCTACGACTGCCCTATCGACCTCATATCTGGTGCCCCCATACCTTTTGGGCACATATACCCTCTCTCTGAATCAGAATTAAAAATCCTCAAGGAATACTTGGAGGAAAACCTCCGTAAGGGGTTCATTAGACCTTCCAGCTCACCTGCGGCCTCCAGTATGTTTTTTGTGAGGAATAAGGACCAGACCATCCGTCCCATCATTGATTACAGAGCTTTAAATAAGATAACAGTCAAAAATCGTTATCCTCTTCCCCTGATAAACGAGCTAATTGAAAGGTTAAACACAGCCACTATCTATACTAAGCTTGACCTCCGTGGGGCATACAATCTCGTTAGAATCAAAGCCAACGATGAATGGAAAACTGCCTTCAGAACTAGATATGGTCTCTACGAGTATCTTGTGATGCCTTTTGGCCTCTGCAATGCCCCTGCCACCTTTCAACATTTCATAAATGACATCTTCAGGGATCTTCTGGACGTCTGTGTTATCATTTACTTAGATGACATTCTTATATACTCCAATACACCCGAAGAACACAAAAGAAACGTGAGATGGGTGTTATCCAGACTGCGAACTCATAAATTATACGCTAAACCAGAAAAATGTCTCTTTAATGTCAACGAAATAACCTTCTTAGGTTACGTTATCACTCCTCATTCAATTGGAATGGATAACTCAAAAATCAGTTGTATCCTCAACTGGCCCATTCCTTCTAACGTAAAAGAATTACAAAGGTTCTTGGGCTTTGCTAACTTCTACAGGAAATTCATTAAAAATTACTCTGATGTAACTCATTCACTTAATTCACTTAACAGCAAAAAACATGCTTTCAATTGGAATGAAAAGGCCCAAAAGGCTTTCGATGAATTGAAAAGAAGGTTTACAACTGCTCCTATCCTTCAACTCCCTGATCCCACATGTCTATATGTCCTTGAAACAGATGCTTCAGAAACTGCTTTCGGAGCTGTCCTTTCCCAACACAAAACTCCTCAAGATCCTCTTCACCCTGTTGCCTTCTTTTCCCGTTCCATGTCTCCGGCTGAAAAGAATTACCCTATAGGAGAAAAAGAATTATTAAGCATAAAATTAGCTTTAGAAAACTGGAGACATCTTCTAGAAGGAACCCAAACTCCTATAATAGTTTATACTGACCATAAAAACCTTGAATATCTTCACTCCAACAAAACTCTGTCTGCGAGACAAGTAAGATGGAACCTCTTCTTCTCCTGGTTTAATTTTCAAATTGTTTTTAGACCTGGGGCAAGGAACAAAAAGGCGGATGCCCTCTCCAGAATTCATCAAGAACCTGAAGTAGAAAACCCCCATACAGTCATCGGAATTGTCGCATCCCTAATAGATGACATAAAAGGTCTTCATCCAGATGCTCTTGACCTTCCTAAATCAACTAAATTATCACTGAAAGACGGTCTCTATTATTTTCATGATAGAATTTACATTCCTCCCCCGTTTAGGAATAAAATACTTGAATTCATTCATGACTCTCCTCTGGCAGGTCATCCAGGTATTAAAAAGACCCTCGAATTATCCAAAAGATATTATTGGTGGCCGCGTCAGGACAGCACCATCGAATCCTACGTGAAAAACTGTTCAACCTGTCAAAGATCCAAATCTGACCATCATCAACCCTTTGGTCAGTTGATGAACCTACCAGTTCCAGAGAGACCTTGGCAATCCATCTCTATGGATTTCCTGGTGGAACTTCCCCCTTCTCAACACCATTCTACCATTTTAGTAGTAGTAGACCGATTCACAAAGATGTCCCATTTCATTCCTTTGAAGAAATTACCCTCATCATCAGAACTTTCAAAAACATTTCTCGATAACATTGTGAAACTTCATGGACTCCCAGATGAAATCATATCGGACCGCGGAACCCAGTTTAGCTCCAAATTCTGGAATGCATTATGTACTTCCCTTCGTATCCAACGTAAACTATCTTCCGCTTATCATCCTCAAACCAACGGGCAGACTGAACGAGTTAATCAATGCCTGGAACAGTATTTACATTGTTATTGATCCCACCTACAGGATGATTGGATAACGTGGTTACCTATGGCCGAATTTGCTTATAACAACTCAGTTCATACAAGTAGCAAAATGACTCCATTCTTCTCCAATTACGGATTTCATCCCTCCTCATTTCCTTCTCAAATCATTCCCTCATCTAACCCCACTGTCTCGGATCAAATCTCTCATATGTCCTCCTTATTTCGACAATTACATGAAAATCTTGAAGTGGCATCTTCTAACCAGAAGAAGTTTTATGATGCTAAGAGACAACCTTCCCCTTCTTACAAAGTTGGCGATTTTGTCTGGCTCTCCTCAAAGAACATCTCCACCAACCGTCCCTCGAAGAAGTTGAGTTCCCTATTTCTTGGCCCTTTTCAAATAACGTCTATCATAAACTCTAATGTGAAATTGAAGCTTCCACCTACTTTTAAACTTCACCCTGTCTTTCATGTGTCCTTGCTCAAGCCCTATCATCCTGATCCTTTTCAAAGAAAAGTAATCACTTCTCCTGATCCTATCTTGGTACATGGTACTGAGGAATACGAGGTCCACAAAATTCTTGATTCAAGGATCCATCGTGGCTCTCTACAGTATCTCGTTAGATGGAAGGGTTATGGAGTTGATGAAGATTCATGGGAAGATTCCTCTGAGATTCATGCTGATAGGCTGCGTACAGCTTTCCACAAACGTTATCTATCCAAACCACGTGGATAGCACCCGGTGGGTGCTCGTTACAGGGGGGATACTGTCATGGCCGTTACTTGCACTGCCTGTCTCTTCCGGGTTGACGGACTGTAGCCACACACCCCTCTGACGCGGTCTCATTGCGCTACATAATGCGACCGCGCCAGGCAACAGACGCTGGATTAATGAACAGCGTACCGCGGAATCATACCGGCTGCAACTTTTCTCTTCAAACTTACCTGTGTACCGAACCGGACTCGTAAACGACTAACCTCCTTCTCCTTCCTCGACCACGGCTAGCACTTGACTCCTCTCGACCTCTCTCCACGGAACCTCTCCGGAAGGCACTCTGGAACCAACTACAACTCCTCTGGAAGCTAAGTTACCTCACTGTATTATACGAACTTTCCCTGACTACTGAGCTCAAGCTCAGCCTGCTCACACATGCTCCTATCGTTATAGGAGTAATTCCTAATTGTTTACCTTTCTACCTCCATATGAGTTGTTTTCTATCAATTAAGCTAAAACGAATCTCTGCAAGTTAAAGCTACATTGCTTCCTTCATATTATTGCTTCAATTCAATTGTATAAATTAATCTAAGAATCCACTCAACAACTTGAACCATTTAAAGATATAGTACCTGTGTTTATTCAATCAAGATTATTAAAGACACAGTATCAGTTAACTCCCTGGTGAACTGTCATCTCTTTATTCTCTCAACTCCTCACATTCACATCTAATTAATCAGAAATCTGCAGTTGAGCTCCTTCAAACTCTATGTGAACGTGACAGATTAATCCAGCCTTGTAATGGATCCAGCAGATTTCGATTCAAAATTGACGATGCTGAATCAAAGAGTCGATACACTTGCTCAAGGCATGCAAGATCTACAGGTTACAAATGAACGGATTCTTACTTATGTCAGAGACTTACAAACCCACACTCCTCATGCTGTTATGCACTCAGCCAGTGAACCTGCTGTCTGTAATCCGGAGAAGTTTTCTGGAGACAGATCAAAATATAGGGAGTTCCTAAACTCCTGCAAACTATTGATTGCTCTAAAACCCCGATCTTATCCCACCGAAAGATCTAAGGTTTGTTCAGTTATCTCCTTCCTAAGAGGTGAACCTATGGCCTGGGCCCACTCCTTCTTGGAAAATGATGATCCCATCTTAGACTCATTGGACGAGTTCTTTGAAGCTATGTCTCTCCTTTACGAAGATCCTAATAAACAGTCTACAGCTGATTTAACCATCCGAACCCTCCAGCAAAAGCATAGACCTGTTGAGGATTACATAGCTGAGTTCAAGAGATGGGCAATAGAAACTCAATGGAACGATATAACCCTGCGCAACCAATTTCGAATTGGATTATCCGAAGGAGTAAAAGATGAACTTTCTCGAACTGAACTCCCTGCTACATTAAACGCTCTTATTCAACTATCTATCAGTATTGACAGACGGCTTAGGGAAAGAAAGGCTGAAAGAGCTCTCTCAGGTTCATCAATTAGGAAACCAGCTGCTCCTCCAAAACCAGCTGAAAAACCTTCATTGCCTAACGAACCTATGGAAATTGGCACTATAAGAGGTCCTCTCACACTAGAAGAAAAATCTAGAAGACGACTACTTAACCTTTGTATGTACTGTGCCTCACAAGACCACTTAATCCCGGACTGCCCTCTATTGAAAAGACCACGGAGTGGTAAGCATGCTCATACCACTTCTATACTGAGTGCACTCCCTCCTAAATCATCCACTCAATTTTTCTCCATTTCTCTCATATTACAGTGGGACAAAGAAAGAATAACGACTGAAGCCATCGTTGACTCTGGGGCTAACGGAGTGTTCATCGATTCATCCTTTGTAATCAAAAATAAAATTCCTTGTGTCCGTAAAAGCACTTCTGTCTCTGTCAGAGTAATTGATGGCTCCCTCATAGCCTCGGGTCCTATCACAAAATAAACTATTCCTATACGAACAACTTCACTTAACACTCATACCGAATACTTCATTTTCGATGTTATCTCTTCTCCCCTTTATCCGGTCATCCTAGGGATCAATTGGCTAAGGGACCACAACCCTCAAATTACCTGGTCTCCCTTTTCTCTCGCTTTTAACTCTGTGTACTGTAAGGAAACGTGCTTACAACATATTCCACTCCTCCAAACTATCGAAGAACCATCTATACCTTCTTGCTATTCAGAATTCTCTGATGTATTCAGTAAAAAGGAAGCTGAGACACTTCCACCTCATCGTCCCTACGACTGCCCTATCGACCTCATATCTGGTGCCCCCATACCTTTTGGGCACATATACCCTCTCTCTGAATCAGAATTAAAAATCCTCAAGGAATACTTGGAGGAAAACCTCCGTAAGGGGTTCATTAGACCTTCCAGCTCACCTGCGGCCTCCAGTATGTTTTTTGTGAGGAATAAGGACCAGACCATCCGTCCCATCATTGATTACAGAGCTTTAAATAAGATAACAGTCAAAAATCGTTATCCTCTTCCCCTGATAAACGAGCTAATTGAAAGGTTAAACACAGCCACTATCTATACTAAGCTTGACCTCCGTGGGGCATACAATCTCGTTAGAATCAAAGCCAACGATGAATGGAAAACTGCCTTCAGAACTAGATATGGTCTCTACGAGTATCTTGTGATGCCTTTTGGCCTCTGCAATGCCCCTGCCACCTTTCAACATTTCATAAATGACATCTTCAGGGATCTTCTGGACGTCTGTGTTATCATTTACTTAGATGACATTCTTATATACTCCAATACACCCGAAGAACACAAAAGAAACGTGAGATGGGTGTTATCCAGACTGCGAACTCATAAATTATACGCTAAACCAGAAAAATGTCTCTTTAATGTCAACGAAATAACCTTCTTAGGTTACGTTATCACTCCTCATTCAATTGGAATGGATAACTCAAAAATCAGTTGTATCCTCAACTGGCCCATTCCTTCTAACGTAAAAGAATTACAAAGGTTCTTGGGCTTTGCTAACTTCTACAGGAAATTCATTAAAAATTACTCTGATGTAACTCATTCACTTAATTCACTTAACAGCAAAAAACATGCTTTCAATTGGAATGAAAAGGCCCAAAAGGCTTTCGATGAATTGAAAAGAAGGTTTACAACTGCTCCTATCCTTCAACTCCCTGATCCCACATGTCTATATGTCCTTGAAACAGATGCTTCAGAAACTGCTTTCGGAGCTGTCCTTTCCCAACACAAAACTCCTCAAGATCCTCTTCACCCTGTTGCCTTCTTTTCCCGTTCCATGTCTCCGGCTGAAAAGAATTACCCTATAGGAGAAAAAGAATTATTAAGCATAAAATTAGCTTTAGAAAACTGGAGACATCTTCTAGAAGGAACCCAAACTCCTATAATAGTTTATACTGACCATAAAAACCTTGAATATCTTCACTCCAACAAAACTCTGTCTGCGAGACAAGTAAGATGGAACCTCTTCTTCTCCTGGTTTAATTTTCAAATTGTTTTTAGACCTGGGGCAAGGAACAAAAAGGCGGATGCCCTCTCCAGAATTCATCAAGAACCTGAAGTAGAAAACCCCCATACAGTCATCGGAATTGTCGCATCCCTAATAGATGACATAAAAGGTCTTCATCCAGATGCTCTTGACCTTCCTAAATCAACTAAATTATCACTGAAAGACGGTCTCTATTATTTTCATGATAGAATTTACATTCCTCCCCCGTTTAGGAATAAAATACTTGAATTCATTCATGACTCTCCTCTGGCAGGTCATCCAGGTATTAAAAAGACCCTCGAATTATCCAAAAGATATTATTGGTGGCCGCGTCAGGACAGCACCATCGAATCCTACGTGAAAAACTGTTCAACCTGTCAAAGATCCAAATCTGACCATCATCAACCCTTTGGTCAGTTGATGAACCTACCAGTTCCAGAGAGACCTTGGCAATCCATCTCTATGGATTTCCTGGTGGAACTTCCCCCTTCTCAACACCATTCTACCATTTTAGTAGTAGTAGACCGATTCACAAAGATGTCCCATTTCATTCCTTTGAAGAAATTACCCTCATCATCAGAACTTTCAAAAACATTTCTCGATAACATTGTGAAACTTCATGGACTCCCAGATGAAATCATATCGGACCGCGGAACCCAGTTTAGCTCCAAATTCTGGAATGCATTATGTACTTCCCTTCGTATCCAACGTAAACTATCTTCCGCTTATCATCCTCAAACCAACGGGCAGACTGAACGAGTTAATCAATGCCTGGAACAGTATTTACATTGTTATTGATCCCACCTACAGGATGATTGGATAACGTGGTTACCTATGGCCGAATTTGCTTATAACAACTCAGTTCATACAAGTAGCAAAATGACTCCATTCTTCTCCAATTACGGATTTCATCCCTCCTCATTTCCTTCTCAAATCATTCCCTCATCTAACCCCACTGTCTCGGATCAAATCTCTCATATGTCCTCCTTATTTCGACAATTACATGAAAATCTTGAAGTGGCATCTTCTAACCAGAAGAAGTTTTATGATGCTAAGAGACAACCTTCCCCTTCTTACAAAGTTGGCGATTTTGTCTGGCTCTCCTCAAAGAACATCTCCACCAACCGTCCCTCGAAGAAGTTGAGTTCCCTATTTCTTGGCCCTTTTCAAATAACGTCTATCATAAACTCTAATGTGAAATTGAAGCTTCCACCTACTTTTAAACTTCACCCTGTCTTTCATGTGTCCTTGCTCAAGCCCTATCATCCTGATCCTTTTCAAAGAAAAGTAATCACTTCTCCTGATCCTATCTTGGTACATGGTACTGAGGAATACGAGGTCCACAAAATTCTTGATTCAAGGATCCATCGTGGCTCTCTACAGTATCTCGTTAGATGGAAGGGTTATGGAGTTGATGAAGATTCATGGGAAGATTCCTCTGAGATTCATGCTGATAGGCTGCGTACAGCTTTCCACAAACGTTATCTATCCAAACCACGTGGATAGCACCCGGTGGGTGCTCGTTACAGGGGGGATACTGTCATGGCCGTTACTTGCACTGCCTGTCTCTTCCGGGTTGACGGACTGTAGCCACACACCCCTCTGACGCGGTCTCATTGCGCTACATAATGCGACCGCGCCAGGCAACAGACGCTGGATTAATGAACAGCGTACCGCGGAATCATACCGGCTGCAACTTTTCTCTTCAAACTTACCTGTGTACCGAACCGGACTCGTAAACGACTAACCTCCTTCTCCTTCCTCGACCACGGCTAGCACTTGACTCCTCTCGACCTCTCTCCACGGAACCTCTCCGGAAGGCACTCTGGAACCAACTACAACTCCTCTGGAAGCTAAGTTACCTCACTGTATTATACGAACTTTCCCTGACTACTGAGCTCAAGCTCAGCCTGCTCACACATGCTCCTATCGTTATAGGAGTAATTCCTAATTGTTTACCTTTCTACCTCCATATGAGTTGTTTTCTATCAATTAAGCTAAAACGAATCTCTGCAAGTTAAAGCTACATTGCTTCCTTCATATTATTGCTTCAATTCAATTGTATAAATTAATCTAAGAATCCACTCAACAACTTGAACCATTTAAAGATATAGTACCTGTGTTTATTCAATCAAGATTATTAAAGACACAGTATCAGTTAACTCCCTGGTGAACTGTCATCTCTTTATTCTCTCAACTCCTCACATTCACATCTAATTAATCAGAAATCTGCAGTTGAGCTCCTTCAAACTCTATGTGAACGTGACAGAACCAGAGCAGCTTGAACGAGCAGCTTGAACGGTGTCCCAATAGCTTGCATTTAAAAACCAAAAAAACATTTTTCACTGTTATAGATTGAATAGCAGTTAGTTGTCTCCAAGCGTCTGTGTCAGGCTCAGTGGATACTGTGCCCATTTGCCCAGTCAGTGCCACCACTCATATCTGGTGTGACTATAGCGTGCCTTTAAAAACCAAAAAAGGGTTTCACTGTAATTTTTTTTTATTTTTTATTGCAAAATGCCAGTTTGGCATTTAATACAAAACACATCATTATAGATGAATAACACAAAATTATTAAACCTCCAGAAATACAGGGGAAAAACAAAAAAGCAAAAACCATAAGCTATTAGAAAAGTCAGATCTGATTGAATCATGACATGATGTTAGTTGTTACACAGATCTTTATCCCAGACTAAAACATCTTAATATCTAAATGCAATGCTTTAAAGCTATACCTGTTAAATGTTATAATAACGTCAGATTGCTTTGCAGCAGGATATCCTTCCAGAAGAGATGTATTTGACAAAATGTTGTAATACCTTTAGTAAAAATTAGGGAAAAAATAAATCACAAGAAGGGTACAAATGGCTAATCAAAGCTAAGGATTTCAGGATTAACCATGTTTTAGAGAAGGAGATCCAAAAAAAAACCAACAAACACCTTGTTCGATTCTAGAAACCTGGTGTGTATGGTAATCTGACCCAAGTCAATGAGGTAAAACTGCAGATGGAGGAAACATGCGAACTCACAGGTTACAGTAGCACCACCACTCAAAAAACACTGAATAAACAGACGCAGAACTGTAGCCGTCTCTATATTTTAAAGTAAATTAAGTCATACAATTCACCACCCTCATTTTCTAAAAGGGGAAAAATTACTATGGGTCACTTTACCACCAGTGAAGTTCAGCCCACCCCCGGCTCCAACCAAGTGACTGAAATCCTCCAAGATGGCACCAATATACCAGTGGTCTAAGCATCTTCCCACCTTGGCCTAAAAAGGGGAGATGATTCCACAATTAAAAATCGCTGCCATATACACGTCCACTGATAGGAGACACGGAAGGTATTAAACTGATCAGAACAATACTAAACTCACCACTCCAAGTGCTGTTATTTATTTCAATTTTTTTGGGTGAGGCTTTACAGGACAGAGTGCTTCTCCACGGGACATGTTAACTCACGGGCAGCTGGCTCATCAAAGAACCAGAGCAGCTTGAACGAGCAGCTTGAACGGTGTCCCAATAGCTTGCATTTAAAAACCAAAAAACTTTTTTCACTGTAATAGATTGAATAGCAGTTAGTTGTCTCCAAGCGTCTGTGTGTCAGGCCTGCTCATCTGCCCACAGTCAGGTGTCTGTCAAGGACATGTTTGAGCATAAGAAGCCAATGTCAGAAAGTCACCCGCATGCCCGGCGTCTGACAGCTGGCTTGTCTGTACTATTAGCCCGCCAGCTTTTACCATACAAGCTGGTGGAGTCTGAGGCGTTCAAAAAATTTGTAGCTATTGGGACACCGCAGTGGAAGGTACCCGGCCGAAATTTCTTTTCACAAAAGGCAATCCCCAACCTGTACTCGATTGTGCAAAAGGAAGTAATGGCTTGTCTGGCACACAGTGTTGGGGCAAGGGTCCATCTGACCACTGATACCTGGTCTGCAAAGCACGGTCAGGGCAGTTATATCACCTACACTGCGCATTGGGTAAACCTGCTGACGGCTGCCAAGCATGGAATGCGTGGCTCTGCAGAGGAGTTGGTGACACCGCCACGACTTGCAGGCAGGCCTGCTGCCACCTCCTCTACTCCATCTACTCCATCATCTTCCATAACTTCCTCGGCTGAGTCCTCTTCTGCTGCTGCGTCTTGCTCCACATCAACGGCACCACCCCAGCTCCCCAGGTACTATTCCACATCCTGGATATGGCAGTGTCACGCCGTCTTGTGTTTGACTTGCTTGAAAGCAGAGAGTCACACCGGACAAGCACTCCTGTCTGCCCTGAACGCACAGGTGGAAAAGTGTCTGACTCCGCAGCAACTGGAGATCGGCAAAGTGGTTTGTGACAACGGAACAAATTTGTTGGCGGCATTGAAGTTGGGCAAGTTGACACATGTGCCGTGCATGGCACATGTGTGTAATCTGATCGTACAACGCTTTGTGCATAAGTACACAGGCTTACAGGACGTCCTTCTTGTCTCTGTACTTAACTGCCAACAGCTCCTCTTGGCGCAGAGCTGAGGTCTCCCCCCTTCGTAGCCGGGTGCGTGCAAGTTGTCCTGGGAAACCTGTGCTGTTCTTTTTAATTGTGCCGCAAGCTACTGTATCAAAACAGTACAGTAGCTTGAACAAAGGGACACTTGTATAAAAATTGTCAGTATACAAGTGGTACCCTTTGTTCATCAGGGGGAATATCAGGTCCCAGACAATCTTGCCACTGGTTCCCATATGTTCTTGGCAACCTGGAGGGTCAAGGTGGCGATCCTTTCCCTCGTACACCCGGAAGGCCTGAGTATACCCAGTCTCGCTATCACAGAGTTTATACATCTTTACACCATACCTAGAGCGCTTGGAAGGAACATACTGCTTGAATCCCAGCCTTCCCTTATACTTCATCAGGGATTCATCCACGCATATATTCCTTCCAGGTGTATAAGCCTCTGCAAACCTGGCAGGAAAGTGGGTAATCAGGGGGCAGATTTTATACAGCCTGTCAAACTGGGGATGCTCCCTAGGGGGACACAGGCTGACGCTGAAGTGCATGAAATGCAGAATCATTTCATACCTCTTCCTCGACATACATTGGGAGTAAATGGGGGTAGAGCAGATGGGGCTACTGCTCCAGTAGGAGCGGATGGAGGGCTTCTTTATGATGCCCATCAGCATAGTCAATGCCCAGAATCTTTTAAATTCTGGCACAGTGTGTATCTTTGCCAAAAAATAGTCCGGATTTGTAGCTCAGAATTGATGGGCATATAAATTAGTTTGGGCGACAATGTTCACCAATACAGGGATCCTAAGGACAGGTGTCAATCCATATCTGCCAAGTGACCCTATGTAGGGGGAACAGTCCCTATTCTGCTCTGTGTCAGTGTGTATCAGGGGTTTTGAGGACAGGTGTCAATCCATATCTGCCAAGTGACCCTATGTAGTGGGAACAGTCCCTATTCTGCTCTGTGTCAGTGTGTATCAGGGATCCTTAGGACAGGTGTCAATCCATATCTGCCAAGTGACCCTATGTAGGGGGAACAGTACCTATTCTGCTCTGTGTCAGTGTTTATCATGGTCTCTGAGGACAGGTGTCAATCCATACCTGCCAAGTGACCCTGTGTAGGGGGAACAGTCTCTATTCTGCTCTATGTCAGTGTGTATCAGGGGCTTTGAGGACATTTGTCAATCCATACCTGCCAAGTGACCCTATGTAGGAGGAACAGTCTCTATTCTGCTCTGTGTCAGTGTGTTTCATGGTCTCTGAGGACAGGTGTCAATCCATACCTGCCAAGTGACCCTATGTAGGGGGAACAGTCTCAATTCTGCTCTTTGTCAGTGTGTATGAAGGGCTTTGAGGACAGGTGTCAATCCATATCTGCCAAGTGACGTATGTAGGGGGAATAGTCTCTATTCTGCTCTGTGTCAGTGTGTATCATGGTCTCTGAGGACAGGTGTCAATCCATACCTGCCAAGTGACCCTATGTAAAGGGAACAGTCTCTATTCTGCACTGTGTCAGTGTGTATCATGGTACGGGGAACAGTCTCTATTCTGCTCTGTGTCAGTGTGTATCATGGGCTTTGAGGACAGGTGTCAATCCATATCTTCCAAGTGACCCTATGTAGGGGGAACAGTCTCTATTCTGCTCTGTGTCAGTGTGTATCATGGGCTCTGATGACAGGTGTTAATCCATACCTGCCAAGTGACCCTATGTAGGGGGAACAGTCTCTATTCTGCTCTATGTCAGTGTGTATCAGGGGCTTTGAGGACATTTGTCAATCCATACCTGCCAAGTGACCCTATGTAGGAGGAACAGTCTCTATTCTGCTCTGTGTCAGTGTGTTTCATGGTCTCTGAGGACAGGTGTCAATCCATACCTGCCAAGTGACCCTATGTAGGGGGAACAGTCTCAATTCTGCTCTTTGTCAGTGTGTATGAAGGGCTTTGAGGACAGGTGTCAATCCATATCTGCCAAGTGACGTATGTAGGGGGAATAGTCTCTATTCTGCTCTGTGTCAGTGTGTATCATGGTCTCTGAGGACAGGTGTCAATCCATACCTGCCAAGTGACCCTATGTAAAGGGAACAGTCTCTATTCTGCTTTGTGTCAGTGTGTATCATGGTACGGGGAACAGTCTCTATTCTGCTCTGTGTCAGTGTGTATCATGGGCTTTGAGGACAGGTGTCAATCCATATCTTCCAAGTGACCCTATGTAGGGGGAACAGTCTCTATTCTGCTCTGTGTCAGTGTGTATCATGGGCTCTGATGACAGGTGTTAATCCATACCTGCCAAGTGACCCTATGTAGGGGGAACAGTCTCTATTCTGCTCTTTGTCAGTGGCTTTGAGGACAGGTGTCAATCCATATCTGCCAAGTGACCCTATGTAGGGGGAACAGTCTCTATTCTGCTGTGTCAGTGTGTATCAGGGGTTTTGAGGACAGGTGTCAATCCATATCTGCCAAGTGACCCTATGTAGGGGGAAAAGTCTCTATTCTGCTCTGTGTGAGGAGGAGGAGGAACAGGAAATGAGTAGCTCGGCATCCAACCTTGTGCAAATGGGGTCTTTCATGCTGTCGTGCCTGTTGAGGGACCCTCGTATAAAACGGCTGAAGGAGAACGACCTGTTCTGGGTGTCCACGCTACTAGACCCCCAGTATAAGCAGACAGTGTGTCAAT
This sequence comes from Pelobates fuscus, assembly GCF_036172605.1. Taxonomy (NCBI): domain Eukaryota; kingdom Metazoa; phylum Chordata; class Amphibia; order Anura; family Pelobatidae; genus Pelobates; species Pelobates fuscus. The sequence goes on from NC_086320.1 coordinate 16,447,832, forward strand.
CCATATCTGCCAAGTGACATATGTAGGGGGAATAGTCTCTATTCTGCTCTGTGTCAGTGTGTATCATGGTCTCTGAGGACAGGTGTCAATCCATACCTGCCAAGTGACCCTATGTAGAGGGAACAGTCTCTATTCTGATCTGTGTTCAGAAATGACATACCCTAGGAATTGTACAGAAGTTTGGTTGAATAAGCATTTCTCTAATTTACAATAAAGACCGTTCTGCAACAACCTCTTAAGCATCATCCTTACATGAGTATGGTGTGACTTAAAATCTGGAGAATATACAAGTATGTCATCAAGGTAGACTATGGCACAGACATGCAGTAGATCTCTAAGGACATCGTTTATGAGATCCTGAAATACAGCAGGGGCAATACACAATCCAAAAGGCATGACTAGATACTCGTAATGCCCACTACGTGTATTGAACGCCGTTTTCCATTCATCATTCTCCTTTATACGAACAAGATTATAAGCCCCCCTGAGGTCTAGTTTAGTAAAATATCTAGAACCTTTAACACGATCAAACAACTCAGTGATGAGAGGGATTGTATAGGCATTTTTAATTGTTATATTGTTTAGAGCCCTGTAGTCTATACATGGCCTCAAATCATCCTCCTTCGTAGCCACAAAAAAGAAACCAGCACCAGCAGGAGAGGAGGACCTTCTAATAAAACCTTTACTTAAGGATTCCCATATGTACTCCTCCATGACCTGGTTTTCTTTCTCAGAAAGAGGGTAGACCTTACCCCTAGGAGGCATAGTACCCGGTAACAGGTTTATGGCACAGTCATAGTCATGATGTGGAGGTAGCTTATCTGCCTCCCTTTTTTCAAAAATGCAAGGTCTGCATACACAGAAGGGACAGAAACAGAAAGTGGTTTAGCCGTGGGCACGTTGAGTAAACAAACAGGACGTACATGGGCCATACAGTCTCGTTGACAAGATCCCCCCCAGGAGAGTATATCTAAACAACCCCAATCAAGTACTGGGTTGTGTTTAACTAACCAGGGAAAACCCAGAACGATGGAAGCAGTAGGGGAGTCAATTATTTGGAAGGTTAACCTTTCCTTGTGCAAAACACCCACAGACATAACTATTTCTTGGGTTTCATGGGTCACCAGAGGTTTCTCAAGTGGTCTACCATCTATGGCCTCAACGGCCAAGGGTGTGGCCTTTTGGATCAAAGTCAAGGCTGTGGTTTTAGCAAAGTTCTCATCCATAAGGTTGTCTGCCGCACCTGAATCGATCAAGGCTTTGGTTGCTATAGTGGTTTTATTGACCAAAAGAGAAACCGTAATAAACGTTCTGGAGATGGACACATGAGGGGACAAACTCATAACACCTGAGGCCGACCCCTCTCTGACGGCCCCTGCGGGGTGGCCTGCCTCTGCCTGTCATTTTTTTGGATTAGTGGTACTATGCGTGCAAGCTACTGTGAGACCAGATATGAGTGGCACTGTGCAGTGGCAGAGGTTGGCAGAGTACACGCTGTAGGCCTGACACACCCACTTGAAGACAACTAACTGCTATTCAATCTATAACAGTGAAAAAAATTTTTTTTTAAATGCACGCTATTGTGACACCAGATATGAGTGGCACTGTGCACTGGCAGAGGTTGGCAGAGTACACGCTGTTGGCCTGACACACAGACGCATGCAGACAACTAACTGCTATTCAATCTATTACAGTGAAAAAAAAAGTTTTGTTTTTAATTGCACACTATTGTGACACCAGATATGAGTGGCACTGTGCACTGGCAGAGGTTGCCAGAGTAGACACTGTAGGCCTGACACAGACGCTTGAAGACAACTAACTGCTATTCAATCTATAACAGTAAAAACCTTTTTTTGTTTTTAAATGCACGCTATTGTGACACCAGATATGAGTGGCACTGTGCACTGGCAGGTTGACATAGTACACCCTGTAGGCCTGACACCCACTTGAAGGACACTGACTGCTATTATATTACAATCAAAAACGTTTTTTGTTTTTAAATGCACGCTATTGTGACACCAGATATGAGTGGCATTGTGCACTGGCAGAGGTTGGCAGAGTACACGCTGTAGGCCTGACACACACTTATGAAGGACACTGACTGCTATTATATCACAGTCAAAAACTTTTTTTTGTTTTTAAATGCAAGCTATTGTGACACCATATATGAGTGGCACTGTGCACTGGCAGAGGTTGGCAGAGTTCACGCTGTAGGCCTGACACCCGCTTGAAGGACACTGACTGCTATTAGATTACAGTCAAAAATTTTTTTGTTTTTAAATGCACGCTATTGTGACACCAGATATGAGTGGCACTGTGCACTGGCAGAGGTTGGCAGAGTACACGCTGTAGGCCTGACACACACTTATGAAGGACACTGACTGCTATTAGATTACAGTCAAAAACTTTTTTTGTTTTTAAATGCACACTATTGTGACACCAGATATGAGTGGCACTGTGCACTGGCAGAGGTTGGCAGAGTACACGCTGTAGGCCTGACACCTGCTTGAAGGACACTGACTGCTATTAGATTACAGTCAAAAACATTTTTTGTTTTTAAATGCACGCTATTGTGACACCAGATATGAGTGGCACTGTGCACTGGCAGAGGTTGGCAGAGTACACGCTGTAGGCCTGACACACACTTATGAAGGACACTGACTGCTATTAGATTACAGTCAAAACCTTTTTTTGTTTTTAAATGCACACTATTGTGACACCAGATATGAGTGGCACTGTGCACTGGCAGAGGTTGGCAGAGTACACGCTGTTGACCTGACACACAGACGCATGCAGACAACTAACTGCTATTCAATCTATTACAGTGAAAAAAAACCTCTGCCAGTGCACAGTGCCACTCATATCTGGTGTCACAATAGTGTGCATTTAAAAACAAAAAAGGTTTTGACTGTAATCTAATAGCAGTCAGAGTACACGCTGTTGGCCTGACACACAGATGCTTGCAGACAACTAACTGCTATTCAATCTATTACAGTGAAAAACTTTTTTTTTGTTTTTAAATGCAAGCTATTGTGACACCAGATATGAGTGGTGGCACTGGGCAAGTGGGCACAGTATCCACTGTGAGCCTGACAGAAGCTGGCAGGCAGGCAACTGCAATTAGATTACACAGGAAAAAAAGCAGACTGATGTTCTAGCCCTAAAAAGGGCTTTTTGGGGTGCTGTCCTTACAGCAGAGATCAGATGAGTCCTTCAGGACTGTAGTGGACACTGAACACTAGCCTAGCTATCCATTTCCCTATCAAATCAGCAGCAGCTACACTTTCCCTCCTCTCACTAAGAATGCAGCTTCAGAATGAATCTAAAATGGATGCTGTACAGGAGTTGGGAGGGTCTGGAAGGGAGGGTCTGCTGCTGATTGGCTGGAATGTGTCTGCTGACTGTGAGGCACAGGGTCAAAGTTTACTCAATGATGACGAATAGGGGGCGGATCGAACCGCGCATATGTTCGCCCGCCGAGGCGAACGCGAACACGCTATGTTCGCCGGGAACTATCCGCCGGCGAACCGTTCGGTACATCACTACTGCTGTGTCGTTTTGCTTTCCTGCTGGGATATCCAAAACTATCGTCTTTATCTCCACGATTCTCCAGCACCTCGCTCTGCCATGAAACGCCGACCATGGTAGCAAGCCCGCGAAGCATGGCGTACGTGTGTCACGTCATCACTCCTCCCCCCAGAGATTTGTATTTTTTTTTTACTGTATAAGTTCAGTAAAAGAAAAAATAAAGTACACATTAAAAAATAACATTACAATAGGTCCATTTTGATCTCATGTATAAACTTCAACAGCTTTCTGCAATGTACAATCCATGTACAATATATAATGAACAAGGTCAGAATAGAAAATATGACCATGTAGCTTATATATTCTGTTATAGATTGCACCATTATTTATACTTAGTCCTGTATACTGGGAAAGAGAAAAAAAGAAGAATATTTGCTCATCCATAAAGTCTTCCCCAATGAACATCAATGATCTTATTTTTATGAACACCAAAAAGGCTTCAGAAATGTTATAATATGTATGCTGAATTCTCAAAATTCTTTGGAATTATTTAAAACCTTTAATAAATTATGAAGAGTTCTGGTGCTGTTGCCAACTTTATACTCAGTTTATCACGGGCTTGTACTTAGCCGACAATTTACAGAATATCTTCCTCTAGGTACATAGTAGGAAAGAGTGTAACGCAGCATGTTAAATATACTAAATTATAAAACTCTCTATAGAATATTGACAGCAATATTACATTTTTATCCTGTAAGCAAAAATCAGGCTAGTTGCTTTTGTTCTAAGATTTTAAGTTATTGTTGCAAACTATTTTAATGGGTAAAAATAGTTGTTCTCAGCGTTTTACGAGCACACATCTAAGACAAAACCCATGAGATCACAAGTTTTCCATTAGAATTAAATTCATTATCTTGTTGCCTTGAGACACAAACAAAGTAATAAGCTAAGTAAATGAAGTGAATAACATATTTATCAGCACGCTTAGAAATGTACGACTGTCACTTTTAGATGCTTTAAATAGGAAATAATCTATAGCCAACATTTTATGTGTCATAGAAAAGAGGCATTTCATCTTGTAACATCTTCTGAATAAATTTAGCTGTTAATAAACTGTGCACAAGTGTACTACTGTATAGATCAAAATCGAGAGACAATACTAGCTTAGTGGTAGTTAACCTCTAGGTAGGGACCTACAATTTGACAAATGTTTCATTTTTTTAGGGTCCTCACTGGTCTGAAAATGTACAGAATATTCATCAGGTACTGGTCAGTGGCACATAATTAGCTCTTTCTCCAGTGAAGTGAAGATGCCTTTGACAAAGAGCAGAGATGGTATTAACATTAGGTAGATAAGGCATCTGCCAACAGGTGCATTTTCTCTAGCCCTTATAATGTGCATTTTGGAGCTTAATTTGGCTGATGAGGAGAGGCACCATGACCTTTGGCAAGTGTCCCCTGTTGTCCAATCAGCCTCCCATGCTTGATTGTAGATCTGCAGGAGCAGTTATAGAGAGTGTAAAATTCATTGCTGTTCCAGGTCCTCCACTGTCTGCACGTGAATCTGGACAGGAAGTCGAAGGGATCACTTCCTGAATTCACACTAACAGCCTTACACACAGGAGACAGAGGAGATAGAAGAGGGACAACATTAAAAGATGCACACTGTATAACAGCTCAAGCATCTCAATAATCAATTATAGGAGGCTTATTGGACTACGGCAGAAATAGGAGTGTGAGTACCTTGCAAATAAGCCTTCAAATTGCACATGCCCTAAACACCATTTTCCCTAATCCTAAATGTACCCCACACTAACACTAAACCTGATCATTCTAAAAACATCTTATATCACAACTGTAACCCAGATTTTGAGACTGCTCCGTTTGTGAGAACAGAATATGTAGACCAGAGAGAGAATATTCCTAGAGCTCCAATTGGAGACATTTTTTCCGAAGTCTTCAACAACCAAGAATTTCTAATGGTTTGCATGTCCAGACAGTAATTATAGGAGGAAGACTTCTATTCTGGCTATGCCAAAAGAATCACAGACACCTGGTTTTCTCTTAAATAACTGATACATAATAGATTTTATAAAAGAGTAATAAAAGAAAATGTTATGAAGAAGAGCATTATCAAGTTTCTAAAGTAAGACATTATTAAAGAACTCCATCTTACAGGGATGTTCAGAGGTCTATATTTAACAGTTTTCTTGCTCCTAAGCCTCAAGGGAAATATCGGTAAAAAAAATGTTTTACCTCAAAGAAGAAAATTTGAATCTGAAAGTTCTATCATCAAGGATGTAATATTTTGCCACAATTATTCAAAGCATCAAACAGGAAGATTGGATCACATCTATAGGTTTAAAATATGCTTATTACCAGATTCAGATGAACATTCATCACTTCTAATTCCTTCGGTTCTTGGTTTTAGGAAAGTATTTTCAGTTCAAGTATATTCCCTTCAGATAAAGTCTTGCCCCAAAGTCTCCAAATTGGGGTTTTACAATATATATTCCCTTATCCAAGTGTATATTTCTATAATTTTGATTTATATACAGGGCCAGATTAACATAGGGCTGATGGAGCTGCAGCTCCAGGCCCAGGCCCATGGAATAGGCCCATTAATTTAAAAAATATATACATATTTTTTTTTTCACACACTACTCTTAGGGATTCCACCTGGCTTTTATTTTATTGGCACAACCAGTATTTGAGGCTGCCTGGCTGGTGCCAATATTGCAGTGATACTGGCAATACAAATGCTGGTATTTTTCTCAGTATAAACAAGAGATTACTATGCAATACCAGCACTGGCCAGTAGGGGTCGCTGTGTGTGGAGACAGGCAAGGATAGGAAGTTCCAGCATATCCCTCCCTGCCCATCTATACTCACTGATCTGCAGGGGTGCAGCTACAGAGAGTCCAGACAGCAACTCCCACCCTGCAGAGACAGCCTACAGCTCAGGGAAGTAAGGGATGGGGGGAAAGGCTGCAAGGAGACATACACTGAGACACTAAGGGACATTGGGAGACATTATGACACAGACACATGGGGACACCGTTTCCCCATGTCTCCCAGCCAGTGTCTCTGGTGTCTCAGTGCCCCCTATTCTCCCAGTGACCCCTAGTCTCGTAGTGTCTCACTGTCCCCATGTCTCCTAGTGCCTCAAGTGTCTCATTGTCCACATGTCTCCAAGCTAGTGTCCCTAGTGTCTGTGGCCGTGGTGTCTCAGTGTCGTCATGTCTCCCAGTGACCCCATGTCTCAATGTCCCCATGTCCCCTAGCAAGTGTCTCTAGTGTCTGTGTCCCTGGTGTCTGTGTCCCCATGTGTCCCAGCCAGAGTCTCCTAGTCTCCCAGTGTCACTGACACGTCCCTAGGTCTCTCTGTGTCCCCAGGTCTCCCCCTCTTCCTAGTGTCCTAGTGACATGGGGACCCTGGGATACATGGGGACACCGGGAGACATGGGGACACAAGACACAAGACACAACACTAGGGGGCACTGATACATAGTGTAACGGACCGTTTCAGCATAAAATGGGAAAAATCAGTTTAGGCGATAATCCCCTTTAGATAGACCAGCAGCTACTATAAGCACCAACTTCCCGAACTCCCAAACTGCACGAATTCACCAACTCTCGAACAGCAGACACACGAACCCTGGAAGCAGCCGAACAGGAAAAGCAATACGAACAGCTTACACTCCTGGCAGTCGGCATACAGTCCCCTTTCCCCCCCAAGAAAGAGACACACTCCAGCTTCAGGGTTAAACAGCAACAACACTGATTTATTCACACACAGGCTTATTTGAGATTCTCCCATGCAAGGGAGGGGTTTACAATAGACCAATCCAGTTTAAGGTACAACCCACACATCTCCTCCCTCTAACTTATCTGTTAACACAATTAACATGGACATAGTTTTACCCAAGTTTTGGATGTACCCTAAATACTTGGGCTACATCCACAAATCCAATATCTCCAGATAGCCCTAGTCTGGAGGAACAACATACGTTAAAATCAGCCCATTCGGATAAAGGGTTCGGGAGTTATGGGACTTTAAAGTATTGACCGACCGCATGGGTAAAGTATCCGAAAACAGTTCCATGCATTTTGGCCCTGCGGTCGGTCACAAACAAGGGAATAGAAACAGGCGAATTGCCTGTGTTATAAAGCCTGGAGAGGGTTTGAATGAATTCCCTTGTTTGTGGGGTTCTTTCTACCGAACGGCGGGCCATTCGGTAGTTTCCATCCGAATTTCTGGAAGTATGGAGGTCTCAGCGGTGTTTGCCTAGTCGAGTGTCCGATTTTAGTTCCAGACACTCGACGGCAAAACACCGCTGTTCGGTAGTTTAAGATGGCCGCCGCCACGTGTTAGTTTCCCGAATGGCGGCCACCCAGAGGACACAGACCACACTGCACTGATTGCCAATTACCCGTTTGCAACATTGTTGCAACCGGTAATTGGAGGCACACTTATTCCTGGGTGGTCTGGTTGTTCGGTAGTTTCACTACATAAACTGAAGGGAGTGATTCTACCGTACAATCAGATGAATGCTGCATACATATCCCAGTTTAAACTCAACACATAAATACATATGTAATATTAAAGGCAGTATACTGGAATATGCTCCACAGTCTTAAAGGTACAGTATCCCCAAAGTCTACACAAACCCCCTCCTCCCACTCTCACAAATCCCCCCCTCTACACAAACCCCCTCCTCCCACTCTCACAAATCCCCCCTACACAAACCCCCTCCTCCCACTCTCACAAATCCCCCCTCTACACAAACCCCCTCCTCCCACTCTCACAAATCCCCCCTCTACACAAACCCCCTCCTCCCACTCTCACAAATCCCCCCTCTCTACACAAACCCCCTCCTCCCACTCTCACAAATCCACCCCCCCTCTACACAAACCCCCTCCTCCCACTCTCACAAATCCACCCCCCCTCTACACAAACCCCCTCCTCCCACTCTCACAAATCCCCCCTCTACACAAACCCCCTCCTCCCACTCTCACAAATTCCCCCCCTCTACACAAACCCCCTCCTCCCACTCTCACAAATCCCCCCCTACGCAAACCCCCTCCTCCCACTCTCACAAATCCCCCCTCTACACAACCCCCCTCCTCCCACTCTCACAAATCCCCCCCTCTACACAAACCCCCTCCTCCCACTCTCACAAATCCCCCCCCCTCTACACAAACCCCCTCCTCCCACTCTCACAAACCCCCCCTCTACACAAACCCCCTCCTCCCACTCTCACAAATCCGCCCCCCCTCTACACAAACCCCCTCCTCCCACTCTCACAAATCCCCCTCTACACAAACCCCCTCCTCCCACTCTCACACAGCACCCCCCACTCTGACTCAGCACCCCCCCCCCCCCGACTGATCCAGGTAACAGCAGAATTGTGGGCAGGCTAATACCCCTGCTTGCAGTCAGTGGCAATTAAGCACAGGATACTATCCATTCCATTCATGATCTTTTGGTGTACTTCCAGTCGTGTTTTGGGCATTAAAATTAAAACTTCAATTGTCAATAACTTATCAGCACCCCCCCACTCTCATACAGCACCCCCCCTACTCTCACACAGCACCCCCCCTTCTCTCACTCAGCACCCCCCTTCTCTCACTCAGCACCCCCCCACTCTCACACACACACACACACACACAGCACCTCCACTCACACAGCACACCTCACACGCAAACACATACACTGCACCCCTCAATGCAGTATATGTGTGTGTGTATTTATCAGTCTGTATGTGTGTACTCAGCTGTGTGTGTGTACTCAGAAGTCTTGTGTACTCAGAAGTCTGTGTGTACTCAGCGGTCTGTGTGTACTCAGCGGTCTGTGTGTACTCAGCAGCCTGTGTGTGTGTGTGTACTCTGTGGTCTGTGTGTGTGTGTGTGTGTGTACTCAGCGGTGTGTGTGTGTGTACTCAGCGGTCTGTGTGTGTGTGTGTACTCAGCGGTCTGTGTGTGTGTGTGTACTCAGCGGTCTGTGGGTGTGAACTCAGCAGACTGTGTGTGTGTATTCAGCAGACTGTGTGTGTGTATTCAGCAGACTGTGTGTGTGTATCCAGCATTGTTTGTATTCAGCAGACTATATAAGTGTATTCAGCAGTCTGTCTGTGTGTGTATTTAGCAGTGTGTGTATTCAGCAGACTGCTGAGTACGCACACAGACTGCTGAGTACGCACACAGACTGCTGAATACATGCAGTCGGTAATCATTCAGCAGACTATGTGTGTGTGTTGTGACCGAAAGCAAGGAATTGTGCTGGAGGGAATCTATATACCTCCCCAGATTTTGCAAGGATCCTACTTTGTGTAATTAGCCCCAGGGAAATGTGTTATGTTATAATGTATGTTGCACTTTAAATATTTGTATATTTGGGCCCTGGGGTGGAGTACTTGGAGAGTAGAGTGGGCCAGTGCTCCACTCCACATTTTGGAAGTTGATTGTAACCTACAGGTGAGAAGTCCAGTTCCAGAGTTTGAATCCTAATTTAACTCACCTGAAAAGGATTGTCAATTACCAGTGCTATTAAGTAGTCCCCTGCAAAGGAAGGAGGGAGATTGTGTTTGGTTTCTGTGAGTGGAAACAGAGAGCTGAAAACCTGAAACAGTAAGGTTGTTTATGTTGGGAAATGGACAAGCCATCCAACCCAGTTAGCTGATTATTTTGTTTAGTTAGTGCTCAGAAGAGCAAGGCTTTTGTTTTGTATATTTTTGTTACCTTTATACCTTACTGTGCATTTATTTTGGAGCCACAATAAAAGAGCAAGTCCTTTTACCTCATCCAGCGTGTGAAGTGTCTCTAAAGCCTGAAAAGACTGTGTGTAACACCCCAATCCCAGGACAAGGTACCAAGGGAAAGGAGTACTTTTGTCACAGTGTGTACTCAGCAGACTGTGTGTGTGTGTGTGTGTGTGTGTGTGTACTCAGCAGACTGTGTGTGTGTGTACTCAGCAGACTGTGTGTGTGTGTGTACTCAGCAGACTGTGTGTGTGTGTGTGTATCCAGCAGACTGTGTGTGTGTGTATCCAGCAGACTGTGTGTGTGTGTATCCAGCAGACTGTGTGTACTCAGCATTCTTTCTGTGTGTATCCAGCATTGTGTGTATTCAGCAGACTATGTAAGTGTATTCAGCAGTCTGTCTGTATGTGTATTTAGCAGTGTGTATTCAGCAGACTGTGGAGTACGCACAGACAGCTGAGTACACACACAGACTGCTGAATACATGCAGTCGGTAATCATTCAGCAGACTGTGTGTGTACTCAGCAGAGTGTCTATTTGAACTCAGCAGACTGTGTGTGTGTGAACTCAGCAGACTGTGTGTGTGTGTGTGTATGAACTCAGCAGACTGTGTGTGTGTGAACTCAGCAGACTGTGTGTGTGTGAACTCAGCAGACTGTGTGTGTGTGTGTGTATCCAGCAGACTGTGTGTGTGTGTGTATCCAGCAGACTGTGTGTGTGTGTGTGTGTGTGTACTCAGCAGACTGTGTGTACTCAGCATTGTGTGTATTCAACAGACTATATGTGTATTCAGCAGTCTGTCTGTGTATTTAGCAGTGTGTATTCAGCAGACTGTGGAGTACGCACAGACAGCTGAGTACACACACAGACTGCTTAATACATGCAGTCGGTAATCATTCAGCAGACTGTGTGTGTGTGTGTACTCAGCAGTGTCTTTTTGAACTCAGCAGACTGTGTGTGTGTGAACTCAGCAGACTGTGTGTGTGTGAACTCAGCAGACTGTGTGTGTGTGAACTCAGCAGACTGTGTGTGTGTGTGAACTCAGCAGACTGTGTGTGTATCCAGCAGACTGTGTGTGTGTATCCAGCAGACTGTGTGTGTGTATCCAGCAGACTGTGTGTGTGTATCCAGCAGACTGTGTGTACTCAGCATTCTGTCTGTGTGTATCCAGCATTCTGTCTGTGTGTATCCAGCAGACTATATAAGTGTATTCAGCAGTCTGTCTGTATGTGTATTTAGCAGTGTGTATTCAGCAGACTGTAGTACGCACAGACAGCTGAGTACACACAAAGACAGCTGAGTACACACAAAGACAGCTGAGTACACACACAGTCTGCTGAATATATGCAGTCTGTGATCATTCAGCAGACTATGTGTGTGTACTCAGCAGTCTGTGTGTGTACTCAACAGACTGTGTGTGTGTGTGTGTGTGTGTATTCAGCAGACTGCTGGAAAAAAACAGTCTGCTGAATATACAGACAGACAAACTGCTGAATACATACATACAGTCTGCTGAGTACACAGACTGCTGAATACACACACACACACACAGTCTGCTGAATACACACACAGTCTGTGTGCGTGTATTTAGCAGTCTGTGTGTGTCGGTGTGCGTGTGTATTGTATGTATGTATGTATGTATGTATTGCAATTGTTGGAGATAATAAATCTAAGCTTAATTTTATCTATAATTAAAATTTTTATTTCTGTGAGTTGTGTGTAGGTAGGGCCCTAGTGCACTGTTTTGCCCAGGGGCCCATAATGTTGTTAAGATAGCACTGGTGGGTGGGATAGAGGGCTGCGAGGGAGCAATGTTCCAGCACTGCTCCCTCCACTGATGCCGCCGGGAGACAAGGAATGACGTCTAATATAATTAGCTATTGTACTATGATTCTCTCTCCTAGATTATTTTACTTGCTTCAGTCATCACCCTTGTTATTTTATCCGAATTCTAGCTCCAGGTATTTCACTCTTAATTGCTTTTAGCATTTATGGTGTTCTTTTATGTGATTTATGCTTAGGACGTTTTTTTGTATTGTAAATTCCATACCTGTTTTGAGCTACGCTTAGTAGATCAGCCCCCCTTGAAACGATTTATCTTTTTTATTCAGTGATTCTGATGGGGGCTAACCGCTGTGCCGCCAATGTTATTTTGATGGGGGCTGACAGCTGTGTCACTGTTTTTATTCTGATGAGGCTGACCACTGTGCAACAATTTTTTTTTTCCTATTTTCTGTAGATTTTGGACTGCTTACGTTAGTAGAGAGTACCAGTGAAAGTGGTACAGGGATACAGTGATACTAATGATTATTTTCATAATCAATTGGCTGTTTTGATTATTTTCATAATCAATTGGCTGATTGTTTAGATTACAACATACTGGATAGTGTTTGCACTCAATTACTCGGTGGTGCTGGTATTTAAGAGGTATCCCTCTACTATAACCTCCAAAATTGTGAAAACCAAAATACAAATAAATAAAATACCGCACTCTCAATATAGTTTCCAAAAATGAAAAAGGTAGAAGTAATATAGTAATGCCAAAAAATAATTTAATAAGATATATATACAATCAAAAATTGATATCTATTCATCCAAAAAAAAGTTTGATGATCTCAACCAAAATTTGAAAATTCATCTGTTTGCTGCTTCAACTATTATGTAAATCAATGTGTACTAGTAGTCAGTCCTACAAAATATATCAAATTAGAGATTACTTGAATGGAGCGCAACATACTCCAGAATACATGTATATACCCATGTGCCTTTGCTAATCCAGAATATATCTCAAAATACATATATATACACACAATCACAGCTCTGCATAAAGGACAGACTATCCAATCAATCCTTTGAAATTCATAGGGTTAAAGTAACAAGTGCAGAACCTGCCTCTAAATTCATATATGTACACATTTGAGTATTAATCTGATCTCTGTATATCCATCAATCAATGAGTTAATATAGAAATGGTGTCAGTAGTCATATATATAAATGAACAAACAGATAAATGTACTGTTTAAAAATAAAGGTCAGTCCTCAATCAATGTCATGGATCCGGGACTAATATCACAACTTATAGATCTGTATATAGCTCTGTAACATCACACAGTCCTGATAGATCCAGATCCTTGCAAGGATAAAAAAAAGATGAAAAAGATGAAAAATTATATGGAGAAAAAATACCGCATTGAAAAAATGTGAAAAATGTTGTAAGAAGAAAAAAAGGTAAAAGAAAAAATGAAAAAATAAGGAAAAAAGAGTCCTATGCAAAGTCACTATACACATGTGTAATGATCTTATGGATGGATCTCACCGCTTTAGTGTGTTAACACTTCCAACTCCCAGTGGTATTGCCGTCACTCCTGCGTTGTAATGAGCTGTCCTGGTAAATCCTCTTGAAGTGAAGAGTTCTCTGGATAAAGTCACACTGGAAGTAAGCTGGATAAAGTCCACTGATTGAGTTCCTCGGGCTGCGCGCTCGGGACAAACTATCCCTTCAATGGCCCAGGTTTCTCTGCTGAGTCAGAGACTTTTTAAATGCCGAATCCGGCGGTAAAACACGGCGTCCACTTCCGTGTGGACGTGATGACGTCATCCTAATACAAAACGTCATACAAAATACCAAATAAACTTTATTGACCTTGTAACAACGGTGTAACAAACACCAAATGTGACATGTAACTAATGACACTAATATCAATTAGGAACGTCATATACAATTCAAAATGGACTTTATTGACCTTGGTGTAAAAAAGACACCATATGTAGTATTTTGATACTGATAGTATTGTAAATACTAGGTTAAAAAATAAAAAGAGGAAACCCTCACTAACTTTAATGTACAATGTTACACCACTATTAACCATTTGTACCAGAATGCCTAAAGGAACTTCTTGTAAGTACTTCTTGTATACATGTATTCTGGAGTATGTTGCGCTCCATTCAAGTAATCTCTAATTTGATATATTTTGTAGGACTGACTACTAGTACACATTGATTTACATAATAGTTGAAGCAGCAAACAGATGAATTTTCAAATTTTGGTTGAGATCATCAAACTTTTTTTTGGATGAATAGATATCAATTTTTGATTGTATATATATCTTATTAAATTATTTTTTGGCATTACTATAAAAAAAAAAAAAAAAAAAAAAAAAGTTTTTGACACCAACCACAAAAGTGTTGCCAAACTTGAAGAATCTGAAAGAAAAGAGTTTCTTAAGGAGACATTGAGGAAATATCATTCCCAGTATCGTAGTTTTTCCAACTATCTTTCTAAATCAAATCATCTCACAGTTGCCAGCTTTCAAATTTCATTGTGCATAGCAAAACACGGTAAGCCTCTTTCTGATGGGGATTTTATCAAAATGGCCATGTTGGCTGGGAGTAGTTCCCTTTTTCATGATTTCCCAAACAAGGATAAAATTATGCAACGCATCTCTGAGATGCCCGTTAGCAGAAATACTGTTAAAGATAGAGTCCTGCGCATGGGAAGCGATGTTAGCGATGTTAGTCATAAATAATCATGCAAGGCTAGCAGTAATTTTGCGTTATGCTGTTGGTGACGTCATGAGAGAAGAGCTATTAAAACTGTTGTCCTTGCCTACAAGAACACAAGGAATAGATATCCACAATGCTGTGATGGAGGCTTTTTTGGCACAAGAAATAAGACCAGAAAAGGTGGTATCCATTACTAGTGACGGAGCACCTTGCATGGTTGGGGCAACATCTGGTTTCATACAGTTCTTTGTTAAAGAAGCAAAACATCCACTCATACAGTTTCATTGTATTATGCACCAGGAAGCTCTTTGTGCCAGGGACAGCAGCAAAAAATTAGAAGATATCCTCAAAGATGTCACTAAAATGGTGAATTACATCATGGCTCGCGCTCTTAATTTTCAACAGTTTCAAGCACTTCTTGATGAGGTACATGCACAGTATAACACTTTACTTATGTACAATAATGTCCGGTGGCTGAGCAGAGGACGAGTCCTGGAGAGATGTGTGGCTTGTTTGGATGAAATTAGGCTGTTTATGAATGAAAAGGGGCAAGAATATCCCCAGCTCACTGATATGGCCTGGCTTGCCAACCTCATGTTTTTTACAGATTTTACAGCACACTTTAATGTACTGAACAAAACACTGCAAGGTGTAGGGAAAACGGCAGAAAGGATGTTTTGTGATATCAGAACATTTGAGAGAAAGCTGCAGGTTTTTGAAAGAGACATTGAAAGTGGGCAGCTGAAATACTTTCCAAATCTAAAAATACATTTGGAAAATTCTACGATGTTTACCGACAATCCTCCAAGCCATCAGGAAATCCACAAGGAACTTTCTAGCATTGTAGCAGCTGCTAAGGAGAATTTTAGTAACCGGTTCTTGCAATTCTGGAAAATAGAGACAACCCTGTATTTTCTCACTTCTCCAGATAAAGCAAAATATGAAGAGCTTGATATGTCCTGCTTACACTGGTTAGATTTAGAAAATCTAGAAATGAAGCTATTAGAATTTCAAGAAAGCTCTATCTGGAAAAATAAATTCTATGCCATGCGTGCCACACTTGAGAAGATAGAATGTGAAGGGATGACCACGGACAGCACAGTTGGTAGTTCTGAAAATGAAATCCTTAAAGTGTGGAATTCTCTGCCGAATAATTTTAAGTCAATGAAAGCACTTGGGATTGCTCTTCTTTCGTTGTTTGGGTCGTCTTATGCTTGTGAGCAGCTGTTTTCAGCATTGAATTATATTAAATCTGATACCAGAAACAGACTAACAGATGAATTGATGTGTTGCTCTCAAACTAGTATGAGCCAAGATTTGACAAATGTGCAGCATGTATACAGCAGCAAAAATCGCATTAATTGTGCAAAAGAATGCTAACTGCAAACTTTTGCTAATGCAGTGTTTGTGTTCAAGACACTAATTTAGGAGTTGTTTTAACCCCTTAAGGACCAAACTTCTGGAATAAAAGGGAATCATGACATGTCACACATGTCATGTGTCCTTAAGGGGTTAAAGTGTGTTAAGCAAGTTTAGTTTCCTTGTTTATCTTGCTCATCCTAATTCAGGTTGACATTTACTGTAACTGTAGAAGCAGAGAAAGGACCCAGAGTAAGGCTTTCCTCATACAATTTCAGTCTGGCATGTAATCATATTACAAGTTGAGTATCCCCTTGTACGCATCTTTGGCACAGTTTACATGCAGTTTTGGCGCAGCTGGATGGACAGAAACCTGATGAAAAATGCATGTCTATTGACATACATAGAAAACTGCACCAAAACTGGATGTAAGACGGATGTAATTCTGATGTAAACTGTGCCAAAGCAGCATGTAAGATGCATGCAAACTGCAGGTTGATAGGTGGGAATAGGTCCTCAATAAGGTAAAGCACCACCGAACACCAGTGTGTTTTAATTTACTCGAATGTATGTTTTTTCAATAAAAAAAAACAGTTTGTATCATTGAACTCTCTGTTGTTATGTTCTTCTTTTAAAACAAAGGATGTTAATTAGTTCGGACAACTGTTAGAGTTTTTCTAAACTTAAACCTCAGTATTCAGGTTTTATTGCCGTGTTGGCACTTTGAGGAAAAAAAGTTGGCATGTATTGCGGTTTGGGCACTCGGGCTCAAAAAGGTTCACAATCACTGGCCTAGGGTATGTGTTTTCTTATAGCTGCTGTTTTCTTTCTCTCCAACACCATCTCCATCAGATACATGACACATGGGAGTGTTTTACTGTTTTTGGGTGATATGATTCTGTAATTAGGCCCGTCATAATTGTCTGCACCAGGCCCACTGAGCTCTTAATCTGGCCCTGTTTATATACATATACATGCTCCTCACAATTTTAGGGAGAGTGCCTTACCATTGATTTTGTGGATGAGATTCTCCTAAAATTGAGAACAAAATATTCCTACTCATGCTATTATGACATCTGGGAGATGGTGATATTCAGATCTTGGAAAAGGACAACTCTATTGGTGTTTTGAATTCTTCACAACTAGATAGCTTTGCGTTCCTTCAAGCTGGCATGGAAAGGGGATTAAGTCTAACCACATTAAAGGTCAATCTTCAGTTTTATCTGCTTTCTGCAGTATTTTATGGTCATAAGACCCTCTAATTTCAAGTTTTTTTTATGTTAGCTATGCATATCAGGTGTCCAGTCTGGAATGTGTCCCATGTCTGTGATTTACCATTAGTCCTACCAATAATTCTTTATTTTTGATGTGCATTTTGATACCAGAAATAATATCACAGACACAAATAAGTCAGCATTTTGAGGAAACATTGATCAGTGAACGTGTACATAGGAACAGCACATAAAAAAAAGAAACACAGTGTAACGGATCACCTGGCACCCCGACTTGGTACCTCCGTTAATGGATGCTCCTAGTGCTTCCTGAGGACTCCAAGCACTCTGGCAGACACCATAATCACCGAATCCGAGAAACCTTTAAATTCTCCCAAGCGTATGAATGCTGTAGACCATTGAATAGGAACCATACGAATAGGCCTGTACTCCTAGCAGTCAACTGGAACAGCATACAATCAATCCTTCCCCCAATAATGAGACGACACATCACTTTGAGGTTAAAACAGGAACTCTGGACTGGCTCATCCAGCCTGGCTTTTATTCACAAACAGGTACATACAGGACACTCCCAGGGGGAGGATGATATTGACCAATCACATGGATGTACCTCCCACACATTTCCTCCCCTTAGATTACCACTTAACCCAATTATACAGTACACACTTTTCCCCAATTCCTGGATGTACCCCAAAAACAGGGGGTACACCTTTAAATCCAGTAATTCGGATGAATGGTTCGTGAGATATGGGGTTCCAAAGATTTGACCGACCGCATGGGTAAAGTATCCGAAAACAGTTCCATGCATTTTGGCCCTGCGGTCGGTCACAAACAAGGGAATGAAAACAGGCGAATTGCCTGTGTTATAGAGCCTGGAGAGGGTTTGAATGAATTCCCTTGTTTATGGGGTTCTTTCTACCGAACGGCGGGTCATTCGGTAGTTTCCATACGAATTTCTGGAAGTATGGAGGTCTCAGCGGTGTTTGCCTAGTCAAGTGTCCGATTTTAGTTCCAGACACTCGACGGCAAAACACCGCTGTTCGGTAGTTTAAGATGGCCGCCGCCACGTGTTTGTTTCCCGAATGGCGGCCACCCAGAGGACAAAGACTACATTACACTGATTGCCAATTACCCGTTTGCAACATTGTTGCAAACTGTAATTGGAGGCACACTTATTCCTGGGTGGTCTGGTTGTTCGGTAGTTTCACTCAATATAATGAATGGAGTGATTCTACCGAACAATCAGATGAATGCTGCATACATATCACCCAGGCTAAACTTAACACATGAATACATATACAATATTACAGGCAGCACACTAGAACATGCTTCACAGTCTTAAAGGGACAGTAGTCCCAAAAGTCCCAATGTGTCCATAGATGCTGTTAAAAGGGCCAGTAGCAGCAATATACAGTACAATATGCCCAAATATAAATCTTTAAGTGTACCAATTTTCCAGGGGCCATAGTCAGCAGGTAAGAGGCAGGCAGCCAGGCCCCTCCAATGTCCAGTGGCGAGGTGGGTTCCGCCACACACAGTGCTAGGCTTAAAAAATTAGAGAAAGAGCAGAATATAGGCACTGGAAATAAATGTAGCATATAAGTGCAAGCAGGTAGCTTAGTCAGTGAGAATAAACAGGAGCCATCCCCCATATGCATTAGGTATGGTGCAAGGAAGCCCCCTAGAGTGCTGGGCCACAAGTGCTGTACATGAAAGTCAGGCCAGGCATGGACTAGAGCTCTGACGCCTCTCCATGAAGACTTCTGATCTCCAGCAATGCAAGGCCACCATCTTGAGAGGAGAGGAGTGAGTGCCCAGCAGGTACGTTTTCCCACGCCTGCTGTCGATCTCCATCTGAGGTGGCAACAGGAGCGCCGCATGGGTCAGCATAATCATAAGCATCTCAAGACAGGAGTAATCAGATGCTTAATCCCCTCCACTCACCACATTGAGATCCATGAAGCCAGCAGGGTCCCCCACATGGTCTTTCATAGGCGTGCGCATGGGGTACTCGGGCACTCGGCGCCCCCCTTCCTCCCCCCTCCCCTCTCAGCTCCCTCTCGCCGCGCGCTGCTTGCTGATGCTGGGAGCCGGAATATGACGTCATAATCCGGCTCCCAGCTACAGCAGACAGCCCGCGCGGCGAGAGGGAGCAGAAAGCTCACAGCTCCCTCGCCGCGGCTGATATTGAGAGAGCCGCCCGACCCACTGGACCCCAGGGACAAGTCCACGCCAGCACTCCAGGTAGGGAGGCTGGGTGGACATTTTTTTAATTAAAAAAAATAATAATTTGTGTGTGTGTGTGTCTGTGACTGTGTGTGTGTGTGTGTCTGTGACTGTGTTTGTGTGTGTGTGTGTGTGTCTGTTTGTGTGTGTGTGTCTTTGAGTGTGTGTGTGTCTTTGACTGTGTTTGTGTGTGTATGTGAATGTGTGTGTGTGTCTGTGAATGTGTCTGTGAATGTGTGTGTGTATGTGAATGTGAGTGTATGTGTGTATGTGTGTCTGTGAATGTGTATGTGTGTATGTGTATCTGTGAATGTGTGTCTGTGAATGTGTATGTAAATGTGTGTCTGTGAATGTATGAGTGTCTGTGAATGTGTGTGTCTATGAATGTATGAGTGTGTGTGTGTGTCTGTGAGTGTATGTGTGTGTGTTTGAGTATGCGTGTCAGTGTGTGTATATATGTATATATGTATATATGTATGTACACACACACACATATACATACACACACTGGAGTGTATATTATTTTTTTTTGGGGGGTGGGAATCTTGGTTCCCACACTTTATTCCCCAGGACTTTATTCTCCCCTGTCGGCTCACGCAGAACCGGCGCAGAGTGTCGGCTCTGCTCTAAGCCTCCATGGGCCGGCGGGGAGATCAAAGATCTACCTCACCGGCCCACAGCAGCATGAAGGGAGGCAGGAGAGGACCCTAGGAGATCTAGACAGCAGCTCCGCCAGGTTCCTCTGGCGAGATCTGAACGTTGCCGCGGCAACGCTCAGATCTCACGGGAGTTAACTCTAGCCCCGCAGGCTAGAGTTCACTCTCCACTGGACCAGGGATGGCACATGGCAGCAAGGTTCCCCCCTCCCTACATAAGGTAAGAAGGGAGGGGGGATATTTACTAATCTGCCCCCACCTCCACAATCTGTCCAAACATACAGCACACACACACACATACAGCACCCACACACAAAAAGCACCTACAGACATACAGCACTCTCACACAAACAGCACACACACAGCACCCTCACACACACAGCACCCAAACAGCACCCACACATACAGTACACATACAGCACCCTCACACACACAGTACACTAACCGTGTTATGGTACTTTTTTAGCAGTAAACCAAAATGTTTAAATGTCTATCTGTTCCTGTCCAAATCAATAAAATTAAATTGCGTATATACGCTGAAGTAATTAAGTCTGACACACAAGGTTCAGGTTAAAATAACTTCGAGAAAATGTATTGGCAAGTGATTAAAAAGCGGACGCGCAGGCCCTTTTAAGAGACATTTTACGTCATCATTGATTATTAGAATATCAGCAAATAAACATCATTAATTGGATTAATTGTTAAGTGTCGGGATTAGTGTCCACCTATCAATATTATTAATTGGCTCAAAAACTAAGTGGTTAGTCCCGTGTCCACCCACCAAGAGGTGGGATTGTTCTGGACACGGGTGGGGGACAAGGGGTCTTGAGCGTCATTTTACACGGTCGGTGATCTCAGGCCTCGTGGCCAGGTGCAAGGTCTCTTATGAATAGAACATTTCATTACTACTGTGTTCTCATGGCCTTCAAATTATACTATGTTGCAAATCTAAGGAAAAGTCAGCAATTCCTGTGTTAATCATGTCTTTATAGAAAATACAGTCTTTGTCTATTGTATTAGATGTGCTGGGAAATTCTGTCATGTAAGGTAGTTTTAAAATGAACAAGTTAGGTTATGAGGACAAAATGGAGGATTGAAGAAGTCAGGTTAGGAGGACAAAATGGAGGATTGTCACAGTATAAAGTTAAAATGGAGTTAGTGCAATAATTGAATACACGTACAATAAGGATTTTTAAATAATCCCATATCAGTCCCCCCTATGAAATGTTAGATTCTAAGAGATAAAACTTTATTAAGTTAGTACCAGGAAGACGTGTTAACCCAAAGGCACAGAAACCCCGTGGCCGCTAGCTAGGTGTTAATGCAAAGTGCAAGACTGTCCCTAGATCTGACCCTGATAGGCTGACTCATCCGTCAGTATGGCTCTCGAACACTTCACACCCATGGGTGTCCCATGGCGGCTAACCCACCACTTCTCCACACGGGGCCTTTACCATTCACTGACAGATGCTGTCCCTAAGCTAGTCCCTTCCTAGAATTCCTGCACTTTATCAACGAAAGGGATTGTTTGCAGCGGCAGACAGGGTGAGTTGATGTCTTGGAAATCTTGGTCATCAACTTCGAGATGGGTGAAAGTGGGTGCCGCTTGGTCAACAGTCTTCATGAGGGATTTTCTCAGACATGGGAGGATACAACAAAAGAGAAGAGCAAAGATAAAAAGAAAAATTAGTATAGCCATACCAATATGCATTAAAGCCTTTTGCCATCCTGTCATCCAACCAAACCATCTTTCCCAGGGATCTTGTATCCCAGAATTCCTTTTCAACTCTATAGACAGGTCATTTAATTTCTCTATGGCTAATGTAACTTTACCATTAGGGCCTGTGTTTTCTGGGATATAGGTACAACATGTCAAAGTGTCGGGCAAAATTTTACAAACCCCTCCTTTTTCGGCTAAGATCATATCTAGGGCCATTCTATTCTGAAAAGCCATTTGGGATGTGGCCTGCAATTGTTCGGCCAATCCCTGGAGGGCGTCTCTGGTATAATTAACAAAACGCTGTTGATTATAATAAATGTAATTTATCCAATTTAAATTCTTGTTTGTGGTAACTATGGCAAAAAGTGATTCGAATCCTGCAGCAACTTCATCTCTTGCTTTAAATTCATTGGGCACCCCCCTAGGCACCCCAATGGCATCAATATAAACATGAGGATCAAAACTTCCTTTTACTGGGGCTTCACGCTTAACCTTAGTGTGCCTGGACTCATGGGTGACGAGGTGTGTATCAGAGATGATATGTATAGGCATAATGGCTTTAGCCAAAGTACACTCCCCCCACCACTCCTTGTCCATTCTGGATCTTAGCTGTAAATCCCCACACAACCAGTAGATGTCCCCTAATGACCTGGTGTGAAACTGCAACAAGTTCATAGAGACACTCCTGTAGGTAGCACAATACCCCTTAGAGAAGTTACCCAAGAATCTACCAATTCCATCATAATTAGCATAACAAGTGTAATTACCTTTATACACGGTAATACCATCTGGGGGTTTGACATCCTTGGTTAGGAGAGGATACTCCTTTGTCCATGCAATACATATGGACCTGTTAAAATCATAGTGATAGGCAAAAAGGCTTAAAACACATTCCTCTATATCTACTTGCAGGATTAGAGGTACAGTACCCAGGTGAGGCCGGGCACCACCACACACATAGCATGCAGTCTTATTATGCTTATTAGCATTATATTTCATCCATTCTAACCATAAATTTACATCATTAAAACCTGTTTCAGCGGCCATGGTATCTTCAAAGGTGGGGTTAGCAATGGCCATCATGTCTTGAAAGGTCTGGATATGAGGTTTTAATGGGTTAGGGACCATATGGGTGGCCCCTTGCCACTCAGAAGAGTTGCACATATCTTTTAGGAAGAAATGCCCTAATTTACGGTAGGAACCCTTTTTCCAATACATTCCCATCACATACTGGTCTGCATCCGTTGGGCTTGGATGCTCAATGTTAAGGATTAATTGCATTGGTGTACCTCCCCCAGGCTTTCTCAAAGTCATTCTCTGGAGAAGGGATCTACCTTGATCATCTACTTTAGATAAGGCACTTTTTGGTTTGTAACCCCAGGCAGGCCCGGCATTCCATCCCGCCGCCCCCCAATGGTTACAATTGTGCCCCCATTGCTTGTCAACTACACAAACATATGGGTCTTTTGAATGAGGGATATCTCTGTAAATACTCTGGATTTGTGATGTGGGGAACGGGCATTCTACAATATCACAATAGTCAAAGGTGTAAGTAGCCACATGGGTGCATGATGAATTGTACCAGAAGGTATACCCACTAATATCTTTGGTGATGGCTACTTGTTGGGCCTTTATGAGGCTAATTAAGGAGAAGGTGTACCAGAGGTACATGCTTGTGCGGTATCTGCTTCCTCGGGGGCTGGAGATTTCTTGCAGTGGGAAGCGTGGATCCAATTTGGCCTACCGGCCAGTTTGACGGAGGTTGCGGTAATCAGGAGAACTTGGAATGGACCGTCAAATCTTGGTTCCAGGGTATTTTTCCGCACAAACTTCTTGACCAGAACCCAATCTCCGGGAAGCAGGTTATGGGTACCTGTATCCAATTCGGGCATGTATTTTGTTCAAGGCACTTGCAAGTTCAGTTACATAATCTACTGAAACATCTGATTGGAGCTGTAACTGCTGCGGATAATAACAACCTAGTCTGGGTGCTGTCCCAAATAGAATCTCATATGGGGACAGTGAATGCTTCCCTCTAGGTGTGTGCCTAACACTAAATAAAGCTATTGACAGGCTTTCTGGCCAGGGCATTTTCGTTTCTTGTGACATTTTTAACATTCTGGCTTTTAGAGTGCCATTCATGCGCTCTACTTTACCACTACTTTGTGGGTGGTAAGGGGTGTGGAAGGCTAGGGTCACCCCTAGAGCAGTCCAAATTTCTTTAGTCACTGTTGCTGTAAAGGCTGGGCCTTGATCACTTTCAATGACTTCTGGGAGTCCGAACCTACATACTATCTCTGTAAGTAGGCGTCTTGCGGTTGTTTTTGCAGTGATATTGGCCACTGGGTAGGCCTCTGGCCATCCTGAGAACATGTCCACTATGACTAGTGCATATTCATGGGGCCCACTCTTGGGCATTTGGATGTGGTCAATTTGAATTCGCTGGAAGGGGTACATGGGCTTTGCCAGGTGTTTTGCAGGCACCTTGATTGGTCTTCCTGGATTGCATTTTGCACAAATGACACAGGCCTTACAGAAGCTGCTGATCAATGTTGTGATTCCGGGTGCTTCATAATACTTCTGTATGAGGGCGGCCATCAATTCCTTTGACAGGTGTGCAGGCCCATGTGCCCACTGGACAACTGCTGGATATAAATTTTTTGGAAGACAAAATTTGAAGTTGTTGTAATATACTCCGTCCTTTTGGACGGCTCCTTTCTTTTTCCATTTCTGGATTTCTTCAGGAGTGACTGCAGCTTGCTGTTCTCGCAAAATTCGCAAATCAGTAGGAAGAGTTTGCAGAGCAAAAATAGGAACTTCTTCTTCTTCTTGTCCGGACACTTCTTCATCCACTTCCTGCAGATCCCTGGCTGCTAGCTTAGCAGCCTGATCAGCCAAATGGTTGCCCTTTGCTTCATCTGTATCCAATTTCCCATGGGCCTTTACCTTCAAAACGGCCACTTCTTTAGGGAGTAGGAGGGCATCCATTAGCTCCTTAAATGCAGTACTATGCTTGACTGGTGTACCGGCGGTGGTAAGAAATCCTCTTGTCTTCCAAATTAGGCCGAAGTCATGTGCCACGCCCAGAGCATATCTTGAATCTGTATAGATGTTGGCACGTTTTCCTTCGGAAATTTTGCATGCTGAAGTCAGAGCCTGTAATTCAGCTTCTTGCGCAGACATTGCTGGCGGTAAGGATGATGATTTGATAACTTCGTCTGTTGTGGTTACGGCATATCCTGTATGATATCTTCCTTCTTCATCAGCATATCTTGAGCCGTCCACAAACAGGGTAAAATCTGGATCTAGTAATGGATTCTCATGCACAGTTGGTAGGTGCACTGTCTCCATTTTCATCTGTTCAAAACAGTCATGAGGTGTTTCGGGGTCATAATCATTCACTATGACCAGATCTTGAAATTCTTTTTCTAGGAAGTGGCGTGGCCATGCTTCCAGAAGGTCAGTTGTTGGGTATTTGACAATACCATTTTCCTGTAGCTGTTCTTCATCCATGGTGGCCCATAGCTTTGCCATGGGCCCAAGATCATTCCATGACCTTGTCTTCAATTTGGTAACAGGAATATGTGGGATAGCAGTATCCCAATGGCGGTAGAGGTAGTTAAGTTGTTGAGGTAGTTGGACCAAGACCATGCTATTGCCTTCAGAGTCACAATAGAAATCTTGAGCAGTGAGCTTCACATCAGTCCAGTGGTAAAGCTCATCTTCATAGCAAGGTTCGGGAGTAATGTCTGGTTTGTACCACATGGTACAGAAGGCGTAATCTGGGCCTTCACAGAGAGGCTTCTCATCTTCATAAAATGTCAAATGTGGATGCATGACTTTCTTGATACATCCACAAAGCAGGTAAATGTAGGTTTCATCTGTGATAAATCCATAATAGATACCCCCCTCAGGGAGTGGAAGAAGAGTGGATGGGTTAAGAACTTGACATCTTTGGATGGAAATGTTGTCAGGTAGAAGAAGATGGCACTGGAGGCGTAGGTGTCTGGCTGGAGACACGTGCTTGAGCTGGACTTGGTTGATGATGGCAGAAATGTCATGAGGGGCCAAAACAACCAGAGGGTGGCCAAGGACCAGGTCTGAGGTTCTTTCTATGAGCTCTCTTGCAGCAAAAACAGCCCTGAGACAGGAAGGAGTCCCTCTGGCCACAATGTCCAGTTGACATGAGAAATATCCAATAGGCCTCTGGCGGCCTCTTAAGTCATTAGTTTGGGTGAGAACTCCTGTTGCGTGGCCTTGTCTTTCAGAGACAAATAATTTGAAAGGTTTTGAGTAGTCAGGTAGGCCCAAGGCAGGAGCAGAAGCAATGGCACGTTTGAGAGCATTGAAATTGTCCAGAGCTTCATTAGTCAAACAGAAAGGGTCAGACTTAAGTGCGTCATAGAGAGGTTGCATGAGCAGGGAGGCTTCTGGGATCCATGCTCTGCAGTAGGAAATGAGGCCTAGGAAGGTATGGAGAGATTTTGAAGTCCTTGGAGTTGGAATATCCAGTACAGCTCTCACCCGGTCCCGGGTAAGATGTCTGGTACCTTGAGATAGGCAATGTCCAAGGAAAATTACTGAGGGTTGGCAGAACTGTAGCTTGATGAGCGAAGCTTTGCATCCTTGTTCTGCCAAATAACAAAGCAGACTAATTGAGCACTTTTCAGTAGTGGGTATATCATCTCCACAGAGCAGCAAATCATCCACATACTGGAGCAGAACAACTTCTGGGTGCTCAGCTTGCCATGGGTCAAGGATGGTGGCCATGGCCTTTGCAAATTGACTTGGTGAATTTTGTGCCCCTTGGGGCATGACAGTCCAGGTATACTGTTGCATCTCATGGGTGAAAGCAAACAGGTATTGGCAGGATGGGTCCAGTGGGACACTGAAGAAAGCATTTGCTAGGTCAATGACTGTGAAAAATTTTGCAGATGGTGGGACTCCAGAGAGCAGAGTATGGGGATTTGGTACAAGAGGGGTGTCCAGGACGGTAGCTTCATTGACAGCACGGAGATCCTGAACCATCCTGTACTTCTCTGGCTCACCTTTTGGAGTTTTCTTTTTCACAGGGAATAATGGGGTGTTGCATTCAGATTTACATTTCACCAGGGCACCCTTCTCCAAGAGTGCCTTGATGTGGGTAGAAATGGCAGCAGCCTGTGCTGGCTTTAATGGATATTGTGGTTTTCTTGGTAATTTAGCTCCTGGAATAAGCTTTACCACCACAGGGGGAACATTTAGGTGACCTATGTCCTCTGGGCCTGAGGACCATAACTTGGCGGGCACCTGTGTTTTTAATGCCTCTGGGAAATTGGACCTTAATTCTGCTGCTTTCTCACGGGGCTTTTCTAAATGCAGCATTAGAGGCAAGGAGCACAAGGCTGAGGTGTCTGATTCAGATAGAGGTGTGGACATTTCTACCTGCCCATCCGGGGTGAAGGTGATGGATGCTTGCAGGCGTTGGAGAACATCAGCACCTAACAGGTTAATTGGGCATGTGGAGGATACCACAAAGCGAGCAAGCAGGCTAGAGCCAACTCGTAATGGAGTTGTTAAAGGGCTATGTCTTGGCTGGCCATCTACTCCAACACAAGAGACATCAATATTTGACAGAAAGGATGGGTCTGGCAGGTCTTGTTCTCGCAGAACACTACGGGCTGCACCTGTGTCAACTAGAAATGTGGTAGGGTGGCCTTCAATGGGCAAAGTCACTGTGGCAAGTGGCCCCCCCTTATCCCCTGTAGACACTGCCATTACAGGGGTTACAGACACAGGCTTGCCAATTTCCTAATCATCGGGTTCCTCAATTATCGGAACCTCTTTCTCGGCCTTGGGGGCCGGGGCAGGCCTGGATGGCTTTCTTGGCTCTCTCTTAGGTTCTGGGCAATCACTTTTAAAATGCCCCTTAGCTTTACAATTAAAGCAATGGCCATCCTCCGGTCGGACGCCCTTGGGAACAGGGGTAGAGCGGGAGACCATGAGAGGAGCTGAGGTGGGTCTTCTTGGGGTCTGAGCAGATTCTAACCCTCTGGCAACTAAGAGCAGGGTATCCAGAGGAACAACCTTATATTCTGGGCGGGCAGCAATAATTCCCTTGCGTATAGTCTTTAACACCTTGGACAAACGCACCAGACAACATTTGTGAATGAATCTTGTCAGTAAGATCAAACCCCAAATCTGTAAACATTTGATACAGTCTTGCATGAAACCTTTCCACTGATTCTCCTTTATCTTGAATAACATCAGTAAGGCCAGCAGCCTGATCTGCAAGTTTGTCCTTTCTCTTAATTGGGTGCAAAAAGTTACTCCAGAGGGGTAATCAACGTCACTGCTGAGCAGATCTGTACTGAGGTGTCGGGCCATGCTTGGCCGATATGCATCCCCTGCTTTAATAGCACAAATGCTCAGTAGATCACGCCATGCGGCGGAATAAGTCTTTTGAATTTGAACTATCCCTCGGTAGAAGGGCATAGGCTGCTTTTCTGGGTAGGGAGTGATTTCATTAGAGCACTAGCTTGAGTGGGGTTGAAAGCAACATATTTAGGAGGGGCCCGTTCTCCCAGACCCTTGTGGCCAAAGGGGTCATCGATAGAACGATGAGCTGAGGCTCCCGCAGCAACCTCCGATGAGACATGGGACACCCTGTCCTCCTCCTCGTCATCGAACTCTATAATATTGGCTCTTTTACGCGGTGCAGGGCCCGCGTGAGGTGAAAGGATCGGGGGTTGGGAATGAGCCCCAGATGCAGGGGTGGCCAGCGAGTCATAACCTGGGGACAGGTAGTCACCGGGGATTACCGGCATCAGGGCTGAACTGGGGGCCGCCATATTGGAGGCGGGGAAAGGAGTTGCATTAGGATTAAGGGAAGAAGTGGCGGCCATGTTTGATATGGGCACTTCCGGGGCAGACTGAGCCGGACTGGGCATGACCGGAACCTGGGGAGTGGCTTGGGGAAAGGGAGGGTAACCGGGGTAGGGCAGGGCCATGGGATATGGGAAGGGGTAGGGCCAGGCAGGGGAGGGCAGAAGAGTAGGGTGGGTGGGTACATTTAAGGAGGTAGGATATTGGACTGGGGCGGAGCTGGTTATGGGAGGAGACAGGACGGGATTAGTAGGGATGGATGCAGAAAGAGGAGTCGTAGCAAGGGAGGGAGGGGTAGTTAGTTGGGCGGATGCTGACGGGAGGGGATTAGCCATGGAGAGGGATTGCAGGGAGGAAATGGCAGATGAGATGTTAGGATTAGGCATGGAAGGGAGCGTGGGGATGGCTGAGGATGATGGGACTGTTAGAGAAGGGGAAGGGGTAAAGAAAGATCCGTCAGAATTCAGGACCGGGCAGACAGGGGAGGTGGTGGGATGGGATTCGGGAGGATTGGGAGTGGGGAACATAGTCAGCTGGCTATCACCTATTGCTGACTGAACCTTGGGGATAGACACCCCCTGGGCGCCATTTTGGGGCGCTGGCTGAGGGTAAACCCCAGCAACACAATTCTTATGATACACAAACAATTTCACACCTTTGTGATTTATCTCTTCCTCAACCCAACCTTCTAACTGAATAGCCTTCACTACTCTGTACCATGCTTCAGCAGTCTTTAATAAACCATTGTCTGTAAGCTTGCCTTTCATTTCTGCCAGTAACTTGCGCCAGCTTTCTGGTTGCAATCTTCCACATGTCGGTACAGCAATTTTACATACTTTTGCAATCTTCTCAACACCTTTAACCATCTCTTCACCCTCTCTATTCTCTACTAAATCACATGCTAACCAGCCCTTGCTGGGCTTATCTAAATCCTGTCCCATAGTCCCTTTACCCCTATACCAGCGTCCTAGATATAGAGAGAGAGAAGGAAAATTGAACAGGAACGTCTACAATGCTCGACTGCCACCCGAGAATCGTGGGACTTTCTCAGGTGCGTCTTCCCAAAACGTAGACCAGTCACTGAATCCGCCTACCCGGGGTGGTAGACACGGATTGGAGCGAGGTGAGAAGTGTGTGACCAATCACTTCTCTTTTAAGAGGAATGGGAGTGGATAGTATAATAATATAGAAAGTGTAGAAAAGATGAAAGGCAAGGAAAAAAATCCTTAGAGACAGACACAGGAGTACATGAGACTCCTCATTAAACAAACAAGACAACAATACAGTTGAAATACAGTGCATGCATCACAGTTCAAATGAAATCAACAGTAATTCCTTTCCTTTACTCGTGTGCTTACTCCAAAGTCACCTCCCTCAACCCCGTAGTGTCTCCACTACCTGCAGCCGCGGAAAACAACTGACACCGGTCCGAGTTCCGCCAGCCTCCCTCAACACAGCAGCCCACTAATAGTGTCTGCGCTACCCTCACCCTCGTAGTGCCCCTATAAAAACCCACTTTATAAGTCTCACTACTCCGTGGCGATGGAAACAGCAATGCCTGCCCGAATTCATCCACCACAAATAAAAAATTGGAATGGCTCCAGCTCAGCGCTCAAAGCTGGAGGGTACCACCACTCTGCAAGCAGAGTAACGTGCACAGAGAAGCTAGCTAGGCTATCAAAGTGACACAAGAAGGATCCCCAGGAAACTATGAGTCTACACAATCTCCACAGATCCAACACACCTCTTTTTCCCTACAGCCCCAGCCACGAGGCTCCTAAAAGAGTTAAACAGGAAAAGATGACCCCCAGGAACACATCCACAGGTCAACCCCCCTTTTTCCCTACAACCACAGCACCGTGGTTCCTAAAAGGAGTAAAACAGGCAACAGAAGACCCAGGCAAATCCCCTCAGGTCCACCCCCCTTTATCCCAAAAGGGGCAAAATACAAACAGATAGGCAAGTCCCCTCAGGTCCACCCCCCTTTATCCCAAAAAGGGGAAAACAAGCAAGACAGAACCCCAGGCAAATCCCCTGCAGGTCCACCCCCCCTTTATCTCAAAATGGGGAAACAGGCAAACTATTCAAACACACCCAGGCAACAGATAGACTAAAATGCAGGTAAACAAGTGAGTAACGAGGCACCGGGCAAGATATTACCTGTCTTTGATGTCCTCCCGGGAAGCAGTCACAGACACGTGGACGGGTCAATCAAAGGGGCCGGAACATACCGGTGGCTCTGCAGAAGTCTCTACCGTGTACCTGGAGGTGATCAATCTCCTTTCCTTCCCCCTGGATTCCTCCGTCCACCCTTGTCTTCCTTAGGACGGCTCACCGGCCGGACATAGCCCGATGCCCCACGTTGGGCGCCAAGTTGTTATGGTACTTTTTAGCAGTAAACCAAAATGTTTAAATGTCTATCTGTTCCTGTCCAAATCAATAAAATTAAATTGCGTATATACGCTGAAGTAATTAAGTCTGACACACAAGGTTCAGGTTAAAATAACTTCGAGAAAATTTATTGGCAAGTGATTAAAAAGCGGACGCGCAGGCCCTTTTAAGAGACATTTTACGTCATCATTGATTATTAGAATATCAGCAAATAAACATCATTAATTGGATTAATTGTTAAGTGTCGGGATTAGTGTCCACCTATCAATATTATTAATTGGCTCAAAAACTAAGTGGTTAGTCCCGTGTCCACCCACCAAGAGGTGGGATTGTTCTGGACACGGGTGGGGGACAAGGGGTCTTGAGCGTCATTTTACACGGTCGGTGATCTCAGGCCTCGTGGCCAGGTGCAAGGTCTCTTATGAATAGAACATTTCATTACTACTGTGTTCTCGTGGCCTTCAAATTATACTATGTTGCAAATCTAAGGAAAAGTCAGCAATTCCTGTGTTAATCATGTCTTTATAGAAAATACAGTCTTTGTCTATTGTATTAGATGTGCTGGGAAATTCTGTCATGTAAGGTAGTTTTAAAATGAACAAGTTAGGTTATGAGGACAAAATGGAGGATTGAAGAAGTCAGGTTAGGAGGACAAAATGGAGGATTGTCACAGTATAAAGTTAAAATGGAGTTAGTGCAATAATTGAATACACGTACAATAAGGATTTTTAAATAATCCCATATCAACCGCACCCTCACAAACACACAGCACCTTTACAAACACACAACACCCTCACACACAGCACACTAACAACACCCTCGCAAACACACACACACAAACAGCACCCTCAGAAATACATGGCACCCTCACACACACAGCACCCTCACACACACAGCACCCTCACACACACATCACACAAACAGCACCCTCACACACACAGCACCCTCACACAGCACACTAACAGGACCCTAACACACACACACAAACACCCTCACACACAAACAGCACCCTCACACACACACACACACACACAAACACCCTCACCCACATAGCACACTACCAGCACCCTCACACATACACACACACAGCAGCACCCTTACACACACCACCCTCACACAGCACACTAACAGCACACACACACACACACACACACACACACACAGCAGTGTATGTATATATGTGTGTGTGTATATATATATATACATATACATGCGGCGTGTGTTTGTGCTTTAGGGTGCACACCCTAATGCAATAGGCTGCGCACGCCTATGTGGTCTTTAGTAGTTTCACAGTCAATTAGAGCCGCAGAGGGACCCCTTGCTCTTTCATCCATGTGAGTCAGGAAAGCCTCAAATATAGCATCCAGCTTCTGAAGTGTTGACACATGTTGTGCCAAGACAGCAGGCCCGGTCGTCATCACCTCAAGCGTAGATGCAGAGTGCCTCTGGTGGGGCATATATTGAAGATTAGGCAGATGTTCTCCTGGGACCAGGATGACCCCCACCAGTCCAGAGGCGAGTTGCCAGCAATCTGGGACTGCAGGAGAGCGTCTGCCTCCCCTGCACCGACCATGGTAGGCTGCTAGATATATTCGGGTGATTCCTTCAGGTATGTCAGCTTGAGTGGTATACCCATGGTCACCACGGTGTCCTCGTTCACATAACAGCCACAAAATACCAAGAAGGGCCTTTTATCAGCAGATATTTGGCAAAATGCAACATATAATTCAGGAGCTTCTGCGACTTGCGTCTGACCCACTCAGCAGTCAGGCCCCGCCCCGTATCATAGACATTTTTGTGTAGCTATTTTAATCCAAATAGCGGAAAACTTAAATTAGCCAGTTGTTCATTGACAGTCAAATGCCTTATTAGACAATGAGCTAGTTAATTTACGACTTCAAAACACTTAAGCCACTTTAACTAAGACAGTGAACAAATAGATTTTGTTGATTCTGCCGAGCTATAAAATCTAGTATGAGATAACTCAAAGAAAGAAATAGGAATGGGGGTAATGTTGAATGGTCCGACTGAAATTAAGTTAGAAGGATAAACATTTTAAAGTTTATCTTTGATGCAAAGTACAGTCATTATATTAATCTGGATATAATCTTTATAGGATATCATGTTTATTTATATATATATATATATACTTGATTTTTCTCACCCCTCCTGGGTGGTATGTTTATTCCTTATTCTCAGGTCCCCTACCAGAGACCTGGGAGTTTGAGGGATTTGCGCAATATCTTAGCCGTTCCGAGCACTGCACTCTTCTGGACAGCAATCTCAGATGTCCCAACTGGAATCTGTTGAGGACACTCCCCCAACTTGGGAGTCAAAGCCCCAAGTGCTCCTATCACAACTGGGACTACTACTGCTTTTACTTTCCACATCCTTTCTAGTTCTTCTTTCAGTCCTTGGTGTTACTCCAGCTTCTCATGTTCCTTCTTCCTGATGTTATAGTCACTGGGTATTGCCACATCTTTGTCTACCACCACAATGTCGGGTTGGTTGGCCACAATGGCCAGAACTTGCTTGTCTGTCTGGATCTTGAATTCCCACAGGATCTTAGCCCTGTCATTCTCGACTACCCTTTGTGGTATCTCCCATCTGGACCTAGGCAGGTCAAATCCATATTCTGTGCAGATGTTTTGGTACACAATCCCAACAACTTGGTTGTGTGTCTGAGACAGTCCACACTATCTTTTTTCCTATCTAATATATATTATTAATGCATGTAGTTATAGGACACACTTTTATACATATATATTTAGAAGTGTTGGTACCTAATCGAGAATATGTCTTTAAATCTTTTGAATGAGTGGCATGTCATATGGTTTAAGATAATTTATGTTTTTAAACTTTGGAACTAAAACATGAAGTGACAAACTAAATGTAGTTATTTGCTATATCATCTGGAATAAGGTTCATGTGATTATTATTATTATTATTATTATTATATTTATACAGCACCGTCAAATTCCACAGCGCTTTACAATGGGTGGACGAACAGACATGTAGTTGTAACCAGACAAGTCGTAAGGGCCTAGACGGGACATACTTGTGTATAAGGGAGGATAGATATGTGGGAGCAGCATTATGTAGAGATTTGAATGCAAGAACCAGAATTTTAAATTGAGTTCTATATTTTATAGGAAGCCAATGTAGGGACTGACAGAAGGGTGAGGCATGGGAGGTGCGGGCGGACAGGAAGATGAGCCTCACTGCCGCATTCATTATGGACTGTAATGGCACAAGTTGGGAGCACGTAAGACCACTGAGAAGCAGATTACAGCAGTCAAGGTGAGAAAGGACAGTGGAATGGACCAACACCTTAGTCGCATCTGGCATTAAGTAGGGGCGGATGCGCGCAGTGTTTTTGAGATGGAAATGACAGGATTTTGTGATAGATTGAACATGAGGCTTGAAGGAGAGGTCGGAGTCAAAGAGAACACCTAGGCAGCGAGCCTGCGTGGTGAAGCTGATGGTAGCACCGTTGACTTGGAGGGAGACAGACACAGGAGTAACAACACTTGAGGGAGGAAAGACCAGAATTTCAGTTTTGGTCAAGTTTAGTTTAAGGACCATCCAGTTAGAAACCGCAGAGAGGCAGTCAGAGACACTAGTCAAGAGGGACAGGGAGAGATCAGGAGAGGACAGGTAGATTTGAGTGTCATCTGCATAGATATGATATTGGAAGCCAAAGGAGCTAATGAGTTTACCAAGGGAGGCAGTATAGATGGAGAACAGTAGGGGACCAAGGACTGAACCTTGGGGGACACCAACAGAGAGGAGTTGGGGAGAAGAAGCAGAGTCAGAGAAAGAAACACTGAAAGAGCACTGGGAGAGGTAGGAGGAGCACCAGGAGAGAGCAATATCTTGTAGACCGATATTGCGGAGGATGAGAAGAAGCTGTTGATGATCAACAGTGTCAAAAGCCGCAGACAGGTCAAGGAGAATTAGGATAGAGTAGTGACCATGAGATTTTGCAGCGAGTAGATCATTGGATACTTTGGTCAGTGCCATTTCCACAGAGTGCGGAAACCAGACTGAAGCGGGTCTAGCAGAGAGTTGGACTCGAGGAAATCTGTCAATTTCGCATACACAATTATTTCAAGGATCTTGGATGTAAAAGGCAGTAGCGAGATAGGACGATAGTTGGATGGGGAGTTGTGGTCAAGATTGGGCTTCTTTAGAATTGGGGTTACAGTTGCATGTTTGAAGGGCGATGGAAATATACCAGAGGAGAGAGAGAGATTGAGAATTTTAGGGAGAGGTGGAGAAAGAGAAGAAGACAGAGTACAGACACTAATATAAATACACAAATGAAAATTCAGACCACCCAGGTGCAGTGAGAAAATCAATAAATAAAAAAGGATAATTACTTCCCTTTTCTTAATCAGGTAAAACAAGAGGATTCCTCTTAATCCTCACAAATATAGAAACAGGGTAGAATATACCTAAATATATACAAAATAAAAGAAAACGCTCATAGGGGATTAACGTAAAACACACGGATGCCCCTTATATTTATGTCACACTCACGAGATATATGAGGTTTTCAGGCACATCAAATTGATGAATATTCTTAGGTCCCTCAGGGTCAGAGTAGTGGTTTGGACATGTAAAGAATAATAAACATCGACATAGTGTAACTTTGTTATAAAAGTAAAAATCACAGCTTTAATGGTAGCACTTACAGTGTAACACTTGTAAAAAGGCCCATCAGAACAAGTTTTCTTCTCACATCAAGAGTGGAACGAAATGTCCTTGTTGAATTTTTCAGGTAGGCAGTACACAGTAATAAAAAATCAAATAAAATAACAAATAGTAATAGCAAACACTATTAGTCTCTACGCGTTTCGTCCGGTTCGCCGAACTTCCTCAGGAGTAGTGGAGTGCTTCAATCCTTCTGGGGCTTCCAATTTCTTTTAAATCTTTTTAAATCTTTCCCGCCGGCATTTCAATACAAATTTCCAATTTCAAACAGCTGATCGTCCGTCCGTTCATACACTCCATATATGGAGTTCCGGCTCTCCTTCGTGGAACGCACGCGCGTTCCACAGACCCGGAAATGCCCACGTTGCTCTGGGTTGGGCGGATGTGCGACACTGGAACGCACGTGCGTTCCACTCCGTCCGGTCATCAACGGCATTGGACGCAACACATATAGGAAGAGAACAAAATAGAGAAAATACAATGTAAAAAATGAATAAAAAAGCAATATAAAACATATTAAGACATATTGAATGTCCACTTTGTTATAGGACACCCAAAATAAAATATGATGCAAATCAAATGAAACACCATTCTACTTGTAGGTCTAAACAAGACCTTCCCAGCTAGTTTAAGTATTTTCTTATGTGACAGTAGCATAGCCAAAGTTACACAAATTTCCATAAACATCCAAGCACATCTTACATCTGTGACAATCAATGTAGTTATGAAGGGGTATGTGAAACAAAGGTGAGGACTCTGGGGCCATCCGGCCAAAAAATAATAATAATCTGAATATGATCGGTGGAATATTACAAAAAATATGGTAAAAATAAAAATAAAAATAAAAATTGAAAATAAAAATAAAATAAAATGAAAATGAAAATGAAAAATAAAGATAATATAAAAATACAAAAACAGAAAATCTATAAGAAAAAAATAAATCAAAATTAAAAATTAAAATAAAAATAAAAATAAAAATAAAAATAAAAATAAATAAAAATAAAAATAAAGAAAACTTGTTCTGATGGGCCTTTTTACAAGTGTTACACTGTAAGTGCTACCATTAAAGCTGTGATTTTTACTTTTATAACAAAGTTACACTATGTCGATGTTTATTATTCTTTACATGTCCAAACCACTACTCTGACCCTGAGGGACCTAAGAATATTCATCAATTTGATGTGCCTGAAAACCTCATATATCTCGTGAGTGTGACATAAATATAAGGGGCATCCGTGTGTTTTACGTTAATCCCCTATGAGCGTTTTCTTTTATTTTGTATATATTTAGGTATATTCTACCCTGTTACTAATATAAATACCTATGTTCACATGTGTCAGCAGAATTTTAATTAACAATTCCAGGAAGTGAGAATACATCAAAATCATCTATCAGACAAGAGCCACACCTTGTCTGATGAATGATTTTAAATGTTGGTTTAATTTAATTAATCAAAATTGTATTCTTCATTATCATTACCATTAACAAATCTGATTGGAGAATGTTAAAACCACATAAGATATCTGAGATAAGGAAACTTTGAAATGTTATAGTAACTAGAGGAAGAGTCACACATTATGCCTATCTAGAATCATCACTCTCTTTAATGTTTATCTTACAATGAGTTTATTTCACCTTACTATTAAACTTAACTATTCATATTCACTATTCTCCTGACAATCTGAACTTTACAGCAAGT
Organism: Pelobates fuscus; assembly: GCF_036172605.1. Classification (NCBI taxonomy): domain Eukaryota; kingdom Metazoa; phylum Chordata; class Amphibia; order Anura; family Pelobatidae; genus Pelobates; species Pelobates fuscus. The sequence goes on from NC_086320.1 coordinate 16,485,487, forward strand.
TATCTCGCTATTTTCCATTCCTTACCTATTGAGAAAGCAAGAAAAAACAGTGACTAGGTGGTAATTATAAAATTTATATGATGTTTATATTTTGTATAGGTATGAATAGTGATGTCGCGAACATAAAATTTTCGGTTCGCGAACGGCGAATGCGAACTTCCGCAAATGTTCGCGAACGGGCGAACCCGGCAAACCAGATAATAATGGTGGGGGGGGGGGGCTACCATCCTCCCCCCCAGCCCCCACCCCTGAGCGGTGGGTGGGGGCCCTTAAAAAACAATAAGGGGGGACCTACTGTCCCCCCTGGCCCACACCCCTGAGCAGTGGGTGGGGGCCCTAAATAAAGAGAGGGGGGGCCTACTGTCCTCCCCCTGGCCCCCACCCCTGAGCAGTGGGTGGGGGCCCTAGATAATAATGGTGGGGGGACCTACCGTCCTCCCCCCGACCCCCACCCCTGAGCAGTGGTGGAGGCCCTAAAAAAACAATAAGGGGGGACCTACTGTCCTCCCCATGGCCCCCATCCCTGAGCAGTGGGACCCTAAAAATAGTGAGGGGGGAATAAAATAACTAACCTGTAAAAAAAATTAACCTTACCATTTGACATCTTTTTTCTAAAATCTTAATTTTTCAGCCCCAAAAAAGGCCAAATAAAAAGCCATCACACCCGACGAACTTAAAATAAAATAAAAAACCAGAGCGCAAAAAAAAAACCTGACGAAAAAGAAAAAACGAGCACATAAAAATAATCCATCTTCACCCATGGAGGGCTCCGCGCAGTCTGAGCTATGCAGGGTGGGGGAAGGCTTATCAAGCCTTCCCCCGCCCTGCAATTAGGCTAAGAACACTCTGATTGGTGGGTTTAAGCCAATCAGAGTGCTTTTTGTCATTTTACACAGCGTGGGAAAGTTCTTTGGAATTTTTCCATGCTGTGTAAAATGACAAAGAGCACTCTGATTGTTGGGCTTGAAATCCATCCAATCACAGTGCTCTGTGTAATTTTACACAGCGTGGGAAAGTTCTGTGGAATTTTCCCACGCTGTGTAAAATTACAAAGAGCACTGTGATTGGATGGATTTCAAACCACCCAATCAGAGTGCTTTGTGTCATTTTACACAGCGTGGGAAAGTTCTTTGGCATTTTCCCACGCTGAGTAAAATGACAAAGAGCACTCCGATTGGCTTAAACCAGCCATTGTATAACGATTGTATAACAATGTTTGGTATTTAGTGAATATTCCCCTATATAACAATGTTTGGCATTTAGTGAATATTCCCCTATATAACAATGTTTGGCATTTAGTGAATATTCCCCTGTATAACAATGTTTGGTATTTAGTGAATATCCCCCTATATCACAATGTTTGGTATTTAGTGAATATCCCCCTATATCACAATGTTTGGTATTTAGTGAATATCCCCCTATATCACAATGTTTGGTATTTAGTGAATATTCCCCTATATAACGTTTGGCATTTAGTGAATATTCCCCTGTATAACAATGTTTGGCATTTAGTGAATATTCCCCTGTATAACAATGTTTGGAATTTAGTGAATATTCCCATAAATAACAATGTTTGGCATTTAGTGAATATTCCCCTGTATAACAATGTTTGGCATTTAGTGAATATTCCCCTGTATAACAATGTTTGGCATTTAGTGAATATTCCCCTGTATAACAATGTTTTGCATTTAGTGAATATTCCCCTGTATAACAATGTTTGGTATTTAGTGAATATTCCCCTGTATAACAATGTTTGGCATTTAGTGAATATTCCTCAGCATAACAATGTTTGGAATTTAGTGAATATTCCCCTATGTAACAATGTTTGGCATTTAGTGAATATTCCCCTATATAACAATGTTTGGCATTTAGTGAATATTCCCCTATGTAACAATGTTTGGCATTTAGTGAATATTCCCCTGTATAACAATGTTTGGTATTTAGTGAATATTCTCCTGTATAACAATGTTTGGTATTTAGTGAATATTCCCCTGTATAACAATGTTTGGCATTTAGTGAATATTCCCCTATGTAACAATGTTTGGCATTTAGTGAATATTCCCCTGTATAACAATGTTTGGCATTTAGTGAATATTCTCCTGTATAACAATGTTTGGTATTTAGTGAATATTCCCCTGTATAACAATGTTTGGCATTTAGTGAATATTCCCCTGTATAACAATGTTTGGTATTTAGTGAATATTCCCCTGTATAACAATGTTTGGCATTTAGTGAATATTCCCCTATATAACAATGTTTGGCATTTAGTGAATATTCCCCTATATAACAATGTTTGGCATTTAGTGAATATTCCCCTGTATAACAATGTTTGGCATTTAGTGAATATTCTCCTGTATAACAATGTTTGGTATTTAGTGAATATTCCCCTGTATAACAATGTTTGGCATTTAGTGAATATTCCCCTGTATAACAATGTTTGGCATTTAGTGAATATTCCCCTATATAACAATGTTTGGCATTTAGTGAATATTCCCCTATATAACAATGTTTGGCATTTAGTGAATATTCCCCTGTATAACAATGTTTGGCATTTAGTGAATATTCCCCTGTATAACAATGTTTGGTATTTAGTGAATATAGGGGAATATAACAATGTTTGGCATTTAGTGAATATTCCCCTATATAACAATGTTTGGCATTTAGTGAATATTCCCCTATATAACAATGTTTGGCATTTAGTGAATATTCCCCTGTATAACAATGTTTGGCATTTAGTGAATATTCCACTGTATAACAATGTTTGGCATTTAGTGAATATTCCCCTATATAACAATGTTTGGCATTTAGTGAATATTCCCCTATATAACAATGTTTGGCATTTAGTGAATATTCCCCTGTATAACAATGTTTGGCATTTAGTGAATATTCTCCTGTATAACAATGTTTGGTATTTAGTGAATATTCCCCTGTATAACAATGTTTGGTATTTAGTGAATATTCCCCTGTATAACAATGTTTGGCATTTAGTGAATATTCCCCTGTATAACAATTTTTGGCATTTAGTGAATATTCCCCTATATAACAATGTTTGGCATTTAGTGAATATTCCCCTGTATAACAATGTTTGGTATTTAGTGAATATTCCCCTGTATAACAATGTTTGGCATTTAGTGAATATTCCCCTGTATAACAATGTTTGGCATTTAGTGAATATTCCCCTATATAACAATGTTTGGCATTTAGTGAATATTCCCCTATATAACAATGTTTGGCATTTAGTGAATATTCCCCTGTATAACAATGTTTGGCATTTAGTGAATATTCCCCTATATAACAATGTTTGGTATTTAGTGAATATTCCCCTATATAACAATGTTTGGCATTTTGTGAATATTCCCCTATGTAACCATGTTTGGCATTTAGTGAATATTCCCCTATATAACAATGTTTGGCATGTAGTGAATATTCCCCTGTATAACAATGTTTGGTATTTAGTGAATATTCCCCTGTATAACAATGTTTGGCATTTAGTGAATATTCCCCTGTATAACAATGTTTGGTATTTAGTGAATATTCCCCTGTATAACAATGTTTGGCATTTAGTGAATATTCCCCTGTATAACAATGTTTGGCATTTAGTGAATATTCCCCTGTATAACAATGTTTGGCATTTAGTGACTATTCCCCTATATAACAATGTTTGGCATTTAGTGAATATTCCCCTGTATAACAATGTGTGGCATTTAGTGAATATTCCCCTATATAACAATGTTTGGTATTTAGTGAATATTCCCCTGTATAACAATGTTTGGCATTTAGTGAATATTCCCCTATATAGCAATGTTTGGCATTTAGTGAATATTCCCCTATATAGCAATGTTTGGCATTTAGTGAATATTCCCCTGTATAACAATGTTTGGCATTTAATGAATATTCCCCTATATAACAATGTTTGGCATTTAGTGAATATTCCCCTATATAACAATGTTTGGCATTTAGTGAATATTCCCCTGTATAACAATGTTTGGTATATAGTGAATATTCCCCTGTATAACAATGTTTGGTATTTAGTGAATATTCTCCTATATAACAATGTTTGGTATTTAGTGAATATTCCCCTGTATAACAATGTTTGGTATTTAGTGAATATTCCCCTATATAACAATGTTTGGCATTTAGTGAATATTCCCCTATATAACAATGTTTGGTACTTAGTGAATATTCCCCTGTATAACAATGTTTAGCATTTAGTGAATATTCCCCTGTATAACAATGTTTGGCATTTAGTGAATATTCCCCTGTATAACAATGTTTGGCATTTAGTGAATATTCCCCTGTATAACAAAGTTTGGCATTTAGTGAATATTCCTCTATATAACAATGTTTGGTATTTAGTGAATATTCCCCTGTATAACAATGTTTGGCATTTAGTGAATATTCCCCTGTATAACAATGTTTGGTATTTAGTGAATATTCCCCTATATAACAATGTTTGGCATTTAGTGAGTATTCTCCTGTATAACAATGTTTGGCATTTAGTGAATATTCTCCTGTATAACAATGTTTGGCATTTAGTGAATATTCCCCTATATAACAATGTTTGGTATTTAGTGAATATTCCCCTGTATAACAATGTTTGGCATTTAGTGAGTATCCCCCTGTATAACAATGTTTGGTATTTAGTGAATATTCCCCTATATAACAATGTTTGGCATTTAGTGAATATTCCCCTATGTAACAATGTTTGGTATTTAGTGAATATTCCCCTGTATAACAATGTTTGGCATTTAGTGATTATTCCCCTATATAACAATGTTTGGCATTTAGTGAATATTCCCCTATATAACAATGTTTGGCATTTAGTGAATATTCCCCTGTATAACAATGTTTGGCATTTAGTGAATATTCCCCTGTATAACAATGTTTGGCATTTAGTGAATTTTCCCCTGTATAACAATGTTTGGCATTTAGTGAATATTCCCCTATATAAAAATGTTTGGCATTTAGTGAATATTTCACTGTATAACAATGTTTGGTATTTAGTGAATATTCCCCTATATAACCATTTTTGGCATTTAGTGAATATTCCCCTATATAACAATGTTTGGAACTTATTGAATATTCCCCTGTACTTAATCCACCAATCAGAGTGTTATGTGTCAAATTACACAGCGTGGGAAAATTCCACAGAACTTTCCCACGCTGTGTAAAATGACACAGAGCACTCTGATTGGTGGATTTTCAAACCAACCAATCAGAGTGCTGTGACAGGTAAATGTCACAGCACTCTGACTTACCTGTCAGTCTCTTCATTTACCTGTCAGGCCTAAACCCACCAATCAGAGTGCTCTGAGCCTAATTGCAGGGCGGGGCAAGGCTTTATAAGCCTTCCCCCGCCCTGCAGAGCTCAGTCTGCGCGGAGCCCTCGCTGGGTGAAGATGGATTTTTTTTTTGCGCTTGTTTTTTTTTTTTTATTGCGTCGGTTATTATGGATATTTATTTGGCCTTTTTTGGGGCTGAAAAAAAGAAGATTTTAGAAGAAAGAAAACATCGAATGGTAAGTTCTTTTTTTTTTTTTACAGGTTCTTAGTTAAATGTCCCCTATCATTATTGTTAGGGTGAGGGGGGTAAGGGGGATCATTTTTTTGGGGGGTAGGGGGTGACTAGGGGTTTGGGGACCCCTAGTCACCTGGAGGGGGCATTTTTTTTAGGGCCCCCACCCGCCGCTCAGGGGTGGTGGCCGGGGTGAGGACAATAGGTCCCCCCTATTGGTATTTAGGGCCCCCACCCGCCGCTCAGGGGTGGGGGCCCGGGGGAGGACAATAGGTCCCCCCCAAAATTTGTATTTAGGGCCCCCACACACCGCTCAGGTGTGGGGGCCAGGGGGAGGACATTAGGCCCCCCCAATTTGTGTTTAGGGCCCCCACCCACCGCTCAGGGGTGGGGGAGGACAATAGGTCCTCCCCACTTTTTTTACTTTAGGGCACCCACCCACTCATGGAGGGGGGGACCCTTTTTTTTAAATAGTAATAGGGGGCGGACCGAACATCAGCATATGTTCGCCATCCGTGGCAAACGCAAACACGCAATGTTCGCTAGGATTTATTCGCCAGCGAACCGTTCGGGACATCACTAGGTATGAACATTACCTGATCCAACATTTCAAATAATTTATTCCCTTTGGGAGAAATAGTCACTGTATATAAAATCTGTGTCTGCAGCTCAGATTGTAAATATGCAATAATTCTAAAGATACTAATCCTGTAATTATTGATACATTTGTTTGTTGAATTTAAATATTATTCAAAATGAATTATTTTGTAAATACTTGTAGAATTTGGTTAGTGCAGATACAGAGACTATGTGTAATTTTACAAGAATCTTCTTTCGAACATTTGTTGATATTATTTTATTGGTTTGTTCTATGTAATATTATTGCATACTAATATAGTGATATATTATTCTGTTTTATTATCATTTTTTCAATGCATTTGCATATTGCCATTTGACAATCCAAGCTGAGAGAGTTTAGTTGCTGAGTGGATTGGAAAAAGTTAATTTGGTTTGCAACCATTTGTAGAAATAGTTGGATTTTATTAGAGAATGTCTATGCTTCTTTATTGCAGGAGACATTGTAAAGTGATACACTGTCATATTATGGTGAAGAATTTCAAATGTTCATGCAATATGTTATGCTGAGTTATTGCCTGTGTTTGTGATAACTTATTTAAGCCTCTAACTAAATTGCCTGTTATCCAGATTTCATTGTCTACTCTGGCAATTATATTCTGACATGTTTGAAACAATTTTCTTTGTTGCGTGTTGTATGATCACTAATTATGTTACTGTTGTATAGACTGATGTTGTTTCAATAAATTCATTTTTAAGTAATATAGGTATTGTATGCATTGTTTTTTTAATATTAAGTTAAACTACAGGAATGTAATATCAGAGATAAAATAGTATGTATTTCTTCGAATACAAATTGTGGGTAGGGCCCTGTAATAATTAATATTGCCATGTTGACATTCAGATTAATATTCATATTATCAATAACTAATAATGTACTACAAATTAAATTATTGTTTTTTTATTCCTTTCACTAAATATTATTTTTAATATTTTGTCCCACAATTATCCCTACCTAATGTACAAACAGGGATGTAGGCCTAGGGCTAGGGTGGCAAGTGGGATGGGAGCAGGCTGTTATTTTGGGCCAGATTGCCAAGTCTGTATAAGTAGTGGTTACATGTATTGGTTCTAGGCTTAGAGTGGGGTTAAAATTAACATTCGGTTACATGATGTGCATTTTAACAGGAGTTAAACCTAGGACGGAAAATATATTTTTCAGGTTTAGGCTTTGAGTGCTTAAATGTGGGACTAAGGAAATTATTTTTTTAGGTGTTGGGAGGGGCTACATTTATAATAAGGTAAAGGTGGTGTTCAGGGGATGTGCAGTTTGAAGGAATATTTGCAAAGTACCCGCTCTTTGTTGTCTTTTGTACTCCTGGGAGTCAATTGATAACAGAGATGAAAAAGCTGTTATACATTGTGCATCACTCAATGCTGTTGCTGTTCCTCCTGCAAGGCATTTCCTATGTGAGAGGCTGTTAGTGAGCTGATGGGAAGTGATCATTCCACTTCCTGTCCAGCCTCAAACACAGACACTGGAAGATCTGGGACAGCACTGAGTTTTACACAATTTACAACTGCTCTTGCAGCTCTGCAATCAATCATAGGAGGCTGATTGAACCACAGAGGACACTGATCAAGGTCCTTGGTACTTATCTCACCCCACCAGCACACTTGTGCTTCAAAAAGATATATTAGAAGTGCTGAAAACAGACACCCCCTACAGGATAGGTGCCTCTAGCCAGCTGCCTACTCTGCTTAATGGGAAATCCATCCCTGGGCAGCCTTTGTAAATGCTCAGTCATTCTTCATAGGTCATCCACACTGAGATCTGTGAGTTTTATGCCATTTAATTGTATTTGCTTCCAAAGTCAAAGTCAAAAGTTGCCTGCCCTCCCATGACTACCCTAATGTATTATTTAACCCCTTAAGCACTAAACTTCTGGGATAAAAGGGAATCATGACTTGTCACACATGTCATGTGTCCTTAAGGGGTTAAACCCACTGCAACAGAAAAGTGCCAGCAAAGAAAAATCACCTAAACTGACTGGTATATGCAGAAATTAATTCTCTACTAACAACCTAAAAGTTGCACCTTTGCATTATCAATGAAAGAGTTCATCCAACTGTCTGTGTTGTTTTATCCAGCTATGTTGACGGTGTTGATTCTTTGAGCCTCATGCTCAGTTTATTCATATTAAATCATATTTACTAATAGAATTTAAGTGTAATTATATTATTCATGACCAGGGTCATGCAGCTCAAGTCATATTCAGTGATTTAACACACCTCTCTATGCACAGTTTACCTATTAATATAGAACAACTAAGTCAATTATGACTAAGTTCATGATATTGCTATCTTGAGCTACTGAACCCTCACTCAGTAACAATAGAGAAACTGGAGGAAAATATTCAATTTGGGTACTGTAGAAAAACTGTACACATTCAAAACTAAATTTATACGCAATAACTCTGTTACTTGAATCTTTGATACATATTTAATTTGATTTCTTTACCACATCCCCAGGAGGACGAATAAGTACAAATAATTACAATAAACATATCCAGCAGTCATAACTAATTATCAGCAATTTTAATTGGTTTCAATCATCGCAGTTAGAGATGTTTTCTATCCTTTGATCAGTAGGGCATCTCCAGAGATTTTAACATGGCAAATAGTTTAATTGCATAATTAATAAAAACAAAACTCATTATGTTTCTTTTAGATGTATATTTTATAAATGTAATACTTCTGTTCAGGCAAAACTATAACAAAAATATATACTTAATAATTCACTATAAATGCCTAAAGCTGAGCGTATAAGGAGGACTGTGAAACAATATTCGATTTTTTTCATAATGTAGGAATGTTAGCAGAAATAGATAAAATATTAGAGGAATTATGAAAAAAATATATAAAACTTATACAGTGAAATAAAAAGTACTGATTTCAGAGCTGGGAGAAAGTAAAATGTTGGTGTGAAAGTGGGAGCAGCTAATTTAAGACTTTTGTTTTACAGAATATAACCTACATAAATGTCAGAAAAATTAAACATTTGTTAGATCAGATTCTAGTACGAGAGGTTCACCATGAATACATGTGATGTTTGTTTTTTATTTGTAATTATTTGTTATGTGTGTAACTTGATTAACTGGTTTTATTTAAACTAATGCAAACACTTTTTATACAAACTATGTAATAAAATGATAAAAGTGTAATAGTGTATTGGCATGTGAGAGCTAAGGTTCACTTCTCCCTAATTAGTATTGCAGATTCTCTGTATGCACTAGACGTGTACATGGTGAACATTTTTGGTTCTGATGAATTTCAGACAAAAAAGTTTTGGTTAGATTCAAAATGTTGGTTTCATTTAAAAAATAATTAGTTCTTCCAAACTTGGAGTTGATTTAATACCAGCCGATAGATGATAACCGGGGCTTCTTGGATTCTGATAAGTCTTTTAACTGTCCAAAGCTACAATCCGGAGCTATTTAATATAGAGATGTAAAACTTATTAGAAACCAGGCAATTTTGATATTTCTTTTGAAGCATTTAATTATTTTGCAATTTGGTGATTCGATATTATTTATTAAGTATTTAAGAACCCTGAAATGGGCTTATAGACTTCCATAGTAAACAGACCGAGGCAGTGGCAATGTATGTTGATGCTGACAACTTATCTTTTCCAATTTCACAGCTCAAGGTTGCTCACTGTTTAGTGCCCCCACTGTTCATTGTTTGTGAGATATTGTTTAGATCACATACCCCCACTGTTAGTGAAGCTTTCCTGTTTTTATGTATCCGCATCTTTTTGCTGATGAATTATATAAGCCCAATTCAGGATCGCTAAATGCTTGATAAATGATACTGATTCACTGACGTCTGTATTCTCAATGGAAAATATAAAAATACTTACAGAAAGTATTGAAATTACCTGGCTTCGGAAGCCAGTTTATCTGAAATTTATAGGCCCCTGATACATTTTAAATCCCTTACAGTCAATTGTTCTCTAATGTTAAAAGGTTTATCAAAATCACCTACTGACTTATATTAAATCAAGTAAAATTTGTAAAATAATGCAATGCCAAAGCTAGTTGATAAATTAGAAATTATTAGATTTCCACTTTGACGAACATGGCAAGGAAATAGGGTAAACTTATCATGGTATGTTCTATATGTATTGGCCAGTAGCTGTTTACTAAAATCAGATAGTAGTATAATATAAAGCAATTTCTGAAGCTGTATTGGCAAATGCCTAAAGTACACAAAAAATGCTCCCCACTGCGACATCCAGACTGGATTGGAAAATGCTGTACTGGGACTTTGACTTCCAGTAATGAGCTTCCTTGAAGCATCTGTTTGGTAAGCATTACTCTGTTTACAATTATCATGTTTGCATTCTCTCTCAGTCCCCCAAGAAGCAAGAAGGAACCTATATGGTAAAGTTACAGGAGCCAGACACATTACATGTCACTACATCTACTCCAGAAGAGTACTGTGCTGAACAGGGTTGGCATTAAAATCTCAGGACCACTTGCAAAACTATTTTCCAGTCACCCTCCCTATGTTAACTACACATCACACACACACTTACACAGATATACAGACAGACAGACACACACACACATTTTCAGATACATACACACAAAGGCAGTTACATACTCAGGGATAAGCATTCCAAGACGCAGGTTTACATTCTCAAACACATAGATATACTTTTCTAGACATATGCACACCTACATACACACATGCACACTGCCTCATAAGAGATACATACAGTACATCCCATTATACATAGGCACAAATGCCTTCATTTTGAACCAGTTTGTCTAATAATAAATTGTACAATCTTTTGCCCCTATCTGTTGTTAATTTATAAAACGTACCATGTTTCTGAAAATAAAGTCCCTTTTTGAAGAAAAGTAATTATAATAACAAGCAAACAAAATGTACGTTTATCCAACGGTGTGGTGGTAGGCGAGAGGGAGAATGGGATTATGTGTATAAAAGGATGTCCGAACTAGGCTTTAACCACTCACAGATAACATATTATTACAGTTTATTATATATTCACAATTTATTGCATAATTACAGCTTATTGTATAATTTCAGTTTATTGTGCCACTGTATCTTACTGTAAAATCATCCCTTTTTTTAAAGCCTATGGTATCACACCTTTTTTGTATTATTACATAGTGTATCATTACTGTTAATTGTATTATTACACATAGTTGCATTATTACAGCGTATTGCATGATTACACCTTGTTCATTATTACATCCTATTAAAGCATTAAAACTTGCTGTATTATTGTATCTTAAATTATCATTACAATTGCTTGCATGATTACAGCTTATTGTAATGTAACAGCTCATTATATTATTGCAGAGTGCAGTTTCATTGCTGCTTATTGTATGATTACATAGTGTTTCTGAATACATCTTATTGTAGCATTGCTGCTTATTGTATGATTACATATTGTTTCTGAATACATCTTATTGTAGCATTGCAGTTTATTGTATGATTACATATTGTTTCTGAATACATCTTATTGTATCATTGCAGCTTATTATGTTATTGCTGCATTATACCATCTTGCTATGTCATTAGTCAGAGCTGGCCTTACGCCTGTGTGAAAAATCTTAATAGCGCCACTCCCTGTGAGACCATCTGATAGCAATAGCTGCATTTTACTCGGCTATTTAAACCCTGTAAGGTAAAAATGACTGTTCATGCTGAATGACAATGTGTTAAACAGACCGGGACAGGACACCCAGACCACTTAACTGAGTCAAAAAGTAAATTCCCTGCTATTGGGCAACTCCAGCAATGCTTTGCTAGCTCTGGATCTGCTATTTACAGTTGCAAGAAAAAGTATGTGAACCCTTTGGAATGATATGGATTTCTGCACAAATTGGTCATAAAATGTGATCTGATCATCATCTAAGTCACAACAATAGACAATCACAGTCTGCTTAAACTAATAACACACAAAGAATGAAATGTTGCCATGTTTTTATTGAACACACCATGTAAACATTCACAGCACAGGTGGAAAAAGTATGTGAACCCCTAGACTAATGACATCTCCAAGAGCTAATTGGAGTGAGATGTCAGCCAACTGGAGTCCAATCAATGAGATGAGATTGGAGGTGTTGGTTACAGCTACACTGCCCTATAAAAAACACACACCAGTTCTGGGTTTGCTTTTCACAAGAAGCATTGCCTGATGTGAATGATGCCTCGCACAAAAGAGCTCTCAGAAGACGATTAAGAATTGTTGACTTGCATAAAGCTGGAAAGGGTTATAAAAGTATCTCCAAAAGCCTTGCTGTTCATTAGTCCACGGTAAGACAAATTGTCTATAAATGGAGAAAGTTCAGCACTACTGCTACTCTCCCTAGGAGTGGCCGTCCTGTAAAGATGACTGCAAGAGCACAGCGCAGACTGCTCAATGAGGTGAAGAAGAATCCTAGAGTGTCAGCTAAAGACTTACAAAAGTCACTGGCAAATGCTAACATCCCTGTTTTTTATTGTAGCGAATCTACAATACGTAAAACACTAAACAAGAATGGATTTCATGGGAGGATACCACAGAGGAAGCCACTGCTGTCCAAACAAGACATTGCTGCATGTTTACAGTTTGCACAAGAGCACCTGGATGTTCCACAGCAGTACTGGCAAAATATTCTGTGGACAGATGAAACCAAAGTTGAGTTGTTTGGAAGAAACACACAACACTATGCGTGGCGAAAAAGAGGCACACACAACACACCAACATCAAAACCTCATCCCAACTGTGAAGTATGGTGGTGGGGGCATCATGGTTTGGAGCTGCTTTGCTGCGTCAGGGCCTGGACGGATTCTATCATCGAAGGAAAAATGAATTCCCAAGTTTATTTTGCAGGAGAACTTAAGGCCATCTGTCTACCAGCTGAAGCTCAACAGAAGATGGGTGTTGCAACAGGACAATGACCCAAAGCATAGAAGTAAATCAACAACAGAATGGCTTAAACAGAAGAAAATACGTCTTCTGAAGTGGCCCAGTCAGAGTCCTGACCTCAACCCGAATGAGATGCTGTGGCATGACCTCAAGAAAGCGATTCACACCAGACATCCCAAGAATATTGCTGAACTGAAACAGTTCTGTAAAGAGTAATGGTCAAGAATTACTCCTGACCGTTGTGCACGTCTGATCTGCAACTACAGGAAACGTTTGGTTGAAGTTATTGCTGCCAAAGAAGGTTCAACCAGTTATTAAATCCAAGGATTCACATACTTTTTCCACCTGCACTGTGAATGTTTACATGGTGTGTTCAATAAAAACATGGCAACATTTCATTCTTTGTGTGTTATTAGTTTAAGCAGACTGTGATTGTCTATTGTTGTGACTTAGATGATGATCAGATGAAATTTTTTTGACCAATTTGTGCAGAAATCCATATCATTCCAAAGGGTTCACATAATTTTTCTTGCAACTGTATGCATCCTTAGAAAGTTCTATTTGTGTGCAATTTCTGTGAATGTAGAAATGTTTTTGTATGGGGTATAGTTGAGTGAATGTTTGTGTAGGGGGTGTGCTTGTGTGTAGTTTTGGCATAAAAGGGAAATGTATGTGTTTAGTGTTAGTGTTTTAATGTAAGGTTTTTTAAAGTAGTGTTATTTTTTACATTCTTTATTTTTGAAAGTGCAGCGTTACTGACATTAAATGATAAAGACAGTTGGTATATAGCATATCGTAAAACTGCACATTTTTATAACATGAAAACATAGGTAGGTGCATGCTATCATGCCAACAGGACTACACCGGAATCTGGACAGGAAATCCCAACTCTGGGCACATCCTAGCGCTGACCTTATGCAGTAATCAAAGGCCATAGGCATGGCTAGGCTCGTAGCTAATAAACAGTAAGACACTAAATTAAAAATAATCCCCAATATCCCGGGATCCGCTTGCCTGTATCGTTCGTAATTTTTTTGAGCACTTCCCATTGCTGTGGGACTCAGGAAGCTTAACTGGGGCAGGTATGAACCCCAATTTTTGTGCCTGAAAGCAGGATTTTGGCAGTCACAACTCGAAGCTAACAAATGGCATGTCCAGTCAGCTCACGGGTTGGCTCTGCTACACTTTTAAGTAGTGTTGATGTTTGAATGCTTGAGTGTGTTGGTATGTAAATGCAGGTTTGTGTTTGTGTGTAGTGTTGGTGTTTGAATGCAGGACAGCTTTTGCGTACAGAAGTGGTGTTGGAATGTAGTGGTGTTTTTGTGTGTAATATTGGTGATTGCATGCATGTGTATACATAAATTCACATATAGGTGCACATTGTCATACACAGAATCACACATAACATGCCACACACAGATCCCTAAATACAACTTTGCCCAAGAGATACACACAGATTGACACACATGAGCAGAGATACATATACTGCCTTACACAAACACACACATAGAAACACTCCCCATATTTCTCCTGTGATGTTGGGGTGCATACCTCAACTGCCTCCCCCAGATTCCTGTGTACCTGACTCCCAGGGTACACCTCTGCATTACCCAAGAGTGTTCAATTCCTGTCCTGGTGGTCCAGTGGCTGTCAGTCTTTTTCCCTATTTTTATTATTTTTTATTATTTATAAAGTGCCAACGCATTCCATAGTGCTGTATTTTGACTGTTATCTAATGTTTATTCCCTGGCAGTCCAGTGGCTATTAGCTTGTGTTTATTTTCTGGTGGTCCAGTGGCTGTTAGTATGTATATCCAAGTGGTCCAGTGGCTGCTTAGGTACATATTGCCTGGTGGTCCAGTGGTGTACCACATTGTCTGTACCTGCTGCTGGTACAGACCATCATGTCCTCTCTTTCGTGATTCACACAGTTGAGTCAGAGTGCAACCGAGGAGATTCCCAGCTAGTTAGTTAATGCTAGAACCGCGCGGGAGAGGACATGATGGTCTGTACCAGCAGTAGGTACAGACAATGCGGTACACCACCAGACCACCAGGGAGACATTTCTATTCAATATATTTTAGATCTGGGAATATATTAGATAAAAATGTCATACATGGGGGCTGCATAATCCCTTAGGGGGTTCCTGCTGTTGTGCCGGCCATCTGGCACCCTATGCAACCACACTACTTGCACACCTCTAAGGCCTGACCTGATTACAGTTTATTGTTTTAATACAGATTTCTATATAATTACAGCTTATTGTATTGATTATCGTGCAAGGAACCTTTAAATGCAGTCTTTCTCGGTTTTATCAAATCTTTCATTTTCTTCTTGCCATGTTAAGCCTCTTTTATATCTGCATTATATATTCACCTCTATCAAGCACCATGATCACTTGGAATATAACCATAGGCTATGAGTGTGAAAGTGGGGATTAGTGGGGATATTATTTTAATGATCAGGCACCCATCGAGTGTGAAATGAAGTCTCTTTCTAATTCTGTGATTTACTCCGGTAGGTAAGTAGGTAGGGTGCATAGCCAAGTTTGATTGATTCAGGTCATTGAGTGTTTTAGATCATTTTAATGTGGAAGGATTTCCCTGTAAAATATAATCATGATAGATGTCATCAGGTTACATTATTCTTAAAAATGACTGGAAAATCTGAATGTTAATGTACCATCTGTCGGACATTCTGAAATAGTCACAAGTTTCGCGGACAGTCTGTTGTTCCGGCAGCTTTTCTGTGTATTATAGGAGGAATGTCTATTTCGTAATAATATTTCTGTTCAGTGGAGCATCACAACCTGTGTCGAAATTATTTGAACATTTCATAATAAACTTTTCACATTTTGATTTATTTTTCTCTCGTTAATTTACTTATTAAATTGCTGAAATTTGGTTACAGTTCCCACTTTGTAAAGAAACAAAGCAAATCTGTAAATTAAAATGATTTATTAACTTGGAATGGCTGTGACTTCTGACTTCCTAACAATTCATTTTCTTGCATCCTGATTGGTCGAAAAATATACACTAAACTTTGAATGTACGAATTAAAATATAAATCACTATTGTGAATTGTATCCAAAGTGTGCCAGATTATTTCACCTCAGACAAGAACCTGATCTGGGATTTTAATGTGATACACATTTAGAACACATTTGTAAAATATTAATTTCATGTCATGCACATAGGCAGGGGAGATTCCAGAATGTATTTACTTTTTTGTATTGCTTCTTTCTCCATATCCAGACTTGGACCCCAATCCCCTTTCAAAATCAAACATTTCAAAAATCTTGCTACGTCTAGCTCCTCCAGTATCTGCATGTCAGGCTGGACAGGAAGTGGGAGAAATCATATCCCACCTGCCCAAAAACATCCTCTCACACAGGAAATGCCTTGCAGGAGAAGCAGGGACAGCATTGAGCGATGCACATTGTACAACTGCTCCTGTAGCTCTGTTTTCAATCATAGTATAGTTACTGGACTACAGAAGACATATGAGGGTGAGAACTTTGCAAATAGCCCTTCGAACACCACATGCCCTAAACACTCCTTTTCCCTAACACTAAATGTAACTCCATACTAACCCTTTACTTATTCCCAATGAAAATTATGGAAAACGTATTTGTATACACTGAAACGTTCAATAATTACTATCCAACCCCACCTACCCTGTTGCTTGCATTTTCCATAGGTAGAGAGAAGCAGAGTCATGCAGCAGGCAATGTAGCCTTCGCTCCTTCTCAACATACCTCAATTTAAACTGACAGCAGGTTCCAAGAAATGACTTTACAAACCAACAGTGTTGTTCTGTGCCACATAGTCACTTGGCAGGACATGCACAGCCCTTTATTGCTCAGTGGAGGTGCTACACATGCATTTGCACCTTAAACCTTTAGTGCACATAAGAATTGTAGCAGAAAAAAAAAAGTTTTTCAACTGGTACACTGTTATCAGGCTTAACATTAAACTGTGCTGACAGGCTAAATGTTATCTGATGTACAATTAAAAGCCCTAAGCCCTAAATCCTGTCTAAGCATTCCTTCCAAGTATTCTTACTTAGAAGGAACTGTCAAAATCTCTCTGTTGGCCATTTCTAACCTAACACCTGTCTTTTCTAGGAGCTCCATATTTTTGGTATGTGTTAGTGAATAACAGTAATAACAAAAGGTATAACAACAATAAAACTCCCATTAAGGTGTCTTTAACGTACAATAAAATATGTTTTAATACTTTGGTTTTGTTCTAAATAACATTTTCAGTTTTGTAAATAGTTATCATTACATCATGGACATCCCCTAAGTGTTCCAAATAGTCTCACCCACTGGTCACACCTCCATCTGCCCCTCATCCCTCTCTATAATAATAGTGCTCTTCTTTCTCCTTTTGAAATAACAAGAGGGATATAAACATTTATACTTCTATAAATTACCACTACTCTATATTTTTAAGGTATGCAACATAAAAAAAAAAACAAACAAAAAAAAACATCGGGGTCACCAGGAACCTCATAGTACCCTAGCAGATACTTGATTCTCTAAATATCTCACCATGAGTTCCCATATAAAAAAAAAAAAAAAGTTCTAGTTTATTTTCCTTTTGGAATCCACCCAGTGGTAAAGTAATTATAATAAATATAATATGTATTATTATGATGACACTGTTATTTCTGTATAATAATGATCACACTATTTCTGTCTCCTCAGCTCCTCTCCTGCAATATAGGTAGCGTGTTGAAGTAAAATGGTTTCAGTTGAGATGGCGGGGCCTGGCTGTCATGGAGGAAAGACACATCTCAAACTAGCTCCTCCATAAGTCTGCTCTAAACAGCTCACTGCTACCTACTCAGCACGAACTGAGACAACACCAGGAGAGAATTTTGCTCCTCGACCTAACTCACAAGCCAAGTAGCAGTCGCTTGGCTCATCAGGAGCTTATTTACTCCACCAGAGCAAATGAGGCAAAGTGCGCACCTACAGGGAGAGGCAGCTGATCTCCCCACCTGGAAATGCCTAGCAGCCACTGCCGAGCATGGGCCCCATTACCTCCCCTTGGACCAGTGGGGGTGATCCTGGTTCCCGGGAGGGAGACCTACGCTTTGGAGGAAAATGTGTTGAAGCCTCCCACACTGACAGGAAACACCGTGCTTTGCCCAATATGGCAGAGACCTCATGTTTCCCTACTTCAAGCAATAAACCGCATAATCTCAGCTCCAAGCGGCACATGTTCTTTTATCATTTCTGGTAGCGACTGGAATGGAGGATGCACTGACATACCCCACCACACACAAGTGAACACTCACACTGACAGTCAGTTTCATGTCCCCATCTGGAGTCCTCAGTGCTCCCTAAGGAGAAGGCCCAAATATGGTTGTGGAACCGACTGCAAGGTTCGTCCGAACGCACAGCGATGCAGAAACAGGCACTGAAGTAGACCACAGCTGAGTATCAAGAGCTCGAAGTATTGTGAGAAGCCCTGTTCCTGGTGCATATTATGACCCACTGACTCCCATCCTGGTTCGAAGGCCTGAAGTAGCCTTCTACAGTCCTGGACTGTGCTTTGCCCATAACTGACATCAGGTGAATTAGGGCCTGGGGACTAAGTGTACAGCGCTCATGCCAACGAACATTGCCTTTTTTGTCTCAACCTTTTAAGAGTTATTCCTCTCTCTAGGGCAACCTTTCTTGTAGCTGCTATGTGTTATTTGCTTTTGTTTTGTTTTTTCTTCTCAGAGAGTCTGGCCATGCCTGATACTTTATCACTCTATTTACAGGTTGACCCTCCTGGGGAATTACTCTTGATACACTCCATCTTGAGTCAGTTATCACATTTGCTAACACCCTTGTTACCTGATATCTTAATATAAAAAGTGCAGTTTTTATTATGATATTCTCTGCTATATCTGTGATCGTACAAATTCAAATTTTGCTGAACAGACTATGTAGGCTTCCATATAAACATATGATACCACAGTCATAATTACTAAAGTATATTTCATACAAATGTATTATACTGAGCAAATGCTTGAAAAAAAGCCTAATTTTTATTCAATATATTATGTCACAAAGTGAATAATCTCTTAAAACAATGCAATTCCTACAATAAATCATATACATCTCATTCCACCATAACCACCGTGGTTAATATTGATACACCAAACATAAAAATACCCCAATATAGTCCGACAATGTCAGTAGTACTAGTGCTTATTGGCACTGTTTAGTAGAGAAATAGAAAAATATAGATACAAGGTGTCATAAACCACAACTGTTTAAAATTGGCGGCTACATACGTATCACAAGCGTCTGAAACTGAGTGGAAGCTCAAAAGTCAAAAAAGTATGTGCGCTCAAAAGTAAATATAATAAGAAATGTATAATAAATGTATTGAGTAATAACTCATATAAAATCACTATATAAAAAATAAGTAAATATAAATAAATAAATAAAAACAAACATTACTAGAAAAATAAAAATAGAACCTGAACCCACTGTTTACAACAATGCACAAATGAACTCTATATCATAGATACATCATATGCATAGTGTAAAGAGTATCAACCGGCTGTTTAGTAGAGGACTTTCTATTCAATCAAAAAATATTATTACTGGTAATGGGAACAAATGTAAGTCCATCCGAAGAGAAACAGAAAAAATTGAAAAAATATGCAAAAAAGAAAAATTGGAAAAAAGAAAAAAAGAAAATGTTTACAGTCCCAGTGTGTACACACCAATTGTCAATGGTATATGTCCCATTAGAATAATATATGGTTAGATCTCACCAATATTCTGGCTGATGTCTGTGTTGTGGAGGATAAGGTAATAAGAGACTGCAGTTTTTCCAGGTCTGTGTAAGTAGAGAAAAGACTCATTCAGTACTTCCTGGTGTGTCCCCCTGTATCCACTGATTGAGATAGAGGCTATTGAAGGGACTATTGGGTCCCGAGCGCGCAGCCCGAGCACCCCACAGACGGCTGAAGAGACCCTCTATCTCAATCAGTGGATACAGGTGGACACACCAGGAAGTACTGAAGGAGTATTTTCTCTACTTACACAGACCTGGAAAAATTACAGTCTCTTATTACCTTATCCTCCACAACACAGACATCAGCCTTAAAATTGGTGAGATCTATCCATATATTATTCTAATGGTACATATACCATTGACAATTGGTGTGTACACACTGGGACTGTAAA
Organism: Pelobates fuscus; assembly: GCF_036172605.1. Lineage (NCBI taxonomy): Eukaryota > Metazoa > Chordata > Amphibia > Anura > Pelobatidae > Pelobates > Pelobates fuscus. The sequence continues at coordinate 16,505,726 of NC_086320.1, forward strand.
TATTTTCTTTTTTTCTTTTTTTCAATTTTTCATTTTTTCATTTTTTGCATATTTTGTAATTTTTACAATTTTTTTCTGTTTCTCTTCGGATGGACTTACATTTGTTCCCATTACCAGTAATAATATTTTTTGACTGAATCCTCTACTAAACAGTGCCAATAAGCACTAGTACTACTGACATTGTCGGACTATATTGGGGTATTTTTATGTTTGGTGTATCAATAATAACCACGGTGGTTATGGTGGAATGAGATGTATATAATTTATTGTAGGAATTACATTGTTTTAAGAGATTATTCACTTTGTGGCATAATATATTGGATAAAAATTAGGCTTTTTTTCAAGCATTTGCTCAGTATATCACATTCGTATGAAATATACTTTAGTAATTATGAGTGCGGTATCATATGTTTATGTGTATATCATTTTGAGGTACCAAGAGTGGGCTACCTAGATATCCAGCACCTATTTGGATGGAAGAGTGCATGTACATATTCTTCATTTATGTAGGCTTCCATGTCTAGTTATGCACTACTAATATAAAGAATCTCAAGAAAAATAAAATGGTGGCAGGTACAGTTCACCTAAAGTTGGGATATGCATGTCTTGGTGCTGCCCCTACACATCATTGTGTCAGTCACATTGTGTATTATGGAGTTAAATGCATAAATAAAATCACTCGCGGCCATGCAGTTTGGGGTCTGCCTAATGGAAAATCAAAGAAAATCATGTACCTACAAAATTAATTCCCTTCAAAAAACATAATTATAGGACTCAATGGGGTTGGTATTAATGGTGAGATGTGTGAAGTCACAGTATTCTGAGATTTAAGCTATTGGAAACACCCGTTCCATCAGTACATTGTGTTCCCCTACAGGAAAATGACAAGTTCTGCTCTCTTCATGAGGTCTGATGCTATTTCGGTAGTGCTTGGTACTCTGTCTATTGTCGGATCGTACATTCACAAGAAAAAAAAAAAACAGCAGGAAGATCTTGGCATTCTCAGCGCAAATATAGAAATCCCATGTTTGCTTTTATATAAATTATAAAGCTAAAACGTACCCAACAGTCCATATAACAGGTGAATAAACCATGGAAGTCATTGTATCAGGATAAATTGGACATGCTGGAACAAGACGTTCAGAAACCTGCTTAGAGGAACTTACGGTCTAAAGGAAGCTAGTGACCACTAAATAGAAGGTAAATTGTAAAAAGAAAGTGAATTACTATGTGTATGGAAAATATGATCATTATTATTATTGTTATTTATTTAGCGCCAACATATTCCGCAGCGCTTTACAATAGTATGAAAGGGAAAAATGTAACAATAAGACAATTACAAGATGTTACAGGAACAAAAGGTTAATGAGGACCCTGCTGAAGCCAGATTACAGTCTGGAGCAGTCTTCTCCAACCCAGTCCTCAGGGATCACCAACAGTCCAGGTTTTGTCAGTATCTCCATTGGAATAAAACAGGGAAATACATAAATCCTGGACTGTTGGTGGTCCATGAGGACTGGGTTAGGATCACTGGTCTAGAGTATGCCATACAATGCACGTTAGAGGACATTGTGAATCCAGCTTAGTGAGGGCAATAGGGGAGAGAAAAAAATAGTTTCTCTCCTACATTGCATTCTAACTTGCTATTGGCTAATTGGTTTGTCTTCCTAAAAGTTTTTTTTGGGTTAAGAAACATGGAATGCACTGTTGAAATTATATTAAGGTGGGGTTATCCCCTATAGGTAAGGATACTGTAGTGGCTATTGTGCAACTGAAGGAAAGCAATTTGCTTATTTATTTTCCCTGTTGTCATAAAGAATAAATATTCCTATTTTATTTATGTTTCCCAATATTTAAAAATGCAGTGGCTGTTTGTACAGCACTGTCATGTATTTGTGGCAATTCATGCATGTCTCCCTTCACAGGAATTTTGTATTATCAAGTAGCTATTGCATTGCTCTGTAATGCCAGAACATGGCCTGATTTTTTTGTTCTGTTATCAATTTCATGATTAAGAGACCCACCAAGAATGGAAAATCCTGATCTCTCTAACTAGATCCTATATCCTCTGACTTCATGACAGTAGTCATTCAAAATAATCAAATTTACTGTTAGTATCATATATATGAATAAAGTAATAATGTTTGTTTAGTCAACTAGATGCCTTTGTATTAATCTACAGTATATTGATTCAAGACATATATATTGAGAACACAAAATATAAATACAAACACAGAACGATTTAAAGTATTATACTGTCAAGATATACATGTGTAAAGACATAAACAAACAGATTTTCGAATTTCCCAAAAATACAAAAGAGCTTAATTATCTTAAATCTTGATCATTATATCTAAGAAAACATTACAAAAAAATAAAAGCAGGGTATGTCGAACTAAATTTACCAGTTCAATGTATCAGTTCCAAAATGACACTTTGATTAACTAACAATGGCTGTCCCATTATTCTTGTCGATATTTGAATGAGTATTCGTGCGACCTGCTTTCATTCAGGAGAACTTGCTCATTTCCGTAATTTTTTCCGTAATTTACATATTGAGAACTTGTCATTATATTTTAATAGCATGAAGCCAAATATCACAAAAATATATCACAGCCTTTTGATTTGGATAATACATTTTCTAAATATGCAATTCATCTTGTGCAGACATTTCTGCGTAATATCTTCGAATAACAAATGACGGTAAATAGTAATGGGAGGAACAAATAATCTCTAAGTTTTTATTTTTCGTGCTTTTTATTTATTTATTTTTTACAAAAATGTCTAAAAATAATTATGCAAAGCACAATAGGTTTCTCACTACTTGCAGAGTAAAATATGTGGAAAAGTACAGAAAAGGACACATTCAATAAAGTAAAGGTCAAGGAAACCACAAAGAAGCATAACAAATACTAGGGAAATATAACGATAGTACTGAATGACAAGAATATGATATCACATTCTAGCAGTGGAAAGGATAAACCTATGGGGGGTTCAGACTTCAGAGAGCAAATATTTCTCTTAAAACAAAGAGCATTTCTGTTTGGAAAAGATAAATCAAATACCTTGTAAAATTAACACTTTGAGAAAATTACAGAGAAAATCCACCAGCATTGCTAAAATGTAAAATTTTTTTAGAAAATTGAGGGACAATCCAGGCACCATAACAAATACAGTTTACATTATTAGTACAACTTGTTATATTAATATATTATTTTATTAATATAATGTATTCTATAATTACTGTTTTAATGAATTATTATAGCCTATTGTATCATTACAGATTATAGCACAATTTTTTGAAATTGTATACAGGCATAGAGCACAGTTTAGCCGGGGGTTACCCCCGGCACAGTATATAGCAACACTAATGGAGGATACTGTCACGACACTCCTTAGTTGATTTGCCCTCGTGCAGTACTCATGCTCACCACTGTTTCTGTTTGGCACTGTTCCTGATTTCTTTTCATGAAGCACTTCACCTGGTCCTTGTTTAGCACCTATTTAGTTTGGGTTCTCCCCTCACTCCTTACCAGATCATTGCCTTTTGTTCCCTGTTTCCCTGTTTCCCTGTTTCCCTGTTTCCCTGTTTCCCTGGTTCCCTGATTCCCTGGTTCCCTGGTTCCCTGGTTCCCTGGCTCCTGCATACTGTGACTTGGTCCTGTGTCCTGTGTCCTGCGTCTCCTGGTCTTCATCCCGTGTCCTCCTGATCCTGCGTTATTGTGTCCTCCTGGTCCTTCGTTGCTGTGTCCTCCGATCCTGTGTTCTGGTTCCGTGGTCCCAGCTTTACTACCAGTGATCCTGTCCCTGCAGACTTGTTCATTCATTCTCCTTTTGATCTTGATGTCACTATATTAGTCTTGTGACTCTGAACCTGTGCCCTACCTGATACTCGTGGTAGCTGCACAATCCTACCCTTATACCAAAGGACTGTTACAGTATTTATTGCCTGCACGATTAGTGCTTAGTTTGATTTACTGTATATATTTTGTGGCCTTGTCTGTGTGTGTATATATTGTTTTGCATTCTCCTTTTGGTTCCCTGTAAATATATATATATATCTTTATTTATCCTATTCATTTGTGTCTTGGCATTTATTTCTCTGCTGTATTGGTTCCCACATTTAAAGTGACAGTGCTGTTCCAGGGCAGCACCCCTTCGTGTCATTACAGATACAATGTTGCATTTCTTTGATATTGGTTACATGTTGCCTTCATATCGCTAAAGAAACTGTTCCCCATTATTGTTGCCACAACACTCTACCTGTTCCAATTTTCTCACATATCCTAGAGTAAACCAAGTATTTGTAAATATATTTTTTATAATTTTTTCGTAGCACTGAACATATTGTAAATAGTATACCTAGCACATTGTATTCCCTATATTGATCGATCCAATTACTTTTTTTTTTTGGTCCTTTTTTCACCTAGTGGCAATACAATATGTATGTCTTCTTAATTTAAGAATTATTTAAAAGTTAAGTATTAATTAACTAATCATCTATTGATCTGTGCCAAAAGCCTTCTCTCTCCTTTCTTAATATTCTAGTATAGCCAGATCTTGCTCTATAAAAAGTAAAGAGAATGGGGGGGTGATACGTGTATGCTGGTTGTTATATGTTATTATTGCCTCAATTGTCAAATGACAACCTATAATTCCACCTCTTACTTACCTTTAATACAGTGTTCAATGTCATTCCCGTGCATAGTGGCCAGCCACTTTGGCCTCTACATTGCTAATTTTCCATTCAAACAGAGCTAAACCTCATCACCTTACTTTGAGCTTAATTGTACGGTTTATTGGAAACCGCAGGTAAGTATTAGAAATATTTACTAATTGATCTATTTAATTCCGGCACTCAGCATTACGTATGCTACTGGCCAACCCATGGTCGCAACGCTATGTTAAATAAAGCACCTATTACAGCATGCTAAGTATTCACTACTTGTGTAGCAATTCCACATCTCTGTCATATTACTACACCTCAGTACCACACATTATTGCTACCGGACCTGCTCTGGTCCATCACTATGCAAGTCCACACAGCTCTATACAACACATCTATCAAAGCATCTCAATGCTATGACCAGGGTGGCATTTCATCCACAAAACGCACAACTCACAAGGGAAATATAGCTCCCTTCATGACATGGCGAGGGATCCTATAATTCCCTAACAAACACTTTGTGTCCACATTACGTCATAACCCTAGGCACCTTAGTCGATAACTTTTTATAATACTGCTTTTGCCTTTTAATATTGTATAGTTTCAGCTATATTTTATTGGTGCAGTCACGTACTCATGAGCAGGCAATCATTTCCGCCACTAGGTTATCTCAACCTAAAGCATCCTCTTAAAGTCTACAGAACACCAGCTGGATATACATGATATAATTGACCTAGACATTTATAATCACCCCCTATGGCTTTAGATCTCAAAGCTGCAAGACAAGTCCTGCACTGAGACAAGTCCTGTACTTAAACCTCTGCAGGTGAGTGTTACTCATGGTGTATTAGCCAAAACCTCCTAGGCTTATCCTTTATCTATTATATTGTTCCCATAGGTTTTGCCATATCTGTCACGATACCTTACCTTAATCCCGCTGACCCGCGAGGAGATGCTCCGGGGACGCCGGCCGCTCCACGCATGCCCCCTTTTATGATGAGGCGATGAGGTCATAGCGGCTATGCCACAAAAATTTTAAAAATTCTATGCTCCCTGACATTTTGGGGGCATGAATTTAAAGCAAAAGACGTTCCACTATAAAAGAGCGCCTTTTACTTTTGTTCAGTGCCCTATTGTGACTTACTAGTTGTTCCCTCTAGAGCTATACTGATATCTGTCTGTGTGATTTGATATTTGACTTGACTTGTTTTACATTGACTATTCTGCTTTCTGGTTTCCTGACTCGGATACTCCTTATCGCTTTCCTGATCTCATTTCCTTGACTTGATTTGACCTTGACTTTGGCTATACCTCGACAATTCTATCTACGTTAAACCCGGCCATTCTAAGGTCCGGTAATAAGTTTTCTAATTTGGGTTATATTCTGTGTGTTGGGGTCACTTGTCAACTTTACCTCACAATTATATTTGTGCAAGGTATTCTGCTCTTCATTTACTAACATGTATGCTCCTAATCCGTGTCCTTTACATAGGGCATAGGTCAACTGGCTGTGAAGTTATAGGTACTGGAATTACTTTAGTTGTAACTTAATTAAATCCCGCAAGACCAACACTCATCCTCAAATGGATGTATTGCCCATCAGTCCAACTCATAGTTAGAGCCTTACTCTAACCTCTTCAGGTCCTTAGATAGGGCCTGTCACAGCCACTCTTTTTGAATTTTTTTTTTACCAGTCCCCAAGAGCACAGCATTACTGCCACTTTGTTCCATGGCCTCAGTCCCTCGTCCCAATTCATAGATAGAGACTCTCATAGCCACTTTGCATTGGCAGTGCCTCACCTTCCCTTGGGTCAGCTAACTTCTTCCCCTCCGGTACTAGCTAGTAGCCAGTTGACATAGGCTGATACTTTATTTTCATTCTCACATCTCAGAACAAGGATAGGAACTTTCTCTCCCAAGTACTCCTTCTAGACTTCCCACTTAGCCAGATCAAGCACCATGGCTGAGAATTTGGATTCTACCAGTCCATGCTCCCTGTGATCCTGGATGATCTCCAAAATAGCAGCTGTACTCAGACGTAAGATCATACCACTCCCGGCTTTTGCTCATAAAGCGGAAATATATAGACTGTTGGTTACCAATTTTGGAAATACCCAGCCAGGCACCAGATCCCAAGCTAGAGCCACTGATAACTTAACTGAAATGCACAACATGATGTCCTGTAGATTCTAGTTCACCCACTATGAGTCTTGCATGCCATGGTTCCTCAAATACAGAAAACAAAGGCTTAAAAGTCAAATTGGGCAGGCCTATTGTGTTCTGGGGTAAAGCACAAGTCTGCAACCATTTCAACTCCAGCAGTTGTAGTTTCAGCTCTTGCAGATTGCTTCATATTGTTTCATGCTAAGTCTATGTGCCCGAACCTCCTTTACCCTAATCAATGACTAACCAATGTTAGCATTGACAATCTGGCATTTTACCTCCAGGCACACCCGTCCCCTCACCTAGTCGATTTTCTTGTTAAGAGTTTCACAAAAGGATTCCACACCGGTATTATCTCACTTCCCTCAGGTACCCATAAATGTCACTAAGTGATCCGGACATTACAGAACTCCTACTTAAAAAGGAGTTGGACAATGGCTTAATTCTGGGGCTTTTCTGACACTTTTCTTGTGCACCAACGCCATTGGCATAGCCACACTGAAATTCAACAATAAAAATAGGCTAATTATTGATTTATCTGCTCCCCATTCATTGTCCACTCCCAGCCTAAATTATCTTATCCCTTCAGAAGAGTTTTTCTTGCACTATGCCACAGTAGACAATACAGTTCAAGCTATTGTGAGGGCGGGAGTAGGAGCTTGGTTGGGCAAGATTTACATTTCAAATGCCTTCAAACTGCTTCCAATCCATCTCTGTGGCATTTGCATGGTCTGCAATGGAAGGAAAAATACAATTTTTATTTCTGTCTCACATGTGGGGCAAAGAGCAGGCCAACACATTTAGACATATTTGCCAATATCTTCTGTTGGCTCCTCTTAAATGTATGTGACTGGCCAGCAACAATCTACTACCTAGACGACTTTCTCAATATAGAAGAAACAAATACTACACCTCTGATCATCCATAAAACCAAAGCCTTGTTCTCATTCTTTGGTGTACCACTGTCCGAAGACAAAATCTTAGCCCCTCCACCAAGCTAGTTTTCCTAGGTATTTAACTAGATACCATCTCCATGCAGTCAAGCCTTACCGCTGACAAAGACCAGCACATTAGAGAGAATGTGAAATTCTTCCTTGGTAAAGGAAATTGTCCTTAACTTCACCATGTGAATTATACATCAAGGCCGCTCATTACTTTGCCACCTACTCAGCCTTCTTCTTGGTTTGTCACCACACAATAGCATCATTTCAGTAGACGGTCATGCTAGAGCTGACCTTACTATGTGGCTGAACTTTCTATCCCACTGCAATGGAAGATCCATGTTCATACCACCATTGTCTGACGATTCCCCTGTTATATGGACTGCTGTTGATTCTGATTTTTAAGCTACTTTCAATGATTCCTGGTTCCATGACATATGGCCCATTCAGATGCTAAACCTGCCCTCATTCAGATAAAGTTCTGCCCCATGCGAAATATACTCCATCGTAGCCTCTACTTATGTGTGGAGGCCATTATGGAAGGGAAAGTGAGTAAAATGTTTTTCTGACAACACTGCAGCTTATGATATAATCAACAAGGGTTGGTCATTCTCACTGACTATTAGGAGATTAATCAGGAAGCTCACTTGGATTGCAGCTACACATCAATTCCATCCTGTATGTACACACGTCCCAGGCTGCCATAACACAGCTTCTGATGCTTTGCCTCATTCTCACTTTCAGGAATTCTTCCAAATCCACCCAATGGCTGCCAGATACCCTACCATAGTCTCATAATTTCAGCACCTAGTCATAGACTAGAAAACCTCATGGCCCATGGTATACTTCTTTCACACAAAGCCCTCTTCCCCAACACCTTTCAGTCCTATAACGATGACAGTGAAATAGCTCAGTGGGTTAAAGCATCAGCAGAATCTGTTCTAACCCTTGGGTCGCAGGTTCAAATACCAGCAGGGTTGACTCAGACCTTCATCCTTCCAAGGTAGATAAAATGAGTTCCATTAAATTGGGTGATAGTAACAACCCCTGGATGTTGGGCTAAGGTAACATCCCCAGGACGTACTTGGAAACCAGAGTAATCTGAATGTACCTTTCCTGGTTAAATACTTTGTTATTATTACTATTATAATAGAACTTGTGCTATTTTCAACAAGTTCACTGCAGACTTCCACGTTAGTGATCAGTATTCCATTGATACCATGGTTGCATTTACCTCCTTTTTCCACCTTAACTTCAAAGTATCCTTCAACACAATAAAAGCAACACCGTAGCTTAAATAAATTCATGTCATCTTACCCAATTAAGAACATACTGAAAGGTATTAAACATTTAGACAGTCCCAAAGCCACAAAATGGCAACCCAAGTTTAGAGCTTTGTCCAATCTCTTGGATACGAATTGTTACGAACCCTATACTAACCTGACTATAAAAACTGCAGTTTACTTAGCATTTTATGAATTCCTATGCCCCAATGAGTTTACCACAGACAACAAGACAACATACAATGCTCTAAAAATTCAGAATCTTTAAAAGGATTCATTACATTCTCCCTCGAATTCACTCGAAAACAAAACAAACAGGCCCACCTACAGAAATTTACCTTAACCTTACATACAAAACATAGTGCCCAGTAAACTTGCTGGATCAATATTTTCAGACACTCACTGACCGGCATATAAATATATAAATACTCCCCTACTTAGGTTACACAGTAAAACACTTGTTATGGACAGAAGAATTAAACCAAAATAGCTATTTACTAATGTCTATTTATTCTGTGTTCACTATGTTAAAACTGGCTGCTAGAGTAAATATTCCCTTCCCCATTTATGGTTCAGTCACTATTTCCTCTGCAAGTTTCTTGTTACACATTCTGTTACACATTCCTGTGTTAACAGTTAGCTTCCTTTGCTAACTCCTCCCCCACTTCCTTTGTGCCAATTCCACGTGCAACAAAATGGAGAATCACTGTTAAAGTAACAAAGAAACTACTCACTTCCCCTTTCTTCATGTATCCAAGCCGGAGCTGGAATATGGGGGGAAGAGCTCTGTAATGATGACATCACATCCTGTAGGGTGGGTTTAGACAAGACCCTTTAGAATGTTAACCAATTGTTGAATGGATACTGTATGTTAAACTGTGACGTATTTTTGCTTTAAGAAGGAGCCCCCCACTTTGGGGAATAAAGCATTCCTTAGTATTTCACTGATCAGAACCTTTGTCTCCGGTGTGAATTACTTCTAGGGAAAGCGTGCACGCATTAATCAATCAATTTGGAAGGAGTAGATAAACAAATAATCAAAGTTTTCTTTGATCCAAAACAATTTGGCACCTTTCCAGATGGGACAAAAGGGATAGTTTTCTACTTGAAGCCATAACTTCAAAGACAGGAGAACAAAGACGGAAAATAAGAGCCTGATCACCTCTGAATGTGGTAAACGAGTTACTTACCCTACACATTTTCCTTTCTTTGGACTGTTTCTTCTCCGTGCCTTCACTTGGCTTCCGGTCGATTACTTCTTCTGACAGGTATTTAATTTTATTTAACTTACCCTATGTCCCTTTTTAACACCTGTCCAATTGTTTATCTACGTCCAGAATGTGTGAAAGTGTCTGCTTGAGAATGTTTTACTACCTGCTTAATACTGTTATATAATGCTGCCAAGTGTGGTTAAGCGCTGGCATACAAGTTTGGGTTTGGTGAAGAACCCTTGTAATTATTAATATAACTCGGTTGGAGTATAAAAGTTTTACAACCCGGTGTTAGGGTCTAAAGGTTTAATATAACTCGGTTGGAGTATAAAAATACAAGTTTGGGTTTGGTGAAGAACCCTGGTAATTATTATTTGGTAAAGTAAGAACTGGTGCCTTTTCTTTTAGTAAGCTTGGTGTAGTTACAGATGAAAGGAAAGGAACAGTAATGTATATGACTGAGTGTGTGTGTGTATGACCAGAAGTTATTAATTGACGGCATTTATTTTCAGCAATTTTTTATTTGATTACATCTGTATTTCAGTGCTTTGCATGTATATGTTTTTAGGGGGGTATATGTTTCTTGTTATATATTCTATCTGTGTCCTGTAGTTCTTCTATTCTATCTTTTGTCTTAAGGAGAGCTGTGCTTAGGCACTCACAGTTAAAAACTTTGTGCTTGCAAATTGTCTCCCCCCCCTCCATTCCTCCTTTGTTTGTGATATGATTGCAAGTGTGTGTGTAGCTTGATGTATCCTTGATTTATGTTTGTGTCCTTACTTATTTATGTAATGTAACTGCTTGGGTTTTTGTTTGTAATGAATGTAGAGTTATTTTCTGTTCTTTTGTATTCTTTATGTTTCTGTACAGCACTCACATAGTTAACTTCTCTGGCTGTACATGCTGACAGACATTGCTTTTGTCCTCTCTCACTCTCTCTCTCGGCCCCCACCCTTGTGTTTTCGTTAATAAGGGGGGTTGAATGGGTGATATGCTTGTGAGCCTCAGTGAGGAATGTGTGTGCTGGACATATATTCTAGTTAAGAACTTTATGTAATCACAGGGACTGATTCTAATTTCCCTGAAGCTCAGTTAAGTAATGAATTGTAATTGCTAGGGAAAAAAGTACTTTGATGAAGTTGGTTTTATTCTTAGATATCCAGAAATGAAGGGGTTACACTAACTTGTGAAGAGGCAGAGAGAGGAGTGCAGATTCGACCCCCTCCTTTTTTTTCCCTTTAGGACTCAGTGTGAAAGAGCGATACAGAAACCTGAGCCACTCCCAACTGCCTCAACTATAAACTGCAGACTATAACTACTACAGTTATTTGTGTTTGGTGCAATAACCAACATTATTTAAGATCTTGCAGATATTTGATTCCAGAGTTAAAAACCAGCACAAGAATAGTGATCTATGTGTGTTTGTTTGACTGTGTTGTTAGTCTGTACTGTTTTTTTTTCATTGTTTTTATGTATGTTATTTTGTGTGTATGCAATTATACAGTAAACTCCATTCCTTTTTACGGAAGGAAAACCTTGTTACTTCTGGGGTTGAATTAAAATCTTTGATTTAATTCATGAGAATGAGATTTTAATATCATGACCGATAATGGATTACTGTATATTGCAACGCCTGGACATACACGTGTTTTGGATATACAGAGGACAAAGGAATAATATATGAGAATGGATGAGGCAGATTTACTACTATACACAGCCACGCCTACTCCTAACGTAACATCACTTCCACTCTTACTATGCCCTTTTACTGTAGAATTGCCCAAATCTTAATGACCCATTCTACTTCATGGAGTGACTTGTTTAAGCCTAAGATAAATTGGCTGATTAGGCTACCTGTATTACCAATGTCCTCCACGATGAGTTAGCATCTGTGGAAAGTATCACTTCAGGTTGTCCCAAATTTTCCTCTGACTTAGATTTCAGTACATAATAAGGCCCATACCCATCGGCTATATGCGGCCTTATATAGCAGGCCACATGGAATCTATTTGTAGCAAGAAAGGCTTGCCTGACTCCTCATTCCTGTCTAATATTGTTTTCTCCTGCATACATGTAGATGGCTCTCCTTGGAGTAGCCTGTTAACTAAGTCTTGCTTTTAGTTACCTCTACCTGTCCAATCCATCTGCTAGGTGCAGATTTCCTTCCCCCATTTGCAGGCCTCTAACACCTTTCTGCCTGATGGCCAAATTCATATGTCTGAACCAATCTCTGCTGCTGACAAAACAGCCCTCTGCTTATTATTTCTTCTGCTCCACATAGTGAAACCTGACCAGGAGGCAAGGGTCCTAGCTAGTTTCCCCAATACCCTTACCTGAATTATACAGGCCCTGAAGATTTTGCACACCTCAATGTTTTCCCCACTCCAAGTTCCTGTGAAGTTGCTCCCAGGGGCCAGCCTGTCCCTTAAGCCATGCTACCCCCTCTCCTCCCAAAGCCTGTCCAAACTCTTGCTATTCCCTAACAGGTTAAGGCTCTGGTGTCAAATGGTGCCTTGGTTCCCTGAGACTCTCCCTGCAATATCCCACTTCACCCTGTAATAGACTACTCCTGTGCTGGACACTGTCACCCTGCAGAGATGACCCTCTATTACCTGGCAACTCTTCTGCCACTTCCCAGGGGGGGGGGGGGGGGGAGAGAGAATGAGATGACACTATTATTTTCAGCCTTTTCCTCATTACATCTTGTGGTTCAGAAGACCTGTTCCTGTTGGTGGAGATGCAACTCACCATAACAGATCTGTTCCAGATTTGCTGTCACTACAGTGGACCAAGTATCTCACCTCAACAATGTCTGCACAAGAAGCTGAGATATAGGCTCTCACCACAGCATGCAAGACCTCTGAAGGAAGACACGCCAATATCTACTCTGCAACAAGGTATGCACTAGGTGTGGCACATCACTCCAGTATGAATCTGGAACTAAGAAGATTTCTTACAGCAACTGGCACACCAGTTAAGTACAGCATGGCTAAAAAGAGCTGATGGATGCCCTACACCTTCCTGAAGAAGTGGCCGTACTGAAGATAAAGGCTCACAGAAGATTGAACTCAGAAGAAGCATGTGGCAACTATTTGGCTGACCAAGCTGTCCAATAATTTGTAAGTGCACTAAGGGAAGTGGACAGAAGAGTGTCTGCTGAAGAAACTCCCATATTCACCATGTAAGATCCTACCCACAGACCTCAAGCTCCTGAAGGAATAACAAGCAGCTACTGACCCTGAAGAAACACAGGCTGGAAACAGAAAAGGGCAACCTTTGCAGATGGGCTGTACCCCAACAATTTCAAGTTCTGCTTACCCAAGAACATATACTCAGCAGTGGTCCAGTGGGCCTACGGAGCATCATATCTGTCCAGAACCCTCATGAACTCTTTTGATCAATAAATACTCTGAAGTACCAGGAACTGCCTCTCTGACCAACAGTTACTGTATATCTTGTGCCATTTGTGCCAAGGGCAACTCAGGAAGAATGGAGGAAAGCCCCAAGCATCTAGCCAAACCTCACTATCTCTTCCAGAAGAATCAAGTTGACTACACCCAGAATGCCAAAGAGTGGCTGGTTCAAATATGCACTAGTTATAGTAGACATGTTTTCAGGATGGCCAGAGGCCTACCCAGCCACCAAAGTGATAACCAAGACCACATGCTGAGTAGTGCACCTTGAAAGTTACAGGGATCACCCCGTGGATTCATCATTCCAGAATAAAGCCTGCCTCTGCTTCATGGGAAGTAGCATTTGTTGATCTTGGCAACCCTTTTTGAAACTCCATTCTTAGAGAGCAAAGATACTTGGTGAAGAAAATATCAACAAGTGGGTGTTTTGATGGCCATAATAATGCCTGACCACCTGCCATCGATGGAAAGCCGAATACCCCAAAAGGGGACCTCGTGAAACTAAAGAGAAACAGACATACTCCTTACTCTGCAGCCCTCACGTCTGAGGTGCCTACGCACAGTCGAAGCTTCTTCAGAATGATCTTCTTATCTTGAGTTTGTGGTGATATCAATATTGAATTTTTAAATGATCTGAGTCTGCCAGTACTAGGGTAGCATGAGACAAGATTTATAAGATTAAGAATAAGTAAATGTGTCCTAGCCAAAATTATTATGTCCATACACATAATAAATGACAATCACCAAGGTACTCTTGACACACCACATTCATGCTCCAGGACAAAAAGGAACACCCCTTATATATATATTAATGCCATAGGGGTGTCAAGGGGGGTACCAAATGATTTTAAGGTAATAAACTAAGTTTGAAAATATTCTCCCAAGCATTACAGCTAATAAAATCTGAATTGGAAGGGAGGAGCTTCATACAATAAACAGGAGACCTTTTACTTACTGGACATGTAAGACTCATCTGAATGGGTAATTGCCACGTACATGACTGTTAATCCCCTCAACCCACACATTAGGACTTTAAAAGACATGGTAGTCATCCCATATTTGAGGATACTATGACTGTAGAGACAGATTTCTCTGACACTAACTTGTGACTTGAATGGATGAAATACAATGCTACTACACATAACAAGTCTACTGCTATGTCTGCGGAGGAGCGAGGCTTCACCCAGGTACTGTATCCCTGAACCTTCCTCCGGATATGGGGTATGTTTTTTTTTTTTTTTTTTTTTAAAGTCTCTACACTATATTTAAACCTAAACAGTCAGCATGCGAGTCATGGAAAATGAATACCCAATCATTACTAAAAATATTAACCTAGACTAAGGCATTACTATATATCTAGGGAACTATACTTGTTATGGGATATATGGTGGGATAGGGCAGTTACAAGCTACCTCTCAGATGACCTTCCAGAATAGAATGGCCTTATAGATGATTTTGGCAGGAAAAAGGGAGAGTATGTAAAAATACTCCCAGACACCATGACATGCTGTACCTATATCCCAGATAATACAGGCCCTAATGGTAAGATAACGTTGGCAATAGAAAAGTTAAAAAGTTTATCCAATGAACTGAAAGGGAATTCTGGGGCCACAGATCCATGGGAAAGATGGTTTGGATGGATGTCTGGATGGCAAGGGGCTCTAGCCCAAATAGGTGTTGCCATTTTAATAACGATAATCATCCTCGCTCTTCTTGTTTGTTGTGTGTTACCTTGTATTAAGAAATGCCTACAAAAGACAGTTGATCAGACAATCGACCAGACCACCCCGACCTTCCTTCACCAAGAGATTGATGACATAGACCGTGATACACCACATACACCTTTACAGTCCCACCGCACTAAATCAATAGCTACTTCCTCTTAAGGACATTCAGGGATAGCGTCTGTCTGTACGGGCAGAAGTCTGTCGCGGGAGAAGTAGTGGACAAGCTGCTATGGGTTACCCGCGCAGTGAAGCGTTCGAGGCCTGTTCAGACAGATGTGCAAGATAGCATTTTGTTATTTTTCTATAGGGATAGTATTAGAGTTAGAGATAGTAGTTATTAGTAAAATAGCCATTTTAATGGGGGACTGTTATGGACAGAAGAATTAAACCAAAATAGCTATTTACTAATGTCTATTTATTCTGTGTTCACTATGTTAAAACTGGCTGCTAGAGTAAATATTCCCTTCCCCCCTTTATGGTTCAGTCACTATTTCCTCTGCAAGTTTCTTGTTACACATTCTGTTACACATTCCTGTGTTAGCAGTTAGCTTCCTTTGCTAACTCCTCCCCCACTTCCTTTGTGCCAATTCCACGTGCAACCAAATGGAGAATCACTGTTAAAGTAACAAAGAAACTACTCACTTCCCCTTTCTTCATGTATCCAAGCCGGAGCTGGAATATGGGGGGGGGGGGAGAGCTCTGTAATGATGACATCACATCCTGTAGGGTGGGTTTAGACAAGACCCTTTAGAATGTTAACCAATTGTTGAATGGATACTGTATGTTAAACTGTGACGTATTTTTGCTTTAAGAAGGAGCCCCCCACTTTGGGGAATAAAGCATTCCTTAGTATTTCACTGATCAGAACCTTTGTCTCCGGTGTGAATTACTTCTAGGGAAAGCGTGCACGCATTAATCAATCAATTTGGAAGGAGTAGATAAACAAATAATCAAAGTTTTCTTTGATCCAAAACACACTCACAACAGTAAAGTTAATTTTCTTCATTAGAACTCTTTTCATTAAACTTTGATATGATCCTTTTACATTTTCAGGGCATTCTTTTAGAATAGGAGCTGTAATAATGTCACAGTATATATCATGAAAAGACTGGGTCGTTGGAAATCAGCTGTTTATTCCAGATACATTCCTCAACCAGTACAGGCCTACTCAAAAATCTATGTATGCACACCACAACTGTATTACATACTGCCAACTTGGTCGGCTTTTGTCCAGAACCACAAATAGTAAGCTGCAGTGTCTAATTGTAGGTGGGGGTTACCTGCCATATAAAACCATGGGGCACCCCTCCTACTGCACCGATGCCATCTGGTTCATCCAACCCACTGCTTTCTCCTCTCATATATTTACTTGGTAGGCCGTCTTTTATTACAGGTTTACCAGAACATTGGTTTTGGCACACCATAAGCAAAATACATCCACCTCTAACTTGGCTGGCTTTGTCCCCCACCACAAATCTATTTATATGAACAAATAATCCTTTTTAAGAAGACAAAAAAACATCGTCCTCTCCTAAAAATATTATCCACTTCAGGACATTTTCTGTGGAATAATAAGAAAATACTAAAGTTCAAATATGTAATTAGTACAAAAATAGCAAATAATTTGCATTTTTACAGAACATATTCTAAGGATTACAAAGAATTCAAGGCTTAAGTAGGGATTTCAGAGAACAGTTGTGTCTATTAGTGATTGGGGGTGTAAATAATTAACTGTTGTTCTCTGTTTTATAATTAGTCACAAGAAAAATTGACTTTATTGGCAGTGTGAGATACCGAGTAATGCCAAGACAAGATTATTTACTCAACAGTCGTGAGAGGCACAGAGAAACTTATCTTGTTGTTTTTGTATGTGCAGAATTTAATTGGTTACAAAATACATTACTGAAAAGCCTGTGTCTTAAACTAAGTGGATTCAATAAAAGAAATATAAAAATGCAGAAGGAGGCTGTAATTCCTCTGTTTGTATCTAATTTAGATACAAGGGAGCAGTCTTGAAAAAAAATGTAATCTTCACCCTCCATAACCACTCTCTGAAAAACTACAAATTGCAATAAAAAGAAAGTGTGTCCAATTACATCTCTTCAGTTTTTCAGTTACATTATTTTGTCCTCTGTTCACATCAACAGCTCCAACACTCAACCTTTAAGAGTTTTCTAGGGATAACTCGTTCTTGCGGAATTCTGTTCTCCAGACTCAACAGTTTCAACTAGGTTCAAATCCTTTAACCCCTTAAGGACCAAACTTCTGGAATAAAAGGGAATCATGACATGTCACACATGTCACACATGTCACACATGTCATGTGTCCTTAAGGGGTTAAAGGGACACTATAGGCATCAAAACAACTTTATCTTAATGAAGCAGGCTTTGTGTATAGATCATGCCTTTACAGTCTCACTGCTCAATTCACTGTCATTTAGGAGTTAAATTACTTTTGTTTCTGTTTATGCAGCCCTAGTCACACCTCTCCTTGCTGTGAATAAAAAAAAAAATGGTTTCATTTCCAATCAAATCTTAACGTGCGTAAAACTTTTTGACCTCCTGCCTCGTAAAAAGTAAGCTTTAATCACACGCAGGAGGCTCCTGCACGGCCTAGCAAGCTAGTAACAGAAGGGGAGATAAAAATGTCTAAAATAAACTGAATGCACAAAAAAGGAAGTGTAAACATCAGATCTATCTTTACAGGTAGTGTTTAGAGTGGCTGCATAAGTCACATGCAGAGAGGTTGCACATGCATTAATGTTGTATAAACAAACTCCTAAATGGCAGAGAAATGGCATCTGGGCCACCTTGATTTTACTGGAAGAAGAATTGGAATCTCGCTTTGGAATAAATTGGTGACAGAGCCTTTATATTTTTTAACTAATAACTAGAAATTGACCAGTTAATTGTCTCTATTTTATCTTTCAGTTTGCTTCAATAAAGGGTATGGCAAGATGAAACTAATAAATATTTTTATTACATTTTATAGATACATTAAAATATGCAAAAACACATATCCAAATAATAAAATAAAACTAGATACACAGATTTAAATGTATACCATTTAAGGTATACATTTTTAATGACATTTGTGCATACTATAACTTTCTAACTATTTTTATCTATAGCCAGATAAGCATACTCAAGAACTAAGTGATTAAATTGTTATTTGCCCTACTGAAAAGACAGGTGTGCGTATATGGTAGAGTTATATGTCAGGAATAAAGAATTTTTTTCACCTTTACAGTAAACATATGGTGTTCATTTGCAGATATAAAGGAGCTAGCGTTCAGTCGTAATAACACCTAACAATATGCTTATCATTGAATAAGACTCCAAAAGTAAATCTCCGATGAATGTATTCCTTCGTATTAAGCCCCTTAAGGACACATGACATGTGTGACATGTCATGATTCCCTTTTATTCCAGAAGTTTGGTCCTTAAGTTGTTAAAGAGTGTTTGATTTGCCTGGACTGGCAAGAATTATTTTTTTTACAAGTTATATAGTTACATAGTTACATGGGCTGAAAGGAGACAGGTGTCCATCAAGTTCAGCCTTCCTCACATCTGGTTTTTGCTGTTGATTCAAAAGAAGGCAAAGAAAAAAAAAACAGTTTGAAGCAATTCCAATTTACCAACAAACTAGGAAATTAAGTTCCTTCATGACCCCAGGAATGAGGAGTCATAAACAGGTATCTATCATAGCACAAAATCCCAGTTTGATAAACTACATCCTGCTTGGGCCAATCACATGGGGAACTGCGGATGAGTCTTTTTTATCAGCAATCACATGGGGAACTGCGGATGAGTCTTTTTTTACCAGCAAGGTTTGGTTGCATTTCTGTGCTTTACCAATGAGTAGCTTATCTGTAAATGGTCAGTAGCTTTGTGAGTGGAGATTACTGATGGTTAAGTGGTAAAGATAAAATGACAAGGTTGGCATCCCGTTGGTATACACAGTAGCCACAGCCACCGGCTGTTGTTAGTAGTGACAATGTACTCTAGCTATATACCAATAGGGTTGGAAACGAATCCTTAGTGTGCACGTTAGTTAATTTTATTGTCATATATTTTTACTGATATGCTATACATACTGAACAGCTGACATATTGGTGATTGCGAAGGGATGTCATTGTAACTGGTAGTGATTGCTACAATGGGACATGAATATATTTTATTAAAAACAGCTAGAAAGAAAATTGGTGCTAAGTCCCCTAATTGTTGTGCCTGTGTGCTTTTTGTGCTTACTTAAAACTTAAAAAGTAAGTATTTTAAAGAAAATTCAGTAAATGCATTAGCTAGTAACCTCTGGGTGCTTGTCAGATCCTATTCTTCGGATAAAAAAAACACACAGTTTGAGCTGTTTATTTTTTCATTTTCCCAGGTATGTGTTTGGTACAGTATGTTCTAAGACTTGAAGTTCTTTCTTCTGAAGCGGCAAAGTACTTGCAAGTGGATTACTTCTTTTACTCTTCAAATGAAA
Organism: Pelobates fuscus; assembly: GCF_036172605.1. Classification (NCBI taxonomy): domain Eukaryota; kingdom Metazoa; phylum Chordata; class Amphibia; order Anura; family Pelobatidae; genus Pelobates; species Pelobates fuscus. The sequence continues at coordinate 16,525,615 of NC_086320.1, forward strand.
ATGCATTTTTTTGTTTTTATTATTTCCTTCTCTTTATTGTGGATTGATCAAAATGTAGTGGTGAGGTGTTAACAGGCAAATGCAGATATATTTAGAAATGAAATGCATTTATACAGCACTCATTCAACATGCAGTCCATACACAGGTGACATGTTAATCATGCCTAGCTTACTGTCAGCTAGACGGAATGTCATGGGCCAGTCTGACCTTAGCAGTTAGACATGTGCGATTTGTTTTGTTCCAAATGTACATTCGTACGATATTTCATGCCATTCGGACATTCGGATGCTTATGAATGTCCAAAGTGCCGAAGTCCCGAAGCGCCGAAGTTCTGAAGTGACAAAGTTCGGTAGTTCGGAGGTGGCGAAGCTCCAAAGTGCCAAAGTGATTTGAATTTCTGAAAAGTGGCAAAACAAGAGAGAGTGAAGGAAAATTACATGAATGATGACAGGAATCTTGACCAATGTCCTGTACGCGTCATATTGCGGCTGCCAGCAGACCCTGAAGGACGTGCGAGAGTAAGTACTTTGCTCCCTCACCGCCTGGCATGGGATGTTTGTTCCATGCAGTCTCGCGCAGTCTCTACTGGGTATGACTGCATCGGACAAAAATCCTTAGCCAATTATTTTAAAGGATATATAAAGTAGTCATGTGCAATTTGTTTCATTCCGAATGTATATTCGTACAAATTTCATGACATTAGGAAGCTTACGAATGTCCGAAGTGATGAAGTTCCTAAGTGCCGAACCAAACTGAATGCCATTTGTCTGAATTAGAAAAAGAATACATTTTTTTTTTTACTTACCCGAAATTTCCAAACCAAACCAAATTTTTGGCCCATGCACATCCCTACTAGCAGTGCATCACTCCTTTAGAATAATGTTGGATTTGTATGAAAGGAAGTGCACAGGGTTTTTACAAAGAACATGGGATTTACATATTGTATAGAGATAAATTAAGATATAGTACTTCTCTATCTGCTTTTCCTCGATTTTAAAGTGTCCAGTGTTCTGTATGTTATAAAAAAAAAATATTTGCCTGCTGATGGAGAAAACACCCAGTGAGCCAATAGTTAAAAATCTAACGTTGTGGCACTTGACAGCTATCTGCCCAATTAAACAGTTTTACAAAATAATAAATGAAAAAAAAACTATAAGGGAGGTGTAAAACCTGCTTATGCCCCTCCTACCATATGGCAGGTGTGGGCACGTCTAAAAGTAGTGACTAGTCATCCATTGCTGCCCAGTTACTAGAAAAGGCCCTATGCCAGGTGAAATAATGGGGGGGACATCCTACCGTGCCCAACCTGTGTGCTACTCAGTAAAATAGTCCACTCTGAAAGTTAACCCTTACTTCTCTCAAGTCTTGGATGTGAAAACATTCTGATTGGTTGGCTTATTATCAGCCAAACAGAGTGCTCTTACTGATATTACATAGCGAGGGAAATTTCTCCACACAATGTGATAGCTGATAATAGCCTTTATAAAGACTTTCCATACTATTAGAGCTGAATCTGCATTTTTTTTTAAAACCGCTATTCTTTTTTTGTCTCCTGCACTTTTATTAGGGTGAGGCGGGGCAGGGTCCTTAATCATAAATGGGGATCAGGGGTCTCGCTTATTTTAAACAGTAGATATACCACATGCCAGGTGGGGGCAAAGGGAGGCTTTAAACATCCCTATAGTAATATGGGGGTCTTATTGACCCTCACTGAATTTTATTTAGTTTGTTTGTTTGTATAACAAAACAAAGAGTTGAGTCAGCGCTAATCGTAGAGGCAGCAAACCCAAACAAGGACTCCCTCAAATGTTCTTAGGAATAGATGAGCAAAAACAAATAAATCGGGGATGGGTCTGCGCCAATATACAAAATAAATAACAATATCAAGTCCAATTGAATCTATTGTGGTCTACAAAGTTGTAGGATTCTACTTGTTACGATATCCAAGGGATGTGGAGGAAGGTGATGGGTGATGAGTAAGATGATCCAAAATAGTAAAAATAGGAGAGGTCTTACTTACAGTTGACAGAGCTTAATCCAGCTCTGGTGTGAATGGCTTGCAGCGGTATTATCCCCGCTTACAGGATATACGGCGAGTATCCTCTTTTATGTGGTGACAGACGTCCAAGTGAATATTATACTGTTTTATATACTGTTAATAAATAGATTTTGGTCACTTTTTACGTTTATACCATTATCTTTTTGACTATTACCTGGCCTTTTATATATATTTTATACTATATACATTTTTATATACCCTTTTTTTTTCTTGTATTCATTTTACTTCCTGTTATTATACTCCAAAGAATTATTATTATACTCCAAAGGGATTATACCACCTATGCTTTTATCATAGAGCAGTTAGCCTGCCCTATACACTGTGAGTATATTTTATTATTTTATAAACCAACAATATTTTATTGAGAGCACTATCGCTGTTTTATCTTCTCTCTGAGCTCCTGATACTACTATCAAGAACACTCATCTTATATCCTACAAGCGGGGATTATACCGCTGTACGCCTACAAAACTAGAGCTAGCATAAGCTCTACCAAATGTGAGTGTATCTATTATATTTTTACATCTTTTTATCTCACGTGTAGAACATACTGCACCATTATTGTTTCCATTTTTATCTCCCACTTGGACGTCTGTCACCACATAGAAGAGGATACTCACCGTATATCCTGTAAGCGGGGATAATACCGCTGCAAGCCATTCACACCAGAGCTGGATTAAGCTCTGTCAACTGTAAGTAAGACCTCTCCTATTTTTACTATTTTGGATCATCTTACTCATCACCCACCACCTTCCTCCACATCCCTTGGATATCGTAACAAGTAGAATCCTACAACTTCGTAGACCACAATAGATTCAATTGGACTTGATATTGTTATTTATTTTGTATATTGGCGCAGACCCATCCCCGATTTATTTGTTTTTGTTTGTTTGTTTTTACTTTTTTAATGTTACTTAAAGATACCTAACCCTTCCTGCCAGGGGGAAATAATACATACAATTATTGTTTGCTTGCTTAAAAGCAATACTGATGGATGCATTCAGTGCTTATTCAGTGTAAAATCAATGCCTTGGGAATATTACAAATCCTACAATTCAGACACAAAACACATCTGGTCAATTGCTGCAGGATCTATTGGTCTGCCTGAATCCCATTTCACCTTAGTAAATCTGAGAATTGCCTTTGCGATTGGAAGGCTTTTGTCCATCTATCCATCTGGTGCTTAGTGAATAAACCTGATAGTTATCACCGGACTCTTGCTTGCAGTTACAGTTTTCACCACTAGAGGTGTGACAGGCTCAGTGTGCTGGACCAAGTGACATAGTGCTTTATAGAACCCATCCATCACCCTGGGGGTTTTCTCTTTTGTCTTACTTCTATGCGATGACTATTGCATGCTATTTCTGCCCATGTAACCCTCCCCTATAGCATGTCTGGCATGCTGGTAACAATGCATTCTAGTCTTTTACTCATACATGCATTGCAGGAGCTTTTACTTCCACTTGTCACCAGAAGCTTCCATTGTATCTCCGTCATTCCCCCCTCCTTTGGCACACCACACTTTCATCATGCTTTCTTACCCAATAGGCAGAATGTGAATTTGGTAATAGGGGAATGTTACATGCCAGTCTCTCTTAACAAAATATACATTCTGAATATATCTGTACAGTATCCATCTGCCTATCCATCCATCAATCCATCCATCCATTAATCCATCCATCCAATAATGTAAGAGATAAGCAGATCTCGGATAACTGAATAATAACTAAATTAGATAGATGCCATGGGAGAATTGCTATTTTCCTTACTAGAGTTAAGTTTACCTCTTGCGATAGAATCCACACCCATAGCTGAAACGCTGAGGATCCCCAGGGGACCACTTTGTAAAGGTTTAACTTTTGAGCACTTTACAACACATTACACAAAAAATATTAAAACAGAGAGAGATTATAAACAAGATACAACTGAGCATAGCAGGCAGCTTATTACAAAAATGAGAGGACATTACAATTCTATTCGCTCCTTTTTTCAGGTAGTTGCTAAATTATTCAATTTAGTACACAGCATATCTGTTGCTTATTTGAACACATTCCTTGCCCCAATGAAGGAAGGGTTTAGTACGATTTCATAGGCTTTTGAATAAAAAGTGACAGTTATTGATTTCCAAGGGGCTTTTCTTTTCAGGGGTCTGTATTGATTTTGTCTTGTAATGATGGACATTAAGTAGCTAAACTGCCTTTCAAAGCATCCCATCATTTATTTTTTTTTCATGTTGGAGATTTGAATCAACCTCATTATGAGAGATCAAATTAATTCACTTCAATTAACAGCACAGAATGACGGCCTTAGAAACTGCTATATCTGGTTCTGCGGATATTCTGAATGTCATAAAAATAATCATTGAACATAACTCTTTCTAATCTGTTATCTAAATGTACACAGAGCTGGAACCTCATTCTCTTTATTTGTTATGTGGGCTAAATTCCGGACCAAATCTTTCATTTGTGATAACAGAGAAAGCTAATTACTTGCAGTTGGTTTCATTATGCACACACAGCCAGACGTTCTTCCGTTTCCTTCATGGTCTGAGCTGAGGACACCAACTGATTTCAACTCACAGTTTCCGACATGAGCCTTTTATAGCATTCATGTTTATATAATCTAACATTGTAGTTTGAGTATTCACTAATGGCGATGGTTATATTTAAAGGTTAACCAGGGAACATGCATGAGCTATTCAGTGTCTGCTAATACAAATAAAATGTCAGAATTCTTGACAGAGTACTGGAATTTGAAACATTATAAATGATTATTCCCCCCAAAAAATGTTTTACAAGGAATTTAAGAAAACCCAACTGAGATAACTCTACCAAATAAAGCTCTAATTTTGAGTTCAATCGTGCAAAGCACTTAATCAATTTAGACGAACTTCACATTTGGTTGAAATGACACCAAAATCAAGGCATTATAATATAATAGATCCAACTATGCAACAATATAACAACTTTAAACATTAAAGAAACACATACAGTGTGCTGAAAACAGTGAACATATATTTAAGGAATCTATGGTCAATGTGCGATTCATAAAAAATAAATTTTAATGTGTGGATGTCTGGATGCGCTCTAAACATTAGTTCGTCCTGCTTTATCGACTCTACCAGTTGGTGTTCTTGGCCAGTGACCAGTTTTGTTGCTCTATCTTCTTATTCTCCAGTGTGAGGATTACTGTAGATGCCCAACACGCAGAACTTCAGTAGATAATAAAAAAAATACCCAAGACGTATTACCGGGCCTTAGACTGGCCGGATTTAATGTATAAAGGCAAAAAACCACAAGACAGGGTAAAGACAATATGTAGAAAAAACGTAAACGATGACGTCAAGGAAAGGAGATATCAGAATAGCCAGAACCAAGCCAAAGTTCAAGGAATACAGAGATCGGATAGTCAAAAGGGAAGCCAAGGTCAAATACACAAGAATCAATACAAGGAACATGCTCTCGGATAACCACAATGGAAACCACGACAGGGCACAGAGAAATGGACAAAACAGGCTTATATAGTCTAAGGTGCTTCCTGATTGGCTGCAGGGAAGCATGTGCTCATGGGCGTGTGTGTGATACGCCTACATAATTAATGATCTGTCCCTTTAAGGGTTAAACAAAAACCCTTAAAACATTCAAAGTTGCAGCAGCCGGCATCTAATGTTTACAGACCCGGTCGCGGTGAGAGGAGGAGGAGGAGCCACCACTAAGTTCAGGTGAGTGATTGGCAGCACTCCATTGCCTCATGGGAATGCCGCCAGACCGAGGAGTGCCCGCGGCGTCTCAGTCCGTTCCCAGGCATGAGCGGACCCAACGGGCATCTGCTGGAAAGGTAAGTATTCGGCGGCATTCCCCTTAGCGTGAGGGAATGCCGCCGCAACGATGTGCGCCAGCTGGGACCCATACCACCCTCTGACATGAGCGGACCCGGCGGGTGGCATGACATCTAGGCTTTGAAGTCTATGACTTGGACTACTTAGAATTTAAGACTTGTCTGTCCCTTTCTAGATGCATCTTCATGGTACAATATCTCTACTATGCAATCTGTTAAATTCTATGTCTCATTAGTTTCCTCAGCAGAGTGGTGTGGATTATTAGGCTTCACCTCAAAATGTTGTTTACGGGTAGAATGCTTGGTTGTATAGGGAGAGGTATTAGCAGTAGAAAGAGGGAAGTGCTCATGCCATTGTACAGAACACTGGTGAGACCTCACTTGGAGTACTGTACACAGTACTGGAGACCATATTTTCAGAAGGATATTGATACATTAGAGAGAGTTCAGAGAAGGGCTACTAAACTGATTCATGGATTGCAGGATAAAACTTACCAGGAAAGGTTAAAGGATCTTAACATGTATAGCTTAGAGTAAAGACGAGACAGGGGGGATATGATAGAAACATTTAAATACATAAAGGGAATCAACACAGTAAAGGAGGAGACTATATTTAAAAGAAGAAAAACTACCACAACAAGAGGACATAGTCTTAAATTAGAGGGACAAAGGTTTAAAAATATCAGGAAGTATTACTTTACTGAGAGGGTAGTGGATGCATGGGATAACCTTCCAGCTGAAGTGGTAGAGGTTAACACAGTAAAGGAGTTTAAGCATGCGTGGGATAGGCATAAGGCTATCCTAACTATAAGATAAGGCCAGGGACTAATGAAAGTATTTAGAAAACTGGGCAGACTAGATGGGCCGAATGGTTCTTATCTGCCGTCACATTCTATGTTTCTATGTTTCTATGTATCCATATTCTAGTGCCCTACTTGAGGTGCATTCATGTCAGGTTAGGCATGTGACTCTGTCTTTTATGTTTATGTAGGAACTAAAAACTTCCTCACTTACTTTTCCAAGTGCTAATCCAATGGTCCAATGGAAAGCACAGAAACCTTGGATGTAGATTTCTGTATAATTGCTTTCTGTAATTTTGAAATACACCAATGTGGCCATATTACTGGCCATTTACACTTTTTTTGCAATACTGTCTATGTTATTTCCAGACCATACCATTCTGGAACTTTGTCACACCAATGGCAGTATAGTTGTAAATATATTGACATACATAAATACAAACATAAAAATTCACAGGTAGAGATGTCCCGAACAGTTCGCCGGGAACTGTTCGCCGGCGAACATAGCTTGTTCGCGGTCGCCGCCGCGGTCCGCCCCCTATTCGTCTTGGAGGTGGGAGGGTCTGGGAGGGAGGGTCTGCTGCTGATTGGCTGAAATGTATCTGCTGACTGTGAGGTACAGGGTCAAAGTTTACTCAATGATGATGAATAGGGGGCAGACCGAACATCGCATATGTTTGCCTGCCGCGGCGGCCGCGAACAAGCTAAGTTCGCCAGCAAATAGTTCCCGGCGAACTGTTCGGGACATCTCTATTCACAGGTAATGACTTATTTTATTTGTTGTATAGAAAACTTCTCTTATGTCATGTTTGAGAAGTCTACTTTAAACTACAGAATTAAAATTAGTTAGAACGGAACGTTTTGAACAGACTGCACTTGACACTGATCTTACATTGTGCTCTGAGTGGTTATTGTTCGCCAACATTTTCCTGCTAACAATCACGTAGCATAATTTTAATTTACCATTTGGACATTAGACAGAATTGGAAATATAAAATGTGCATTTGGCATTGGCTAACAGAGATTCCTGTTTCCATTCTCGATTTTGTAACAAGTTAATTACTTGCATTCGGATTTTCTCTAGGGCATATTTTCCATTTTCTCCATCTGTTCCACCCTCTTATTCCACAGTCCAAAAATGCAATATTTTTTTATGAATGAGCCTCTATAAATAATATTTAAAGTTTAGATTTAAAGTAATTTAAATTATTGAATATTTACTGGAATTCATTCTGACTCCGTTGAATAGAATACAAATTATATTCACAAACCATATTTAATCACAGCTGGGCAAAGATTCACAAACATTTTAACATAAAATTCATTTTTTAGAGGTATTCTACTATAAGTCGATGGATAGACACATTTAAAAAAACAAAACAAAAAAACCCCACAAAACTGGGGCGGGGCCTTGCCGCCGACGGGATCAGACGTGCTTTGTCTGAGCTCCAGCTCCGAGGCCCGAAAACGGCACAAATTGCAGGTTAACCGAGCCGGGCAAACTACACAGAAGAACACACAGACCCCCGCCCACTGCGGAGCGGAGATACTGCCCAAGACCTGGTTCGGAGCCGGCAGTAATCCGAAAGGGGCACGGAGCCTGGTGGGGCTTGAGCCAGGAAGAGACAGCCGCTCTCCTGGGTCTCCAGCCGGCGGTGAGCTTCCCCCCCCCTGGACCGGGGGGGTCATCCTGGTCTGCAGGAGCATAAACCGGCGCACCAACCTGAGCCTGGTGAGGACAATCCACCAGGTGACAACTCGCAGGATGGCCGCCACAAGCCAGCCATGTGCGCGGGCTGCCAGTGGGGCGGACCTGACGCTTGCCCAAAAGTGAGGAAATTAACAGAGCACATGGGAAAAGGGCCCTCTATCAATCCGCCAGCTTCCTACAGCGAAGCAGGGTTTATGGAAGCGGCAAATGAAATCCTGTTGCACCCTCGTGGAAATGCCCGCAGTAGCACAAACCACAACGACGCAGACCCTACCCTGACAGCGGGGACCACCCAAGAAGCCAAGATGGAGAGCAGCTGGGAAGAATAATGGTCCACGGTCTGAAAATCTTGGGACTCACTTGCTAATCTCCCTGCTGTGGCTCACCTGTGGAATTGGGCGGCAGCCAGGCTAAGAAACTCCTGCTAACACAGGGCAACACCATCTCCAGTACTGTAATGACTCTTAGTCCCTGCATCACCTTTCAGGACTCAGGGGTATTGATAACCTATCTGCTCTAACAACACTTAACAAGGACTACCTTAACTAAGCAATCTAATCTCTTGGTGGCCAGACATGCCTCTTAGCACTGTTTTTATTTTCTTATTCGAGCATTTGACCCATTGTGCCTACTCAGTTCCCAGTGTAACATATTACGCTAGTGAGTTGAAGTATGTATATCCTAGCCCATAATTAGACTTTCTCCTGAACGCCACTAGGGATATATACCAAACGTAGACATCTCAGGTCTTACACTCAGGGCACCCACTGGTTTAAACATGCCTGCGTAAGCTGTTTATTGATATTTAAGCCTGTAAAGACATGTATTTTTGCACAACGACCCGTATATTTGTTAAAAAGCTAGCATTGTACCAAGGAATCCTGCAAGCGACACAATCTGTACTGCACTGCACACATAGTGATGAAACTTGTTATATAAAAGCCACACGTCTATAACCCAAAGCGTACCAAGATATGCTTAAGTGTCCTAGCATGTTATATTATATAAACGTTGCCCACTATCCTGTTATTTTTCACGATTATACAAAAATGTGCTGATCAACCTGCCACACTGTAAAATGTTTTGAAAATGCTGGTGGATGCTGTGGCTCCACACGCCTGTTGTCATTGCAAGCACAAGAAAAATAAAGAATAAAAAAAACAAAAACAAAAAACAAAAACAAAACTAAGAGAGTCTTTAAAATGGCAATCTATCATAAAATGCAAATAATTAAAATGCTTGACTCAAGAAATAAAAAGTGGCGACAGTTGCAGCTCTTCCAACAGTCGGCTCACATTTGTTAGAGCTTTATGACTCTCCAAAAAGTGTAAATACTTTAAACTGGCATAGGTAGCTCTACTGAGAGAAGGGAGAAATGTAAAACAAAATTAAAATATTATATTTTATGCATTTGGATTCACCCATGAATACTCATAGCACCATGATCACGACAAGTAACTGTAGAGGTTATGCTGGGCAGAGTGTAAAATTATCCCATTTCCTACAATACAGAATGGATTATGTATATCCCTCAGTAATTCAGAATGTATATACATGTAACTATGAGTACCATATATTATGCACAATGTTAATGATATTTTAGGTCCACTCAGGACATATCCTGTTTGGCAAGTGGATTTTGTGAGATTTGTTCCCACAAAGTAACTGATATATGCAGCTGATAACATTAATTCAGTCTCTTTCCCTTTAGTTCCAGGACAAGAATTTGGAAGATAGGAACAGCGACAGCAAATAGTCTAACTCCCACCAGTCTGTATGACCATCTCCTCTTCTAAGATAAAGGAATCCTAGAACATAGCCATCTCCCTGGCACTAACCGTGATACTAACTTTAAAAAAAAAAAATCATCATTTTTATAGGAAAATAATGGCTTGTAAAGGTTTTGTGCACTTTCACAAACCTCTTAAGTTTTAGTATTGCAGCTAATTATAATCCCTCCAGAACTCTTTCAAGGCATTATATTCCCAGAATACACAGGTAAAGCAGATATATCAGAAGTAATGCACCGGTGTAACTTCTTGCCAGTAGAGGGCAGAGAACAACATATTCTGGAGACTTATTGTTAGCGATTATTCAGCCATGTATTGTACCACCGCTAGTTGTGAAAGCATTCTATTTAAACATTATTCTCGTAATATTGTTTACAAATAAACAGTACAGTTGATAGCTTAAAACAGATCGTTTGACCTTCCGTGAGCACATTGACCTATCTCCTGCACCCCCAGATGTCAACATTGTACTTTTCGGAGGAAAGATTTTTACAGCACCCATCTACATAGGTAGAGGGAATTACCCTTCGAAATGTGTTACTAAACAAGGTGAGGAACAGCACGGGAGCAGGTATGAATGAAAGTAGAATTTATTTTAACAAAATCATTTTTTATTAAAATCCAATGTAGCGCAATGCTGTAAACACATATAAATGTTTTGGAAGTTGTTAAATTCAGGTATGATGTATATCTAGACATGTACAGCATCCAGTTATTAGTTTGTGAAATATTTTCGATAACAAAATGAATTTAGAATCTGCAGCTCCTCCAGTTCATTGCATTTCCTAAACCATTTGAAGTGTTGCTTCAAATTCTCTTTGTAATCAGAATAGGAATGGAGAGATAATTGGAATATTATATAGAACATTATATTTTAGATAAATGTCAGAGAGGGAATACGGTTGATAAAAAGCACAGGCCTCTCTAATTAAAGTTAGGGTTACAGCTGGGAGATTGACAGAAACATAATAACCTGCAATATAAGAGTGAAACTATTACATTACAGACAGATTTGAACACAAAGAAGCAGAGAAGGTATAGAATTGCCGAGAGACTGTCTGCTAGGATTAAACCGTAGGATGTGCTTCCTGAAAGACCTTATATGGACAGTAACTTCCTTTCTGTGCTCAGATAGACGAGCAGGTCCCTGAAACTGAATTGACAAATACAACACAGAGCGACTATGCAGCCTCAGCACGATATTTGGAATGCAAAATGGGGGGTGTCTTCAGATGGTCTTTGTCACTAATTACAGGGTAAAACTGATTTTCATTAGATTCTACCAGAAAACCAACTCTATATGCATGCATAATTAGTTGAATAGGAAGCTGTAATGAATCATTTTTTTTACCATTCACTGAATGCAAATTAACAGATTATTATAGGTTGGGCAATTCACGCTTGGCTGTCAGGTTGGCTTCCTTGTGGGTCATTTTTAAAAAAAAAAAAAAACAACAAGCTTATATTGACCTTTTTAAGAGTCTTAAAGATATTTAGCATTTTATCAAAGAATTAAGATCAGAAAATGTGAAAATGATTTGTTGTATAATCATCCATTCACTCGTTATTAAATCGTTATTAAAAAAAGACATTAGAGGTCTCTCTAAAGAGGAACATATGTTTAATCAGCATGCTCTAAAGTGCTTTAAGTCCGGTGAAGAGAAGAAGTCTTATATATAAAATGGTTTAATGGGTCTGGGATTGACTGATACTTGAGCAAGATGCTGATTGCAGAGTTCCTGGGTTGCAAACTCAAATTAAGCATAAATCCCCCAGCATACTCTGTGACACTGAAAGCTTGCCTGCTGTAGGGTTATGGTGAGCCAAATTAGGTTCTGAATTGCGAATTTACTAGTATGAATTCGGGTCCGACTGGTGAAATAGAGCAGTGTTTCCCAACCCAGTCCTCAAAGCACACCTACCAGTCCAGGATTTAAGGATTACCCAGTTTTGTCTAAGGTGTTTTTAGAAAAAAAATAAAAAACACCTTAGACAAAACTGGGTAATCCTTAAATCCTGGACTGGTAGGTGTGCCTTGAGGACTGGGTTGGGAAACACTGAAATAGAGGACTGAAATTGGTGCACAAAGATGATGTTAATCAGTCTAAGTTTTCTATCATCCACAAATTATACTAAATTCAGCTGTGATGTGGGCAAATAGAAAGTAAGAACTGCCTATATATACTTACCTCCCCTGCTCTATGTTGCCCTGTTGTGGTTCTAGTAGCCCAAGAGTGCATTCCTTGTATCCTGTTGCGCAATTCTCCCGATCTCTGGAGTCCTTTGACTTTGGCTTGTTATAACATTTATCCGGATCTCTCCTGTCTATAAACTTGGCATTCTCTCTGACTAGTCTGCCATTAGCCCGGCCACTCTAAGGACTGGTATATGGCTTGTTTATTTATTGTGTTATAGTCTGCATGTTTAGGTTCCTCCCCGAGCCTGACATTATCCTATTGAATTTTCCCATAAGAGGACTGTGATCGATTTGCATCTTTTTTTTTTTTTTTTCCTGGATTGTTCAGGTGTTCCCCTGTACTTTTCCTGTTCTTGCCTATAAACCTGCATGAGATGGGGGATACAACCAGCTCCACGTCCTTACATAGCATCAGCACTGCAAAAAGCTCCTTAGGCTGGTGGTTATCGGCTAATGCTAACGGAGTGACTGTGATTGTCCTGAGGCCTATGCTAAAATGGCCTCTGCTCTAGCCCTACAGTGAACATCCATCTGCCAACCCCCTTGGGTGGAAAAATGTATTATGGCATTTGATGATCTTTGTGACAGATTTAGAGCATGACTAAAAAAAAGCAAGCTCTCGCCATGAGAATAATTATTTGCTTTCATTGTACATTGCAATGTTTACTTGTCATAAATCTCTTTACTACTGTGGATTCAAAGAACAAAAAACACTACTTATTTCCCATATTCATGCCTTCCAACAGAAATTTGCTCACTTGGAATAGATGTCATATTTCTTGGTTGGGTAGCATATAGACAGTAAAATGTGGTCTCCAAAAATTATTATGTCATTTTCTAGAGACTGCGCGGAAATAAATACCTAAATATATTTGTCACAACAAACTTCCGTATATATCTCCAGAATTACTGTTCCACCCTTGTTTTCTCTTCTCCTAACTTATTATAATGATTTTTCAATGTACTCTGTGACAAACTCCCATTTTCAAGTGAGTTTGCCACAAGTTCTTGGAGGGGCCTGCTTGCCAGCCTCCTGCCCACAGACTATGGACCCTGTAAACTGTGATATAAAAGTCTCCATTTGTCTTTTGGAATTATATGGTTCAGTAACCGAGCAGCTGCATGAACCGGAGACCACCCTGGAGCTTGTTAAGCTTAACTGATACATTGTTGCAATTTCCACCGCAGTGGTCTAAGTGTTCATCTGGGTGGCCGCAATTCCTATGGACGACCACGAGGTGACGGTCATCTTGTTCGCATAGACCAAAACCGCGAATAGACTTCAGGGGGACTTAGCCACAATTTTATGGAACTATTTTCAGCTATGGGACCATGCCTGGGACTTTCATAAAATTTCTGAACCCCTGAACTGATCTGGAGGATTTTTGGATATGTCGGTCACACAGATCAGGGCTATCAGGGGATGTAACTAATTTCTAAGGGTTTTATGTGTTTTAGGTATTTTTTATTTTTTTTTAAATGTGTTTTTTGTGTTTGGAGATAATTGAGTTTAGTATAGTGCTTGGCTCAATTATCTCCTAAGTAAAGGGGAAGGCTTATTGTATTGTATGTGGGAGTGTAGTGCATTTAATCACTGTTCTTATTGGTCTGTGTCTTTGTGTTGGAGTCCCCAACATGGTCCATGTGGGTGTACCCCTTACATGGGATTGTCATATAAGGCCAAGTGTGGCACCATTAAAATTTATTCCAGCTTACACTCCAAAACTGTGTATCATCCTGTTTTTGGAGGGAAAGAAGATTTACTCCTGTGTCTGCTGTTCCAGCTTGCAGGGGATTCAACGGGGAAAGTCCTTGTAAGGACTATAGCTCCCAGTGCCTTGGGCTTTCTAGAGCAAATTCACCATTTGGTTCCAGGACCCCAGTAAAACCACGGCCACTGTGGGCAGAAGTGCTGCGGTTTGTCCCCTGTTCCAGCTAGGAAGCGGTCCTTGGCGGAGGTACTTAGTCAGGATACAGGGAGCTCTGCTACATACTCATGTGGCAAGATAGCTTAGATGTATTTGCTTACATTCTCCCTTTTTTTTTTTTTTAATGGGTTACGTTTCCACAATTCCATTGCTCCATTCTTCTCTAAAGGGGATGCAGGTTGGAAAATCCACATCAGTTCCACATTTTTAAGCCGTTTCCGCTACATGGTTTTCACTCTTGCAGCATTTTTCTTAATCTAATGAGCATAACGGAATCTTATGCACAGAGAAATTGTGTAACGAAGTATTGAAGAAAAAAGTCAAACATTTACTTCACCTTGTCTATGATTGAAGTTGCAATAATGTATGAACTGCTGCCAAAAGGAGCACATCTGGGTTTCATTGAGCAGGTAGACAGTAATAGCTATTGCCTTCTGTTTTGTGTGATTTTTGTTGTTTGGTTTCCAAATCGGAATCTAGGTTCCGAAATTCTGCTGAGCCGAACCAATATATTTGGGTGTTCCAAAACGCTTTCTAGTTTTGGAAAAGATGGTTTGGCCAGGCCATATTTTCTCCCCATGTGCACGTCTAGTAATCGCTGGGAATTTCTACCCTGCTTCTTGAAAGCTATATTTATTTTGAATGGATATTGGATGGTGTGTGCAGTGTCAAAATATTCACCAAACATAAGGAAAAGTTTGGCATTCCTTAGGCTGCTCAACACATCTCAGGTTGTGGTTAGAAGGTCATGGTGGCTGGCCTTTTTGTAGCTGTGGTACATAGGTGAGGGAAGAAAGTTTCTTATATACATTTTAATTGCCAAAATTAAGAAAATGTTATCAATTGATTATTGACACCACATTGTAATGCACTCCTATGTGTTAAAAAGATTGTTCTGCCTCATATAAAAAATCTAAGAAATGCTACTGTAGCAAAATGGTTGCCCTAAATAAACTTTTATTCCTGGTTGTTTGGCTGTCCGTACACCCCCTATTCATTTAACAAACCAACTCTGTGTGATCCGCTTGTTAGCACCTCCTAATCACCGTCCACCCCTGGCTGTTAAACACAAATGAGCAAATAGTTCAAGTTCTTTCCCTGTGTGGCCGCCGTTCATATAACTGAATCCAAGCACTCCAAGAATTGCCAGCAATTTTGTCTCCCTAACGCAGGTAGCGTTACATGTTTGTCAATGGCATGGAACTGTAACTTCGATATGCGACCCTGCGAACACCCGAGAAACTTGTACTGCTGCTCATCCAACTTCCCAAACAGTTAGGAGAACAACGTCAGGAGACATGAACTACCGAACAGGGGGAGCATTTGCTGCATAACAGCAATTGGGAGCATTCCTCTGTGTTCATGCGAGAACCCCGAAAGATGACCGGTCGTTGCCTTGTTTTCTGTGGAACTATTTTGGGGCATCACCTTGTGTCTGTCCAGTCAAAACTTCATTCGAATTGTGTTTTTAAAAGTCCCTAAGGCCTACATTAATAATTACATATTAAGATATGCCCATAACCAATCAGAAAACAGATTTAAGTCCCAGGTACCGCCCATTTACAAACAAGGGGCAGGAACTGATAAGGGGGAAATAATGTTTAAATAGGGAGAAATATAAGAGACGAGGGATTGAAGATCTTCAGATCGTCTTTAAATATCAAAGGAGATCCAGAGGGCTAAGAGATCAGGAGGCTGACCGAATTTGTATAGACTGAGTTACAGACCAGAGAGGAGAATCCCAAATTGAATTAATCTGCCATAAAACTTTGGTAATGTATAAAGGTTTTTCTTTATTTTAAAATAAACTTGACTATTAAATGTGTCTATATTGTGAACTGATCCCATCCTAGTGATAGAACAGTTATATCTCATTCTACCTGCAGTCTGACTTGAGTCAGATATAACTTATTTAGTTGGACCATTTTTGATTCCTTCTTTAGATGTATATCGGTTCAATATATATATACCTTGCATATAATGCAAGGGCTGTTATATTGTTAATTCCTTATACTGGGTTCTGCTGTGAAGTTTGTATATGTTTTATTGTCCTTTGCTGATAAGCTTGTAGATCAAGCATGTCAAACTCAAAGGCTAACAAAGGTCAAATAAACAAGGTTTATGTGGGCTGCAAAAAAAAGAAAACCTTACATTTAACCCCTTAAGACCGGAGGGCGTACTATTACGTCCTTTTAAAAGCGGCTCTAAACGCCGCCGGACGTAATAGTACGCCCTCCGGTTTTTAGTAACTTACCCGGTCGCTGGCGGTCCCACGCCGGCGATCGCGGTTCGGGGGACTCCCAGGGAGCCCCCCGCGGCACGTCCGCCCTCCAGGAGCCCTCCCGGCCATGTGAGAGTGAGGTCCTTGCGAGGACCTCACAATCACATGGCCGGTATAGCTGCCTGCTGCATTGCCAGCAGGGGGACCAACTGTAATGACAGTTGGTCCCCCTGCTGGCTGAAAATCAAATAATTTTTTTTTAAAACAGTGTAAAAATAAATAAATTATATACTTAGATCATATATATATATTATATATATATGATCTAAGTATATATATATACACATATACACACATACACATACACCGTCTAGGTGTATTTTAATATTAATATATATATAATTATATATATATATTAATATCAAATTACACGTAGACTGATACTGATTAAATATATATATAATTATTGTTATATATATATTTATAAATAATATAAAAAAAATTAATATGTAAATACGTAAAAAAATTAAATAAAAAAAATAATTAAAAATAAAATATTAAAAAATATATAGATGTGTTTTATTTCGTTCTAACTGTATTCTGATATTAATATATATATATTTATATCAAAATACACTTATAACGAAATAATATATATATCTATATACATAAATATATACGTATATATCACTATATATATACCTATATATAAATAAAAATATTAAAAAAAATATATATATATATATACGTATATATACACATATGTATATATATACATATATTAATTCTACACATATATTTATGTAATAATTTTACATAATTAGGTATCCTAATTAATTACAATTAGCGGGACCTGCCTGACCACCCATGCCGAAAGTATAGGGAATTTAATTTGCTAGCACTATATTTTACCCTATAACTTTCCAAGACACCATAAAACCTGTACATGGGGGGTACTGTTTTACTCGGGAGACTTCGCTGAACACAAATATTAGTGTTTCAAAACAGTAAAATGTATTACAACCATGATATCGCCAGTAAAAGTGACGTTTTTTGCATTTTTCACGCACAAACAGCACTTACAGGGACGATATTATTGCTGAAATACTTTTTACTGTTTTGAAACACAAATATTTGTGTTCAGCGAAGTCTCCTGAGTACAACAGTACCCCTCATGTACAGGTTTTATGGTGTTTTCAAAAATTACAGCGTCAAATATAAGGCTTGTGTTTAATTTTTTTCACATTAAAATTCGCCAGATTGCTTACGTTGCCTTTATGACCCTATGGTAGCCCAAGAATGAAAATTACCCCTATGATGGCATACCATTTGCAATAGTAGACAACCAAAGGTATTGCAAATGGGGTATGTCCAGTCTTTTTTAGTAGCCACTTAGTCACAAACACTGGCCAAAATTGGCGTTTTTTGCATTTTTCACACACAAACAAATACAAACGCTAACTTTGGCCAGTGTTTGTGACCAAATGGCTACTAAAAAAGACTGGACATCGCTTATTTGCAATACCTTGGGTCGTCTACTATTGCAAATGGTATGCCATTATGGGTGTAAATTTATTTCCTGGGCTACTATACAGTCTCAAAGGCAACGTAACCAATCTGGCGAATTTCCATTTCAAATGTAACACGCTATATTTGACCCTGTAACTTCCCAAAACACCATCAAACCTGTACATAGGGGGTACTGTTTTACACGTGAGACTTTGCTGAATACAAATATGTGTATTTTATTGCAGTAAAAGCAAACAGTATTATGACATTGACAGTTAAAATGTCATGAAGAACGAAAAAAATCAAAAAAAATCTTATTTTCTCCCATTTTTTTCATATTAAATTATGTTTCATAGCTAAATATTTGATATTAAATGAAAGCCCTGTTTCCCCTGAATAAAATGATATATAATAAGGGGGGGTGCATTTAATATGAAAGAGGTGAATTACGGTTGGACAGACATATAGCGCAAATGCCAGGTTTTGTTTACGTTTTGTTTCGTTCACAACTTGTACATTTGGCTGCGGTGTTAAGGGGTTAAATAGAACAACATTGTTGTTTCATGAAACAATCCTGTTGCCCAATAACACACGTGAGACTTACGTTTGTTGGGTAATGGTACTTTAAACATCAAATGCCAGCAAACATATCACCCTGTCAGGTGTTTGAATGCTTCCCCAACAGACAGCTCTACCATGAGCTAATCCAAGAGTCTGTAGCACCCTGCTCCAACCATCACCTCTCAGCAGGCTTCGACTCCCCAAGCCACCTCTGCACCTTCTTCCACTGTACTGCGCTGGCCCGCAAGCTAAGATCCTCACACTTCTTCTGATGGACTGGTGAGTCCCCTCCCTCCTCCCACCTTTTTATCCCTTCTCTATACTACTACAAATGTATCCCTCTTAGCACTGGCATCATTCAGGTCCTCCCTTCCTTGCCAGTCCAGGGAGGTACAAAAACAACATAAATAAAACAACAAGAACAACAATAAAATGTATGTTTTCTTCCAGACACTTGGCATCTCTTCTGTGCTACTAGCTTTCCTACTTCGGGGGAAATCTTGTTTGCAGTGATCACTTTCAAAACTGACCCAAGGTGAATGTCTGTAATTCTGGATCTGACAGGAGACTTATTTCCTTTCATAAGTTTAAATAACTGTTCGCACCGATAAGTACTTCCAAACGTGGAAATAATTTCATACGCAAGATTTCGATTATTTTCAAACCTGGCTGGCAAATATTTGTAAAATTCAGGCACGCCAACTTCACAGAATTTTGCCTTCAAATCTGAATCGCACTGGATCTCAGTTACTTATATTTGCTTATGTTTAGGTACTGATTCTATACTTATTGAGAAAATCGAAGAAAACAGACAAAACTTGTCTGTCAAAGATTTAAAATCTGCAAACCTTGTTTCAAATTCAGTTCTAATTTGTTGTGCGTATTTCTGATACGATGCAGTGTCACCTGAACTTAATTTGTTCATGTTGCATGTCTGAAAGTGCGTTAAATCTTCACTTTTCAACTGCTTTTTCCAAAGAACAAGCTTACATTTGAATGATTTAACTTGGTCACATATTCGTAATGATCATTCGCAATGATCTGATCTTGTCCTTGCAGTTTTAAATTTAAATTGTATAAGTGTTTTGTTATATCAACCATACTAAATCAGAAAACAAGCCTGTGTCTTGATTTTTAGTTATTGAAAACTGACATATTTCCCAGAATTGTTTAAGAACATTGAAGCAGGATAGCCAACGTACCTCGGTATAATAGGACAAACCGGAATATTCGCTTTCTAATTTACTTAAGAAAGCATAGAACTATCGCTGATTTAAGGTGCAGATATGATTTTTTTTTTTTTTGACATTCTTTATTTATAATAGTTTTAAAAATAGGGAGGGAGACAGAAAAAAGAAAAGGAAGGGGGGGGGAGGCAAGTTACACTTTACAGAATACAGTACATTTATGAACAGTTTGATTGGCTACCTAAAGTCAAAAGCGATTACTGTAATACCTTTACGATTAATACCTAGCCAGCCTGTACCTTGTCTGTATGAGCGGAGTCCCGCCGGGGAGCGGGGATCACAGTTGATTTTTTTTTTTTTTTAGACATTCTTTATTTATAATGGTTTTCAAAATAGGGAGGGAGACAGAATAAAGAAAAAAAGGGGGGGGGGGAGTAATTTATATTTCACAGAATACAGTACATTGTTAAACAATTTAAATGGCTATTCCAAGTACACAAGCAATATCTGTAATATCTGAACGATTGACATCGAGCCTGCCTGCACCTTTCCTGTGGGGGCGGAGTCCCGCCAAGGAGCGGGCAAATGGCACGGAAAGCAGGCCGATCTGGGGTAGTAGAGGAGTGTGTACCCAGTTCTGGGTCGGGAGGTGAAGGTCACCCTTCCTGGGAGAGTACCTGACTCGTAGTGAGGGCTGGGCTCTAGTCGCTGAAAACCGTGTCCTGGGGCAGGCACAGGGAAGGGGGGGTGACGGGAGGGGGGGGAAGGAGAGAAGGGGAAAGGCTGAGTCCAGGGCTATCCCCAGGGGGTGCGGAACACAACTGCAAGTTCAATCGCCTATGTTATATCAACGGCAGAGTAGGCCGATCAGGCGTGTCCACGGGCTATGTAGGACGTCCATGGAAACCACAGGAGAGCACATTTGTCCGAGCGATCCTGCAGGGAAGCGGTCAACATTTCCATGTTATGAATTTCTTCTACCTTATCCACCCATTGTCTATATGTGGGCACTGCCTGGCTTTTCCAGAGCAGAGGGATGAGACTTTTCGCGGCAGAGAGCAGGTGTATCGTGAGCGTCTTCTTATACCTCTGGACCGACATGGCTGTGTGGTGCAGAAGCATTGGTAGCGGTTGCAGTGGAAGGTCCGGGTCTGCAATTTCGGTGATCTTAGTGTGTATCAACTGCCAGAATGGGACAATGCGGGGACAGGTCCACCAGATGTGAAGGGTAGTGCCCGGGGCAGAGCCACATCTCCAGCAGTCGCCAGAGGAAGTGCCATACATACGTTGAAGCATGTCCGGGGTTCTGTACCATTGAGTGAGCAGTTTATAGCTCATTTCCTGGTACTTAGAACTAATAGAGCACTTGTGGGTTAGGAGGAAGATTTTGTCCCACTCCTGGGCCGTCAGGTGCATCCCTGTCTCCCTTTCCCATTTATCCGTGAATCCTAGAGGGCTTTCATTGCCCAGGGCTTGTAGCATAGTGTAAAGATGCGATACGGCATGATCTAGGTGTTTCCTGTCTGTACATAGGCGCTCGAAGTCTGTCAATGGTCTGTGTAAGTGATCTAAACCTTGGAGGCTCATGTAATAGGTCTTCACCTGGTGATAACGGAACCTGTCCAGTGTAGTCGGTCTCTGTGCCGTCGCTACGTCAGTCAGCGGTTTAAGGGCTCTGTCTCCCGTCCATTGTCGAAGGTAGATCCAGTCCGTCTGTGTGAAATTTCGGAATGCCGCGGGGGGGAGACCTCCTGCTAGATTTGGGTTGTAGGTTAGAGGCGTAAGTGGGTTCGGGGATGTGGTGAGTCGGTGTGCGTAACGCCGTGTGCACCATACCCTAAGGGTAGCATCGATAAGTGGGTTGTGGGTCCGGAGTTCCGCGAACGTGAGGGATCCAAGCCACAGCCTGGCCGGGATCGTCCCCCCGGCCTGGTGCACCTCCATAGGTACCCATCTTTTGGCCCCAGGGCGTGCATGCCAGTCCACCACCCGTTGAAGATGTGTGGCGCGGTAGTATTGCTGCATGGAGGGCAGCCCGGCACCCCCCGCCGATTTTGGCCTTTCTAGTGTGGCTCTACGGATGCGGGATGCGGAGCGATTCCAGATGAAGTTGCGTATTTCCCCCGTAAGAATGCGGAAAAACGCTTGGGGTATCGCGACAGGTAGGGCCGCGAAAAGGTACAACAGTCTAGGGAGGACGTTCATTTTAAGTGCCTGAATGCGGCCAAACCAGGTGAGATATTGTGGTGTCCAGCGAAGAAGATCCTTTTGAATGGTCGTTAGGAGGGGCGGAAAGTTAGCTGTGTACAATTGGGTCAGATCGCGTGTTAGCCAGGTGCCTAGGTATTTTAGTTTGGTGGGTTTCCAGGAAAAGGAGAACAGGCTTTTCAGGCGGTCAGCGAAACCGGTGTTGCTAAGCAGTGGCATGGCTTCAGATTTATCAAGGTTGAGTTTAAGGTTGGAGACTTGACGGTACTCACGAAACGCTTGAAGAAGGTTAGGAATGGAGATTAGAGGTTGTTCTATAAAAAACAGCATATCATCCGCGTAGGCGGCCAGTTTGTGTTCCTCAGCTCCCATCGACACCCCTGTTATGCCCCCATCCTGTCTGACCGCCTCCAGGAATGGTTCTAGAGAGAGGGCAAACAGGAGGGGGGACAGGGGGCATCCCTGGCGAGTACCGTTACTGATGGGGAATGGTTGTGTAAGGGTCCCGTTGACTCAGATCCGCGCTGTCGGTGTCGTGTATAGTGCCGACACCCAGGTGCATATTTGGGGGCCGAATCTAAAGTGTCGGAGGGTAGACGCGAGGTATGTCCAGTCTACTCGATCGAACGCCTTTTCGGCGTCCGTCGAAAGTAGGACAGCCTCTCTCCGCTCAGATGTAACCGAGTGTATTATATTGAGTGCTCGTATCGTGTCGTCCCTGGCCTCCCTCCCTGCGATGAACCCTACCTGGTCTGGGTGGACCAGGTCCGGGAGAAGTGGGGAGATCCGTCGAGCTAGGGTCTTGGCAAAAAGTTTTAGGTCGGAATTCAACAATGATATTGGTCGGTAGCTCGAGCAGTTAGTCGGATCCTTCCCTTCTTTGGGGATTACCGTGATAGTGGCAGCTAAGGTATCAGTGGGGAATTGCCCGCCCTCACGGATCGAATTCAGCCCCAACAAAAGTTTGGGCAGGAGGGTGTCACTGTACGTGCGGAGGTACGCAATCGGTAACCCGTCAGGACCGGGGGCCCTATGCGGCTTCATGAGTTTCAGTGTGCCTTTGAGTTCCTCAAGTGTTATGGGTTGCTCTAGGGCGTCTGATTGATCTCGGGTGAGTGTCTTGGAGATGTGTTTGGTGAGGTAGTCCGCGACCCTCTTCTGGTGTGTCTGGGTGTCTGTCCCTGGTGTGGTTTGCGATCGATTGTACAGGTCTCTGTAGTATGTCTGAAAGGCGTCAAGTATCCCGTCCGGCCGTCTCGTGCTATGTCGGTCATGCGTGTTTATTTTGTGAATGTGGTGTGCCCTCCTCTTTGCCTGTAGCATCTTCGCCAGAAGCCTACCGCTTTTATTGGAATGTTCATAGAAATACCTGGCAGATTTCGTAATAGTGTGTAATAGTCCCTGGGAAAGGTGATCTCTAAGCTCTCTCCGTGCAGCGGTCAGTCGTAGGTAGTCGTCGTCGTCTAACGTTTGTTTATGTTTGGCTTCCAGGTCTGACACTTAGTCGTGAGGTCTGTGAGTTGTCTGCGCCTGTCTTTTTTGCGCTGTGTACAGAGGGCGATGTAATGACCCCGTATAACACATTTATGTGCCTCCCAGACCGTCAGGGGGGGGTGTCGGGTCCCTCGTTCGTGTCAAAGTACTGCGAGAGCGTTTGGAGCGTGGATGAACGGACGGCCACGTCATTCAGCAAGGATACATTGAGTTTCCATTGTCTGTCCCTAGGTTTGTGGAGGGGCGAGCTCGTGCGAACCTTAACCGGTGCATGGTCAGAGTGGGTCGTGAGTCCGATATGGGCATCGTGGAGTAGTGAGAGGAATTCCTGAGGCATGAATATATAGTCGATACGACTGTAGTTGCGGTGGACATGGGAGAAGTGAGTATAGTCGCGACCATCAGGGTGTGCGGTCCTCCAACAGTCCACAAGGCCTAGGCCGTTCAACGCCCTAGCAGCGGTTCTAAGGCAGTGGGGGGGGATTGTGCTGGACCCGCGAGACGTGTCTCGGAGCGGGTCAAGGGGCATATTTAGGTCGCCCGCGACCACCAATAGGCCCTCCCTGAATTTACTAAGTTTTGTCAGAGTGCGGGAGAGGAAAGTGTGTTGTCCGCGGTTGGGGCTGTATATGCAGGCAAACGTGTATTTGTGGTCCGCAATAGTCCCCTTAACGAAAAGGAAGCGGCCCTCGGGGTCAGGGAGAGTTTCCGTATGGCTAAAAGGTATAGAATTCGCTATGAGTATCGCTACACCCGCTCTCTTAGACGACTGGTGGTTGGCATAGTAAGCCAGATTGTAACGATTATTTTCAAGTTTGGGCGCGTCAGGACCCCTAAAATGCATCTCCTGCAGGAAAGCCACAGACACTCTCTCCGACCACAGACGGCGCAGCAGGTGGGAGCGCTTCTCCGGTTGGTTGAGGCCCCCGGTGTTATTGGACCAAAACGTGAGCAAGTCTGGTTTAAATTCCGTCCGCACCCCCGTGGGGAGAACCCCGGGGGGAGGGGGATCCATAGGTGGGGGGTGGGGAGGGAAGGATCGAAGAGGTAAGGGAGGTAAAGGCAACTAATGAACCTAGACCGGTAGGTGGTGTTCAGGAGACAATAAAAGACTAAAGGGTCTCACCGAACCCCGGTCCTATGTACAGGGAGAGGTCAGTTGCGGGAGGTGCGGAGAAGTCTGCACACGGAGACTGTCGCGGTAAAGTGTGGGCGGTCAGCGCCCGCCACCCTCGGCACCCAACCCGCTGTCCGCGTTTAGGTGTCAGGGATTTCACAAGTTGGGGGGGGGGATGGGTGTCGGGGGGGGGAGGGGGGGGGAAGGGGACGAGTCCTGAGATGCAGTGGAGAGCGGGCCAGGAGGGGCCGCCGGCTAGAGGGGGCACAACTATGGCGCAGTCATGGAGGTGGGGGGGGGGGGGTCTCCGGGTTGACGCTGGGGGTATGGAGGCAATCTGGGTGAGCGTTTTGGAAAAACATTGCAGAAACATAATAATAATCTAAATCCGAAACAAGACTGCAAGCTGACATTGGTGTTTTAAGTTATGTTCATAGATATGCTAAAGGTATCCTGGGGGTAATTTAGTAATCACATCGCCTCATGTGTTGCACCTGTAGGTACGGTCCAAACCGCTCCATTCGGACCACACCAAGAGGTTAAACATGTGTTTAGGGAGTGCCGGAAACATGGGAATTACCACCCACACAAGCAACAGCGCCTCAGCGTGGCATGTGGACCTGGAGTATCAATGGCTACTCGTTGGGGGCATAAACAGAATATACCAAGTTAAGTGTAGAATGTCAGAGCACAGCCTCACCACATTTATCAAATAAAAAACAAGTCGTTGCATAGAACAAATATGTTTACCATATGCCTTTTGGAGAGCGTTAACATGTGAGCCATATAAACCCCTACACTGCCCTAAGTAGCCTAGGCCCTTGCGAGTCTCGATTCTGCCCGTACGGACATCACGCAAAATGCGGGTGGGTCTGCGTAGGGCACTCAACATGAACTGTACAATCTGCACTAAGGGGGTCGTGGTTGAATCCTAGAGGCCTTCATAGTGGCTACAGTATGTAATTGGGAGCGGGATATAGAGTGTTGTTGTAGCGTGCGGAAGGGGGAAAAAGCAACCGCACGGGTCTGGCTCACGGCATCACGTGGCGAGGGCCCCTAGTTGCAGGTTGTGTGCTATACAAATACTAGTTTCACCCACCCCAGAGGGAGGCATATGACGTCAATTAGGTAAGGGGGGGGGGGGGGGGGCGATGTACTAAAGGCAGCGAGGGCACTGTAGGAGGAGCAGTAGGTTACTTGGCTGCCCGTTACCAACTAAGAAATTCGTGGAATCCTAACCAGCAAAGTGAAGAACTAGGAACATGTCAATGCAAATGTGAATACAATAAAGAGAACATTTTTTTACTGTTACCGGGAGCAGGAACCATCACCCATAAGGGTGTTTAACTTACAGGTTGCAGATATAAGTTCATGCCCACGGAGTCCAGGAATGCATGGCCCAGTCCCCCACCCCACAATGGCAGAAGCAAAGCGGTTCGCTGTGTGCGGCCTGCCAAACAAGCAGCACCCCACCCTCTGTGAGTCCCCAAGGCCCGTGTTGCTAGGTGATATTCTCGTCTTCGGCCCGGTCTCCGGCGATCTAGGCCTGTAGGTCATGTCCCCCCTTATGTCACGGTGTGGAGTCGCTAAGTGCCAGCAGGAAACAAAAGTCCTCATCTGTTAAGTGGGAGAATGTTTTAAGTAGTGGTCCGTGGTCCGTAAGGCAGGGGTTCAGCAAGAAAGCGGTAGGGCCTCATTCTTCCGGGCCATCAGGGCCGCCACGGCGTTGCGGGGGGGGTGCAGCATGTCCCCCAGTGAGGTTCTCTGCCGCCGGGTAAGGTCCGGTGGGGCGAGCGGGCGGGAACTCTAGAATCCAGTTCGGGATATGGACATGTGGCAGTCCAGCGGACTGTAGAAATCGGGGAACATCATTAGGCCAGCGTAGCGTGTGCCAGCGATTCTCGGTCCTAGCTTGTAGGCTGAACGGGAAACCCCATTTGTAGGGAATCCGTTTTTCGAGCAACATGTTCGTCAGGGGTTTCAGCGCCCGACGGGCATCCAGCGTGAGAGTCGACAGGTCCTGGAACAACCAAACCTGGGTGCCCATGTAGGTGATCGTGCGCTGGGCCCTGGCCGCCCTCATTATGGCGTCTTTCTGCGGGAACGAGGAAAGGCAACAGATAACGTCTCTGGGCAGGCCGTCTCTCCTGGGGCCCCGTAGAGCTCTGTGGGCACGTTCCAAAGGAATGTCGGCCGGTGAGTCTTCGCCAAGCAGTTGCCTGAAGAGGCCAAGCAATAGATCGCGGGGAGACTCGTCATCCGCCTCGGGGAGGCCCCGCACCCGTATATTGTTACGGCGGCCTCTGTTGTCCAGGTCCTCGACCTGTCTACGCATTTCAAGCAGGATATTCCCCTGACGTGTCGTCGCCAGGTCCGCGGCTTGTTGGTGGTGCGTCGAGTGGAGGCGGTGTTCCTCCAGGTCGGTCACCCTCTGTTCCAGGACCGTTAAGTCTCTACGCACCCCAGCAATCTCCTCTCGGATGATGGTGCGCAGTTCAGTGATCATGGCAGCTTTATCACCCCTCGTAAGCATGTTCGCCGAGATGAGAGCTAAATCCCTGGACATCTGGGTTAAGGCATCTGCATCAGGTGTTCTCTCCGCGGAACCAGCCATGCTGCTGGTGCTTGGGGAAGGAGGGGAGGTAGGCGCCATCTTGTCTGCGCCTCGTGTGCCTCCAAGTTGTTGTGGGGTGGACATAAACTCGTCCATGGGACCCAGACGAAGGTTCGTGTGGGGAGTGGGAGGATGGCGAGGGGTGTTCCGTCTGGGTTTCCCCATGTGGGTCGCGGGTTCTGCTCTGTAATCGGGCTTATGCGGGTTGGGGCCTGGGAGCGAGTGCAGCGTGCGACTTACTCCATGAGCGGTCAAGCCACGCCCCCCCAGATATGAAATTTATACAACCTTATAATAATGAAGTGGGCGAGATCTATATAAAAATAAATGAATCGCACATAGTGTAATACAGAACAAAAATATATCCAGACACGCAGGATGACTATGTGGAACTCACAAGATTACAGTGAATGTCAAGCTCATCATCCTCAGTCAAAAAGGGGATCTTCAGAATGTATAAGACCAGATCTTCTATATATCCTTGTGAAGTAAAAGAGACCAGATAATAGTGCAGATGGAAATAAAACTTGACAGAAATGTATTTTTCAATGCACTTACAACAGGGTCCAAATAAAAAAGCATGTAATCCACTCCAAGGTGGTATCGACAGCATACAGCATACAAAGTAAGTCCCCCAAGTGGTGTAATCCGACGCGTTTCGTCTAAGTGACTTCCTCAGGGATTATGATTTTCTGTTCCATCGGTCGCCATTTAAATGTACCGCCAGAAAGCCGGAATGTGTTTCACCTGTGTAATTCCTCCGTCGTGTGCGTTTCAGCTTGGAACGCACTCGGTATGTCCGGTGTCACTTCCGGTTCCGGTTTAGCGATGAAACTCTTCTATGCGTTCCACAATGGAACGCACAAGCGAAAAACCCGGAACAGAAAAAGGAACACTACATAGTTACAATAAGATGTCCCATAGTGAAAAGATATATTACTATATCTGGTAAAAAACGTAAAAATAACTATCAAAATATATGTATATACCCAGTAATCATGGGACACCTTTTTACATCTATATTATGTAAATACATATCATAATACTGTTTGAAAACAAACAATCAGATATAGATATAAAACCATTATTTAAAAAATAAATGTATATTGACACTCCAATCAATAA
The DNA here is from genome assembly GCF_036172605.1 of Pelobates fuscus. NCBI lineage: Eukaryota > Metazoa > Chordata > Amphibia > Anura > Pelobatidae > Pelobates > Pelobates fuscus. Next base: position 16,553,973 of record NC_086320.1, read on the forward strand.
GTCTAGTTTACATTACAGCCCGTGGCTTACGAATGTCCCTAAGGGCCAGATGATGCGTCTAAGACGCAACTGTACAGATTTATCAACATTTGAGGAATAAAACAACATAACAGATTATTAAAAAGAGATACCAGGAAAAAGGTTATGATTTGAACAAAATGACTCAGGATGAGGAACAGATAAAAAGTATAGAAAGACAATCCCTATTGAAAAATCAAGGTGTTTCTCAAAAAAATAAAATCAATAATAAATTTGAATATGCTTTCATTACCAGGTTCAATTCCCAGGCCAAAAAAATGGAAAAAATTCTGAAAAGGCATTGGCATATACTGAGGAAAGATGATATATTAGGAAAAGTGATCCCAGAAAAGCCAATGGTGATATATAAAAAGGCGGAAAATCTAAAAAATCAGTTAGCACCTAGTTTACTACGCACAAAAAAAGTTGATACCCATCTATTTGATTTAAAAGGCTTCTACAGTTGTGCGAAATGTTCCACTTGTAAATTTCAAAAAAGAACCACACATAATTTTACTGGCACCTACACCAATAAAAAGTATGAGATAAAAAGGTTCATCCAATGTTCTACTATGTTTGCCATTTATCTTTTACAATGTGGTTGTGGTGCACAATACGTGGGACGAACAACACGTAAACTACATACTAGATTGGCGGAACATTTTTATAATATCCGCACCAACAAAACAGAACACAGTGTTCCCAAACACTGTAATACCTGTCCGTCTTTTTCATGGGAGAATTTTATGGCTATCGGAATAGATAGAGCCGACAAAAATTGGAGAGGAGGTAACAGATCTATACTATTGAAAAAAAAAGAAGCACAATGGATTTTTAAACAGGGCCTAAATATGGATATAGATCTCACAGGACTAATTAGATTTTTCCTGATAGATAGATCTGCAGTCCCTTTCCCTTTCTTCTTTTCCTGCCGGTTTTTGCTTATCTATAATATATTTTGTCTTATATTTTGCCTGTTTTTTATCTTTATTTACTTATTTTTTACTATATTTTTTATTATATTTTGTATTCTTGATTTCTAATTTCTGTTTTCTAAGTTTTTTCAGAAATACCTTTGGAGCAAGAAGTTTATATTCATATTTATATTCATATTTGTTCCATTTTTTCACTGGAGTGTCAATATACATATACATATATTTTTTAAATAATGGTTTTATATCTATATCTGATTGTTTGTTTTCAAACAGTATTATGATATGTATTTACATAATATAGATGTAAAAAGGCGTCCCATGATTACTGGATATATATATATATTTTTATAGTTATTTTTATGCTTTTTACCAGATATAGTAATATATCTTTTCACTATGGGACATCTTATTATAACTATTTAGTGTTCCTTTTTCTGTTCCGGGTTTTTCGCTTGTGCGTTCCAGTGTGAAACGCATAGAAGAGTTTCATCGCTAAACCGGAACCGGAAGTGACGCCGGACATACCGAGTGCGTTCCAAGCTGAAACGCACACGACGGAGGAATTACACAGGTGAAACACATTCCGGCTTTCTGGCGGTACATTTAAATGGCGACCGATGGAACAGAAAATCATAATCCCTGAGGAAGACACTTAGACGAAACGCGTTGGATTACACCACTTGGGGGACTTACTTTGTATGCAGTATGCTGTCGATACCACCTTGGAGTGGATTACATGCTTTTTTATTTGGACCCTGTTGTAAGTGCATTGAAAAATAAATTTCTGTCAAGTTTTATTTCCATCTGCACTATTATCTGGTCTCTTTTACTTCACAAGGATATATAGAAGATCTGGTCTTATACATTCTGAAGATCCCCTTTTTGACTGAGGATGATGAGCTTGACATTCACTGTAATCTTGTGAGTTCCACATAGTCATCCTGCGTGTCTGGATATATTTTTGTTCTGTATTACACTATGTGCGATTCATTTATTTTTATATAGATCTCGCCCACTTCGTTATTATAAGGTTGTATAAATTTCATATCTGCACCTTAGAAGTGTTTATCTCTTGTTCTGCATCCCTACTTATTTATTTTGTTACATTATTATTCTGGTGTTGTTGGAGGGCACACTATTTAGTAGGTTTGCTACGCTTTGTTTTTTAGTGGTTTGGGTACTCTTATTGCCTTATCGCTGATTTAAGCCTCGAGATCTTATAAAATTGATAATATTTTTGATAGATGTCAACACATTTTCCATGTTTATTACCTTCGTACATAATACTTCTTGATGTATAATGCAATGTGTATGATGAATCTTGGATCCTTCATAAATTTCACTTTGTTCTTTTCGCAGCAATGCCACAAAACCGTTGTTTTTTTCCGGTCATTGAAGGAGCTCCATCTGTAGCTACAGAAGTTAATTTTGACAGAGGTAGATTGTATTTTTGCAGAACTTCATCAACACAAATAAATATATCTTGTCCTGTAGTCTTGCCGCGCATTGCTACTAGTTCCAACAATTCCTCAAAAATGTTAAAATCCGTGTCGCAAGCACGAAGAAACACAGCTAAGTGAGCTACGTCCCCCAATGTCTGTACTCTCGTCACAGGCAATGGAAAAAGTTTCAAAACTAGATGATTTTGATCCGATCACTTAAATTGCTGAGATGTTGTGTGCTGGCTAGAGTTACACTATATGTAGATTTGGTGATACATATGGATGCAAATTGTGCATAGATGCTGTAGGTTCATTTATTGAGTTTTTTTAGATTGCTGAGCACTCTGGTACCACTTTCTTGGGAACTACCAAATATATTTAATATGGACGTGATCCCCGGTTCCCACACATTGAAGTCCATGTGGTGCCATTCAAAGTCTTTCTTTCTACTGTTCTGACTCACTAGTCTCTAGCAGCCTGTAACATATTCGGGGCCTTTGAAGACTCCCACAGTAGTAATAATATCTCCATCTCCCTCCATTCAACTATCTGTCCATCCATCCATCCATCCATGCATCCATCCATCCGTCCGTCCATCCATCCATCCTTGTATCATTCCATACATCCATCCATTCATCTATTTGCCCGTCCGCTTATCCATCCATCCATCCATCCATACACCTTTCCGTCCATCCATACATCCATCCATCCATACATCCTTCCATTCGTCCATCCATACATCTTCCCATCTGCCCACTTATCTTTCTGTCTATCTGTCTGTCTGTCTACAAAAGGGAAACATTGGGTGATCCATCCAGCTTCTCATCTGTCCATCCATCCAACTACTATCTAGTATCTATCCATATTAATCTATCTATATAAATGCCAAACATAATAATAATAATAATAATCTTCTATCTTCCAGAAATCTCATTACTTACAAAAGGTTTATGAATAGCAATGCAAATACATTCTTTAAGTGTGCAGTGTAGAACACAATATAAGCTGGTGAATATTTGTTTAAGCGGTGCATGTGCTATGTGCAAAGCTTTCCAATCCTCTCTCTGTATTTTTTCATCCTGTAGCTCTCCAGCCGCCCTCTCCTATTACTATAGCTTTCCATCAATATTGAGTGAATTGCACTTATTTAGAGGACAAGAAACACAAGCAAGCGTTAACGGTTTTGCTGGGTTTATATGTATTGGCTAAAACTTAATTTTTATGTATATGCTGGCTGTTTTACATTGATTGCATTATTGAATCAATTTCATTAAACTTGCTCATACTCAGGACGTTGTTTTACGATAACTGCATGCGGCCAGTCGGAGAACAAGTCCTTAGCAGATATTGGTTTTCACTGTGCCTTTATCTATCTGCTGTCCGTATGTCAGGTTGACTATTCATGTCTTCATATGATTAGTCACTGGAATTCACATATGTCTGTCTATCTGTCAGTCTGATTATCAAGCTGAATGAGATATCTTTTTATTATATATCGAATTCTTCCCATGATACAATAATATTTGTATTATTTTTTGAAAGTTCTACTCAAATGAAATCCCACCGGAATGCTAGTGACCTACTACTTGTTCAACATTGGATGTAGAGTTGCTTAAATGGAAGAGAGGATATGAATGTAGCAAGATATGGGATATGCTATGAAAAGTAATTAAGAGTGAAGTAGGAAGAATGAGAGAATCCACTGTGGGAGAAATTGGGTGATCAATCCAGCTCCCCATCTGTCCATCTTTCTGTCGGTCTATCCAACTGTCTATCCATCTGTCCATCTGTCTGTCTATCTATACAGTATCTATCTATCTATCTATCTATCTATCTCACATGTTTGTCTGTCTATTTTGCCTTAAGCAGTGAGGTACAGCAAGTACAGTTGCACAGGGTATAAGCCCTATACCCACAACATGTATATAGCAATTATGAATATATATATATATATATATATATATATATATATATATATATATATATATAATTTGCACTTGTGGGTACCTTCTAGCTTACATAGTGAAGATGAAGTTCAGAAGACTCCTAGTTGTCCCTCTGGCAGTTTACTTTCTTAATCTCAGGCTGTTTTAGTGTTGCCAATGCTCCATGTAGAACACATGCCAGGCAGGCTCGTGAGAGGGGAGAGTAGCTGCTGTTTAGCTGCTGGAGGTGGAAGATGGAGTCTGGGCCCCCTCTTCTGTATACATGCCTGCAGGAGCCTTCCCGGGGAGGTAGGCGCCATCTTGTCTGCGCCTCGTGTGCCTCCAAGTTGTTGTGGGGTGGACATAAACTCGTCCATGGGACCCAGACGAAGGTTCGTGTGGGGAGTGGGAGGATGGCGAGGGGTGTTCCGTCTGGGTTTCCCCATGTGGGTCGCGGGTTCTGCTCTGTAATCGGGCTTATGCGGGTTGGGGCCTGGGAGCGAGTGCAGCGTGCGACTTACTCCATGAGCGGTCAAGCCACGCCCCCCCAGATATGAAATTTATACAACCTTATAATAATGAAGTGGGCGAGATCTATATAAAAATAAATGAATCGCACATAGTGTAATACAGAACAAAAATATATCCAGACACGCAGGATGACTATGTGGAACTCACAAGATTACAGTGAATGTCAAGCTCATCATCCTCAGTCAAAAAGGGGATCTTCAGAATGTATAAGACCAGATCTTCTATATATCCTTGTGAAGTAAAAGAGACCAGATAATAGTGCAGATGGAAATAAAACTTGACAGAAATGTATTTTTCAATGCACTTACAACAGGGTCCAAATAAAAAAGCATGTAATCCACTCCAAGGTGGTATCGACAGCATACAGCATACAAAGTAAGTCCCCCAAGTGGTGTAATCCGACGCGTTTCGTCTAAGTGACTTCCTCAGGGATTATGATTTTCTGTTCCATCGGTCGCCATTTAAATGTACCGCCAGAAAGCCGGAATGTGTTTCACCTGTGTAATTCCTCCGTCGTGTGCGTTTCAGCTTGGAACGCACTCGGTATGTCCGGTGTCACTTCCGGTTCCGGTTTAGCGATGAAACTCTTCTATGCGTTCCACAATGGAACGCACAAGCGAAAAACCCGGAACAGAAAAAGGAACACTACATAGTTACAATAAGATGTCCCATAGTGAAAAGATATATTACTATATCTGGTAAAAAACGTAAAAATAACTATCAAAATATATGTATATACCCAGTAATCATGGGACACCTTTTTACATCTATATTATGTAAATACATATCATAATACTGTTTGAAAACAAACAATCAGATATAGATATAAAACCATTATTTAAAAAATAAATGTATATTGACACTCCAATCAATAAGTCTAGTTTACATTACAGCCCGTGGCTTACGAATGTCCCTAAGGGCCAGATGATGCGTCTAAGACGCAACTGTACAGATTTATCAACATTTGAGGAATAAAACAACATAACAGATTATTAAAAAGAGATACCAGGAAAAAGGTTATGATTTGAACAAAATGACTCAGGATGAGGAACAGATAAAAAGTATAGAAAGACAATCCCTATTGAAAAATCAAGGTGTTTCTCAAAAAAATAAAATCAATAATAAATTTGAATATGCTTTCATTACCAGGTTCAATTCCCAGGCCAAAAAAATGGAAAAAATTCTGAAAAGGCATTGGCATATACTGAGGAAAGATGATATATTAGGAAAAGTGATCCCAGAAAAGCCAATGGTGATATATAAAAAGGCGGAAAATCTAAAAAATCAGTTAGCACCTAGTTTACTACGCACAAAAAAAGTTGATACCCATCTATTTGATTTAAAAGGCTTCTACAGTTGTGCGAAATGTTCCACTTGTAAATTTCAAAAAAGAACCACACATAATTTTACTGGCACCTACACCAATAAAAAGTATGAGATAAAAAGGTTCATCCAATGTTCTACTATGTTTGCCATTTATCTTTTACAATGTGGTTGTGGTGCACAATACGTGGGACGAACAACACGTAAACTACATACTAGATTGGCGGAACATTTTTATAATATCCGCACCAACAAAACAGAACACAGTGTTCCCAAACACTGTAATACCTGTCCGTCTTTTTCATGGGAGAATTTTATGGCTATCGGAATAGATAGAGCCGACAAAAATTGGAGAGGAGGTAACAGATCTATACTATTGAAAAAAAAAGAAGCACAATGGATTTTTAAACAGGGCCTAAATATGGATATAGATCTCACAGGACTAATTAGATTTTTCCTGATAGATAGATCTGCAGTCCCTTTCCCTTTCTTCTTTTCCTGCCGGTTTTTGCTTATCTATAATATATTTTGTCTTATATTTTGCCTGTTTTTTATCTTTATTTACTTATTTTTTACTATATTTTTTATTATATTTTGTATTCTTGATTTCTAATTTCTGTTTTCTAAGTTTTTTCAGAAATACCTTTGGAGCAAGAAGTTTATATTCATATTTATATTCATATTTGTTCCATTTTTTCACTGGAGTGTCAATATACATATACATATATTTTTTAAATAATGGTTTTATATCTATATCTGATTGTTTGTTTTCAAACAGTATTATGATATGTATTTACATAATATAGATGTAAAAAGGCGTCCCATGATTACTGGATATATATATATATTTTTATAGTTATTTTTATGCTTTTTACCAGATATAGTAATATATCTTTTCACTATGGGACATCTTATTATAACTATTTAGTGTTCCTTTTTCTGTTCCGGGTTTTTCGCTTGTGCGTTCCAGTGTGAAACGCATAGAAGAGTTTCATCGCTAAACCGGAACCGGAAGTGACGCCGGACATACCGAGTGCGTTCCAAGCTGAAACGCACACGACGGAGGAATTACACAGGTGAAACACATTCCGGCTTTCTGGCGGTACATTTAAATGGCGACCGATGGAACAGAAAATCATAATCCCTGAGGAAGACACTTAGACGAAACGCGTTGGATTACACCACTTGGGGGACTTACTTTGTATGCAGTATGCTGTCGATACCACCTTGGAGTGGATTACATGCTTTTTTATTTGGACCCTGTTGTAAGTGCATTGAAAAATAAATTTCTGTCAAGTTTTATTTCCATCTGCACTATTATCTGGTCTCTTTTACTTCACAAGGATATATAGAAGATCTGGTCTTATACATTCTGAAGATCCCCTTTTTGACTGAGGATGATGAGCTTGACATTCACTGTAATCTTGTGAGTTCCACATAGTCATCCTGCGTGTCTGGATATATTTTTGTTCTGTATTACACTATGTGCGATTCATTTATTTTTATATAGATCTCGCCCACTTCGTTATTATAAGGTTGTATAAATTTCATATCTGCACCTTAGAAGTGTTTATCTCTTGTTCTGCATCCCTACTTATTTATTTTGTTACATTATTATTCTGGTGTTGTTGGAGGGCACACTATTTAGTAGGTTTGCTACGCTTTGTTTTTTAGTGGTTTGGGTACTCTTATTGCCTTATCGCTGATTTAAGCCTCGAGATCTTATAAAATTGATAATATTTTTGATAGATGTCAACACATTTTCCATGTTTATTACCTTCGTACATAATACTTCTTGATGTATAATGCAATGTGTATGATGAATCTTGGATCCTTCATAAATTTCACTTTGTTCTTTTCGCAGCAATGCCACAAAACCGTTGTTTTTTTCCGGTCATTGAAGGAGCTCCATCTGTAGCTACAGAAGTTAATTTTGACAGAGGTAGATTGTATTTTTGCAGAACTTCATCAACACAAATAAATATATCTTGTCCTGTAGTCTTGCCGCGCATTGCTACTAGTTCCAACAATTCCTCAAAAATGTTAAAATCCGTGTCGCAAGCACGAAGAAACACAGCTAAGTGAGCTACGTCCCCCAATGTCTGTACTCTCGTCACAGGCAATGGAAAAAGTTTCAAAACTAGATGATTTTGATCCGATCACTTAAATTGCTGAGATGTTGTGTGCTGGCTAGAGTTACACTATATGTAGATTTGGTGATACATATGGATGCAAATTGTGCATAGATGCTGTAGGTTCATTTATTGAGTTTTTTTAGATTGCTGAGCACTCTGGTACCACTTTCTTGGGAACTACCAAATATATTTAATATGGACGTGATCCCCGGTTCCCACACATTGAAGTCCATGTGGTGCCATTCAAAGTCTTTCTTTCTACTGTTCTGACTCACTAGTCTCTAGCAGCCTGTAACATATTCGGGGCCTTTGAAGACTCCCACAGTAGTAATAATATCTCCATCTCCCTCCATTCAACTATCTGTCCATCCATCCATCCATCCATGCATCCATCCATCCGTCCGTCCATCCATCCATCCTTGTATCATTCCATACATCCATCCATTCATCTATTTGCCCGTCCGCTTATCCATCCATCCATCCATCCATACACCTTTCCGTCCATCCATACATCCATCCATCCATACATCCTTCCATTCGTCCATCCATACATCTTCCCATCTGCCCACTTATCTTTCTGTCTATCTGTCTGTCTGTCTACAAAAGGGAAACATTGGGTGATCCATCCAGCTTCTCATCTGTCCATCCATCCAACTACTATCTAGTATCTATCCATATTAATCTATCTATATAAATGCCAAACATAATAATAATAATAATAATCTTCTATCTTCCAGAAATCTCATTACTTACAAAAGGTTTATGAATAGCAATGCAAATACATTCTTTAAGTGTGCAGTGTAGAACACAATATAAGCTGGTGAATATTTGTTTAAGCGGTGCATGTGCTATGTGCAAAGCTTTCCAATCCTCTCTCTGTATTTTTTCATCCTGTAGCTCTCCAGCCGCCCTCTCCTATTACTATAGCTTTCCATCAATATTGAGTGAATTGCACTTATTTAGAGGACAAGAAACACAAGCAAGCGTTAACGGTTTTGCTGGGTTTATATGTATTGGCTAAAACTTAATTTTTATGTATATGCTGGCTGTTTTACATTGATTGCATTATTGAATCAATTTCATTAAACTTGCTCATACTCAGGACGTTGTTTTACGATAACTGCATGCGGCCAGTCGGAGAACAAGTCCTTAGCAGATATTGGTTTTCACTGTGCCTTTATCTATCTGCTGTCCGTATGTCAGGTTGACTATTCATGTCTTCATATGATTAGTCACTGGAATTCACATATGTCTGTCTATCTGTCAGTCTGATTATCAAGCTGAATGAGATATCTTTTTATTATATATCGAATTCTTCCCATGATACAATAATATTTGTATTATTTTTTGAAAGTTCTACTCAAATGAAATCCCACCGGAATGCTAGTGACCTACTACTTGTTCAACATTGGATGTAGAGTTGCTTAAATGGAAGAGAGGATATGAATGTAGCAAGATATGGGATATGCTATGAAAAGTAATTAAGAGTGAAGTAGGAAGAATGAGAGAATCCACTGTGGGAGAAATTGGGTGATCAATCCAGCTCCCCATCTGTCCATCTTTCTGTCGGTCTATCCAACTGTCTATCCATCTGTCCATCTGTCTGTCTATCTATACAGTATCTATCTATCTATCTATCTATCTATCTATCTCACATGTTTGTCTGTCTATTTTGCCTTAAGCAGTGAGGTACAGCAAGTACAGTTGCACAGGGTATAAGCCCTATACCCACAACATGTATATAGCAATTATGAATATATATATATATATATATATATATATATATATATATATATATATATAATTTGCACTTGTGGGTACCTTCTAGCTTACATAGTGAAGATGAAGTTCAGAAGACTCCTAGTTGTCCCTCTGGCAGTTTACTTTCTTAATCTCAGGCTGTTTTAGTGTTGCCAATGCTCCATGTAGAACACATGCCAGGCAGGCTCGTGAGAGGGGAGAGTAGCTGCTGTTTAGCTGCTGGAGGTGGAAGATGGAGTCTGGGCCCCCTCTTCTGTATACATGCCTGCAGGAGCCTTCCCGGGGAGGTAGGCGCCATCTTGTCTGCGCCTCGTGTGCCTCCAAGTTGTTGTGGGGTGGACATAAACTCGTCCATGGGACCCAGACGAAGGTTCGTGTGGGGAGTGGGAGGATGGCGAGGGGTGTTCCGTCTGGGTTTCCCCATGTGGGTCGCGGGTTCTGCTCTGTAATCGGGCTTATGCGGGTTGGGGCCTGGGAGCGAGTGCAGCGTGCGACTTACTCCATGAGCGGTCAAGCCACGCCCCCCCAGATATGAAATTTATACAACCTTATAATAATGAAGTGGGCGAGATCTATATAAAAATAAATGAATCGCACATAGTGTAATACAGAACAAAAATATATCCAGACACGCAGGATGACTATGTGGAACTCACAAGATTACAGTGAATGTCAAGCTCATCATCCTCAGTCAAAAAGGGGATCTTCAGAATGTATAAGACCAGATCTTCTATATATCCTTGTGAAGTAAAAGAGACCAGATAATAGTGCAGATGGAAATAAAACTTGACAGAAATTTATTTTTCAATGCACTTACAACAGGGTCCAAATAAAAAAGCATGTAATCCACTCCAAGGTGGTATCGACAGCATACAGCATACAAAGTAAGTCCCCCAAGTGGTGTAATCCGACGCGTTTCGTCTAAGTGACTTCCTCAGGGATTATGATTTTCTGTTCCATCGGTCGCCATTTAAATGTACCGCCAGAAAGCCGGAATGTGTTTCACCTGTGTAATTCCTCCGTCGTGTGCGTTTCAGCTTGGAACGCACTCGGTATGTCCGGTGTCACTTCCGGTTCCGGTTTAGCGATGAAACTCTTCTATGCGTTCCACAATGGAACGCACAAGCGAAAAACCCGGAACAGAAAAAGGAACACTACATAGTTACAATAAGATGTCCCATAGTGAAAAGATATATTACTATATCTGGTAAAAAACGTAAAAATAACTATCAAAATATATGTATATACCCAGTAATCATGGGACACCTTTTTACATCTATATTATGTAAATACATATCATAATACTGTTTGAAAACAAACAATCAGATATAGATATAAAACCATTATTTAAAAAATAAATGTATATTGACACTCCAATCAATAAGTCTAGTTTACATTACAGCCCGTGGCTTACGAATGTCCCTAAGGGCCAGATGATGCGTCTAAGACGCAACTGTACAGATTTATCAACATTTGAGGAATAAAACAACATAACAGATTATTAAAAAGAGATACCAGGAAAAAGGTTATGATTTGAACAAAATGACTCAGGATGAGGAACAGATAAAAAGTATAGAAAGACAATCCCTATTGAAAAATCAAGGTGTTTCTCAAAAAAATAAAATCAATAATAAATTTGAATATGCTTTCATTACCAGGTTCAATTCCCAGGCCAAAAAAATGGAAAAAATTCTGAAAAGGATTTGGCATATACTGAGGAAAGATGATATATTAGGAAAAGTGATCCCAGAAAAGCCAATGGTGATATATAAAAAGGCGGAAAATCTAAAAAATCAGTTAGCACCTAGTTTACTACGCACAAAAAAAGTTGATACCCATCTATTTGATTTAAAAGGCTTCTACAGTTGTGCGAAATGTTCCACTTGTAAATTTCAAAAAAGAACCACACATAATTTTACTGGCACCTACACCAATAAAAAGTATGAGATAAAAAGGTTCATCCAATGTTCTACTATGTTTGCCATTTATCTTTTACAATGTGGTTGTGGTGCACAATACGTGGGACGAACAACACGTAAACTACATACTAGATTGGCGGAACATTTTTATAATATCCGCACCAACAAAACAGAACACAGTGTTCCCAAACACTGTAATACCTGTCCGTCTTTTTCATGGGAGAATTTTATGGCTATCGGAATAGATAGAGCCGACAAAAATTGGAGAGGAGGTAACAGATCTATACTATTGAAAAAAAAAGAAGCACAATGGATTTTTAAACAGGGCCTAAATATGGATATAGATCTCACAGGACTAATTAGATTTTTCCTGATAGATAGATCTGCAGTCCCTTTCCCTTTCTTCTTTTCCTGCCGGTTTTTGCTTATCTATAATATATTTTGTCTTATATTTTGCCTGTTTTTTATCTTTATTTACTTATTTTTTACTATATTTTTTATTATATTTTGTATTCTTGATTTCTAATTTCTGTTTTCTAAGTTTTTTCAGAAATACCTTTGGAGCAAGAAGTTTATATTCATATTTATATTCATATTTGTTCCATTTTTTCACTGGAGTGTCAATATACATATACATATATTTTTTAAATAATGGTTTTATATCTATATCTGATTGTTTGTTTTCAAACAGTATTATGATATGTATTTACATAATATAGATGTAAAAAGGCGTCCCATGATTACTGGATATATATATATATTTTTATAGTTATTTTTATGCTTTTTACCAGATATAGTAATATATCTTTTCACTATGGGACATCTTATTATAACTATTTAGTGTTCCTTTTTCTGTTCCGGGTTTTTCGCTTGTGCGTTCCAGTGTGAAACGCATAGAAGAGTTTCATCGCTAAACCGGAACCGGAAGTGACGCCGGACATACCGAGTGCGTTCCAAGCTGAAACGCACACGACGGAGGAATTACACAGGTGAAACACATTCCGGCTTTCTGGCGGTACATTTAAATGGCGACCGATGGAACAGAAAATCATAATCCCTGAGGAAGACACTTAGACGAAACGCGTTGGATTACACCACTTGGGGGACTTACTTTGTATGCAGTATGCTGTCGATACCACCTTGGAGTGGATTACATGCTTTTTTATTTGGACCCTGTTGTAAGTGCATTGAAAAATAAATTTCTGTCAAGTTTTATTTCCATCTGCACTATTATCTGGTCTCTTTTACTTCACAAGGATATATAGAAGATCTGGTCTTATACATTCTGAAGATCCCCTTTTTGACTGAGGATGATGAGCTTGACATTCACTGTAATCTTGTGAGTTCCACATAGTCATCCTGCGTGTCTGGATATATTTTTGTTCTGTATTACACTATGTGCGATTCATTTATTTTTATATAGATCTCGCCCACTTCGTTATTATAAGGTTGTATAAATTTCATATCTGCACCTTAGAAGTGTTTATCTCTTGTTCTGCATCCCTACTTATTTATTTTGTTACATTATTATTCTGGTGTTGTTGGAGGGCACACTATTTAGTAGGTTTGCTACGCTTTGTTTTTTAGTGGTTTGGGTACTCTTATTGCCTTATCGCTGATTTAAGCCTCGAGATCTTATAAAATTGATAATATTTTTGATAGATGTCAACACATTTTCCATGTTTATTACCTTCGTACATAATACTTCTTGATGTATAATGCAATGTGTATGATGAATCTTGGATCCTTCATAAATTTCACTTTGTTCTTTTCGCAGCAATGCCACAAAACCGTTGTTTTTTTCCGGTCATTGAAGGAGCTCCATCTGTAGCTACAGAAGTTAATTTTGACAGAGGTAGATTGTATTTTTGCAGAACTTCATCAACACAAATAAATATATCTTGTCCTGTAGTCTTGCCGCGCATTGCTACTAGTTCCAACAATTCCTCAAAAATGTTAAAATCCGTGTCGCAAGCACGAAGAAACACAGCTAAGTGAGCTACGTCCCCCAATGTCTGTACTCTCGTCACAGGCAATGGAAAAAGTTTCAAAACTAGATGATTTTGATCCGATCACTTAAATTGCTGAGATGTTGTGTGCTGGCTAGAGTTACACTATATGTAGATTTGGTGATACATATGGATGCAAATTGTGCATAGATGCTGTAGGTTCATTTATTGAGTTTTTTTAGATTGCTGAGCACTCTGGTACCACTTTCTTGGGAACTACCAAATATATTTAATATGGACGTGATCCCCGGTTCCCACACATTGAAGTCCATGTGGTGCCATTCAAAGTCTTTCTTTCTACTGTTCTGACTCACTAGTCTCTAGCAGCCTGTAACATATTCGGGGCCTTTGAAGACTCCCACAGTAGTAATAATATCTCCATCTCCCTCCATTCAACTATCTGTCCATCCATCCATCCATCCATGCATCCATCCATCCGTCCGTCCATCCATCCATCCTTGTATCATTCCATACATCCATCCATTCATCTATTTGCCCGTCCGCTTATCCATCCATCCATCCATCCATACACCTTTCCGTCCATCCATACATCCATCCATCCATACATCCTTCCATTCGTCCATCCATACATCTTCCCATCTGCCCACTTATCTTTCTGTCTATCTGTCTGTCTGTCTACAAAAGGGAAACATTGGGTGATCCATCCAGCTTCTCATCTGTCCATCCATCCAACTACTATCTAGTATCTATCCATATTAATCTATCTATATAAATGCCAAACATAATAATAATAATAATAATCTTCTATCTTCCAGAAATCTCATTACTTACAAAAGGTTTATGAATAGCAATGCAAATACATTCTTTAAGTGTGCAGTGTAGAACACAATATAAGCTGGTGAATATTTGTTTAAGCGGTGCATGTGCTATGTGCAAAGCTTTCCAATCCTCTCTCTGTATTTTTTCATCCTGTAGCTCTCCAGCCGCCCTCTCCTATTACTATAGCTTTCCATCAATATTGAGTGAATTGCACTTATTTAGAGGACAAGAAACACAAGCAAGCGTTAACGGTTTTGCTGGGTTTATATGTATTGGCTAAAACTTAATTTTTATGTATATGCTGGCTGTTTTACATTGATTGCATTATTGAATCAATTTCATTAAACTTGCTCATACTCAGGACGTTGTTTTACGATAACTGCATGCGGCCAGTCGGAGAACAAGTCCTTAGCAGATATTGGTTTTCACTGTGCCTTTATCTATCTGCTGTCCGTATGTCAGGTTGACTATTCATGTCTTCATATGATTAGTCACTGGAATTCACATATGTCTGTCTATCTGTCAGTCTGATTATCAAGCTGAATGAGATATCTTTTTATTATATATCGAATTCTTCCCATGATACAATAATATTTGTATTATTTTTTGAAAGTTCTACTCAAATGAAATCCCACCGGAATGCTAGTGACCTACTACTTGTTCAACATTGGATGTAGAGTTGCTTAAATGGAAGAGAGGATATGAATGTAGCAAGATATGGGATATGCTATGAAAAGTAATTAAGAGTGAAGTAGGAAGAATGAGAGAATCCACTGTGGGAGAAATTGGGTGATCAATCCAGCTCCCCATCTGTCCATCTTTCTGTCGGTCTATCCAACTGTCTATCCATCTGTCCATCTGTCTGTCTATCTATACAGTATCTATCTATCTATCTATCTATCTATCTCACATGTTTGTCTGTCTATTTTGCCTTAAGCAGTGAGGTACAGCAAGTACAGTTGCACAGGGTATAAGCCCTATACCCACAACATGTATATAGCAATTATGAATATATATATATATATATATATATATATATATATATATATATATATAATTTGCACTTGTGGGTACCTTCTAGCTTACATAGTGAAGATGAAGTTCAGAAGACTCCTAGTTGTCCCTCTGGCAGTTTACTTTCTTAATCTCAGGCTGTTTTAGTGTTGCCAATGCTCCATGTAGAACACATGCCAGGCAGGCTCGTGAGAGGGGAGAGTAGCTGCTGTTTAGCTGCTGGAGGTGGAAGATGGAGTCTGGGCCCCCTCTTCTGTATACATGCCTGCAGGAGCCTTCCCGGTGCCACAGGACCACCAGGGACTGCAATATCCCCTCTTTCTGGCCACAGGTAGGAAACAGGGAGAAGGTAAAATAAATACCGTATTTATCAGCGTATAACACGCCATGGCGTATAACACGCACCTCATTTTAAGAAGGAAATTTCCCCCCCTCCCATAGTGTTCCCCCACCCTCATCCCATAGTGTCCCCCCCTCATCCCATAGTGTTCTCCCCCCTCCCATAGTGTCCCCCCCTCCCCTTGTCCCATAATGCACTTTCCCTCCCCTTGTCCCATAATTACTTACCGGTCTTGAAGCGTGGGCCTGCTTCACAGTACGCACCGCGGTACAGGAAATAAATTTCAGGTTCCGGTTTCTGGCGGGACTGAAAGGAAGTGTGCACACTGAGTGCGCACTTCCTTTCAGTTCCGCCGGAAACCGTAACCTGAAATTGAAGTTCCAGTACCGCGGTGCGCGCTGAACACCGGCCCACGCTTCAAGACAGGTAAGTAAACCTTCACATTCGCTGCATAAGACGCACAGACATTTCCCCTCACTTTTGAGGGGGAAAAAAGTGCGTCTTATGGAGCGAAAAATATGTATCGGCGTATAACACGCACACATCATTTGCCCCCTATTTTCAGGGAGAAAAAGTGCGTGTTATACGCCAATAAATACGGTAAATATTTTTAAATGCATACTGCCCACAGAAAACCCTATCCTACACTAGTTCATGTGCATCCAACTTGTCTGGTTATAAATACTTGTGTGTCAGTCCACCCTCTGTACAGCGCTGCTGAATTTGTTTGCGCTTTATAAATATTAATAATAATAATAATATGCAAGCACATGGCCTGCATTTCACTTTAGGTACACATACACTGCATCTACTACAGACACTATCCACCTCACACAGACTGCATTTACTACACACACACTGCATGCACTACACACATTGCATTCACTACAAGCACACACACTACATGCAATCCACACAATGTTTGCACTACACACACTGTATTCACTACACATACACATACTGCATGCACTAAACACACACTGCATTCACCACACACACTGTATCCACTATACAAAGACACACTGCATCTACTTCACACACTGCATCCACTACAAACACACTACATCCACTATACACATACACACACACCTTGCATTCACTATGCACACACACACACACATACACACACACACATTGCATCCTCTATACACATTCACACTTATCCATGTGGAATCAGGGGTAGGACCTATGGGTTCAGGTCTTGAGCTGTGTAAGGGCTCCGAAGTTTCTGATTAAAGCCCCATTACCATGTATATCCATCTAATAAGTGTGTGGGTATATTTATCATGTCGCTCTGTTTGTCTATATGAATGTCTAATGTATCTGTCCATCTCTCCAATAAGTTTGTCTGTATATCTATCTGCATGTCTATCTCTATTTCTAAGAGTCTGTCTATATGTATGTAAGTATGTCCGAGACAGTCTATCTATCATGTCTCTGTCTTTCTAAGTTCATTTGTTTCTATTGGCACTCAGATGATGCCATTACTCTAGTTACAGTTATTATCAAATGAAATTATGATCCAATGTGAGCTTTAAATTACAGACACATGGTATAATATTCAGAGTTCCTGGGACAACACGTGCAGGAAAAACACATATTGGCACGGTCTGCAGATTCATGGCATTAATAACTTAATGATACCAGTTAAACTGAAAAATAACAAAAGGACATTCTGATCTCTGGCACATAATATTGATTTCATTAATTGTTGATTAAAAGATCATAAATAGCAAGACTCTCTGTTTTGTGGGCGAACGACAGTTGCAGTGCCAGTGGCTAATTGTTCCTTCCTGTTCCATTGAATAAAATGTTCCATACACTGGTAATAGAGTAATTATAGATTAAACTATAACATGTGTTTTCATAAATCTGTAGCTTATTCTGTCAAAGCTGACATTCTCACATTCTCAAATACACATTTATATTGTTAGGTTTAGCAGCGTGTAGAATGATATACCTCTATCAGAGTGCAAATCACTTCACTCTTCGCAATATGAATATGACTTTACATTAAGCTTTTTAACTACAAGTGATTGTTGGGATTTACTTTCATTAAGAAGCAGCAGACATTTGCCAAATTAGACCAAAATAAACAAGATGGGAAAGAATCTCTATCACAGCTTAAATGCTGTGATTCACTTACGAGCCCATCTCATCCCAATGTCAGGTGAACAACATCTTCAAGGGTGCCGTGAATGAGTATAGAAGCCAAAATAAAATACAAACACAAGTTTGCTAAATACCTGTAACACAACAAAATGTTATTAAAGTACCAGTTGTCCATGCTCTAGTAATTTCCCGCATGGATTACTGTAACCCTCTCCTGATTGGTCTCCCCAAAAGCCGTACTGCCCCGCTACAGTCTGTAATGAATGCTGCAGCTAGACTGATTTTCCTATCCAGTCGGTCCTCTCACACCTCGCCCCTCTGCCAGTCCTTACATTGGCTCCCTGTATCCTATAGGAGTCAATTCAAAGTGCTAACCCATACATTTAAAGCACTGAACAATTCCAGCCCCTCTTATATCTCTTCACTGATCCAGAGGTATGCCCCTCCTCGTACCCTCCGCTCTGCCCGCGACCACCTCCTGACCGCTGCTCGCACCCGTACGGCCAACTCACGCTTGCAGGACTTCTCACGGGCGGCTCCTCTCCTATGGAATAACTTGCCTACTGCCATCAGACTCTCCCCTAGTCTTCAATCATTTAAGAAGGGCCTTAAATCCCATCTCTTCAGGAAAGCGTATGGCCTCCCAGAGTAATCTCTCCCTTACATACCTGTCCCTATGGAATAGTGCTTTGCTCTCTCCTCCAGCTCTGCTTCACTCCTACTTGATATTTCCTATCCTAATGTTTCTAATACCCCACCTCCTATAGACTGTAAGCTCATTTGAGCAGGGTCCTCTTCAACCTATTATTCCTGTCAGTTTTCTTGTAATTGTCTTATTTATTGTTACATCCCCCCCCCTCTCAAAATATTGTAAAGCGCTACGGAATCTGTTGGCGCTATATAAATGGCAATAATAATAATAATAATAATAATCTAGATGTCCTCCTTTGCCCATCCTGTACCAAAGTATGACAATTCCTTGTTGGTTAAAGGCAGCTGGATATTTGTCGGTGAGACTTATGAAAAAAAAGTGAGACTTTAGACTTCATGTGTGATCTCTATGGAAGATCACACATAAAGAAACATCGAGAAAACAAGAACTGTAAAACAGGGATTATATAGTCAAGCAATATCATGAAACGGCTCTAGGCAAGTTACTTGTTTTGGGCCTCCTGGATAGGACTTCCCTTCTTTGTTCACATAGGGATGATAAAGGGACCTAGCCAATTTATAGGTTCAGATCCCTTACCTAAATTCTGGTCTCTAGGCTGCCACCAAGGGTTGCCTTATGGTTAATCCTGGTCTGTGTGAGATTTCAGTGCACCTTCCTTCACTTCTCTGTGAACAATAACAACAAGGGATGTATCTAACTTGTTAGGAAACTTGTTGCTTCAAAGCATGTTGCCATGGTGGGAGAAACAACATCTTCTCTTATTTTTCTGAATATTATATATATTGATGAGATTATATATATATATTGATTACATTTTATTGACTTGGTGGTTTGAAGCCTTGGTTGAAACATGTCTTTTTTTCCTGCTATCCTGCCCAAGCAACCAGTTGTACTTCGTTCCTGGTTCCCATCAATCTGCCTTGTCATCGTCCTTCCCTGGGACCAATATCTTCAACAGTCTTGATTCAGTCAGTTCTATTTATCAGCTCTCCAACTATTCAGTGATTGCATATTAAGGTATTGGCCATAGCCCCATTACTTCTGTGTCCCATGGCTACTTGAGCTTCATTCCTTTGCTAAATAAGGTTGTATAAACATAATTTTAAATCTCATATGCCTCTTTCTTTTATCATTGTTCTCTGTACAAACAATACTGACAAAGTACAACGAAAATCAACTTTTCAAATGATTTATCTAAAGAAGTTATCATTAAAGGAATTGTTGTAGATGAATAATTAGAAACTACTTATACTGGTGGAGCACCTTTTTCAGAGAGACCTTGATAGTCTTGAAGTCACTCTGGCTCAGACTCACATATAAATAAACAAATGAAGAAAATATAATAGTGAAGTACTGCTTAGGAGATTGGATCAAAAGGTATAAACAATAATTAGAAATGTTTTTCTAACAGCATTGAATCATCTGGAAAACATATTGAATCAAGGCCACAGTAGGGTATCTCTGTCTTCAAGAACATGTGTTGTCTTGCTTCACTGAACATGGCTATCTCATAGTATTCAACTAGAGCTTTGCTTGAAGCCTGTTTCAAACTACACTTCAAAGATACAGAAGTTATCAAAGTTAGCACATTATTCAGCTGAGCTATTTATATCTAGTGCTCAAAAAAGTGCTTTCAGTCCAAAAAAAAATTAAATTGTCTTGACAGCAGCTCTACACTCTCATGTGGGATTCCCTCTTCCGCACAACAATAAACTTACACTCTTTAATGATATAGGGTACTCCTATATCTACAATGGAGTGTAATAAAAAAGTGGATGTCTTACCCATTATGGATATACGTATGTACAGAAGATAATGTCCAACATATATAAATAGAAAAAAACAAAATGAGATATAGTGCAGATGGTAATATAAAATAATAATGTATGAATTCCTTAAAATTGGGTCACTCACATGCAATGGAGCCTATATATGTACTGGCTCCGTATATAAGGATGTTATGCTCTTAGGGAAGCATCCCACCACTTCCTTGCAAGAATATTCCCTCTAGTGGAGATAAAAGAGAAAGAGGCATCCAATGGGTAGTATCTCCAAGTTAAAAACTCTAAAATATAAATTAGGTGCTCACCTTTTTAGGTATGCAGGTATGGTGCCACTATAGGGGGTATGGCACTCCCCCAATGAAGATTATTGAGGCTTCAAAAGGACTCTTTAAAATACTGGTATATTTATTGATTACCAAGCTTACTGAGCTTCTTCATGTAGCTGGGATTTTTGGCTCTTAAAAAGGTGAGCAATACATAGCTAGCTACCCAAACTCAACACATGATGTAGAACCGGCAGGTTGCAGGCTGAGCTCCTAGGCGCAGCTTAGTGTCTACACCGATTAACACAACTACGAGGCAAACAAGTAACCTGCCGGCAGGTCATACACAGCACAATGCCACCTCCACAGGCTAAACAGACAGCGCACACACCTATTTTGCCTATAACATTTATATATTGTAAAACTGTTTTTTGTCCTTTTCTGTTGTTATTACTGTGCACACGTAATACCACCGGTGAACAACCTCAGCTAGACCCCACAGATCTAGTACTTATTTAAAAGCGAGACGCAGCAGTTTAATCAGTTTCATCAGCTTCATATTATCCTACACGGAGTAATAAACCCGTTGAATATTGGCTTAACAAAATACAAAATGTGCCTGACTTGCAAATGTCACACTTCAATGTATACTAATGTTCCACTCGTATCTTGACACCGCTGTTGTGGCGTGCCACGGATGTTCTGTCAATCTTTGTGCACAATAAAAATAAAGAATATAAAAAAAAAAGGTGAGCACAATACCTATATTAATTTCTGTACATATGTATATGCATATGGGGTAAGTCACCCCCTTTTCTTATTGCACTGAAGATATAGGAGTTCCCTATATCATTAAAGAGTGTATATATTTTATCTAGTATTGACCCAAGGGCAGGAATAATTATGAGGTGACCCTAGACAGCCATCTATGATCCAGTGTCTTGATTGAAGCCATTCATTTGCTTGGCCCCACTAACCATCCTTTTGCAAAGAATGCAAGAGGGGTGTGGGTCAAACTGGCAACATGCCTACGGTCCCATGGGAACTTTATTATTCTCTGGAGTCACTGTGACCAGGTATCGACACATGGGGTGAGCTTGAAGATAGGAGACGAGAGAGCTGCAATGATTAATCAAAGGTTAATATTAATACATTTGGATCTGATCTTCACTCTTTCAGAAACCATTTACAGCAATATATTGTGAACTTGGGAATCTCTTGAACAAGAAGATTACGGATGCAGAAAACATAAGATTATATTGGAGGACAGTTATAGGTGATGCTAGAAGAACGTTACAGGAGTTGATTTAGGATATAAGGAGACCGACGTTTGATTGTAATTTAGATAAAAACAGCCAGGATATTTGGATATGGAATAGCTATGCTGGAATGTACAAAAGGTTGTAAATAGCCAACAAACATTGTGTTTCAGTGTCAAGACCTACATTGCATCTCTTTAGTTTTGACATAAACCTTAAATCAAAATCAATAAAAGTAAGAAGGAAAACATATTTCGTACTAAGCGTTATCCTAGCAGTTAAATTTAATTATCTAAACCTGGTTAAACTATACAAAATACAAATTCTGTTCTTTCAGTGCTGCTTTGTGCTCTAACGAGAATAATTTAAATCGAAGCATTGATTTTATGACAAACAAAAACGTGAATGTCTTCATCTCAATTATTCTAATTTAATACAAAAAAATTAAATATAAAAAAAAACATTGAAAATGTGCAAAGATAAAATGATTAGAGAGGGAGGTAGACACAATATTATAAAACCTAATGTACGTCATTGATAGCAATCTTTGATGGCCAAGTAGGTGTAATCACAGGATTGTTTGTGAAAAGGAAGAAAATGACACATAAGTGGATATACATCTGTAGAAAATGAGCACATCCATTGTGTTGCATGAATAATAAACCGCACTGTAATCACAAGAGTGAGTTTCCGACTTTGAAACGTGTTTGTGCTGATATGTAATAAGGAAAACGTCATGGATATATGATAACCAAAATATATATTAGTCATTTGTATCAAGCCTAGCACCATAACCCAGTTATTTTTATTTCATGCGTAATAAAAGTGTAAACTTGAAAAACATATAAACAAATCTGCAATTTGGCAATTACAGCCGCTTAGTCTTTTGTGAGATCATCAGTCATGATGATATCTGCCCAAATCCAACAATTGGCATAGAGAAGCATTAGGGGCCTCGGGCTCATGCACAACAATAGTTACATTCTATAAGTCTCATGCTTCTCATAGAGAAGCATTGAATCCAATCCTTCTCTATGAAAGCACTGGATGCGTTCGATGTTATCATGCTATGCATGATAACCAGAGCTCGAGTCTTGTGAATACACTTCATCCTGGGTCACTGAGAGCAGCACGGGGAAGAGAGACAGACAGGAGAAGGCTCAACTCTGCACACAGCTTGGATAAAGTGAGGCATCCAGGCAACTGATGATGAGTATGCTCTCTGTGTGCATGTATGTGGATCAGTCTGTGTGTGTATGGGTCAGTGTGTGTTTGTTTGGGTCATTCTGTGTCTGTATGAGTCAGTCTGTGTGTGTATGGGTTATTCTGTGTTTGTATGGATGGATCTGTCTGTGTGTATGGGTCAGTTTGTATGTCTGTTCAGTCTGGGTGTTTTTATGGGTCGGTCTGTGTTTGTGTATGATAGGTGTATATGTGTATCTGTATGGTTGTGTGCGTATATGGGTCTGACTGTATGTGTACTATTATTATTGTTATTATTATTATTATTATTATTTTGTAATTATTGTTATTGCCATTTATATAGCACCAACAGATTCCGTAGCGCTTTACAATATTATAAGTGGGGGGATTTAACTATAAATAGGACAATTACATGATAACATACAGGAACGATAGGTTGAAGAGGACCCTGCTCAAACGAGCATACAGTGTACATGTTCAGTTTGTGTGTTTGTATGGATCAGTGTGTGTGTGTATGGATCAGTGTGTGTTTAGGTCAGTCTATATGTGTCTTATATGGGTCAATGTGTGCGTATGGGTCAGTCTGTAGGTTTATGGGCTGTGTGTGTTTGTATGGGTCATTTTGTGTATATGGGTCAGTTTGTTGTTCTACCTAACACGCAGAATGTAAATCCTCAGAGGAATAGACACAGAGAAAAGGTCTCTAAACCTTCTCTAAACAGTTCTTAGAGTGTCTGGGTCTGACAGGATAAACTACAGAACAAGCCGAGTCAAGGGAATCAGAGTAATAGAGTGGTCAAGATAACAGCAAGGTACGCACTATTAGGACACTAGGAACCACAACAGGGCACTGTTCCTTGGGCAGAATGTGATTTTATATTTTGGGGGTGTGGTTTGCATAACCACACCCCCAAAACTTGAGAGTATGATGAACTATATTACTTAAAGCTCTCCTGACGTAATGACACCATTTCCACGTACGCCGCATCATAAAAAGGGGTGTGCGCACAGTGGGCGGCATCCAGGAGGCTGAACTTTGCTTCATGCTGTGTGGGAGCAGCGATCCACCGGATAGGAGCAGCAGCTGATTGGCAGACCACCGAGGTAAGTATATTAGAGGTTACACAGTCTGTGTATGTACGGGTCAGTGTGTGATTCTATGGGCCAGTTTCTGTGTGAATGGGTCAATGTCTGTTGTATAGTCTGTTGTATAGGTCAGTTTGTATGTGTTTATGAGTCAGTGTGTGTGTGTATGGATGGATCAGTCTGTGTGTATGGATCGGTAAGCCTGTGTTTATAGGCCAGTGCATGTGTTATGCTGAGACTGGCTGCTGGGTCAATGAGAAGTTCCAGAAGAGCATTTACTTAGCAAAAGGTCAGACACTGTTTCTTGCTACTCAATGTGTATAGGATTTCACTAAGCACTTCTTCACATTTGGGTCCCCCACTAAAGTTGAGGATTAGGCATAGACCTAGTACATAATAAGGCTCTACAACACCAAAAACAAACACAAAGACTATTTACTGGTTATTAAAATCTCCAAAAGGCAACCAGTCAATATATTGTCTGAAGAGTATTTACAGTGGGCGTATTACAGTGTCAATGAGTGTGTGTATGTCTATAAAGCTCAGTCAGTGTGTGCATGGTTCAGTGTGTGAGTATAAGTGAGTGCTTGTGTGTATGGGTCAGTGTTTAGGTAAGTGTGTGCCTATATGGGTTTGTGTTTGCATATATGGGTCATCCTATTTGAATTAACAAGTATTTATATGTGTCAATGTGTGCGCTTCTGGGTCAATCTGTGTCTTTGTGTGTGTTTGTATGTTTCATTGGGTGTGAGTATGTCAGTGTAAATCAATGAGTGTATGTTTCAAGGACTGCATGCCTCCCTGAATTGTTTCTTTGAGGTATATATAAAGTTAACTTAATATATGCGATTTCCCTGGAAGCATAGTGTCCCTAGGCAACTGTGGGAAGCTTATGCCTGCACCTCCAATATTTCTTGCGAGCTCCAGAACTCATTAAGTGTAAGTGACGGAGCTCCAAAAAAGATACCTCTCATCTTGTGGCTTGGTGAATATTGTTACATTGGCACCTGTCAAGGCATGGGATATATTAGGCATCAAGTGAACAGTCAGTTCTTGAATTTCATTTGTTGGAAGCAGGTAAAAATTGTTAAAAGATATGAGTGACTTTGACAAGGGACAAATAGTGATAGCTAGAGGACTGGGTCAGAGCATTTCCAAAACAGCGAGCCTTGTGGAGTGATCCCGAGATGCAGTGGTTAGTACTTATCAGTGAACCAGCATCAGGGTCATGGGTGCCCAAGACTCATTGATGCATGTGGGGAGTGAAGGCTAGCTTGTCTGGTACACTCACATAGAGGGACTACTGTAGCTCAAATTGCTGAAAAACATAATTCTGGCCATGATGGAAAGGTGTCAGAACACACATTGAACACAGTTTGCTGCATTGGGCTGTGTAGCTGCAGAAAGTGTCTTTAATCGGGATGTGAATGTCAGAACAGGACAATGAAGTAATGAAAGAAGGTTGCCTGGTACAATGTATCATGTGGTCTTTTAGATCAGGTAGATGACCATGTGCATATGTGTACCGTATATACTCGAGTATAAGCCGACCCGAATATAAGCCGAGGCCCCTAATTTTACCCCAAAAAACTGGGAAAACTTATTGACTCGAGTATAAGACTAGGGTGGGAAATGCAGCAGCTGCTGGTAAATTTCTAAATAAAATTAGATCCTAAAAAAATTATATTAATTGAATATTTATTTACAGTGTGTGTATATAATGAATGCAGTGTGTGTATGAGAATGCAGTGTGTGTGTATGAGAATGCAGTGTGTGTGTATATGAGTGCAGTGTGTGTGTATATGAGTGCAGTGTGTGTGTATATGAGTGCAGTGTGTGTGTATATGAGTGCAGTATGTGTGTATATGAGTGCAGTGTGTGTATGAGTGCAGTGTGTGTGTATGAGTGTGTGTGTATGTGTGTGTGTAATGCAGAGCCTTGGTGGGAGGTGGGCATTTTTATTTTTGTAATTATTATTTTAATATTTTTTTGTTTCATTACATTTTTTTTATTATTATTATTATTTTTTATTTTATTATTATTTTTATTTTATTATTTTTTTATTTTTATTTTTTATTATTATTAATATATATAATTTTTTTCGTCCCCCCTCTCTACTTGCTAGCTGGCCAGGGAGGGGGGCTCTCCTTCCCTGGTGGTCCAGTGGATGGGCACTGTGTAGGAGGGGGCTGTGGGGGCTGCAGAGAGATGTTACTTACCTTTCCTGCAGCTCCTGTCAGCTCTCTCCTCCTCCGCCGGTCCGTTCAGCACCTCGGTCAGCTCCCACTGTAAATCTCGCGAGAGCCGCGGCTCTCGCGAGATTTACACTGTGAGCTGACAGAAGAGCTGAACGGACCGGCGGAGGAGGAGAGAGCTGACAGGAGCTGCAGGAAAGGTAAGTAACATCTCTCTGCAGCCCCCACAGCCCCAGTCTGTATTATGGCAATGCAAATTGCCATAATACAGACTATTGACTCGAGTATAAGCCGAGTTGGGGTTTTTCAGCACAAAAAATGTGCTGAAAAACTCGGCTTATACTCGAGTATATACGGTAATTTACCTGGAGAAGAGATGGCAGCAAGAGGCAGTGTTCTGCTCTGGACAATGTTCTGCTGTGAAACAACGGGTCGTGGCATTAAGGTGGATGTTACTTAGACATGTACCACCTACCTAGAGTTGTTGAAGACCATGTAAATGGAAATGGTGTAGCCTCTTTAAGCAGCATAATGCACCCTGTCACACTGCAAAAAAATGTTCAGGAAAGGTTTAAGGAACAAGATCAAGATTTCAAGGTGTTGCCTAAGACTCCAAATTCCCCAGATTTCAATCCAATTGAGCATCTGGGGAATGTGCTGTAACAACAAATCTGATCCACAAAGGCCCCACTTCGCAACTTGCAGCACTTAAAGTATCTGCTACTAATGTCTTGGTTCCAGACACCACGGGACATGTTCAGAGGTCTAGTGGAGTCCATGCCTTGATACATCAGAGCTGTTATGGCAGCAAGAGGGGACATACACAATATTAGGCAGTTCGTTTTAATTTTGTGGCTGATCAATGTAAGCAATTCCTGAGAGATTTATTAAGTGTAAATGACACAGATATAGTGCTTGCTAGCAGTCTAAATGCTAAAGTTTCAATAAGTCTGAATAATATGTAAATCCACACAATTACAAAATGAATGCAAAGTTTGAATAATATATAAATCCACACATTTCCCAAAATGAAAGTAAAGAATGACAGGTTATTTAGGTAATTAGGAATAGTTTGTGGCCCAGTTCCAATAGTGACAGCTTTCTAGTAGATATGCAATATACAGGGAGTGCAGAATTATTAGGCAAGTTGTATTTTTGAGGATTAATTTTATTATTGAACAACAACCATGTTCTCAATGAACCCAAAAAACTCATTAATATCAAAGCTGAATATTTTTGGAAGTAGTTTTTAGTTTGTTTTTAGTTTTAGCTATTTTAGGGGGATATCTGTGTGTGCAGGTGACTATTACTGTGCATAATTATTAGGCAACTTAACAAAAAACAAATATATACCCATTTCAATTATTTATTTTTACCAGTGAAACCAATATAACATCTCAACATTCACAAATATACATTTCTGACATTCAAAAACATAACAAAAACAAATCTGTGACCAATATAGCCACCTTTCTTTGCAAGGACACTCAAAAGCCTGCCATCCATGGATTCTGTCAGTGTTTTGATCTGTTCACCATCAACATTGCGTGCAGCAGCAACCACAGCCTCCCAGACACTGTTCAGAGAGGTGTACTGTTTTCCCTCCTTGTAAATCTCACATTTGATGATGGACCACAGGTTCTCAATGGGGTTCAGATCAGGTGAACAAGGAGGCCATGTCATTAGATTTTCTTCTTTTATAACCTTTCTTGCCAGCCATGCTGTGGAGTACTTGGACGCGTGTGATGGAGCATTGTCCTGCATGAAAATCATGTTTTTCTTGAAGGATGCAGACTTCTTCCTGTACCACTGCTTGAAGAAGGTGTCTTCCAGAAACTGGCAGTAGGACTGGGAGTTGAGCTTGACTCCATCCTCAACCCGAAAAGGCCCCACAAGCTCATCTTTGATGATACCAGCCCAAACCAGTACTCCACCTCCACCTTGCTGGCGTCTGAGTCGGACTGGAGCTCTCTGCCCTTTACAAATCCAGCCACGGGCCCATCCATCTGGCCCATCAAGACTCACTCTCATTTCATCAGTCCATAAAACCTTAGAAAAATCAGTCTTGAGATATTTCTTGGCCCAGTCTTGACGTTTCAGCTTTTGTGTCTTGTTCAGTGGTGGTCGTCTTTCAGCCTTTCTTACCTTGGCCATGTCTCTGAGTATTGCACACCTTGTGCTTTTGGGCACTCCAGTGATGTTGCAGCTCTGAAATATGGCCAAACTGGTGGCAAGTGGCATCTTGGCAGCTGCACGCTTGACTTTTCTCAGTTCATGGGCAGTTATTTTGCGCCTTGGTTTTTCCACACGCTTCTTGCGACCCTGTTGACTATTTTGAATGAAACGCTTGATTGTTCGATGATCACGCTTCAGAAGCTTTGCAATTTTAAGAGTGCTGCATCCCTCTGCAAGATATCTCACTATTTTTGACTTTTCTGAGCCTGTCAAGTCCTTCTTTTGACCCATTTTGCCAAAGGAAAGGAAGTTGCCTAATAATTATGCACACCTGATATAGGGTGTTGATGTCATTAGACCACACCCCTTCTCATTACAGAGATGCACATCACCTAATATGCTTAATTAGTAGTAGGCTTTCGAGCCTATACAGCTTGGAGTAAGACAACATGCATAAAGAGGA
Source organism: Pelobates fuscus (assembly GCF_036172605.1). Lineage (NCBI taxonomy): Eukaryota > Metazoa > Chordata > Amphibia > Anura > Pelobatidae > Pelobates > Pelobates fuscus. Next base: position 16,583,318 of record NC_086320.1, read on the forward strand.
TGATGTGGTCAAAATACTCATTTGCCTAATAATTCTGCACTCCCTGTATTCTTGCATAGTATGTTTTTTTTTGCTGGGTGCAATGACCCAGACTCCCTCCAGTCCATTTAGAAATGGTAAAAGATGGCACCCCTGCACCATTGTTGTGATAACGTATATACACATAACATTTATTACACCAAGTGTGGTTGCGGCCATGCTTGGTGTAATAAGGATAACATTGTAACAATGCTTAATCCTTTCAGATTCCTTGGTCACATACAAAATCTGACACTAGAGTTTATTTTTAGAAGGGGAAAAAACATGATGCTGTCATGGAAAATAGCGATGGAAATTGTGTCAGAACCGCTGCTGGTTTGTGTGGTTCCCGCTTGTAATATGTGTGTCCTCTCTGTCTTTTGTTTATTGTGCCAGCTCCCCATTCAGGAGTGCTTCCACAAAGGGAATTCATTCACCTCCCGAATGGGGACCACCCCAATACCTCATATCGAATGTTCATTAGAATGTTCACACCTCCCAATCACCTCGCAACATAAGTGTTAAAACCACAAACCACAAGGGAAGCAATTAATGAGTGCTTCCCTGGGTGGCCGCCATTCGTATAGGTGAATGCCACCAAGGGGAGCATTCGTGGAATGTTTTCCGACTCATTTGTATCGCAAATGAGGACCTCCGTGGTGCCCCATTGAAACATTCACACCAATTAATCAGAACATTTGCACCCGCAACAAAGGTGTGAAACCACAAAGGAAGTAATTATTGAGTGCTCTCCTGGGTGGCCGCCATTCGTATACAGACAAATGCAATCTAGGGGGAGCATTCATACCCCAAAAGGAGATGCTTTCCTTGTCTGTGTTTCATGCCAGGACCTAGAGAACAGAGCCTAGTTGATCGAGGGACCAATGCGAGGATCCCTGAGATTGGTGTGGTCACTTTTGGGGCACTGGCGAGTTTTGGCGGGGTCTTTTAGGAGCCAGAGGTACAAAGAGACCAGCTTTTTTCCCCCGGGCAGATTTTTCTGTGCCTGGGAGACAAAGGGATGGTCCCTTTTTCCCGCGGCTAGACTCCCATGCAAAGAGGCTCTTGAGAAGAAGACCCCTGGCGGTTGGTGTGTGAAGCCCCAGGGATTTAGTTGCAGGATTGGGGACAAAGGGAACGTGTGGCCAATATAATCAGGTTGTACCTCCAGAACTATATCTTGTCCAGTTAGCGGGTGGGAAATGGGTCTCTTTACCTTTTAAGTGTTTCCCGACCAGCTGAAGGAAGGGAATTAGCAGAGTTAACCAGCCGGGTTACCCTGGGTCTGTTACAGAAATACAATGACAGTCATTATTGTAAGTACTGTATCATTCCCTGGCTAAACATGACTACATTACTATATGGGAAAAGAAATCCAGAGACAAGGGATTAAAAAAAAAAGATAGTTTTCCAAATATGATATTTCTCCAAACTATTTATTACAAGTGCAAGCCATTAAGACCCTCTGTCAAAGTCCATCTGGTTGTGTCTGATAGATCACACTGGAGAAGAACAAATTGCTGTCCGACAGATTCCATTCCATTCACACTCCAGCAAGCAAACTGTAATGCAGACATTTCTCTGATGGAGTGCGCTTTGATAGAAAACAGTGCTGTCACGTAAGAGGTTTTCTAGGATTACTGTGTGACCCAACACACAGTGTGTAAATGATAATAGAAATAAACATATGCTGGTCCTTAGAATGGCAAGGCTTTGCGGTTTGAGAAGCAGAAAATAGTCAGGATCAAGCCGAAGTTAAGGAAACCAGAGATCAGGGAAGTGAGGTACAATAGCTGAGTCAAAGGAGTACAGAAAAGAGAATAGTCAGGATAGCCTAGATCAAAAAAACAGAAATATACAAACCAAACACACTATTGGGAACCAAAAATGAACCACAACAGTGGAATGATCTGTGCCCTATGAACCCGTTTAAATAGTGTGTCTATTTAACTTTATAACTACTCCCCCAAAACGGTTGCATTCGAATGGTTTAGCAGGTCATGACATCATAATCGTTGAAACCGATGAGGAGAGGGATTATGGGAAAGGTCCCTCTCCACATGTTGGAGGTCCTCAGCCTGGTTAAGGTAATGTGACAAGGCTTTAGTAGTGGCATGTGATATACATCTCTTCAGAAATGCTTGAAAACCGTTTATCCTCATTTGAATTTCAAAAAACAAGATGGATTGCTTTGTGAATTTTCTTGAGGCTTTGAATCTTCAGAAAGAGGAGTACATTTTTCAATGTAGGGTAAAATCTTGTAGGGAAACCGCCAATCTTATTAAACACATGAAGCCCAAAACTAGCCACAACACTGAAAAGTGCCTATTGGACAGCTTCCCACCTGACCACCAAGGAGACAAAGAAATCAGAGTTCAGATAATAAGGCAAAGCCAACTCTTGCTGCAATTTTATAATATTTTACATTGTCCCATGCAGAGTCCAACAGAACTAATATGGAATCTTAATTAACTTGTTCTGCCCAGGAAGGCACAGGGAGAAAGGTTTAGCTTCTTCTGGAAACACATGTTAAATATGATGAGCTGAGACTATGAAAATCTTTAAAAGAGATCTTTTCTCTTTCCTAACACCAGAGGAAGAATCCTTTATGTAGTTTGGGAGGTGGGACTAATTCCTTAGCAATGTTGTTATGGCTAGTCAGGAAATACTGTTTGTAGATGTCTTTTAATAATGTTGCTTAATTACATAAAGCATAGTTTTTGTATTTTATTCATAAAGTCTGATAGTTTTGGAAATTTGAAAAAAACAATGTTACTAACAGGTGCCTTCTGATTATGTTGTTGCACAGCTAATTGCCCAATTAATATTAATGTTGAGCCACAACAGAGCAGTTAGATCTTTATTATCGATGCATCTGTAGAATATTATTTATTCTAGCTTCCAATTTATATTCATAGTACGTATGGATGTCTGATGGGTTATAAAGAACAGATGGCAATTTGCTATGCTGTACCATGAGAACTCTGGAACGTGGTAATTGATGGTCTTGTCCTTATATGGACATAGTTATATTTGAAAGATCTGACATCATTATGGTCATAGCTATATAGGATAGCGGACAAAGGACCATGGGGTTTGTTGTCCGGCTGTTCTCTAACTATGTAGCTCTAACTCTCCCTTCAGTAGTCCAGCAATTAACATCTACTGTTGAACATCCATTATCCTGTAACATTCTTTGTTGTTTTATTTTATATAAGTAACTGTTAGAATAAACCTGAGGAAAACGTAAGTCTAAATCACATTGATGTTTGTAGATATATATCTATATAACACGGCGGGCCACCCTTATTTCTAAAAAAAAGAAGAAAGAATAAAATATATATAGTGTTGTCGCGAACCCAAAATTTTCGGTTCGCGAACGGCGAACGCGAACTTCCGCAAATGTTCGCGAACCGGCGAACCGCGCGAACCGCCATTGACTTCAATGGGCAGGCGAATTTTAAAACCAACAGGGACTCTTTCTGGCCACAAAAGTGATGAAAAAGTTGTTTCAAGGGGACTAACACCTGGACTGTGGCATGCCGGAGGGGGATCCATGGCAAAACTCCCATGGAAAATTACACAGTTGATGCAGAGTCTGCTTTTAATCCATAAAGGGCAGAAATCACCTAACATTGACACCTGTCCTCAAAGCCCCTGATACACACTGACACAGAGCAGAATAGAGACTGTTACCCCTACATAGGGTCACTTGGCAGATATGGCGGGGTCGTGGGAGGGGGAGGATGACTTTCACCTCTTCCCCTGTTAGATTCCCGTTGTGCTGTGACATCACCCTTATACGCTGTGTAAAGCATACTATTTAATTTGATCAGCATGGCCACTTGAGTTTTTATAGTTTTCACGCTGCTTGTAGTTTATATATGGTTCACAAAAATCAAACAAACGATAAAGTAAACATGTAAGGATTCAGAATATTCTTTCAAACCCTTACACATTGTGTGTACGTATTTTTTGTCTTAAGTTTGTGGCTTTAAAGAGGTTCACGTTGTTTCTATGATGTGCATAACATGTTCTTGTAAATGTTTGTTAAATTTTTCCTGGAATTGTAATTTTTCAATCTGAATAAAGATAGTCAAATCCCTGATACACACTGACACAGAGCAGAATAGGGACTGTTCCCCCTACATAGGGTCACTTGGCAGATATGGATTGACACCTATCCTAATGATCCCTGATACACACTGACACAGAGCAGAATAGAGACTGTTCCCCCTACATAGGGTCACTTGGCAGATATGGATTGGCACCTGTCCTCAGAGACCATGATACACACTGACACAGAGAAGAAGAGAGACTGTTCCTCCTACATAGGGTCACTTGGCAGATATGGATTGACACCTGTCCTCAGAGACCATGATACACACTGACACAGAGCAGAATAGGGACTGTTCCCCCTACATAGGGTCACTTGGCAGATATGGATTGACACCTGTCCTCAGAGATCATGATACACACTGACACAGAGCAGAATAGAGACTGTTCCCCCTACATAGGGTCACTTGGCAGGTATGGATTGACACCTATCCTAAGGATCCCTGATACACACTGACACAGAGCAGAATAGGGACTGTTCCCCCTACATAGGGTCACTTGGCAGACATGGATTGACACCTGTCCTCAGAGCCCCTGATACACACTGACACAGAACCACAAACAGAGAGTGGGATACGGCTGTACAGTCTATGGAGGGAACATACAAAGAAAAAAACAATAGTGTGATACAGTATATACAGTGAATAGTGCGCTTAATTGGATGCACTCACGAGATAATAGAGATAGAAGAGCATTCAAGGTGCCTCCCCAGGAAATATGGGGGGATACTGGTATCCTTTGCAAATGTCGAGCAGCCAATGGGACACAGGACTCCAGGTGAGTAGTAGTAGAAAAATTCGAAATTTTATTCTTTTTAAAAGGTGATACAACACCATAAAGATAAAATATAAAAGTGCAGCAATAGGTCCAACGCGTTTCGTTCAACACAGGAACTTCATCAGGGACCGCACAATAAAAGAAATCACCAGCAATATTGCAGATTGTAAAAAATACACATCCTACTCACCCTAACAATAATCACTATAAATAGGGCTAATCCCAAAGTCCCATTGGTCCAAGAAGTGGGGGTGTCTTCCAAACAGCTCTCCATTGGTCCAGGGAAGGTGTCCTCCAGCTGATTCAATTTTCGGCATTATGGTGTTCAAAAAACGAGCGCGTTTGTTTCAAATGCCGGAACCGGAAGTAGACGTTTTCTTTCACTTCCGCGTGTCACTTGCGTTCCACGTGCGTTCCACATGCGTTCCAAGGGCAGTCCGCACATGCTCAGTGAATATTACATTATTATCTCAGTCAGAGACATCCTCATACATTTAAAACTAACACCAAAAGGCTTAAAACATGATTGAAAATTCAATAAATCTCTAGAAGGAGAGAGAGATGAATTAGTAAATAATGTACAAACATCATTAATTACTTGAATAAGTTTCAAATTATAATATAACAAATTTTCGTGACACACTGACACAGAGCAGAATAGGGACTGTTCCCCCTACATAGGGTCACTTGGCAGATATGGATTGACACCTGTCCTCAAAACCCCTGATACACACTGACACAGATCAGAATAGGGACTGTTCCCCCTACATAGGGTCACTTGGCAGATATGGATTGACACCTGTCCTCAAAACCCCTGATACACACTGACACAGAGCAGAATAGGGACTGTTCCTCCTACATAGGGTCACTTGGCAGATATGGATTGACACCTGTCCTCAAAACCCCTGATACACACTGACACAGAGCAGAATAGGGACTGTTCCCCCTACATACGGTCACTTGGCAGGTATGGATTGACACCTGTCCTCAAAGCCCCTGATACACACTGACACAGAGCAGAATAGAGACTGTTCCCCGTCCACAGAGACCATGATACACACTGACACAGAGCAGAATAGAGACTGCCCCCCCTACATAGGGTCACTTGGCAGGTATGGATTGACACCTGTCCTCAAAGCCCCTGATACACACTGACACAGAGCAGAATAGAGACTGTTCCCTGTCCACAGAGACCATGATACACACTGACACAGAGCAGAATAGAGACTGTTCACCGTCCACAGAGACCATGATACACACTGACACAGAGCAGAATAGAGACTGTTCCCTGTCCACAGAGACCATGATACACACTGACACAGAGCAGAATAGGGACTGTTCCCCCTACATAGGGTCACTTGGCAGGTATGGATTGACACCTGTCCTCAAAGCCCCTGATACACACTGACACAGAGCAGAATAGAGACTGTTCCCTGTCCACAGAGTCCATGATACACACTGACACAGAGCAGAATAGAGACTGTTCCCCGTCCACAGAGACCATGATACACACTGACACAGAGCAGAATAGAGACTGTTCCCCGTCCACAGAGACCATGATACACACTGACACAGAGCAGAATAGGGACTGTTACCCCTTCATAGGGTCACTTGGCAGGTATGGATTGACACCTGTCCTCAAAGCCCCTGATACACACTGACACAGAGCAGAAAAGAGACTGTTCCCTGTCCACAGAGACCATGATACACACTGACACAGAGCAGAATAGAGACTGTTCACCGTCCACAGAGACCATGATACACACTGACACAGAGCAGAATAGAGACTGTTCCCCGTCCACAGAGACCATGATACACACTGACACAGAGCAGAATAGGGACTGTTCCCCCTACATAGGGTCACTTGGCAGGTATGGATTGACACCTGTCCGCAAAGCCCATGATACACACTGACACAGAGCAGAATAGGGACTGTTCCCCCTACATAGGGTCACTTGGCAGGTATGGATTGACACCTGTCCGCAAAGCCCATGATACACACTGGGGGGAGCTACTGTCCTCCCCAACCCCTGCGCGGTGGGTGGGGGCCATAAATCACAATGGGGGGACCTACTGTCCTCCCCCCCTCGGCCCCCACCCCCGAGCGGAGGCTGTACAAGATTGGGTGTCCTGTGTTAGCCAGTCAACTATGTCCTCAGAACTTTTCAAGTTCAGGGTACGTGGCTTCTGAAAACTGGGCATTATTCTAGGGCAAAAGGGAATCACAGCACCACGACCACGACGGCCCCTGCGGGGTGGCCTGCCTCTGCCTGTCATTTTTTTGGGGATTAGTGGTACTATGCGTGCAAGCTACTGTGAGACCAGATATGATTGGCAATGTGAACTGTAACAGTTCTGCAGAGCACACACTGTAGGCCTGACACATCCGCTTGAAGACAAGTAACTGCTATTCAATCTATAACAGTGAAAAACAAATTTTGGTTTTAAAAGCACGCTATAGAGACACCAGATATGATTGGAAATGTGCACTGGGACAGTTCTGGAGAGCACACGCTGAAGGAAGGACTGACAGAGCCGCTTGAAGGACACTGACTGGCTGCTATTAGCTTACACTAGAAACCTTTTTTCTTTATAAAAGCACGCTATATTGACACCAGATATGATTGGCAATGTGCACTTGAACAGTTCTGCATAGCACACACTGTAGGCCTGACAGAGCCGCTTGAAGGACACTGACTGGCTGCTATTAGCTTAAACTGGAAACCTCTTTTCTTTGTAAAAGCACGCTATAGAGACACCAGATATGATTGGCAATGTGCACTTGAACAGTTCTGCAGAGCACACACTGTAGGCCTGACACACCCGCTTGAAGACAAGTAACTGCTATTCAATCTATAACAGTGAAAAACAAATTTTGGTTTTAAAAGCACGCTATAGAGACACCAGATATGATTGGCAATGTGCACTGGAACAGTTCTGGAGAGCACACGCTGAAGGAAGGACTGACAGAGCCGCTTGAAGGACACTGACTGGCTGCTATTAGCTTACACTGGAAACCTTTTTTCTTTGTAAAAGCACGCTATAGAGACACCAGATATTATTGGCAATGTGCACTTGAACAGTTCTGCAGAGCACACACTGTAGGCCTGACACACCCGCTTGAAGACAAGTAACTGCTATTCAATCTATAACAGTGAAAAACAAATTTTGGTTTTAAATGCACGCTATAGAGACACCAGATATGATTGGCAATGTGCACTGGAACAGTTCTGGAGAGCACACGCTGAAGGAAGGACTGACAGAGCCGATTGAAGGACACTGACTGGCTGCTATTAGCTTACACTGGAAACCTTTTTTCTTTGTAAAAGCACACTATAGGGACACCAGATATGATTGGCAATGTGCACTGGAACAGTTCTGGAGAGCACACGCTGAAGGAAGGACTGACAGAGCCGCTTGAAGGACACTGACTGGCTGCTATTAGCTTACACTGGAAACCTTTTTTCTTTGTAAAAGCACGCTCTAGAGACACCAGATATGATTGGCAATGTGCACTGGAACAGTTCTGGAGAGCACACGCTGAAGGAAGGACTGACAGAGCCGCTTGAAGGACACTGACTGGCTGCTATTAGCTTACACTGGAAACCTTTTTTCTTTGTAAAAGCACGCTATAGAGACACCAGATATGATTGGCAATGTGCACTTGAACAGTTCTGCAGAGCACACACTGTAGGCCTGACACACCCGCTTGAAGACAAGTAACTGCTATTCAATCTATAACAGTGAAAAACAAATTTTGGATTTAAAAGCACGCTATAGAGACACCAGATATGATTGGCAACTGTCAAAGTACGCTGGCAGGGTTGTGCAGGGCACACGCTGAAGGAAGGCCTGACAGAGCCGCTTGAAGGACACTGACTAGCTGCTATTAGCTTACACTGGAAACCTTTTTTCTTTGTAAAAGCACGCTAAAGAGACACCAGATATGATTGGCAACTGTCAAAGCACGCTGGCAGTGTTGTGCAGGGCACACGCTGAAGGAAGGCCTGACAGAGCCGCTTGAAGGACACTGACTGGCTGCTATTAGCTTACACTGGAAACCTTTTTTCTTTGTAAAAGCACGCTAAAGAGACACCAGATATGATTGGCAACTGTCAAAGCACGCTGGCACAGGTCTGCAGAGCACACGCTGAAGTAGGCCTGACACCCAGACGCTTGCAGACAACTAACTGCTCTTCCATTACAGTGAAAAAAAATTATTTATTTTAAATCTAAAGCTTAAGCTATTGTAAAAACAGATATGAGTGGTGGCACTGGGCAAGTGGGCACAGTATCCAATGTGAACCTCACACAGAAGCTGGCAGGCAGGCAACTGCTCTTCTATTACAGTGAAAAAAAAATATTTCTTTTAAATCTAAAGCTTAACCTATTGTAAAAACAGATATGAGTGGTGGCACTGACTGTGCAAATGGGCAAGGCATCCAACCTGACACAGAAGCTGGCAGGCAGGCAACTGCTCTTCTATTACAGTGAAAAAAAATATTTCTTTTAAATCTAAAGCTTAACCTATTGTGACCCCAGATATGAGTGGTGGCACTGGGCAAGTGGGCACAGTATCCAATGTGAACCTCAAACAGAAGCTGGCAGGCAGGCACCTGCAATTACATTACACAGGAAAAAAAAAAAGCAGCCTGATGTTCTAGCCCTAAAAAGGGCTTTTTGGGGTGCTGTCCTTACAGCAGAGATCAGATGAGTCCTTCAGGATTGTAGTGGACACTGAATACCCTAGCCTAGCTATCAATTTCCCTATCTAATCAGCAGCAGCTAAACTTTCCCTCCTCTCACTAAGCATGCAGCTTCATAATGAATCGAAAATGGATGCTGGGAGGGAGGTTGGAGGGTGTGGAAGGGAGGGAGTGCTGCTGATTGGCTGGAATGTGTCTGCTGACCGAGAGGCACAGGGTCAAAGTTTGCCCAATGATGACGAATAGGGGGCGGATCGAACTGCGCATGTGTCCGCCCGCCGCGGCGAACGCGAACACGCTAAGTTCGCCGGGAACTGTTCGCCGGCGAACAGTTCGGTACATCACTAGATATATACAAGACTTACTTCAATTACCCTAAAACTCATAAATTAGGATATGAAAGCATCAATGCAATCAACCTCAATGGTAGAAACTATTTAAAATCTAGAAATACAGTATTTGCTTCCTGTTTGGAATCCTTTGGAATAAAAAAAAAACTGTGCTAAACTATAACAATGTAGAAATTACATCAGAACAAGGACAATAAAAATGCTGAATTCACTGCCTCGGGAGGATGTACTATCAAATGTAATAGGTGCCATTAAAGTTATGTTTTTCTTTTTTGTAGACAATGCTAGAGAAGCGATTGTTAAAGTATTGTTAAAACGGACAGTATCACTAAAAGGTTGTTAATCTTGGCAAATTTTCATTCTGGTCTACGTGCTTCGATCTTATTCCATAGACCTCTATTTGGCAGACGGGGTTGATGGTATATGCATCAGCCATACCTATCACGTCATATACAGGTTCACTGTCAGTTATGTTAACAGGGGCGGCTGCGTTGAACTTGAATGGTTTTATTTAGCAGAGGAGGGAGAGAGATGTCACTGCCCCTTGTGCATGTTTCTTCTAATGTAGGAATCAACTCCATTGTTACATAAGCCCCCAAAATGTAAGACATTTGAGCAATATCAAAACTGTTTATAATCTGCCCTATACATGCAAAATGTGTTTATTATTTGTTATATTCTGTTCATGTTTGTTTCTGTCACCTTCTTAAAAAGTGGTTAAAGGATCTAAAATTTAAGAGAATTAAACAGATCAAGCAAATTAAGAGAAATGCAAAGTACATACCCCACGGATAAATTGGGGAACAGACTTTAGACAAATAAATATCATTATAAATTCAGTTTTCAGTTCACTTCAATTTATCATTGAGTGAATAAACCACTCCATTTTCTTTAACCCCTTAAGGTCCAAACTTCTGGAATAAAAGGGAATCATGACATGTCACACATGTCATGTGTCCTTAAGGGGTTAATTGATTTTTGTTATTTGGGAATTGTGAAGAATTGACAAAATACTTTACATGTGAAAGTTTTTTTTTTATTTTTTTATCCAGCTTGACTGATATGCTGTAAATATTGAAATTTCCCTTGTCCATTTGTCACCATCTGTGTTAAATATCATTATAGCCCTTGCATGGCCTGCAGCCACGTTCCAGTGTTGTCAGGGAGCAGGGAATGTGAAATCTTGTAGCATTCAGAATGGTTTATGAAGAGGGCATGTATAATATTCTGTGCATCTCACTGCTTCTTGGTGGATAAAACCATCATAAATGAAAAATGGATGGCTGTGACAGTCATTTCCTGTGAGTCCTGCTCAAGCGATCTGTGTTACAATGTCAAACAGAAGTGTCATCATGCTTTCTAGGTCTGTATCTATTCCTGCATCGATCACAGAAGGTTCCCCACCATATAAGGACTTCCTTTCCTGTGTGCTACGTAGCAGGTGATGCTGTAGTTCAGTCCTCTCCTCACAAGCCTTTTATGTCTATTCAGAAGGAAAATGCTTGATGCAAGCTGTGACTTTTCCTATCATTGTGTCATCTCAGAAAAAAGGTGTCACAACTGCATCATCTGTCTTACGCAGCTTTCATTCCCTGATGCCTTAATAAACAGCTTATGACACAAAACGTGTGCATTGTGTTTTATTTTCTACAACCTCTTCCTTCCTAGTACTACTGCAAGGCATATCGAAGAACGCATTTCTCATTTGAGGAGAAATATTATTGTACAGCTGTTTATCTATTCCTCCTGATCATGAAGTTTTTGGCATTAAAGTCATTTTTCTTACCCAACCAATTACCTCTGTAAAAGTTCTTGATCTACAAAATAATTCAATATCGGTCCATCCATCTATATTTCTGTCTTCATTACTACAAAAATAAAGGAGGTTGTGCCAAAACAAAAATACAGTGCATATTCGGGATGAGGAACAAAACACCCCAGAAGATAAGGAGTTGAACAGTCTTTGTTAGAGGGCTTGGATTTCAATCATCACTTATTTCTTCTTTACCGTACGTAGGTCCTCAACATACTTACAACAAAAAGGTCAAACGAACAGTAAGAGCATTACATTATTAAAAAAATAACAAGATATAAGCAATGGAAACCTACATGTTTGTTTAAAAAGCTAGTACAGTCAGGGATGTATTTACCACAAGGCAAACAAGGCATTTGCCTAGGGCGGCACTTTCAAGGGGGGCACCAAAAAATGCCACCCCAAGCTCCCAGACAAATGCCCTGTTTGCCTCATGTTCTGGGGCTCTCCACCTTACTGTGAGTGAGTGAGTGAGTGAGTGAGTGAGTGAGTGTAGCTGTCAGCGTGTGTCTGTGAGTGAGAATGGGTGTGCCTGTGAGTGTGTGTCAGTGTGTGTATGTCATTTTATGTGTATCTGAGAGTGTGTTCCTGTCAGTGAGTGGGTGTGTCAGTGTGTGTCTGTCAGTGAAAGTGTGTGTTGGTTAAACAGTGTGTGCCAATGACTGTGTATCTGTCTGTGAGTGTATATCAGTGCATGTATCAATGAGGGCATGTGTCTGTCAGTCAAAAAGATGGCCTTGACACGAATTGGGGGGGCAAATTTTGATTTTGGGGGTGCCCGAATTTAGTCGTGCCTAGGGCAGCACAAATCCAAAATACACCACTGAGTACAGTGTGTAGAAAGAAAAGGGAATGTAAAAAAGCATGTCACATGATCGGGATAAGCAATCTCATACATGTGATCATGGAATTGAATTTGGGGAACTGTATTTTTATCAAGTTATAAGTAAAGGAGCAGAAGGAAAATTAGTAAGTATCATAAGAAATAGCATATTAATATATAGAAGCAAAGAGAAAACTGGAAGGCTGTGTTAGAGTGAAAAATAAACAAATCAGAGGAAAACCTTAGAATTAAAAGACACTTTCCAATCTGCCCATTCACCCTGAAAATCTGGCTAGTCACTATGAGACCCTGAGGGTCTGGCTAGTCACCTAAAGAATTTGGATAGTCACTCTGAGACCCTGAGGGTCTGTCAATTCACCTGGAGATTCTGCCCATTCACCTTGAAGTACTGAGAATCAGACCATTGACTCTTAGAATCTTGACATTCACCCTGAGAATAGATAGATAGATAGATAGATAGATTCTCGGATAAGTCACATTAAAACCACCTGCCTAATATCATGTAGGTCCCCCTCTTCCTGCCAAAACTGCTCTGATGCATTGAGGCATAGAGTCCATACGACCTCTGAATATGTCTTGTGGTATCTGGCACTAACACATTAGCAGTAAATCCTTAAAGTTCTGCAGGTGGAGCCTCCGTGGATCTGATTTATTGTCCCAGCACATCTCACAGATTGAGATTTGGGGAATGTTGAGGCCAAAGCAACATCTTCAACTCTTTGTCATTCTCCTCAAACCATTCCTAAACAATTTTTGCAGTGTGCTGAAAGAGGCCTCTGCCATCAGGGAACACCATTTCTATGAAGGGTCTATGTGATCTGCAACAATCTCTAGGTAGGTAAGTTCATGTCAAAGTAACATCCATATGAATACCAGAACTGAATGTTTCACAGCAGAACATTGCCCAGAGAATAAATCTGCCTCCGCTGCCCTGCCTTCTTCCTATCCAGTTGCCATCTTTTCCCCAGGTAAATGATGCACATGCACCCGGCCATCCACCTGATCTAAAAGAAAACATGATTCGTCAGACCAGCAACCTTTTTCCATTGCTCCATGGTCCAGTTCTGTTGCAAATGTCCCCATTGTAGGTGTTTTCAGTGGTAGACATGGGCACTCTGATTGATCTGCAGCTATGCAACCCCATAGACAGCAAACTGTGATGCACTGTGTGTTCTGGAACCTTACTATCATGACCAGCATTACGTTTTTCAGAGATGTGAGCTACAGTAGCCCTGTGTGATTGGACCAAAAGGGTTACCCTCGACTCCCCACTTGCATCAATGACCTTGACACCAGTTCACCAGTTGTCCGTCCTCGTAAAACTTTTGGTAGGCACTAACCACTGCATTTTGGAAACAGTCTACATGATTTGTTGTTTTGGAGATGCTCTGGTCCAATCAACTAGCGATCACTATGTGGCCCTTGTCAAACCCCATTTTCCTGGTTCACTTGCTGAATAATATTTCCCACCTCTTGACAGCTGTCGTTGTAACGCTCTAATCAATGTTATTCACTTCACCTGTCAGTGGTTTTAATGTTGTGGCTGATCAGTGTCGATGGATAGATAAATAATTAGAATTTTTCGGAAACATAGCTAGATAATACTGATATGTATTTACTTACTCACTAACCAAGGAAAAACACACCTTGGGATATGTTGAAGCACTGTAAACATTACATATGGTACAGATGTTTATATCTGACAGGCAGGTAGTGACAGAGAGTTAAGATTTCTGTAGAAAACGAGAAGTGGAAATTTTCAAAACATAATCTGCAATTAAAATGAAATCATGGTTCTACGCTAATTGATTTGCATGTTGGCTCTTGCTGCACAATTTACAATAGGAGCAGATGTGAAGCAGCTCCTGGGTTCCCTCATCCCCCCCAAAATAAAACAACCTCGATGTAGGGTAATTCCTCCTCTTCACCTTCTCACAGAAAATCTGCCTAAGATTGTTAATTGACAGCCTGCTCTGAAATGCTGGAAGGCGTACTCTGTAATTTGCCATTTGTTCTGCAAAAAAAATAAAATAATAAAATCACACAATCCCACTCACATAGCATGCAGAGCTTGGGAATCCAGCAGGGTTCTATCAGTAGAGAGCCTGCAAGAATGCATGAGTCATCGGGAAAATTAGTCAGTGAGTAGGTGTTGGGGAATGGTGACTAAAAAGGGCCAGAACGGCTCTTAGCGGGAGTAAAGAGTTCAGGGCTGAAGAGAAGGGAAAAAAAACAAAAAGACACACAAGCAAAAGAAAAAGAGAAAATGGATAGAAGATTGCAGGGTTTCAAAGAAAGCAGATTTTATTTCATGTTACAAGAGCTGTAATAACTCTGACCACTGCGAAATATTATGTAGAAGATTGCTAGAATGAATGCCTCAGCGATTACTATACACACAATGCATTCCTTATGCAGTAAACATTCTGCAGTCCAGAACGATAATGCAATGGTCAATTGACCTAAAATGAGGTGGACTGATCATATCTTAAGATTAAATAGTTATTGTTTGCTTTAGTTTAGAGCAACAATGCATGCTTGCCAAATCTCATATCTGGGTATTTTAAACGCATTTACATGATACAAGTTGTGCAGTAAATAACGAATTCTTAATGAAAGATCGAAGATAAAATCACAGCACACATCTTGGTACTAAAGGACGTTTGAAAATTGTTGAAGCTGCAGAAGCGTTGTGGCTGCTAAGCACACCGTTCAAGTAGGGGCACAATTTGATTCTGATCTTACCAAATCCAAGTATTTTACTGAAGAAAACCGCACAGGAGACCAAAGCATAGTTCTTGGGGCTAGTCTTCATGCTATATGACTTAGCACATATGATGGGCTAGTCTTCATGCTATATGACTTAGCACATATGATGGGCTAGTCTTCATGCTATATGACTTAGCACATATGATGGGCTAGTCTTCATGCTATATGACTTAGCACATATGATGGGCTAGTCTTCATGCTATATGACTTAGCACATATGATGGGCTAGTCTTCATGCTATATGACTTAGCACATATGATGGTCTAGTCTTCATGCTATATGACTTAGCACATATGATGGGCTAGTCTTCATGCTATATGACTTAGCACATATGATGGGCTAGTCTTCATGCTATATGACTTAGCACATATGATGGGCTAGTCTTCATGCTATATGACTTAGCACATATGATGGGCTAGTCTTCATGCTATATGACTTAGCACATATGATGGGCTAGTCTTCATGCTATATGACTTAGCACATATGATGGGCTAGTCTTCATGCTATATGACTTAGCACATATGATGGTCTAGTCTTCATGCTATATGACTTAGCACATATGATGGGCTAGTCTTCATGCTATATGACTTAGCACATATGATGGGCTAGTCTTCATGCTATATGACTTAGCACATATGATGGGCTAGTCTTCATGCTATATGACTTAGCACATATGATGGGCTAGTCTTCATGCTATATGACTTAGCACATATGATGGGCTAGTCTTCATGCTATATGACTTAGCACATATGATGGGCTAGTCTTCATGCTATATGACTTAGCACATATGATGGGCTAGTCTTCATGCTATATGACTTAGCACATATGATGGGCCAGTCTTCATGCTATATGACTTAGCACATATGATGGGCTAGCCTTCATGCTATATGACTTAGCACATATGATGGTAGCTGTTGCTCTATTTCATGAAATTACTGTCTTTAAAGATAAGGAATACACATTTTAACCCCTTAAGGACACATGACATGTGTGACATGTCATGATTCCCTTTTATTCCAGAAGTTTGGTCCTTAAGGGGTTAAACTAATCAAATCTTATTTCTGGATCACACAATTATTCGTAGATCATTTTCTTTGATTTTACCATAGCCCAGATGCAGACCCAGCAAAAAAATGGTAAAGTGTTCAGTCACAAATATAGGCCAAGTCAGTCAAGTTTAAGAATTGTTTGTAATTAACTAACTTATCCTTTTTTACAATGTTTAGTGAATAAACACCTGCAATGAAGACAAATATGGGTGTGCTCAGCTGTCTGAGACTGAAGCTGGATTGGACATATGGAGACCATGTCTGAGGTTGGTGTACAAGTATCATATCCAAAATAGAGAGTACTAACACTCTAAAAATATATATACCTATAAAAAGATGCTCATAAGTGTTGTGCTTATGAATATGTGCTGGTTTAGCTTGAGTGCGTTAAGAGTGGGAATATCACCCAATTGGACCTTCAATTACTCCTGTAGTCCATTCCATGGAACTTAACCATTTATTTCAAATAAAGGAGTACATTTTTATTCTTGTAGTGTAGTGCTTTCTCTATTACACCTGGATTTATCAGCATAATCCACCACAGACCAGAGGTTGGCAACCTTCGGCACTCCAGATGTTGTGAACTACTTGATGCTTTGACCATTACGTAGGAGTACGGAGAGTTGCCTGCCCCTGAAATAGACTATAATTAATTGGAAATAAGAGAATATAATCTAAAATGTAAAAAAGTTATTCTTAGTCTTATGTCTGCTTAACTAAGTTATATAACTATAAATAAATGACAATTTATAAGTAAAATAGGAGAAATGCGTTGGTAACTACAGCAGGCATTGAATAAAATGTTTTCAAATAAGTACATGATATTAACACTGTAGATAGATGTGTGATTATTGCATTCATGCTCATTTCTTACAGGTCTATATTTTATACATGTATGAAACATGTTTGGCTGTGGGGCCACATCTATGATTAAAACATGTGCTTAACTGGGTATGTAAAAATAGCAGAAAACTGAGAGTTGAATATGTATAAAGTACAGTTATGCTACCTAATGTATTAAAAGCAAGAAATCTAACGGAAGTTCTTGCAAGATTTGATGAATACAAATTGAACTATCACTCATCCTTAATTAAAATTCATGAACAAACGAACAGGTAACATCAATCATTTTATCCGCTCATCTGTTATACTTTTTCAACCACTGTTAAAGGAGTATTGGTACATTGTCCAGCCATGCCCTACTATCATTATCAATGTAAGTCAGAGCTTTAATAATATAACTGCTATGCAGTCTGTGCTCCACTTAATTTGTACTGTCTACACTGAGAGCTAGAAGAAGCCTTAGTTAACTGTAGATTATCTAGGTTACACGCAGAATGTGATGCTGTGCACAGTGTGACGCTTTTACAATCAATATTTCTACCTTCAATCAGTCTTTATTCTTTCTTTGTGAATCCATGACAATTACGTTCACGTAAAACATGAATTTATACTTCCATGGTTTGAAGGTTTCAATTTATAAATAATAACCCAGGTACACACAGACATACTGTAGTGCTGATCTATGATCTATCGTACTAAGATTTTTCATTGCTTTACATTAAAGTATGACAGCTTTCATATTAGAGGATTTAAGTAGCCGTAAGTAAATAAGGTATTTTAAAAAAAGCATTAAAAAAAAAATGCCTCGATGGACAGATGGTTGAAAGGAATAGGACAGACAGATGGATGGATGGACAGACACATGAAGTTCTAGTGCAAGGCCTGTATTGCATGCCACTCAGGACCGCTATGGGGTTAAAAACACGTTTTCATAATTTTAACCACATTTTAACTAATTTTATGATGTTTTTAATTAGAATCTTGTTGAGTAATTGTGGCAAGTTGTGGCAAGTTGTGTCAATGTGGGGCGCTCTCACTGTTCTGAACTGGGATTGAAATGTCACAATGAACTTAAGATAACTTGTATGCCTAGCCGTGCATCTCATTACTCTTTAATTAGGATATTGATTTAACCCCACGTTAGATTAACACATAACCAGGCAGCTAAACGCGAATCAATGTGATTTTATTCACACATTGCATTATTTTTGTTTCTATGTGTGTGTTTGGGGTGGGTGTGCAAAGGCTTTGTCTTTCACTGTTAAAAAAGAGGGTACAAGAAGACCCTTTGGCAGGTTTGGGCAGGGGAAGCTGTAAAAATACGTGGGAGAAGTGTCTCCTTTGCTATGCCTGAATTACGTGTTTTCTCATTTTCAAAGAGAGGGAATTACACATTCTTCCAAAAGCAGTAGTGTTCACAGCCTTCAACGTGTTCGCTGAATCATAGGGAGGGGGGGGCATGGAAGTGTCATCCAAATGCTCATGTTTCCAAGGAGACCAGTCCTTCAGCCAATGAGAAGCACAGTCGTAGTGTGGGCTTGCAGACAACTCACATGCGATGCTGGGTTAAAAAGAGTATAAATACCGCAGTAGGCAAACTATTCTCACAAACTCAGGCACAAACCGATAGAAAGTATTTATTTTACTCTGCTGTGTTTGGGCTGCTTTTTAAGGATTCCGAAGCTGACTCTTGCTCGATAGCTGGGTAGAGATTTCTTGTTGCAGAAAATTTTCAAGTTTGATTCTGACTTCCAGCATCTCACCAGTTCCTTCAGAGCTTCACCGGGGAAAGTCTTACAGCCTATGTCCTGTTCGATATCCCGATTTGTTTTGCATCTTTCTGGATAAAGGCCTCTGAAGACAGGCACAAAAGACATTCTCTACTAAAAGAACTGGACAATTTGCCTTTGGGTGATATCTAACTTTTGCTTTTTCTTCTCTCTTTCCTGGTTTTACTTTAAACTTCACTTATTTTACTGCAAAATCAGATACTGTTCTTTCTCTTATGCTGTATTGATACGTTTCTGATAAGTGCTATTTAAGGAAAGTTAACAACTTATTTGGTGTTAGATAAAAAATGCTCTTAATTTAACAGGGTCTATAGAAGAATCACTAACAGATAGCAACATCTGTTAACCTGTTTGTGCAGGGAATCATTGAAACTGCTAATTTAAACCTAAAATATTCCACTTGACATATATATTGAAAGCTGTTACTTGTAGAATTGGTTAAGAACAGTTTCTGTATTCAGTTTTACAGATTTAACTTAGATTTTGCTTTGTAAGATACATTGATGTCAGTAAATATGGCAGCAGGTGGGATCATGGTGCCAGCTGTACCCGTCCCAGAGAAAACAGTAGCTCTTCAGATTGGAACTTGCAGTCCAGCAGAAATGCTTGACAGAGTCAGAAAAACCCAGGTGTACATCCTTTCAGGAGTTTCCAGACAGGTGGAGAATGAGCTGAAAGGATTTAAAAGGTCAGTACAGAGGCTAAATTATAACATGAATGATCAATCCCATGTAGTTGGAATACAGAGATGGAAACGTTCAATTAAGGCATGTCTAATCAGGTGTCAAGATACTTTAGTAAATTTAGAAAGGTGGGTTAAGAGGGAGATGAATTCATGGAGAGGGGTCTTTACCCGCTTTGAAAAAATGGTTAGTAAGGCAGATCAGAACTTATGTAGGACATGTCGAATTGAAGAACATCACAGGAGATCCTTCCATGAGAAAAGTGATAAGGAAAAGGAGGCAGAGGCATCTCAGATAATTGATCCTTATGCCCCAACCCCACCTAGCCCACCAGCACCCCCAACCCCCCCACCAAGTTGCCACCCACATCACTGGGTTGTAATCTCAGTAGATATTTTATCCCCACCAGAATTTGATGCAAATATGTCAGAGGATCCCAGGGAATTCCTAGTTAACCTTGAGAAATATTTTAAACGCAGTGGCTGGAATGAGAAAATTTGGTTATCCCAAGTAGACAATCATTTGAAAGGTGCTGCTCAGAAGTGGTGGGAATACAGGCAGGAGACAGTGGACAACTGGCATGACTTCAAAGTGGCTTTTCTGCAGTATTGTGAAAGGTTGATAGTTAGAGAGGCCATCAAAAGGGATTTAGATCTTCCTCAAAGACGTTGGGAACCACTAGAACAATTTGTTTGGAAGAAGAGGGCATTGTACCACAGGCTTTATGTTGATGCTAATGAAGAAGAGATGATAAATTACATTATTAGCACTCTTCATCCTGAGATCAGACGTTTCCTAATGCCACCATATCCTAAAACCATGGATCAACTTGTCCAGAGAGGGAAAGAAATACAGTTTGATTTTGAGCAATCTGAAAAACAAACACTGAAGGCAGCCTACTCAGATGAACAAATTAGCACCAAACTGAAGGTCACAGTTACAAAAGACCCTTATGATAGCAATAATAGTTGCACAGAGAAAATGTAAGCAAGGGTATAGAAATGACTGAGAAAGTTAAGAGAAAACTTTGAAGAATGTGAGAATTTGTTGCTTACTAATTTCATTGACAAGCTGAGTTCTCTTGATAACAGAGCTTATGTGAAGAGTGAAACATGGAAGGAAAAATGATTAGAAACTTAAATTAAGTTTTGTGAACTTTAATGCATCATACCTATTTGATTCATGATTGAGATTCCCTAGATAATTTTACTGGGGAAGTGTGGATCTAAATAGAGAAAGGGAGTAGTATATGCAACTTTGACATTCTAATGGTAAAATAAGAGTAGAAAGTGTTAATGGTTCTGTCAAGGTAATAGCAAGTTTGTTTAATAATTTCAATTCTGCTGGTAATGCAGTCTTAATGGGCCTTTTTACAATGGCTGTAGATGTGTTTTCTGAAGTCTGGAATTTACCAGCAGGTGACAGAATCCATACATTCTTTCTGGTTTGTCGGAAAATATGTAATTTCTAAAAATCGAACTAGAGCTAATGTGAAACATAGGACACATTGCCCTACTAAGAACTAAAACATGAATGTTTTCATTTCTTTTTAATTTATCACACACTGCTAATGGACTTCTTTATTCAGTCAGAGAATTGCCACCAGAATCTGGTGAACAAGAATTATATTGGGTGGGAGCTGGTCAAAGTAAGACCACATTCCAGTAATGGAAGCTAGAAACCACTTACAGGTGGTGGAATGTTCTTCAAAAGAGCAGACATCTTCTCACGTTTATGTCTGTTGAGAAGGACTGTGAAGTCTCTTAGCACTTGTGTTCTTTAAGAAAATTCATCATTTGTTCGGTTTTAAGAGCATTTTTATATCAGAGCTGCAAATCTTAGTAATGGTTTAATTTGAATTATATTCATTATACCATGTTTACAGATATGTTCTAATTATGAAATACTCAATTAGTATAATTTATGGTTATTGCATAGTTTATTTTATAATCAGTACATTGTAAATATGTATCTTAAATAAGATGACAATATTTCAGATTTATTAGGAAGCAATAATGTTTTCTAAAAAAAACACCACTTTAAAATATTGATATTATCATGTAATCAGTATTTGCATTTTTGTACATTGTAAGTCAAGGCATTTTTGGAGACTGCTGTGTCAGTAATATAACATTTCCAAATTCCTATGGTATCTACTTTGAAAATGAAAACTGCCAACAGTTTTCCAATATCAATACAAGTGAAAGGAAAAAAAGACACACAAATGTCCCAAAATACCTAGACAATTTTTGTAGCAATATACTTTATAAATTGTAAAATTGTTAGAAATGGTTTGAGGAAGTATTGTATTTCTATATTTGTAAGATGTGAGTATACTATAGCACGTTTACATGATGATATTTTGAAATGTAGGAGGACAAAACAAAATATGTTTAGGTTCATCCAATAATTCATGTCCTACGTCTTCTGATTTCATTCATTGTTCTTGGACACTGATGTTATTATCTGAGAAAAGAGACTTTGTCATTATGATTAGTGGCAGAACTTCAATTCTATTCACTTACCACTAAAGTTGGATACAATGATGCCCACCAACAATGGACTAAAATACACAACTTACCAGGCCTATGTTGTACCTACCAAGTAGATATGTAGGACCTGCAATCAATGTTCTTGGCTATGCCAACAGATCACTTTATATAGGTTGCCCTGTGATACAAATAGGGTTCTTTGGAATGTAGGAATTTGTCTCAACTCAGGAATATTTGCAAAATTCAGAACATCTTGGAATTGTTTAACTTGATAAACTGAAAATAGATCTCTGAGAAATAATGACGCTTTCAAAAGATTGCAAGTAAACAAATCAAATACTACTGGCTTAAGAGAACAAGCCCTGGACTTTGCGTTTAGTAATAATAATGTGATGGAATGAAGTAATTCATATGCACTGACTGGGAGCTCGAAGCCTGCAGCCATCTGTGGCATGATGTTACCCCGGATGTCACAGCAGTCGATAGCTTCTCAACTGGGACTGTACACAAGGCCTTCCTTAACACAAAGTAAGTACACTTACACAAAGCTTATTGTTTTAGTGCATTTTAGTGTCTATTTTCCTATGTTTTGAAAGTATTCATTCAATATATCCTTATATTGACCTGTCATTACTCTATTATTGCAGATATTACATCAGATGAACAAGATGGCTCCTCATGTCATCATATCAGAATCACAACATGATGTCATCAGCTGCATATCGCTTCCTATTCTTCTACTTTATAAAGGAACGTGAAGATGAAACATTTTTAAAAAAACGTGATCTGAAAAGAGTGAAGAAAAAAAAAATCTTTATTTTTTATGATCTGCATTCTGTTTTCTCCTTTGTTTGTCTATGTGGTCTGATAAGTTGACAACAATAATTTCATCACACCAATGTAACAAAACAGAACCTACAACAACAACAATATTCCTAAAGGAGAATTCTTCAATGTTCTTGTTAAGTGCCATTTGATATCTGCCTTATGAAATTGTATTGTATTGTGTTTTTAAATACAGAGAATTGCACACTCCAAAGACAGAACTCTATATGAGCATCCATTGTCATAATGCATTGGTGTACTCAAAGAGGTTAATTGTACATTATTTAATAAAAATCTAAACTTTTTTTTTTTAAACGTGGTGATTCTGTTTTTTGGTCAAAAATAATTAACAAAATCAATTACAGCATCAAATTCCCTCCAAAATTAAGATTGTTAGTTTTAGCTTTAAAAAAAATGCTAGGGATTTTAAAGGTTTAAATAAAAAGTCTATGTGCCCATGCATCCAACCATCCTACCTACCATCTATCCATCCTACCATTCATCCATCCTACTATCCTACCATCCATTCATCCATCCATCCATCTACCCATCCTACCATCCTCCCATATTTACAGAGCTGTATAATCTATCATATACATTATATCTGCCATATTAATCACACAATAGGACAGGAATCACAGCATGCCCCCAGCCCATTTCCTGGCTGAATGTGATAGCAGGGTAGATCAATAAGAACAGTGAGGTTGAATTCTTAAATCTGCATCACACCTATCATGTCATAAAACAATTTTCTCAATCAAAAGATGTTTTCTTAGCAAGTGAAAATACAGTCTGGAACTGAAGAATCAGTTCTGTATGATAAAAGCAAAGAGACACGTTCTAAATTTAGCAGCGTCAATTAACAAGGAATGTAAAGGCTGACAGCAGGCTCTATCAGAATATTAGCCACAAAGAGCTGGCAAAAGAATGACAACAATCACACCTCATACTTCGTTTTTTTTTTCATGCATGCTGTGGCCGTACAATAGGAACAATTAGGCTGATTATGCCAGCAAAAGAATGGTGAACACCAATTGAAAATCCTCGCTAAAGCAAGAGAATGTGCGAGAGAAGCAAATGGGATTGAGAGGCATACAATTGGTGTATTGACAAAGCTTGTCCTTTATCCCAAATCCTGCTAATATTGGTATTATCTGATGTTTCAGACGTTACATTTCAGCACCTCGGACAGAGACACATTCTCTTCCTATGCATTAACAAACCGTGTGTCCTAAATCTAAATTATATTAGTGAATGTTAGCATTACCATTTATATGAGCATCCTATGTGGAATTTAAAACATCAAAAATGACACTGAGTAAGAAATATTTAAGTGATTATTTAGCTGAGGGTCAAAGGTTAAAGAACCAGGACAGACACAACTATATTACAGAGAAAATCACCGGGTGTTATGAAATAACAAATAGATCTTTCAAAGCTTCATGTTTGTTACTTTCAAAGATTTCTGAAGCTTAGTCTGTCACAGCATCAAAGTATCCCACAACTGGACTACCATGGCCATTGACCATAAAGACCATAAATCTCTTTCCATTGACTGTAATCTCAGCATATTTGGATCAGATCTACGATTATCTGTTATCACTAAGTATGGTCATGCTAGTCCAAGAGGTCAAGGGTGTCAGAGCAGGGACTTGCACATAGGAGCTATCATTGGCCACCATAAACAACAATCTAGATTGCATCTTCATTTCTGGTACACATGTAATAGATTAAATAGTTTTACTTTACTATAGGGTGACCTTCACCCTATAACCTTTAGGTTTTCATGGCAATGGGATGTAAAACAACATTCATGGGTTTCTCAGGCATCATCAATATGTAAATATGAGATCTACGTTAAAGAATAAACAAGTTCACATAAATCTATACAGAGTATCAATGCAGATAACAGAGAATAACTATATAGCAAGGTGGAGTTTTAAGAGTAAAAGATAAAGTAAAAAAAATGATAATATTGAAAAAAGACAAGAATGTTACATGAGAAGTCCATTGCAGGTACTGGAGAATGGTTAGAGGGTTATTTAATAAAGTGAGAATTCAAAGTGATCTTTAAATGAGCCAGCTTGCTTTAGTATTTCCCCCATAGGGAAGCATGTATAATTGTTCCCCATGGGGTTTTACACGACACTGGGTGTCCTAATAGCACCACGTGATGACGTCCAGCGTAAGTTAAGTGACTAAAAGTCTTCTATCTGGTATGCAGCCACTAGAGGTGGAATTAACCCTCAAAGGTCATTATTGGAGTTTATTCAAAACTGCAATAAGTACCATTGCAGGGTTAAGGGACCCTGGCACCATGCACCCAGACCACTTCAATGAGCTGAATTTGTGAATTCACTATGAATTATTAATTTAGTGAACAGTCCTGCATATATCAAAGTTTACACCAGATTAAAATAGATTAAAATAGATTATTATTATTTATAAAGTGCCAACAAATTCTGTAGCGCTGTACAAAGGGTGGACTAACAGACATGTATTTGTAACCCAATAAGTTAGACTCACAGAGGGTGTTGAGGGCCCTGCTCACTGCTCAGCGAGGGAGTGGGCTATAGTGACACAAAAGGTAAGGCTAGAAACATTTTAACCAAGGGCTTGGTGTTCTTTTTTTTTTTTTTTTGGATGTCAGTGGCAGAAGAGGAAGCAAGTTGCTAGAGAAAGGTATTCACACTTTAATGTAATAGAAATGTAATTTAATGTCATTTATGATGACAATGTATTTTATTTACACAGACTGCTTTCTAAACACATTTATTGTAATTTAAAGACACATTACTGGGAGTATTATGTATGTGAAGCTCTGAGCACTCAGACACACCAACAATAAGGAGCTCCGAGAAAAGAGGGACATTTAGATAGATAAGAGGGACAACAGGATTTGAGCCCACAATAGGGACTTATATAAGAACACTCGGGAAGAATGTTGTTACAAATTATATTTCAAGCATCTGTATTTAAATTGTGACTTACAACATGCACAGTTTATATTGCACTATATATATATATATATTATTATAAAGTTAATTTATCACCTTACATCCCAATAGTGTTTGCCATTATCAATAAGCATGTGCATGCATGCACAGATATAGAAACACATTGCATGCACACATCCATGAACATATTTTTCATGTAACGCCAACAACGCATACATTTTCCAGTAGTCACGAGGATGGTTTTCTCCAGCCGTTAAGCATGAATCACTTAATTTATTGGCTGTTCAGAAAGTTCATCTGCCAAAAACATCACTTCTGGCTGGTACAGAGCCAGTTTGCTTTATTTACCGTGCGACTGTGAAGATTCGCGTTGTGTGCTCGCTCTGAGACCTGACTCCTCGCTTCATTGCTCGAAACTCCAAGATGAGATGTCAATTTAAGAAAAATTACATCCCAAACATACAAGGCAATTCCTCAATCAGAACAAAAACAAAAACATTACAGTTGTCCCCTGTACACTGTGTCTAACATATGTCACCAATCCCTCCCGTCATGTAAGTTTATAGTGCCCCCATTCCTAGTTTAAAGTCAATCCCATAGAGCTATAGGACAGAGATTTGAGCCAAGTGCAAAATCAACCCAGGGCTCTAATAAAAAAACAACTCCTTTCTACACAACTTCACTCGTACATTGACCAGTGTGACTGCCACTGCCTTTCCACTGTATCACATGGCACAGGTAATATCTGCACAGGTGTGTCAGGTGAGTGAAGAATATCGGGGCTGGTCACGCTCTTTCAATGTCTATCCACCTGGCACTCCATGTCTGGTGATTACATAGCTACCTACCTATTCCCCAAATGGCGTATTTCCATCCACAATACTACATTTTACAGATAAAACTTGGTGCTATCAGTAACAAACCCATTTCAAGACTGTTAGTCTTGGCTTTTTTTTATCTAAAACTCAAATCTGAACTTCCAGAAAAGCAGTTCTCTAGCACATGCTGCAGAGGTGCCGAGGCAAAAGCCATCCACAAATACATACTGCAAGTTGAGCACCAATCACACTCATCACCCCAGAAACAGCAGAGTTTAGTGCACACCTGGAAGATGTAACGGAGGTGATGTTCCAGGAGGGATAACTCAAATGGCTAATGATTTAGGTAAACTAGAAAAATGGTCAGAGTTGTGGCAACTGACATTTAATGTGGATAAGTGCAAGATAATGCATCTTGGACGTAAAAACCCAAGGGCAGAGTACAGAATATTTAATAGAGTTCTAACCTCAACATCTGAGGAAAGGGATTTAGGGGTGATTATTTCTGATGACTTAAAGGTAGGCAGACAATGTAATAGAGCAGCAGGAAATGCTAGCAGAATGCTTGGTTGTATAGGGAGAGGTATTAGCAGTAGAAAGAGGGAAGTGCTCATGCCATTGTACAGAACACTGGTGAGACCTTGGAGTATTGTACGCAGTACTGGAGACCATATCTTCTGAAGGATATTGATACCTTAGAGAGAGTTCAAAGAAGGGCAACTAAACTGGTTCATGGATTGCGGGATAAAACTTACCAGGAAAGGTTAAAGGATCTTTACATGTATAGCTTGGAGGAAAGACGAGACAGGGGGGATATGATAGAAACATTTAAATACATAAAGGGAATCAACACAGTAAAGGAGGAGACTATATTTAAAAGAAGAAAAACTACCACAACAAGAGGACATAGCCTTACATTAGAGGGACAAAGGTTTAAAAATAATATCAGGAAGTATTACTTTACTGAGAGGGCAGTGGATGCATGGAATAGCCTTCCAGCTGAAGTGGTAGAGGTTAACACAGTAAAGGAGTTTAAGCATGCGTGGGATAGGCATAAGGCTATCCTAACTATAAGATAAGGCCAGGGACTAATGAAAGTATTTAGAAAATTGGGCAGACTAGATGGGCCGAATGGTTCTTATCTATTTTTATGTAAATACCTGTAATTACCTGCATCCCCTTCCAGTTGGCTCTAATAAACGTTTGATTTAACTTCTATGTAAAAATACTACTTTAATGTATATTACACTCATTGAATAGAGTCACAATGTGTATGTACTCTGGGGTATAAAGAGTGCACCAAAAGTGAAAATGTGTTTTGCTGTTTTCTGTGCTAAAAAGGTATATAAAAAACTAGGATTTCTGTGGACATTCAGACAGAGTGGCTGATGGACAGACATAATGCAACACAAAAACACAGACAGACAGACATACAGACAGACAGACAGATAGATGGGAAGCAGGCTTTAATAATTTAACCTTTAAGTACATGTGTCCTAATACGTAGTCTATATAATGTGCCAGACAGACTGTACTGAGTATAGGGCTTGACCTGTATGAGTACTGTAAATGCATAGGCAGAAAGAGAGAAAGGTTGACAGGCAGCGTTACATAGGTTACAGCTCACCCTTCTGTCCTAAGATTTGTAAGATGTGAGGACACTCTCCTTCCAGTCCAGAATGCTGGAGACCTCCTTCTGGAATCAAAATGATGATAATAATGATTTTGTTTGTGATATAACTAGGTAACAATCAGACTGGATAGGCAGGTCTTTGTTTTCTAATATACAGTTCTTGAAATTGTCAGTTAAATAGATCCTCGGTATCAGTGTGAATGAGGATAACACTCATCAGTCTCAGACATCTGAAAGCATATATCCGATAGCTGCATGTATTGACATTGTTATAAAAAATGACAATATTTTATATTTTTTAACCATAAGGGAAATTGGTCTCTTTTTTTCTTATATATATATACAGTTGCAAGAAAAAGTATGTGAACCCTTTGGAATGATATGGGTTTCTGCACAAATTGGTCATACATTGTGATCTGATCATCATCTAAGTCACAACAATAGACAATCACAGTCTGCTTAAACTAATAACACACAAAGAATGAAATGTTGCCATGTTTTTATTGAACACACTATGTAAACATTCACAGTGCAGGTGGAAAAAGTATGTGAACCCCTAGACTAACGACATCTCCAAGAGCTAATTGGAGTGAGATTTCAGCCAACTGGAGTCCAATCAATGAGATGAGATTGGAGGTGTTGGTTACAGCTGCCCTTCCCTATAAAAAACACACACTCCAGTTCTGGGTTTGCTTTTCACAAGAAGCATTGCCTGATGTGAATGATGCCTCGCGCAAAAGAGCTCTCAGAAGACCTACGATTAAGAATTGTTGGCTTGCATAAAGCTGGAAAGGGTTATAAAAGTATTTCCAAAACCTTGCTCTTCATCAGTCCGCGGTAAGACAAATTGTCTATAAATGGAGAAAGTTCAGCACTGCTGCTACTCTCCCTAGGAGTGGCCGTCCTGTAAAGATGACTGCAAGAGCACAGCGCAGACTGCTCAATGAGGTGAAGAAGAATCCTAGAGTGTCAGCTAAAGGCTTACAAAAGTCACTGGCAAATGCTAACATCCCTGTTAGCGAATCTACAATACGTAAAACACTAAACAAGAATGGATTTCATGGGAGGATACCACAGAGGCAGCCACTGCTGTCCAAACAAAACATTGCTGCACGTTTACAGTTTGCACAAGAGCACATGTATGTTCTACAGCAGTACTGGCAAAATATTCTGGGGACAGATGAAACCAAAGTTGAGTTGTTTGGAAGAAACACACAACACTATGTGTTGCGAAAAAGAGGCACAGCACACCAACATCAAAACCTCATCCCAACTGTGAAGTATGGTGGTGGGGGCATCATGGTTTGGGGCTGCTTTGCTGCGTCAGGGCCTGGATGGATTGCTATCATCGAAGGAAAAATTAATTCCCAAGTTTATCAAGACATTTTGCAGGAGTACTTAAGGCCATCTGTCTACCAGCTGAAGCTCAACAGAAGATAGGTGTTGCAACAGGACAATGACCCAAAGCATAGAAGTAAATCAACAAAAGAATGGCTTAAACAGAAGAAAATACACCTTCTGAAGTGGCCCAGTCAGAGTCCTGACCTCAACCCGATTGAGATGGTGTGGCATGACCTCAAGAAAGCAATTCATACCAGACATCCCAAGAATATTGCTGAACTGAAACAGTTCTGTAAAGAGGAATGGTCAAGAATTACTCCTGACCGTTGTGCACGTCTGATCTGCAACTACAGGAAACGTTTGGTTGAAGTTATTGCTGCCAAAGGAGGTTCAACCAGTTATTAAATCCAAGGATTCACATACTTTTTCCACCTGCACTGTGAATGTTGACATGGTGTGTTCAGTAAAAACATGGCAACATTTCATTCTTTGTGTGTTATTAGTTTAAGCAGACTGTGATTGTCTATTGTTGTGACTTAGATGATGATCAGATCACATTTTATGACCAATTTGTGCAGAAATCCATATCATTCCAAAGGGTTCACATACTTTTTCTTGCAACTGTATATTTTTTTTAACCATAACATTGAAAACCAATGGGTTTTTGCAATGGCTTTTTTTTTCTGAGCAGGAAGTGCTGGGCTACTAGGCAAAGAGGTAGCTATCTCTGTGAATCCAACGGCTTCCTGAAATTCCATATAAGGATGCATTCAGCTCAGCTGTGAACAGAGAACCTTCCGTGCGTATGCCACACAGTAACACTTGCTGACAGCTTGCAAATCCCTATGAATAACACAGCCGACTGAGCATCTCCATAAACAGGTGACACAAGGAATCCCCATATCAGGGAGATCTGAAGACAGTAAGACTAAGGGACTTATTCAATATACAGTAAATTAATGGTGAGTTGGAAAACAAGAATACAAGATTTAGGACTGTAACCAGACTTCTATACGATGCTAATACAAGGTTGGGGGAGGAGAGGGGAGGAGAGGGGATGCACAAGAGTTTTCAAGTATGTAATTAATTATATACTTAATTGGACACTCCACTGCCCAAATACAACCAAAAATAACAATTAGATCGGTTTAGTAGATATACACCCAATGAAAACATAACTGCAATTAATTGTGCATTTTTTCAAACTAGCTTGCAAAATTTACAGATTTCTTGTCTGCGGTCTTTGCAAGCCCTCCCCTTCTAACCCTGCCCAGACTTTCTGTGGCTGTCCAATCACAGACTTCCCAATGCAGCTCAATGAGACATCTTTGCAAGGCCAGTGCTCAGGGAAGCCTTCCACTAAGCTAATTGAACCTGGAAGTAACAGGACCTGTTGTCTGATTGGCAGCCTCGGGGGTGTTACTCTATGAAAGTGCCAATTTCTATTGAAACTGCATTGTTTGTTAAATGAAAAAATAGAGCACACAATTCATACATAACGAATATTTAGCAAGCTAAAGTGCTTTATGGGTTTGGAGTGTCGCTTTAAATATAGGCAACATATAATTGTGTAATAGTTTAGCAACATGATGAAACATTGGACATTTTGCCTAATTTTTCAGTAATTAGCTACTTGTAAAACATTAAACTATTTTTATGAATAGGAAGATGTGATGTTTGGCTAGCTTAAGGGGATGCTATAGTTCTAGGAATACAAAATGTTATCCCTAGCACCATAGTTTCCTTCCCCCCCCCCCCCTCTACACCCCCTCCTCCCAATTGGACCCCTCTTCCACACTGTAAGGGTTAAAAAAAACTCTTTAATTACTCACCAGATTCCAGCGCCAATGTCCGATGCTGGGTCAAAGCTCTGCCTCCTCCAAGTCCCAAGTCATTGGCGTGAGAGCGCTATTGGCCATGCTTTCTGTAAAGCTTTCTTATGGGAATTGTACCAACGCTCAATGTCCTCATGCTGAACATGAGAACGTCCAGGATCAGATAGGCAAGCAAAAGCCACATAACAAGCAGGAAGTGCGTCTCGTAGCTGTCTAACTGAAAGCTACGAGAGGCAGTCTTAGTCCTGCAACAAAGTTTATCAGAAACTGCAAAGATTTTCATTGCAGGATTAGGAGACAGGGTCTGGGTGCTTATAGTGTCCCTTTAATGCAAATTTAGCAAAATATTGCAGAATTATGTGGTAATCTGATAAACTATAACTCCCAAAAAACCCAGCCAGCAATGATCTAAGCTGACTGAGCATACTGGGAGAGCACCTGCCTTGCAAAGACTTCTCATTGAGCTGCATTTGGAAGTCTGTGATTGGACAGCCATAGAAAGTCTCAATGTAGTTTAAGAGTGTGGGGGTGCAGGGGGGTTTGCAGAGGCGGCAGACAAAAGATCTGCAGCTTTTGGAAGTTGTTTTTATATATACCACCAAAGAAAAAATGGATAATTAAATGCATGCAAGTTTTCATGAGATTTATATGTAATAATTGTGATTTTTATTTATTTTGTATTAGGCCAGTGGAGAGTCCTTTTAATTCTTTTATAAAAAAAAGCGCTGGCAATGTTTTGATGAAGGAGGACTAGCAGAACTGGCAGGCAGGCCATTCTATCCAAGCACACAGCGTTAATTCTAGCAGTGAATTCAATGACTTCCTGAGAGCCATATAAAGGCAGCATTCAGTTGAGCTGAGAGAACATCCATTTACATTTGCCACACAGTAACACTTGCTGACTGCCTGAAATTACCTTTAAAGACGATACCCTGCTGAGCATCTCTGCAAACAGGGGACACATGTAAATAACACACCATCTAAATCTGAGAATAGGGGAAAGCACACATTCTCACCCAAAAGGAGAGAAATAATATAAAATGTACACCTTCTACTTCCAAAACCGTTTATTTTATACCTGAAGGATTTGAAGTGACCAGGAATAAAAATATTATGAACAGTAGCGTTGCCAAATCCATCATGTTTTCTGGAACACATCATGTTGATTGACAGCACATTAAAAAGCTGCCCTGTATAAAGGATAATATATACACTGCCCTGTATAAAGGATAATATATATATACTGCCCTGTATAAAGGATACTATATATACTGCCTGTATTATGGATACTATATATTCTGCCTGTATTATAGATACTATATATACTGCCTATTTCATAGATAATATATATTCTGCCTGTATTAAGGATAATATATATTCTGCCTGTATTATGGATACTATATATTCTGCCTGTATCATAGATAATATATATTCTGCCTGTATTATAGATAATATATATTCTGCCTGTATTAAGGATAATATATATTCTGCCTGTATTATAGATAATATATATTCTGCCTGTATTACAGATAACCTATATTCTGCCTGTATCATAGATATTATATATTCTGCCTGTATTATAGATAACCTATATTCTGCCTGTATTATGGATAATATATACTCTGCCTGTATTATAGATACTATATATTCTGCCTGTATTATAGATACTATATATTCTGCCTGTATTATAGATACTATATATTCTGCCTGTATTAAGGATAATATATACTCTGCCTGTATTATAGATACTATATATTCTGCCTGTATTAAGGATAATATATATTCTGCCTGTATTATAGATAACCTATATTCTGCCTGTATTATAGATAATATATATTCTGCCTGTATTAAGGATAATATATATTCTGCCTGTATTATAGATAATATATATTCTGCCTGTATTACAGATAACCTATATTCTGCCTGTATCATAGATATTATATATTCTGCCTGTATTATAGATAACCTATATTCTGCCTGAATTATGGATAATATATACTCTGCCTGTATTATAGATACTATATATTCTGCCTGTATTATAGATACTATATATTCTGCCTGTATTAAGGATAATATATATTCTGCCTGTATTATAGATAATATATATTCTGCCTGTATTATACATACCGTATATACTCGAGTATAAGCCGACCCGAATATAAGCCGAGGCCCCTAATTTTATCCCAAAAAACTGGGAAAACTTATTGACTCGAGTATAAGACTAGGGTGGGAAATGCAGCAGCTACTGGTAAATTTCTAAATAAAATTAGATCCTAAAAAAAATATATTAATTGAATATTTATTTACAGTGTGTGTATAATGAATGCAGTGTGTGCGTATGTGTGTGTGTATGAGTGCAGCGTGTGTGTATGAGTGCAGTGTGTGTGTGTATGAGTGCAGTGTGTGTGTGCATGAATGCAGTGTGTGTGTGCATGAATGCAGTGTGTGAATGCAGTGTGTGCAGGGCCGGTGCAAGGATATTTGCCGCCGTAGGCAAACAAAAATTTGCCGCCCCCTCCCCCCCCCATATGTCCTGACTTCCCCTCCTCCTCCCTCAGTGGTCCTTACCTCCCCACCCCCGTGTTCCTTCACTCCCCCCCCAGTGGTCCTGACTCACCCCTCCCCTAGTGGTCCTTACCCTCCCCTCCCCTAGTGGTCCTTACTTCCCCCTCCCCTCCCATAGTGGTCCTTATCCCACCCCCTCCTTCTCATAGTGGTCCTTATCCCCCTTCTCCCTCCCATAGTGTTCCTTATCCCCCCCATCCCTCCCATAGTGGTCCATATACCCCCCCTCCCTCCCATAATGGTCCTTATACCTCCCCTCCCTCCCATAGTGGTCCTTATCCCACCCCCTCCCTCCCATAGTGGTCCTTATACCCCCCCTCCCTCCCATAGTGGTCCTTATCCCACCCCCTCCCATAGTGGTCCTTATACCCCCCCTCCCTCCCATAGTGGTCCTTATACCCCCCTCCCTCCAATAGTGGTCCTTATCCCCCCCCTCCCTCCCATAGTGGTCCTTATACCCCCCTCCCTCCCATAGTGGTCCTTATACCCCCCCTCCCTCCCATAGTGGTCCTTATCCCCCCCTCCCTCCCATAGTGGTCCTTACCCCCCCCCCTCCCTCCCATAGTGGTCCTTATACCCCCCTCCCTCCCATAGCGGTCCTTATACCCCCCTCCCTCCCATAGTGGTCCTTATACCCCCCCCCCCCTCCCATAGTGGTCCTTATACCCCTTTTTTTATTATTAATTTTTTTTTATTATTTTAGTTCTTATTTTATTTATATATTTTTTTTTCGTCCCCCCTCCCTGCTTGATATATGGCAGGGAGGGGGGCTCTCCTTCCCTGGTGGTCCAGTGTCATTGGCAGTTCAGTGGGGGGGAGAGGGGGGCTGGCAGAGCTGTACTTACCTTTCCTGCAGCTCCTGTCAGCTCTCTCCTCCTCCGCGCGGTCTGTGCAGCTCCCTCTGTCAGCTCCCAGTGTAAGTCTCGCGAGAGCCGCGGCTCTCGCGAGACTTACACTGGGAGCTGACCGAGGTGCTGAACGGACGGCGCGGAGGAGGAGAGAGCTGACAGGAGCTGCAGGAAAGGTAAGTACAGCTCTGCCAGCCCCCCTCTCCCCCCAGTCTGTATTATGGCAATGGAAATTGCCATAATACAGACTCTGACTCGAGTATAAGCCGAGTTGGGGTTTTTCAGCCCAAAAAATGGGCTGAAAAACTCGGCTTATACTCGAGTATATACGGTAATATATATTCTGCCTGTATCATAGATACTATATATTCTGCCTGTATTATGGATAATATATATACTGCATGTATCATAGATAATATATATTCTGCCTGTATTATAGATACTATATATTCTGCCTCTATTATAGATACTATATATTCTGCCTGTATTAAGGATAATATATATTCTGCCTATATTATAGATAATATATATTCTGCCTGTATTACAGATAACCTATATTCTGCCTGTATCATAGATATTATATATTCTGCCTGTATTATAGATAACCTATATTCTGCCTGTATTATGGATAATATATACTCTGCCTGTATTATAGATACTATATATTCTGCCTGTATTATAGATACTATATATTCTGCCTGTATTAAGGATAATATATATTCTGCCTGTATTATAGATAACCTATATTCTGCCTGTATTATAGATAATATATATTCTGCCTGTATCATAGATACTATATATTCTGCCTGTATTATGGATAATATATATACTGCATGTATCATAGATAATATATATTCTGCCTGTATTATAGATACTATATATTCTGCCTGTATTATAGATACTATATATTCTGCCTGTATTAAGGATAATATATATTCTGCCTGTATTATAGATAATATATAGTCTGCCTGTATTACAGATAACCTATATTCTGCCTGTATCATAGATATTATATATTCTGCCTGTATTATAGATAACCTATATTCTGCCTGTATTATGGATAATATATACTCTGCCTGTATTATAGATACTATATATTCTGCCTGTATTATAGATACTATATATTCTGCCTGTATTAAGGATAATATATATTCTGCCTGTATTAAGGATAATATATATTCTGCCTGTATTATAGATAACCTATATTCTGCCTGTATTATAGATAATATATATATTCTGCCTGTATTACAGATAACCTATATTCTGCCTGTATCATAGATATTATATATTCTGCCTGTATTATAGATAACCTATATTCTGCCTGTATTATGGATAATATATACTCTGCCTGTATTATAGATACTATATATTCTGCCTGTATTATAGATACTATATATTCTGCCTGTATGAAGGATAATATATATTCTGCCTGTATTATAGATAACCTATATTCTGCCTGTATTATAGATAATATATATTCTGCTTGTATTAAGGATAATATATATTCTGCCTGTATTATAGATAACCTATATTCTGCCTTTATTATGGATAATATATACTCTGCCTGTATTATAGATACTATATATTCTGCCTGTATTATAGATAACCTATATTCTGCCTGTATTATAGATAATATATATTCTGCCTGTATTATGGATAATATATACTCTGCCTGTATTATAGATACTATATATTCTGCCTGTATTATAGATACTATATATTCTGCCTGTATTATAGATAACCTATATTCTGCCTGTATTATATATACTATATATTCTGCCTGTATTATGGATAATATATATTCTGCCTGTATTATAGATACTATTTATTCTGCCTGTATTATAGATAACCTATATTCTGTGTGTATTAATGATGATATATATTCTGCCTGTATCATAGATACTATATATTCTGCCTGTATTATGGATAATATGAATACTGCATGTATCATAGATAATATATATTCTGCCTGTATTATAGATACTATATATTCTGCCCTGTATTAAGGATAATATATATTCTGCCTGTATTAAGGATGATATATATTCTGCCTGTATTATAGATACTATATATTCTGCCTGTATTAAGGATAATATATATTCTGCCTGTATTAAGGATGATATATATTCTGCCTGTATTATAGATACTATATATTCTGCCTGTATTATAGATAATATATATTCTGCCTGTATTATAGATAACCTATATTCTGCCTGTATTATAGATAATATATATTCTACCTGTATTATGGATAATATATATTCTGCCTGTATCATAGATACTATATATTCTGCCTGTATTATGGATAATATATATACTGCATGTATCATAGATAATATATATTCTGCCTGTATTATAGATACTATATATTCTGCCTGTATTATGGATAATATATATTCTGCCTGTATTATAGATAACCTATATTCTGCCTGTATTATAGATAACCTATATTCTGCTTGTATAATGAATAAACTATATTCTGTCTGTATTAAGGATGATATATATTCTGCCTGCATTATGGATAACATATATTGTGTCGGTATTATGGATACTGTATATGCAGGGCAGCACTTCCTGTATGTTGCCCATTAATTTGTGTACATGATATGTGTCCTGGAAAACATGGTGGATATGGTATCCCTAATGACCAGCAATGTGGAATGTATTTACAAATAGCTTGAGCATATTGAATTTGTTTACTGATGCCCTAAATATTGTTTCACAGAGGTAACAATGTCAATAACTGTAGAATATTCAGAGTAAAAAACGAATTCCTGATCAAACCTTGGCAGCGTGGACTTGTGAGTAGCTACAACCCTCACAGCAGACCAAATTATTGCAGGTCCAGCTAGGTTTAGGTTTTTTTCCTGAAGTCCCAACACATATACAGAGGTGACTCATCGTGTGAACTCCTACCAGGCATTGTTGCAGTCAATGACTTTTCTATTAAGGGCTTCCTTAACAGTAATAAGTTACATTAAGAAACTGACCAATACCAAGGCTCCACTTTATGGGATATCAGCTTGTATATTATGGTATACTGATATAAACTATGTGCATGAGCCGGTATACAGACACAGCCATGGTATACTGATATAAACTCTGTGTATGAGCCGGTATACAGACACAGCCATGGTATACTGATATAAACTCTGTGTATTAGCCGGTATACAGACACAGCCATGGCATACTGATATAAACTCTGTGTATGAGCCGGTATACAGACACAGCCATGGTATATTGATATAAACTCTGAGTATGAGCCGGTATACAGACACAGCCATGGTATACTGATATAAACTCTGTGTATGAGCCGGTATACAGACACAGCCATGGTATACTGATATAAACTCTGTGTATTAGCCGGTATAATGACACAGCCATGGTATACTGATATAAACTCTGTGTATGAGCCGGTATACAGACACAGCCATGGTATATTGATATAAACTCTGAGTATGAGCCGGTATACAGACACAGCCATGGTATACTGATATAAACTCTGTGTATGAGCCGGTATACAGACACAGTTCCATCACATGAAAATGAACATCTAATGTGCATTACGTATCGCGGATTCTGTTCTCTGTTTTGATTTTGTAAACTTGTGTTTGCTTATCGTGTCAGGAAGAATTTGCATTTGCGTTATCTTCCGTCTCCTGGTTTACATTTTGGAGAAGTAATTAACTTGTTTAGAAGGGAGGTAGGTGCTGCTTGCCTTATGAGTACATTTTCCATTTGGGAATGAGGTCTGCTATCTAAATTGGAGGTTAGTAATTTTCTGATTACTCTCACAACATGAAAAATCAATCTGCATTTATATGAATGAAATAAATGTATTACATTTGAGATTAAAGGTGATAAGTTGTCTTCATTCTGCAAGTGAGTACATAATATATAGCGTAATATTATAATATTTGACATTAACCTGAAAGTGACTTTGAAATTAAAACACCGTTAATCAAATCTCTTCAGGTAATGTGATTATACAGAGGAAGGACTTTTCAGGATGGAATATTTATTATAACTAAACAATTGTCACAGTGCACACAGAGAGAAAATGGAGGGTAAACAAAACAATCAAATCAATTACACCCCCAGACAGATACAACTTTAAAGGAACATTTAAGAGAAAATCCTAGTTATCTTGTATTTGTATTTTAAATCTCAGGGGGCCCCAGCAAGAAAGTGGCGACTTACTGCACAATGAGATTTTGGTCCCAAGTAAGAACAATGATCCATTGCATTTCATGAGATTGTTAGTGTCCAATATGTTGTAACATGAAACTTGTAAGGGTTATTCAAAAAAAAACCAAAAAAAAAAAAACCATACTAAATCTCTGTATGCACAGTGTTTAAAGCTGAAATGCTGCAAAAACAAACTCCAAGCACCATAACCACATTAAATCACTGAAGTAGTCCTGGTTCTTGGTTTAACCATTGAAACACAGCGTAATAAAAAAGATAATCTACTTGATTTCAGAATAAATACATATATTCATTGTTCCTTCAGTTTTTTGCATCTCTACTAACTGTATGCATTGTCTACTTATCTACATCAGGGATGCCCAAAGGGATGTTTTAAAACTATTGCTAAGGACATGCAAAGCATCATGGAAATTGTAGTTCTACAACATCTGGGGATCTACCTTTTGGGCACTGCCGATCGATTTAATGAACCTGCAGATGATATTGGGTGATATCGGGTTCTCGAACTCTTGGAACCTGGTAAGCCAGTTCCAATGCCCAGTGTCAGGTATAAATGGACATGTTATTTAAGATTTTTAGTCATTTGGCTGCTGAAGCATGTCTTAGTCAGGATGTATATTTCTCTATTCATTGAATTGTCTATTTAAAGGATCTGATCATTTCATATGATGTATGTATGTTAGGAATACATGGAACGTGATTGTGGGCTTTCACTGATTTGGAGTATGTAGCAGTGCTGAACTCTGAAAATCATGAAGAAAGGTCAGTTTACAAGAATGTGTCGTGGTTCATCTAACTTGTCCCAGCTCATGTTTGATAGTAATTGTAGCGGTTACCCCGGAGAGTAGAGGGGTTCCAACCGCCGGAGGGTGTCCTTCTCCCGATGGGTGAGGGGGTATTCGCAGCATCCAGTAGTCTTCCAGGTGAGAGAGCTCTTAAAAGAGCTAGTGTGATTAGCTGTATAGCTGGTTACCCCCTGCATAAAAGAAGGGCCTTCTTTTATGCAGGTTTTCCACACATAGTACCACCCACAGGGTTTTTCAGAGCAACCAATAAACACATTACAACACATTCAATACAAGTACAGCAGCCAATCAGACACAATGGGATAATAGAAACACACCCATCATATTCCTCCCCTCTGCTTAGGAGATAATTGAGTCAATTACTGTATCTACTCAATTATCTTGAAGCTGAAAAGTTACACTTTTTATAAATGTTTATAACTTTGTGAGATTACATCGTACATATATAAAACTTATATTATTTTAACCAGTATAACTTGGGGACAAACATATCCACTTGAATAGGTTCAGGGGTTTAAGAGTTAGGTCAAAGTCCTTTGATATCACTTGCAAGCATGGCTTTTCCTGCCCAAACCAGTTCCCACTGGTCTGGCAGTGTCCCTGGGACAACTCCCTGCTGTAGAACAATGGAGCTGGGGGAGGGGAAGAGGCACACCTTCCCATAAATTCAAAGGGGAAGAAAAAGTGTCTCAAAAGTTTTAATATGCCCATCCACTGTTTTTAAAGGCCAGCACAAGTCCAAATACAAGTCCATAAGACCAACTAATGTTTTTAAAGATCCATACAGGGGTTTTGTTACAGTAATGTACCAGCGATCAAAACTAGGGCTTTGCTTCACATCTGTATTTATTTTAATTTAAGTGAAGCCATGTAAGCCTTGTAAAATTACCAGATACCTTTCCAGATTATTAATACATCCTGTCCATGTGTGTTCGTTCACTAGGTACCTCCACTCAGGGTTGGCCTAAGTATGGTGCAACCTGGATTCTAGGACAAAATACTAGGTGGAATAGATTGACAGAGACAAGCCAGCTGATTGTTAGAAACTGACACATTAACATAGGCAGATTGATAGAGAGACACAGGCAGACAGACCGCTGGGAGAGTTCGACAAAGGTTGATAGACAGGCAGGTTGAGATTTACAGATTCGGAAGGAGTAGGAGATGTGGTAGACATAAGGATAATTTAATATAGAAAAGGTAGACACACTTAGTCAAATGCCATAAGAATATATGAGCAAACGCAAAGAAACAAAA
Organism: Pelobates fuscus; assembly: GCF_036172605.1. Taxonomy (NCBI): domain Eukaryota; kingdom Metazoa; phylum Chordata; class Amphibia; order Anura; family Pelobatidae; genus Pelobates; species Pelobates fuscus. The sequence goes on from NC_086320.1 coordinate 16,624,662, forward strand.
ATTTTTAAAAAATTAGGTGCTCACTCTGAAGCCTTATTTCTCCCAGGCCCGAAACAATCTACAGTTAATAATAAATGAGGAGCACAATCATATAAATAAAAAACACTTTATTAATTGGGTCCAAAATAGCAGGTATCCCAAGATGCATGCCAAAAAACTTTAGGGTTCAGGTCACAATACTCATTAAAAAAATATACACAATGTATATGCATGGTACATGGCTAGAAAAACAATAGTACTATTCCATATCCAGAATCCTATAGATACCTGAAAAAGAACTGCTCAACAAATAATACATACCATGAAAAAGAAACAGAAATAGTGAGAAGATGGAGAAAAAAAAAAAAAAAAATGCCCCCAACGTTTCGGCAGAATTGCCTTTATCATGGGAGCATGACATAAGGATAGACAGCTAACATGAGACACAGAGAAGGGCAGACATTAGGACACAATGGGAGAGATAGAGAGTTGAATTCAGTTTGTGTTTTTATTTATTGAGTCTCTAGCTCACACTCTGCTCCTGTCCAGTTGCAGATGTCAGGGGAGGCAGAGTTAGGATGTCAGAGGGTTTGGGGAGGTATGTGGCAGGATGGGGGAAGCTTGTTACATATGCTGGTTAGGAACTTGGGTATATAGTAATTCATTTAGTACTAGCTGCTCATTGGATGTGGCTAGCTGCCAGCCTAGTATTTTCAGTCTGTCTTTTGTGGCAAACTGACTCTCTCCTCCAGATGCTGTCTTGGTCTGTAGCTTAGTTTCTCAACCCATGGTACGCATACCCCATGGAGTACACACACCACTGACAGGGGGTACGCCAAGAGCTGGCAACCTTAGTGTCCCCGTGGCCGGCTGGGGGAGAATGGTGGCAGAGAGGAAGCTGTAATCCTCATGCTTTTCCAGCACTGCTCCCTAACGCACCCTGAGGTGACGCCAGGAGTCATGTTATAAAGTCACCCCAGCTCTGGCATCATTAAACAGCACACAATGGAGCAGTTCTGGAAGAGCATGAAGATGACAGCTCCACACTGAGCCTCAGGGAAAAGGATACACTCCAGCTCTCCCAAAAGTAGGGAGGCTGGGCGTCACTTGAATAAAAATAATAAAAATGAATAAGTGTCTGTCATTGAGTGTTTGTCTGTCAGTGAATGTGTGTTTGTGTTTATGTCTGTCAGTGTGTGTCAAATAAGTGAGTGCGTCTGTAAGTGAGTGTGATTGTCTGTCAGTTAGTGTGTGTGTCTGTCAGTGAATGTGTGTATCAGTCAGTGTGTCTGTCTGTATGTGTCAAATCAGTGACTCTGTGTATCTGTCAGTGTGTGTCGTATCACTGAGAGTGTGTGTTAGTGTGTGTCAAATCAGTGAGTGTGTATGTCAGTGAGTGTGTGTATGTCAGTGAATGTGTGTCAGTAAGTGTGTCTGTCAGTGTGTGTCAAATCAGTGAGAGGGTGTCTGTCAGTCAGTGTGTGTGTGTCATGTGTTAGTGTCCTCTTTGTGTAAGTGTGTGTATCAGTTTCCTCTGTTAGTAAATATGTTGGTATCATTGTCCTCTGTTTGCAAATGTGTGTGCCAGTGTCCTATGTGTGTAAAGGTTTGTGTGTTTGTCAGTAAACGTGTGTGTCTCTGTGTCTGACTGAGGTCATCTGTTTGTGTGGTTGTCAGTGTTCTTTGTGTGTAAATGTGAGTGTCAGTGTGCACTGTGTGTGTCAGGGTCCTCTGTTTGTGTGTGTGTCAGTGTCCTTTGTGTGTAACTATTATGTGTGTGTAACTTCTCTCAGGAAATGTCAGGTAGATCAGGAATCATTGCTCAGAGGTTCAATGACTTCCTGATTTTCCATATAAGGATGTATTCAGCTCAGCTGTGAACAGAGAACCTTCCTTGCGTACGCCACACAGTAACACTCGCTGACAGCTCGAAGCTCACTATTAATAGAATACCAGACTGAATTTCTCTTCGAACAAATGACACAAGGAATTCCCTAGAAAATCCTAATAATGATAATTATTATTATCATTATTATGTTATTTATTTATAAACTGAAGGGCCTTTTCCTAATAATTTAAGTTTAGCTACCGTACCTCCATAAGTTACAAACTTGAAAAATAGAACCCGCGTTGAGATATTTTCATGCAGATTGCATGAAATACATTCAAAAGGTGCACTTTGATTTAGTGGCTGTAGCGGCACACCGATAGAGTGAGGGGTTCTCGCCGCCAAGAGACAACCTTTCTCCCCTGTTGTGAGAGGGGGCTGTAGAGGAACAGCTCTTAAAAGAGCTAGTGATTATAACACTCCAACGAGCAATCCCAAGAGCAGGGATTGCAGCAGGTATAGCTTTTCCCTACAAGCACGAGACGAGGCTCTGTGTTAACGGTAAATCCGGAACTGAAGGTTTAATGGGGCACACCGGCCTTTTATACAATTTTCTCAACAACGGCGCCACCCAGGTGGACCGTGTTGGGCACAGGGAAACAAGATCAACAAGCCAATAAAAACAGTGTTTTACATTCAGACACTCCCATACAGTGTACATAATCCCTCCCCTCTGTTTGGGAGATAATTGAGTTAATTACTGTATCAACTCAATTATCTCCAAACAAAAAATACAAGTATTTTACCCATTTTTTAGAAACACCCCAAAACCATAAGAGAACCCCACAAAACATACATTTCCTAATAGCCCCGATCTGGGGGGAACAACATCTATTGAGCTACTGCCCAGAATAGTTCCATACGTTCAGCTGGGTCGGCCGGTCTATTTCAGGGGTAGGGAAACACATAAAAATAATGAAAGAAGTTTGTGTCTCTGATTTTCCAGTGTCTCTTGTTTGTAGGCTTCAATGTACCGACCGCTGCTGTGTTCGTATGAAAAGGAAATTAATAACTGGAAGTCTGGAAATCCCAGCGGTGTTTGTGCGATCGAGTGCCAGAAAACAGTTCCATACACTCGACAACAAAACACCGCTGGCCGTGCATATGAACGACGACCATCCAGCCGACTGCTCAGAACGTTGAGGTGTTTGCGGTTTCCCAAAGTGTTATAAATGTTAAAAGGGTCAATAGGCAGCACACTCCACTAGTGGGTGGTCGGTCGTTCGGTAATTAGTTTGGTTATTCGAACAAGAATCAGACTGTATTGTACAGGCAAACTTTAACATGCTATAACTTGGGCATGGATTCTCTGATACAAGTGCTATTTGGACAGCATGGGTGCTATCCAAGGATATATAATGTGTGGGAGTGCTGTCCAGGAAAAGGCTTGTTTTGGAGACATTTTATACATTTTGGGCTATATGTTTGGGAGGCACAGCAGGGAGTCTATCTGGTTAGCTGGGGATTTCGCAATCAAGACCCCAGACAGAGTGGCACTGGGTGAAAATCTTGAAGAACACATTGCACTGCATGTAGGGCCCCATGGCGTTTAAATCCACATTTCTGTGAATACAAATTGTGTGTTCAATAAAGCTTTTCTCTACTCCCCTACATTCAGTCTCGGCTAATGTGTGGAGAAAACTATCTATAATCACTTCTTCACATGAGAAAGGATCTCCAGGGCTATAATTACTGTAGAGAGCTATGACCACTGAAAAGAGCTATAACCACTGTAGAGAGCTATAACCACTGCAAAGAGCTATAACCATGGGTGTCCGCAGGAGGGGGCCCCTGGGTTTTTCAACTTGTGCAGATGTGAGTGAGAATAAACTGCAGTAGGTGGCATTGTATATGGAGAAAGGAAGGATAAGGCATCTTATCCCTGCTTCTCTCTCCTGACTGAATCCGCAGGGAAGCAGCATAGAGTGCAGCCAGCTACTGCCAGACTGCAGAGACAGCCTACAGATCAGGTAAGTGAGGGATGGGGGGGGGGGGGTGCAGCCTACAGATCAGGTAAGAGAGGGATGGGGGGCAGCCTACTGGAAGGGGCAAAAGGAGCAGAAAGGTAAAGTTCAAAAAGGGGCAGCAAGAAGCAGGAAGGGGCAGCAAGGAGCAGAAAGGGGCAGCAAGAAGGTGGAAATGGGCAGCAAGGAGCAGAAAGGGTCAGCAAGGAGCAGGATGGGTCAGCAAGGAGCAGAAAGGGGCAGGAAGGAGTAGGAAGGGTCTGCAAGTAGCAGAAAGGGAGAGCAAGGAGCAGGAATGGTCTGCAAGGAGAAGAAATAGGCAGGAAAGAATAGAAGGAGCACCAAGGTAAAGTAGGAGAAGGCACAAAAAGGTTCAGCAAGGAGGAAGAAGGGTCATCAAGGAGCAGAAAGGGACAGGAATGATCTGCAAGGAGCAGAGAGTGGCAGCAAGGAGCAGGAAGGGACAAAAGAAGCACAAAGGTAGAGGAGCACAAAGAATCAGAAGGAACAAAAAGGTAAAGTAGAAGGAGCAGAAATTGCAGAAAGGATCAGAAAGGATCTGCAAGGAGCAGGAAGGGACAGAAGAAGCACAAACAAAAAGTAGGAAAAGGAACAGAAAGGAGAAAGAACAGAAATGAGCAGGATGGGGCATCAAGGAGGAGCAAGGAGCTGGAATGGGCAAAAGGAGCACACAAGGTAAAGTAGGAGAAGGAGCACAAAGGAACAGAAATGAGCAGGAAGGGTCTGCAAGGAGCAGCAAGGAGCTGGAAGGGGCAGAAGGAGCACCACGATTAATTAGGAGAAAGAGCAGAAAGGAACAGAAACAAGCAGGATTGGTCTGCAAGTAGCAGGAATGATATGCAAAGAGCAGAAGTGGGCTGCAAGGAGCTGGAAAGGGAAGCAAGGAGCAAGAAGGAACAGCAAGGAGCAGAAATGGTCAGCAAGGAGCAGGAAGAAACATAAGGAGCACAAAGTTAAAGGAGCAGAAAGAATCAGAAGGAGCACAAAGGTAAAGTAGGAGAAGGAGCAGAAAGGAGAAGAAAGTGTCTGCAAGGAGCAGACGGGGGACAGCAAGGAGAAGGAAGTGACAGAAGAAGCACAAAGGTAACGGAGCATAAAGAATCAGAAGGAGCACAAATATAAAGTAGGAGAAGGAGCAGGGAGGAACAGAAATGAGCAGGAAGGGTCAGCAAGCAGCAGGAAGGGTCTGCAAGGAGCAGAAAGGGTCAGAAGGACCAAAAGGGAGCAAAAGTAGATGAAAGGGATCAGAAAGAGAAAGGAACAGAAGGGCACAAAAGAAGCAGAAAGTAGCAGAAAGGTAAAGGAACAAAAGGAGCCAAGAAGGAGAGAAGACCGTGTCAGAAGAAAAAGAAGACTCTGTCAAATGAAGGAAAAGAAAGGGAGGCTGGAGCAGAAAGCACAAGTGAAGTGATCCCTCCACTTCATTCTGGACACCACATCAAAAGGCTTTGGTAACTAGGCCTGGCAGGGAAACTTTGGACCTTCCCATCTCACCAGATAAAAAAATATCAGTGTTAATGTGTTCACTTTTATTTACTGAGTGTCAGGAGGTATAGGTAGCAATGCCGCTGATTAGCTAAAACGGTCAGGTGGCACACTAAGCCAATCAGTAGCTCCCCATTCATAAAAAAGTAAAATATTTTTATGAACCAGAAACTAGCGAGTGGCTTAGAGTGCCAGCTGACCACTCTAGCCAATCAGCGGCACCCATGCCTAACATCACTCTGCACTTCCTGACACTCTGTTTCAGAAGCCGAATACCACTAAGTGACCTAGAGATCTGGAGCTGGTTTGAGAGTGGTTTAACCCCTTAAAGTAAAGAGAGCACCCAGGGGCTTCCTGGCATCATAGCATTTTCATTTAGATGAAGTTGTTATAGTGACCAGAATGTTCTTTTAATTTGCTTAAAGGAACACTATAGTGTCAGGAATACAAACATGTTGTGAAAACACTATTTACATATCCTGCCTCCCCCCCTCCCTTAACGCTATTTAAATTATTTCCACGACGATCTCTCCGTCTCCTTGCCTAATGGGTGTCCTAGTTTTTTATTTCCAAAAGCTGGTCACCCTTGCTTTATATGATAATGACTATGCCCCTCCCTTTCATGACATTGTAAAATAGGAGCCAAGCATGGATGTCATTACAATTAAGCCCCTCCCTCCCCCCTGGAAAAATTCCTGCGGACGCCCATGGCTCTAACCACTGTAGAGAGCTATAACCACAGCAAAGAGCTATAACTACTGCAGAGCGCTATAACCACAGCAGCCTTGTCCAGCGTGGCTGCTTTGTCCAGCAGCCTTGTCCAGGGTGTCATGTTCTCGGTACTTTTATCTTTCGCAGATTTATGAAAGATCGATATAATTTGGTTTTGCAAGTATATCTGTAGGTTTTATTGGCTAATTATCATGTTGATGATTGTGCTACACCTGTGTGGATCACAGATTGTATTTATAATAAGGGTATCTTAGTGATCACTTATGTTACAAATTGCTATTTGTAACTTGCCCTTTAAATGAGAAATTGCCCTGCTTCCCTGGATTGTGGAGAAGCATGTTTGCCAGCCTCCTGCCTCATGACTATGGCCCCTGGAAGATTGTGCCCCTGAAAATGTATTCACTTTTATTGGGTGTGTATGGCCCTTTAAGAACCGTCTGGGGACATATTGTGACTTTGCTGAACAATGCCCCTTTAAGACTATGTCCCCAGACCTGTAAAATAACTTGCCCCTGGCTCTCTCCCACTTGGTTCAGTAAATAGGGCTTACTGAACCAAGTACCACACAGGCGGACCACCCAGAAGTTAAAGTATGCAGGCAATTTACCTCCCATGCTGTGAGGTTACTGCAGGTTAATTGCCGAGCGCTGGGTGGCCGCCATTCGGCAGCCGAACACGTGGCGGCGGCCATTTTAGTCATTTGAATGCGGTCAGCGGTGTATGCTAAAGATTCTGTGGAACCAAAATCGGCTACACATTTTGCCGAACACCGCTGACCCTTACCTTCTCCCATACTGAACTTGCAGCTCCAGAGACTAAGTCCCGTTCGAAATGGGACTTAGTCGTTTTTCGGCATGAAATTGACCGGCCGCACAGCCCAAATCTATGGAACTGTTGTGGGCAGAAAATTGTGCTTGCGGTCGGTCATAAAGGACTTCCAGCTAACTTTTGATCCACTGGAGGGATTTGGCTGATTTTTGGAAGTGTTTATGTTTGATGTATGCTGAGTCTGAATATGCAACTTCTATTGAAATTGAATGTATGGTTTTAAAGTTACAGTGTGTGTGTAAAAACTGTATTTTTATTGTATGTAATAATTGGTTTAACTGTTTATCTGAGGGGAGGGAATGTGTGGGTTGCACCAGATGTGTGATTGGTGATTTTATGCCTCCCCCTGGGAGTGTCCTATTTGCATGTAACCTCAATAAAAGCCAGGCTGGGTGTTCCAGCATCTCAGACCTCTTCTGACCCTCAATACGTAGCCTTGTCTCGTTATTGGAGGGAACTGCTATATCACACTGGGGATTGCTATGCGCTGCATATTCCCCTGAGCTCTTAATCACTTAGCTCTTGTAAGAGCTTGTTCCGGATACGCTCTCCTGGAGTAGAGGTCTTCCCCACGCGGTCCTGGAGGACAGAAGCCGATCCAGGGTGGAAGGAAGACGGCGCGGCTCCAGTTAAGCTACGGTGGTTGTGGAGCCTGCGGTGGTTGTGGTGTCGTCTGCAGTGCTTGGAGTCCTCTGAGAGCGCTAGGAGCATCCATCAACGGAGGGTACTCGGTCGGAGTACACGGAGCTCCGTTACAACTTATATACATTGTTTCTATTTTATAATACATGTTATAGATTTCCTAAATGTTTTAACATTTGTATATAGAAGTTTTTGGTGCCCCATGTTTATATATAAAGTAACTCTCCCTGTTATCATTCATACAATACTTGTACTAAAAAGGAAATAAATCTAAATACCTGTTCATCTGTTCATACCCCAGGCTTAGATTCAGCACTTTTATTCAAAACAATTTGCCTAAGGAGTTTCAGTATATCAACCTCATGTCTGGGTGGTGGACCCCTTGGGGTCACTTGAAAGGCTTCCGCACCCATGTGACACTGTAGCTCATAGAACAACTTGGAATTCAATGCATTCCCATGAGATGCCTAGTATGCATGTGTGGAGCATTGTATTGGACCAGCAATGGAGGAAGTGATGATGGGGAGATAAGGGGAGACATTGTAACGTTAGGAATACAGGCTTTCTACAATATAGTGTTTCTTTAACACAGCAACAGTATGATATAGGGCTACATAACATTAATTCCAGTATGTGGTCTTTTCTCAACAAAATGGAATTTCCCTCCAGGAATGTTAGGTAAACCATTACACCCGCGTAGTGGCAGCTTTTACTGAGAATTCAATGCTGACTTTCTGAAATTCCATCTACATCTGCATTCGTCTCAGCACTGAGTAGAGAACCTTAGTTTGTTACACAGTAAAACTCGCTGACAGCTTGAAAACCCTTATAAATAATGTACCAGACTAAGCATTGCACACAAGGAATCCCCAAGACAACTGACAATATTAGCACTAAAGGTTTTTTTAACTAATAACTGAGCTGTAGGTATATCTGTATCTCAAAGGGGCACTTTGAGCACCATAACCACTGCACATGTTTCAGTATTACAGCTTATTGTATCATTACAACTCATTGTACCATTACAGACTATAGCACATTGTAATATTATAACTTATTGTACCATGAAAGCTTGCTTTATTATTATAGATTATTGTAACAGGCATATGCCTCACAACTATCACAATTTAGACAGGAGAGTCCCAAATCTTTGTCCCAAAGTCCTGTCCTGCTATCCTCCTTTTTTCCTGGTGTCCTTTTACAGTGCATTGTCCTCAAGAAAAGTAGCATGAGTGCATCAATGGATGTGTCTGTGCCATGCTAAGGGCACTAGGACCCTGCAGAGATCACTGAAACAGTGCTCCCTGTATTTCCCGTCCTCAGTGGGCAGTCCTGTGGGATAGAGCTCTCAGTTCTTCAGGCCAGCCCACCCCTCTTTCTGGTTGTTCTGCCTCCTTTGGGACATTACTAGCCCACCCCCTTCTGCAAAAATCGTCATCCTGCTTATCTGTCCTATTGACACATCTTCATTGCTCCTGGTTTACTTCCCTCCTCTCTCTGTTCATCCTTTACACTTTACTCATACCTATCCAACCTTTCTCCTCAAACTCCTTGTAAACCCTCAAAATACAGACATTCGACCAAAACATTTAAATCCTACTCCCACTTTCTATGTTTCTATTCCTGGCAGCTGGCAATTTCTCTCCAACCTACCTACCTTCCTTGGGTCCACTCTAGAAACATCTCCAATCTTATATCCATCCCATGTAATTCTCCCTTTAAACCCTCCTTCCATTCTGCCCTCTGGAATGCACGCTCTGTGTGCAACATAACTAAATCTACTTCCATCCATGACTTATTCATCTCACGCTCCCTTTAACTTACTTGCTTTAACTGACACTTGGCTCTCTCCTTCTGACACAGCCACCCTTGCCTCATTATCCTATGGTGATCTTCAGTTTACGCACAACGCAATACAGTCTGTCATAAAGGTTGTGGTGTTGGTTTTCACCCCGCTGCGCCTTCAAACCTCTACCCACTCCCCTTTCCCTCTCTTTCTCCTGATTTGAAATTCACTCGATTCGCTTATTCAAACCCATATCTGCAAACAGTGCAGTTATTTATCGCCCTCCTGGTTCTCCTTGTCTCTTCCTTGACCATTTTGGTGCCTGGCTTCATTACTTCCTTTTAAGCAATATCCCATCCCTAATTCTTGGGAATTTCAACATTCCCATAAACCCACCCTTGTCCTCGTTAGCCTCAAAACATATTTCAATCACCCACACATGTAGCTGGCAATACTCTAGATCTTATTTTTTCAAATGCATGTTCAGTCTCCAATCTCTATAATACTCAATTTCCTCTATCAAACCACCACCTCCTATAATTTGTTCTTGAGTGCCCCCACACCCAATATCCTCAACCTAATCTCCCTCAACTCCAGAGGAATTTTAATTATCTTAATCTCCAGCAGCTATGAACTGTAATCAATTCTGAACTCTCATCCATTCCTACCCTCTCCTGTCCATCTCTGGCTATCTCCTCATATAACGCTACTTCACCTCTTCCCTAGACGCTGCAACCCCGCTCCAAGCACGCACCTCAAGGAGGGTGTGCCTTCAACCGTGGTACACTAAGTAAATGCGCTACCTGCAGAGATGCTCCCGTTCCTTGTCAGACTTCCTCCATTAAAAATTCTTTTTTTCTTCATATAGCACAGCCCTTACCCTTGCTAAACAATCCTACATTTCATCTCTTATTAGTTCATGCTCACGCAATCCTAGGTGTTTCTTTAATACCTTCAACTCTCTCCTTCGCCCACCTGAAGCCACCCTTCAAACTGATCTTTTGGCAGATAGCCTTGCATGCTACTTTACCAACAAGATTGAGCAGTTAAGGAAATAATTCTCCCCCAGGGCCGGCCTTAGGGGTGTGCGAGCTGTGCGGCCGCACAGGGCGCCATGGAGCAGGGGGCGCCCTGTGGCCGCACAGCTCACACATGGCAGAAGGAAAAAAAAAAAAAAAAAAAATTGCGGAGGGGGCGGAGCTTAGCGTGCAGCGGGGGTGGGGCTTAGTGTGCGGCGGGGGCGGGGCTTAGCGTGCGGCGGGGGCGGGGCTAAAATGCTGTCTTATTGCTGCAGGGGAAGCAGGAAGGAGTCCCTGCTTCCCCCCACAACCAGAATCCAGGAGCTGCACTGCCTGTCTGCCTCCAGAAGGAACAGAGGTAACTATGTGATTGTCTGCTTGTGTGTCTGTGTGTTTGACTGTCTGCCTGTGTGTGACTGTGTGTGTGTGTGTGTGTGTGTGTGACTGTCTGTGTGTCTCTGTGTGTGTGTGTGATAGCAATAGCCAGAGCTCTTATTCGTTCACCCAAAGTTCTACTTCTAGATGAAGCCACTTCTGCATTGGACAATGAAAGTGAGAAGGTAAGAACACAGAGTATAATATAAATCCCAGTGAATGGTGAAAGAGATCTATTAGAGCAAAACTGTAATGGTTCTTGTCTAGATTAACACCAAACATTCAGAGTTCCGTTTTTCATGTAGCTGAGTTGTTTTTAATTACTTAAGCAGGTGTAAACACTACAAATTCCTGTGACCCATAGCCTAAAAAAGTTTTTAAAAAACAAAAGAATACTGCTCCATTGCCAAATTGTGAGCTCTAATTAATATATTGATTGCCGTACAAATGTGTAGAGTGAGGAAATACAAAACTGTCAAGTCACTATGATGGATGCCTTTAACAGCACTCCAGATAACCAGATCTATGACAAAATGTCTTTGAAAATGGTTCTCTCAGGGAGTACAGACACTGCCAGATGGGAAGAGTGGAATAATTATGTACATTCCAGATTATCCTCATGCACAATCCCTAGTATGATACTTTAACCAATCCTACACTTCTGTTTAGCTACACAAGGACATTAGATAGGAGAAAATTTAAAAAAAGACTGCTTATCTAATTTTTGTGAAATCCTAGCATATCATAACAAAAACATGATTAGATACCTCAGACTTAAAAATTGTGTCCCTTCATATTAAAACAAATATAAATAAACGATTAAAAAGAAAATTAGGGTTCCCTGACACACCCCCCAAAAAATTTCAAGAGGCCCAACAAGGGACCTCTCCTCTTCATCCACCACCACATTGGCTATAGTGTGAAGAATAATAGAAATAAAGGCTCAAGAGATGCTAAAGATCCAGAGGACCTTACCTCATCAAATCCAATATTTTGAAAGCGGGTTAATATACAACAGTGGATAAGAGTATACTCTTTGGTTAATTGATTTCCTTGCGACTACAGTTTGTTTGTCTGTTTAGAAAAGGTTGGAATGCCTGTTCCCGTTTAGTAAAAAATTGACATCAGGCACTCCAGCAACCTTTTTTCGATTGAGTAGGTTTTTTGGGGTAAATTTTGACAACCACATGCTTTTCTTAGCTTAAATGTTGGTCATCATACATGTAATAGTTAGCATGTACAAGTGCATCCTTTGAAGAAAAAATATATTTTACACAGCAACTTCTACCATGCATTTCTGGGCCCAACTCTTTTTAACACACCCATGTATATTAAATCATCCAGACAAAACATACAACATTTTGCATTGTGGATTAAGAAAGAATAATAATGGGGTCACAAGAAATTTCAAAACTTCCCTATCCTTTCAGTTAGACTGATCTCAATTATAGAACTGCTGGCCTTTTCCAAATTGACACTGAATTTCATCTGAAATTTCCATTAGCTGTCTATGTGATTGTCTGCTTGTGTGTGTCTGTGTGACTGACTGCCTGTGTGTGTGACTGTCTGCCTGTCTGTGTGTGTGACTGTGTGTGTGACTGTCTGCCTGTCTGTGTGTGTAACGGTCTGTGTGTGTGACTGTGTGTGCGTGGCTGTCTGCCTGTGTGTGTGTGTGCGTGGCTGTCTGCCACAGTGTGTTTGGATGTCTGCATGTGTGTTTGTGTGTGACTGCCTGCCTGTGTGTGTGGCTGCCTACCTGTGTGTGTGTGTGGCGGTCTGTCTGTGTGTGTGTGTGTGTGGCTGTCTGCCTGTGTATGCTACTGACTGGGCAGACTAGATGGGCCGAATGGTTCTTATCTGCCGTCACATTCTATGTCTGTGTGTTTGTGTGTGGCTGTCTGTGTGTGACTGCCTGCATGTGTTTGTGTGTGCGCGTGTGTCAGGGTGTGTGGGAAGGGGGAAGTAGTGGGGGCGGGGGGAACGGGAAGGGGGGGGGCGCTGTGAAGATTTTTCGCACAGGGCGCCTAAAGGCCTAAGGCCGGCCCTGTTCTCCCCCATTTGCTTCTCCCTTTCACAGCCACACATTGACCATACCTTCGCTACCCTACAGTCCTACTCCCCAGCTACAGAAAAGGAGTTGGCTTTGCTTCTCCTCTCCTCTCATCCCACTACCTTTCTGCTTGATCACGTACCTTCCCACCTTATCAGATCTCACTCCCCTTGTCTTGTACCATTCCCTTAAGCATGCTACTGTCGTACCCATCCTAAAAAAGCCGTCCCTAGACCCGTCTTCCGTTTCCAACTATAGTCCCATATCCCTGCTTCCTTTTTTCCTCTAAACTTGTCTTTGCTCATATGACTCTAATTCCAACTCCCTTCTCAATCCTCTTCAATCTGGTGTTTGCCCCCTCCACTCTACTGAGACTGCTCTTATTAAAGTTAAAAATGACCTAATCACAGCTAAATCCGAAGGCCACTACTCCATTCTAATTCTTCTTGACCTCTCTGCTGCCTTTGACACTGTTGATCATGGCCTCCTTCTCCTAACTCTTCAATCTCTGGGTCTCTGTGTCACAGACCTCTCATGGTTCTCCTCCTAGCTCTCCCAATGCTCCTTCTGTGTCACTTTTTACAACAACACCTCCTCTCCTCGTCCTGTCTCAGTCATAATCCCTCAAGGTCCCTGTGGCGAAACCAACCTCGCCACTGTGAACTGGAGAAGCCTGGTTGCTCGCCTGCTCCCTTTGGACTATGGCCCTGCAGGTTAAACCGTTTATTTTCCCTGCAGAAAGGCTTATTCGTGTGATCTGAGTGCCATTCATCTAATAATGTGCGCTCAGATCAAAGCTATCTGGGGATATGTAGAAATGTGTGTTTTATGTACTAAATGTATCAGTATGTAATTTTATGTCTTTTACTGTCTTTTTGTCTGCCATGTGGGTAATGGAGTTTTGCCTCTGTCCTGGGAGATAATTAGATTCCTTCCCCAATTATCTCCAGGCCAGAGGGGAGGGATTGTGAGGCATTGTGGGAGGTAACTCATGTGTGATTGGTGTATTGTGTAATTGTTGTAAATCCTTCCCTTGCATGGTAGAAGCCTTTATAAGCCTGTTGTGTGAATAAATCAGTGTTGTTGCTGTTTAACCCTGAAGCTGAAGTGTTGTCTCATTCTTGGGGGGAATTTGACTGTATGCCGATTGCCAGGAGTGTAAGTTGTTTGTATTGCTTTTCCTGTCCGGCTGCTTCCAGGGTTCGTGTGTCTGCTGTTCGAGAGTTGGTGAATACTTGCAGTTTGGAGTTCGGGAGGTTGGTGATTGCAGTAGCTGCTGGTCTATCTGAAAGGGGATTATCGCCTAAACGGTTTGTATCCCCTTCTGAGCGAAACGGTCCGCAACAATTGGTGGCAGCGGTGGGATCGTTCCTACAACCAGAAGGACAGCTACAGTTAACACCATCCCCTGGATTTACAAACTGAGGGCAACGTTAGTACCCGTACAGCGCCCCTATCTACTAAGGAACCAACTTCAGCAGAGCAAGCATGGCACCCAGCTACACTCAGGAGGAGTTTGACAAAGAGCTGAGATCGCGGCTGATTTTCCTTGGACCCAACCCCCCGGAGAAATACATGCAGCTCGTGAGTAGACAAGTAGAAGAGTACCTGCAGGTCGGAGCAGAGCAGGCACGTAAGTTGGCAGGTTGGGAGAGACCCCAGTGGCCGAGCAAGTTGCAGGGAGAGAAGCGTGCCGTCCTTCCTCCCCAGCGGCATTGTGTACCCCAGGGAGCTGAAGGTGTCGTCCTTCCTCCCCAGCGGCAGTGTGTATCCCTGGGAGCTGAAGGTGCCGTCCTTCCTCCCCAGCGGCAGTGTGTGTCCCAGGGAGCTGAAGGTGTTGTCCTTCCTCCCCAGCGGCAGTGTGTACCCCAGGGAGCAGAAGGTGCCGTCCTTCCTCCCCAGCGGCAGTGTGTGTCCCAGGGAGCTGAAGGTGTTGTCCTTTCTCCCCAGCGGCAGTGTGTGTTACAGGGAGCTGAAGGTGCCGTCCTTCCTCCCCAGCGGCAGTGTGTGTTACAGGGAGCTGAAGGTGCCGTCCTTCCTCCCCAGCGGCAGTGTGTGTCCCAGGGAGCTGAAGGTGTTGTCCTTCCTCCCCAGCGGCAGTGTGTACCCCAGGGAGCTAAAGGTGTCGTCCTTCCTCCCCAGCGGCAGTGTGTGTCCCAGGGAGCTGAAGGTGTTGTTCTTCCTCCCAGCGGCTGTATGTGTTACAGGGAGCTAAAGGTGCCGTCCTTCCTCCCCAACGGCAGTGTGTGTCCCAGGGAGCTGAAGGTGTTGTCCTTCCTCCCCAGCGGCAGTGTGTACCCCAGAGAGCTGAAGGTGTTGTCCTTCCTCCCCAGCGGCAGAGTGTCCTGAAGGGAGCAGAGACCGTCAGTCTCGCACCCCAGCAGCAGGACAAAATAATGAAAGGGGAGACAGCTGGTCTCCCTCTCCACCAGCAGAGAGAGTGTCAGGGAGAGGAACCTGCTAACCCCTCTCCCCAGCGGCAGTTTACCGTCCAGAGAAAGGAGCTTGTTACACCCTCTCTCCAGCGGCAGCTTAACCCACCAAGGGGAGATGTTAAGCCCCACAACTGTGCAGATGGGACCGTAGTCTCTGCACTTACAGCACAAGGGGTAGGGACGGTCGGTCCTGTCCCCCAGCCACAGGGCGGTGTATCCAGAGGGGAGACAGTTGGTCTCTCCCTCCCACAACCAGGCTCCCACCAGGCTACTTCCGTGGTAGCACTGGCATCAGGGCAGAGTACCGCTGGTCTCTGCCCACTCAGCAACCCACCAAGACAGCCTAACTGTTCCCCACACAGTCATGGTGAGACACCTGGACCTGGACAAGTTTGTAATTTTTTTAGGTGTAGTACCCAGTTATTGTGGGGGGGCTGTACTAATGGTTCTGTTTTGTGGGTGGGTTGCTGGACTAACCAGGGCACTGACCAGCAGGAGGTCAGGTACCCTGTTAGTCTAATTGGTAAAGGGGAGAAGTGTGGCGAAACCAACCTCGCCACTGTGAACTGGAGAAGCCTGGTTGCTCGCCTGCTCCCTTTGGACTATGGCCCTGCAGGTTAAACCGTTTATTTTCCCTGCAGAAAGGCTTATTCGTGTGATCTGAGTGCCATTCATCTAATAATGTGCGCTCAGATCAAAGCTATCTGGGGATATGTAGAAATGTGTGTTTTATGTACTGAATGTATCAGTATGTAATTTTATGTCTTTTACTGTCTTTTTGTCTGCCATGTGGGTAATGGAGTTTTGCCTCTGTCCTGGGAGATAATTAGATTCCTTCCCTAATTATCTCCAGGCCAGAGGGGAGGGATTGTGAGGCATTGTGGGAGGTAACTCATGTGTGATTGGTGTATTGTGTAATTGTTGTAAATCCCTCCCTTGCATGGGAGAAGCCTTTATAAGCCTGTTGTGTGAATAAATCAGTGTTGTTGCTGTTTAACCCTGAAGCTGAAGTGTTGTCTCATTCTTGGGGGGAATTTGACTGTATGCCGATTGCCAGGAGTGTAAGTTGTTCGTATTGCTTTTCCTGTTCGGCTGCTTCCAGGGCTCATGTGTCTGCTGTTCGAGAGTTGGTGAATACTTGCAGTTTGGAGTTCGGGAGGTTGGTGATTGCAGTAGCTGCTGGTCTATCTGAAAGGGGATTATCGCCTAAACGTTTTTTATCCCCTTCTGAGCGAAACGGTCCACAACAGTCCCCTTTTGTTCTCTCTCTATACTGCCTCTCTTGGAAAACTCATTAATTCATATGGATTCCACTACCACCTGTACACCGATGACACCCAGATATACATCTCCTCCCCTGACCTCTCCCCTGCTGTCCTACAATGTGTCACCAATTGCCTCTCTATCTCTGATTGGATGTCCTCCCGCTTTCTGAAACTCAATCTCTCTCTAAAACAAAAAACAATCTCATTTTTCCTCCTCATAACACTGATCCTCCTCCTTCACTCTCCCTACAGGTCACGGTACCTGCCTCCCCCCATCCTTTCAAGCTCACTGTCTTGGTGTCACTTTGCACCTCATATCCAGTTTGTTGCTAAAACCTATCGACTCAAACTTAAAAACATTGCCCGCATACGCCCCTTTCTTACGCAAGATGCTGCCAACGAGCTTGTTCATTCTCTAGTAATCTCTTGCATCGATTACTGTAATTCTCTCCTAATTGGTCTCCCCAGAGGCTGTACTGACCCCCTACAATCTGTGGTAAATGCTGCTGCCAGGCTGATCTTTCTATCCTGTCACTCTTCTCACACCTCACCCCTCTGTCAATCCTTACACTGGCTTACTGTCCCATACAGGTGTCATTTTAAAATACTAACCCTTACCTATAAAGCCCTAACCAACACTAGTCCCTCTTACATTTCTTCACTGATTCATAGTTATGCCCCCTCTCAGTCTCTCTGCTCTACTGGTTACCTTCTCCTGTCTGCAGTCCCTTACTGCAAATTCACACCTGCAAGACTTGGGCTGCTCTTTTCCTTTGGAACAGCTTGCCTACTCCTGTCAGACTCTAGTCTTCAATCCTTTAAGAAATCCATCAAAACCCATATTTTTAGGATTGCTTATGGCCTCCAAGAGTAACTTCTATCTCTCAAACCTTCCTCTTGCTACTTTCCCACCATGTCTATTTGATGTCTCCCTCAATACCGTTCCTATTGTGTTTTTATACCCCACCTCCTCTAGATTGTAAGCTCATTTGAGCAGGGTCCTCAACTACCTATTGTTCCTGTTACATTTTGTTATTGTCTCATTTGGTAAATTCCACTTTTATTGTAAAGCACTGCAGAATAAGCTGGTGTTATGTAAATAATACCCAATAATAATAATAATAATAATAATAATAATAATAATAATAATAATAATAATAATAATAATATCGCACATTGCATTATTATAGAGATTATTGTGTCATTAAAGTTTACATTATTACTATAGAGTATTATATACTTATACCATAGTGTATTGTTATAGCTTATTATTATTATTACAGCTTAGTACAACAGCTCAATGTATTATTACAGCTTATTGTATTGGTAGTTATGAGAAATGGGGAGAAAGCAGAAATCAAATATTTTCTGTCTTGGTTTCATAGATTATGTTTTATTGTAAAGTTTGAATATTTTGAGAATATGATGTTTTCATAGTTTACAAGGTGGTATGTGCAGAATACCTAGTGTTCAGTCAGCGTCCGTTGAAGCCCCATATTACTTAGGAAAACTTCACACATCACTGAAGCAGTAAGAGAGAACTGTGTGCCCATCAATGAACAAGTTCCTCAGGGCATGCATAGGGAGACAGGTAATAGCAGGACGGTTAATTTGCAGTTATAAATATATGTTGCCCAGGATCTTGCCAATGTGAAGGGTGGTCCACTGGCAATAGGGGAAAAAAGATGCCAAGATCACAGACGCATTCTATTATAGAGCGAATACAGTCTCTGATATCAGGAATAAATTAGTAACCCTATTCATGCTACATATAATTTGTTGAATGTGTATATAGATCTGAAATTGGAGTGCACCATGTATGTCCCAGGCAATACAGCCAGCACACTAGTACATTCAATCTGTTTAACAAAAAATAATACAAAACATGCACTGAAGAAATAGAATGAAATCAGATCTGATTATTAATTGGTTACTTCAACCATCATGACCACTGCAGTCCGCTGTAGTGCTTATGATGCCAGGAGAACCCTGGCATTAAAAAAACAGTAATGTGTCAAACTGCTTTACAATGGCTTGCCTCTTCCCTGGTTCTAGGCAGGTGCTGAGGGTCCAACGATGGAAACTGAGCCGCATCTGGTTTCTGCAGAGCTGCAGAAGCTGGATGACGATCCTGCCACTCATTCATTGACTTACCGCTCTCAGTCATGAATTAAACTCTCTGCATAGAATTATGCCAGCCCAGAACTATTGTTCCAGGCTGGCTAATGATGACCAAATGACCCTGCTGGAGGTAGAGTTACATCTCCAACATCAGAGGGGTTAAACTCAGTATGGGCAGTGTTTCAAAGCTAAATGCTCCACATTCAGACTGCAGGCACCAGGACCACTTCAAATCTCTGAAATAGTCATGGAGCGTAGAGTGACCCTTTTATGTGAGAAACAAAGCATCTAAGAGCCACATTTCCTATTGAGCAAAAATATCATGGCCAGCAATTTGAATTCCCTCATTGCCCCCGTAGTGCTTAATTAGATATCATCTTGTTCCTAGCTATGTTTGCAGGAACCTTCCTCCAGGTATATTCCGTAGTATGATTTTCAAGCTGTCGCCTAGTGTTTGTGCTTAGTGGAGGATAATGAATATTCTCTATTCACTGCTGAGCTGAATACAGCCTTATATGGTATTTCAGGAAGTAATCACAGAATTTACTGCAAAGTCTGATTCTGTGTGCAGGGATTTAATGATTAGCCTGACAATCCTGTATTATACAGACTCACAATAACATGTTTGCTGAACTGCCACTGAAAGGGATTTGATTTCCCCTATTTGAAATTCTTTGTGCATGTTATAGGCATAACAGGGTTTAATTCATGATAGCTTCATTCAATAAACTGACACTATTCACACGTGTTTTGCTAATGTAGATATTGCACGAGATTCTGGTCGTCTTTGTAGAAATAAGTCCTCATCTCATCGAGGTCCTACAGCATCCTACCAGGCTCTTGGAATGCGTATCAGGCTCCTGTAAACATGGGTGCGTCATAGATTGTACATACACAATCCCACGACAAATGCAGAGTTGTTTGAGGGGATGCACACAACCGGAGCACTTTGCGTATATGGATGTGCCAAGATAAGTCAATCTTTACCATTCATGTTTTGTGATTTGTATTGTTCCTTTTTGTCTTGTAGTTTGCAGAGAAACCTCTGGAGGGAGTTGATGGCCATTGCTAGTCAACTGC
The DNA here is from genome assembly GCF_036172605.1 of Pelobates fuscus. NCBI lineage: Eukaryota > Metazoa > Chordata > Amphibia > Anura > Pelobatidae > Pelobates > Pelobates fuscus. The sequence continues at coordinate 16,644,332 of NC_086320.1, forward strand.
ATCTAGACTGACAGAGACCAGAATTTTGATTTAGAAATAGGGATACAAAATACAGTGTAATGCTAAAGAAAAATGTAATTGACAGATACATTTTACGCCCACAGAAATAGGAGCCTACTAATCAAAGAAAGCTCAACTGGAGCAGCTTCTCTTACCCCATACCTTGTCTGTTACTGGGTGTTAATAATACCCAGTACATCTATTAGATAATACAGAGCAATGATGGGTGAGGTATCATGCTGGGAATCAGGTCACCAACTTCCCTGGTTTTCATTCCTGAGAACCAGAGGACATCCCTTGGTCAGAAGCCCTGTTATTCCCTTCAGAACTTACTTCCACATTAGGAAGCAAAATGTAGCAAGGTAACACATGCTATTCATGAGCTTTCACAGGTAAATTCCCCAAACATGATTTGTATGGGAGTGGATTCAAAGGCATTTATTATTTGTATTATGATTTTTATGTTGGTTTTACTATGTTCCATAAGCCTCACCTGACCACTCAGTAGCAATAAAGTTCCAACCACCAAAACATGGGATTCCTGAACTAGAGAAATGATTTATAAGGATTTTCACTTCTCAGCTTAGAAATACATCTAGTGGATGCTAATATTTTGGCACCACAAAGAAATCAATTGATATACCTGGTAGACATGAGTAAGGGCTACATGTTACAAATAAATAGAAAAACAAGCTAGAGTCTTTTTAACTTTCTTTGATAAGACTCTTAAACATACTTGAAAATGTTCTTACATTTTGTTAGAGTCAAATAACTTTCAATGTCGTATAAGCAAAAGGAAAGACAAATATATTAGTTTAAAGGACAGATAGATGTACAGAGAGACAGGCAGACTAGGTGGTACTGTAGGGATATTTTATAGTGAATGTAGTTTTACAGGGGTATCATGAGGTAGAAAGGCTGGGAGTATTTTGGAGTGGGTGGAGTATTTTAGGGGTATCATGGGGTAGAAAGGCTAGAAGTATTTTTGAGTGGGTGGGGTATTTTAGGGGTATCATGGGGTAGAAAGGCTAGAAGTATTTTTGAGCGGGTGGAGTATTTCAGGGGTATCATGGGGTGGAAAGGCTGGGAGTATATTGCAGTGGGTGGGGTATTTTAGGGGTATCTTGGGGTGGAAAGACTGGGAGTATTTTCGAGTGGGTGGAGTATTTTAGCAGTATCATGGGGTGGAGAAGACTGTTTGGTGGTGTTTTGCTATGAATCAATTATTATAGGATTTTATAGGATGGGGACGGTGGTCTTAAAGGATCACTATAGGGTGAGGAACACAAACATGTATTCCTGACCCTATAGTGTCAAAATCACCATCTAGCTCCCCTGAGCCCCTCATGCCTCCATAAATATAGCAAAATCTTCCCGTATTCAAGCCAGAAGCTGTAGATCTGCATGCTGTTTGCCTAAAAAAAAAAAACCCAAAAAACAAGCAGTCTGCTGACATCATCAGAAGTGGTAGCCTGATCCAATCACAGTGCTTCCTTATAGGATTGGAGACTGACAAAGAGGCAGATTAGGGGCAGAGCCAGCATGATTCAAACACAGGCCTGGCTAATCAGCATCTCCTCATAGAGATGAATTGAATCAATGAATCTCTATGAGGAAGGCTCAGTGTCTGCATGCAGAGGGAGGAGACACTGAATGTTTGGATGCATTTTAGGCAGTCATGACCCAGGAAGGATCTCTAACAGCCATCTGATGAGTGGCCAGTGAAGTTATCACTAGGCTGTAATGTAAACACTGCATTTTCTCTGAAAAGAGAGTGTTTACAGCAAAAAGCCTGAAGGTAATGAGTCTACTCACCAGAACAAATTCAAATAGGTGTAGTTGTTTTGGTGACTATAGTGTCCCTTTAAATTGTTTTGATATCAGTGGAGTATTACTATGAGTGGAGCATTATAGAATGGGGATGGTGGTCTGGAATTATTTTGATATCAGTAGTACTCTACTGATATCAAAATATTATAGGGATATTATAGGGTGGGGAATGTGGTCTGGGAGGATTTCATAGTGAGTGGAGGATTACAGGAGTATTATAGAATGGGAAAGGTTGTCTGGGAGCATTTTGCTATGGGTGGAGTATTACTGCTAGAGGAAATTCTAGGGTGGGGAACGTGGTATAGGAGTATTTTATAGTAAGTGGTGTATTACAGTATAGGTTGGGGGACGTGGTCTGGTAGCATTTTGCAGTATAATAGAAGTCCCGTAGTATAGAAAATGGGTTAGAAGTGTTTAGAATATTAGTACAATACTGCTGTTACGTGATTTTTATTTCTACATTTATAGTTTTGGTCTTTTTAAAGTGGAGTTTTCTATTTGTCTATCACATATGGCTGCACCTCTTCTCCTTCTCCATGACCCGTGCTCATGTATTGTTATTTTTCATGTACTGTTTGAGAAGTGTTCTGGTTCAGCAGGAGGGTATGTGTTTAGCAATTCATTTCCCATAATGGTTACATTAATCGAGCACCTTTGAAATCTGGAAGATATACTTTATATTTTTATTTATGCATTTAAATATTTATCTTCCAAACAGCAGCTAGCAGTTCTTACTCATTTTCATTCTGTATTGAAGAAAATTCTACTTGGCTAAATGTTATTATTTGTGCCTCTAGTGGACAAATGTAAAACTGCATGCAAGAAAACAGACCAGATTAAATAGCTGTAATTGCTGTTCTGATTTATTTTACCTGCTAACTGACAGAGCAAACTGAATAAGTCACAACTTAATAGGAGAAATCATTTGAAGATATTCTTAAAAATGTGGAGTTTCTCTAAAAATAACATTTACATTTGTAACTGAATTGTAACTTGTTCAGTCAAGGAAGCTGATTTCTACTCTTTGTTTAAAAAGAAAAGCTATTTTGATCTAAGAGGAAATCTGACTACCATTCTGGGGTCGGGATGGAATTTTTTCCTGTTTTGTTGCAGAACTGTAACGTGCTTCAAACTGGGTTTTTTTGCCTTCTTTTCAACCAACAGCAAAAATAAAAGTGGGAAAGGTTAAGCTTGAGGGACACATGTCTTCATTCAGCCTACGTAACTATTTAAAGGGACACTGTAAGCAAGCAGACCACTGCAGCTAATTGAAGTGGTCTGGGTGCTGTGTCCCTTTTGCACCTCCAGCGTCAGATTTGCTTCTCTCTGGGGAGGTCTAAAGGGCGCATGGCCACAGATTTCGGCGAAGGGAGGAGCATGGGCAGAACCTGACCCAGTGCCGGTGAAATCGTCGCTGCATTCAGGTAAGTGGCTTAAGGGATTTTAACAACTTCAGCACTGCGGGAGGGGAGACGTGAGGGAGGAGGAGACTACTATAGTGCCAGGAAAATGTGTTTGTTTTCCTGGCACTATAGGATTCCTTTAACTGTTTTCATGATGAAACATTAAGCATTGCTAAAATGCAGATATAACTGTAATACAGATTTTATTATATTTTGAGTATTAGTATTATTAGAGTGCTCCTGTCCCCAGTGGTATTATTATAGTGATCCTGTCCCTAGTGGTATTATTAGAGGGCTCCTGTCCCTAGTAATATTATTAGAGTGCTCCTGTCCCTAGTGGTATTATTATAGGGCTCCTGTCCCTAGTGGTATTATTAGAGGGCTCTTGTCCCTAGTAATGTTATTAGAGTGCTCCTGTCCCTAGTGGTATTATTATAGGGCTCCTGTCCCTAGTGGTATTATTAGAGGGCTCCTGTCCCTAGTAATGTTATTAGAGTGCTCCTGTCCCTAGTGGTATTATTATAGGGCTCCTGTCCCTAGTGGTATTATTAGAGGGCTCCTGTCCCTAGTAATGTTATTAGAGTGCTCCTGTCCCTAGTGGTATTATTATAGGTATTATTATAGGGCTCCTGTCCCAAGTAGTATTATTATAGATTAACCAATCCAAAGCTTCTCATAGGGGAGCATTGACGACCTAATGTGCATGTGCATAGCGCACATTGAAACATTCCCATAGTAAAGCATTGATTTATTAAGAGTTCCATGTCACATGACAGAGTTTTACTCAGTCTGTGCTGTGCAAGCACCTCTATTGGCTATCATATTGACAACCACGAGAGTTGGACTTAACACCGCAATGTAAACATATCAGTAGTGATGTCACCTGAGGGGTGGGTGGGGGCCCTAAATACTAATAAGGGGGGGACCTAATGTCCTCCCCCCTGGCCCCCACCCCTGAGCGGTGGGTGGGGGCCCTAAATACAAAAAAAGGGGGCCCTAATGTCATCCCCACTGGCCCCCACCCCTGAGCGGCGGGTGGGGGCCCTAAATACTAAAAAGGGGGGGGGACCTAAGGTCCTCACCCCTGGCCCCCACCCCTGAGCGGCGGGTGGTGACCCTAAATACTAATAAGGGGGGACCTAATGTCCTCCCCCCTGGCCCCCACCCCTGAGCGGCGGGTGGGGGCCCTATATACTAAAAAGGGGGGGACCTAAGGTCCTCCCCCCTGGCCCCCACCCCTGAGCGGTGGGTGGGGGACCTAAATACTAATAAGGGGGGGCTAATGTCCTCCCCCCTGGCCCCCACCCCTGAGCGGCGGGTGGGGTCCTAAATACCAATAGGGGGGGGACCTATTGTCCTCACCCCCGTCCCCCAACCGCCGCGGGTGGGGGCCCTAAAAATATGTCCCCCCAGGTGACTAGGGGTCCCCAAACCCCTAGTCACCCCCTCCTCCCCCAAAAAAAGCATCCCCCTACCTACCTCCATCACCCTAAAAATAGTGAGGGGGGGACCTTTAACTAAGAACCTGTAAAGAAAAAGAAAAAAAATTACCATTGGATGTTTTCTTTCTTCTAAAATCTTATTTTTTCAGCCCCAAAAAAGGCCAAATAAAAAAAACCATAATAACCGACGCAATTTAAAAAAAAAAAAAAACTGGGGCAAAAAAATAATAATCCATCTTCACCCATGGAGGACTCCGCGCAGACTGAGCTCTGCAGGGCAGGGGAAGGCTTATAAATCCTTGCCCCGCCCTGCAATTAGGCTCAGAGCACTCTGATTGGTGGGTTTAAGCCATCCAATCAGAGTGCTCTGATTGGTAAATGAAGAGACTGACAGGTAAGTCTCTACATTTACCTGTCACAGCACTCTGATTGGTTGGTTTGAAATCCACCAATCAGAGTGCTCTGTGTCATTTTACACAGCGTGGGAAAGTTCTTTGGAATTTTCCCACGCTGTGTAATTTGACTCATAACACTCTGATTGGTGGATTAAGTAACCAATCAGAGTGTTATGAGTAAAATTACACAACGTGGGAAAATTCCAAAGAACTTTCCCACGCTGTGTAAAATGACACAGAGCACTCTGATTGGTGGATTTCAAACAAACCAATCAGAGTGCTTCTGTGTGAGGTTCACATTGGATACTGTGCCTACTTGCCCAGTGCCACCACTCATATCTGTTTTAACAATTGGTTAAGCTTTAGATTTAAAATAAATAATTTGTTTTCACTGTAATAGAAGAGCAGTTGCCTGCCTGCCAGCTTCTGTGTCAGGTTGGATGCCTTGCCCATTTGCACAGTCAGTGCCACCACTCATATCTGTTTTAACAATAGCTTAAGCTTTAGATTTTAAAGAAATCATTTTTTTTCACTGTAATAGAAGAGCAGTTGCCTGCCTGCCAGCTTCTGTGTCAGGTTGGATGCCTTGCCCATTTGCACAGTCAGTGCCACCACTCATATCTGTTTTAACAATAGCTTAAGCTTTAGATTTTAAAGAAATCATTTTTTTTCACTGTAATAGAAGAGCAGTTGCCTGCCTGCCAGCTTCTGTGTCAGGTTGGATGCCTTGCCCATTTGCACAGTCAGTGCCACCACTCATATCTGTTTTAACCATAGCTTAAGCTTTAGATTTTAAAGAAATATTTTTTTTTCACTTTAATAGAAGAGCAGTTGCCTGCCTGCCAGCTTCTGTGTCATATATAAACTACAAGCAGCGTGAAAACTATAAAAACTCAAGTGGCCATGCTGATCAAAGTAAATAGTATGCTTTACACAGCGTATAAGGGTGATGTCACAGCACAACGGGAATCTAACAGGGGAAGAGGTGAAAGTCATCCTCCCCCTCCCACGACCCCGCCATATCTGCCAAGTGACCCTATGTAGGGGTAACAGTCTCTATTCTGCTCTGTGTCAATGTGTATCATGGTCTCTGAGGACGGTGAACAGTCTCTATTCTGCTCTGTGTCAGTGTGTATCAGGGGCTTTGAGGACAGGTGTCAATGTTAGGTGATTTCTGCCCTTTATGGATTAAAAGCAGACTCTGCATCAACTGTGTAATTTTCCATGGGAGTTTTGCCACGGATCCCCCTCCGGCATGCCACAGTCCAGGTGTTAGTCCCCTTGAAACAACTTTTCCATCACTTTTGTGGCCAGAAAGAGTCCCTGTTGGTTTTAAAATTCGCCTGCCCATTGAAGTCAATGGCGGTTCGCGCGGTTCGCCGGTTCGCGAACATTTGAGGAAGTTCACGCTCGCCGTTCGCGAACCGAAAATTTCGGGTTCGCGACAACACTATTTTTTTTTTTTTTTTATTGCGTCGTTTATTATGGTTTTTTATTTGGCCTTTTTGGGGCTGAAAAAAGAAGATTTTAAAAGAAAGAAAACATCCAATGGTAAGTTTTTTTTCTTTTTCTTTACAGGTTCTTAGTTAAAGGTCCCCCCCCTCATTATTTTTAGGGTGAGCGGGGTAGGTAGGGGGATACTTTTTTTTTTTGGGGGGTGAGGTGGTGACTAGGGGTTTGGGGACCCCTAGTCATCTGGGGGGACATTTTTTTAGGGCCCCCACCCGCCGTTCAGTGGTGGGGGCCAGGGGGAGGACATTAGGTCCCCCCCACCCCCAATTTGTGTTTAGGGCCCCCACCCACCGCTCAGGGGTGGGGGCCAGGGGGAAGGACATTAGGTCCCCCCCCATTTGTATTTAGGGCCCCCATCCACCGCTCAGGGGTTGGGGCCAGGGGGAGGACATTAGGTCCTCCCCCCTTACTTTTGTTTAGGGCTCCCACCCACCACTCAGGGGTGGGGGCCAGGGGGGAGGACATTAGGTCCCCCCAATTTGTATTTAGGGCCCCCACCCACCGCTCAGGGGTGGGGGCCAGTGGGGAGGACATTAGATCCTTCCCCCATTACTTTTGTTTAGGGCCCCCACCCACCGCTCAAGGGTGGGGGCCAGGGGGGAGGACATTAGGTCCCCCCCAATTTGTATTTAGGGCCCCCACCCACCGCTCAGGGGTGGGGGCCAGGGGGGAGGACATTAGGTCCCCCCCATTTGTATTTAGGGCCCCCATCCACCGCTCAGGGGTGGGGGCCAGGGGGGAGGACATTAGATCCTTCCCCCATTACTTTTGTTTAAGGCCCCCACCCACTGCTCAGGGGTGGGGGCCAGGGGGGAGGACATTAGGTCCCCCCCAATTTGTATTTAGGGCCCCCACCCACCGCTCAGGGGTGGGGGCCAGGGGGCAGGACATTAGGTCCTCCCTCCCTTACTTTTGTTTAGGGCCCCCACCCACCGCTCAGGGGTGGGGGCCAGGGGGGAGGACATTAGGTCCCCCCCAATTTGTATTTAGGGCTCCCACCCACCGCTCAGGGGTGGGGGCCAGGGGGGAGGACATTAGGTCCCCCCCCATTTGTATTTAGGGCCCCCATCCACCGATCAGGGGTGGGGGCCAGGGGGGAGGACATTAGATCCTTCCCCCATTACTTTTGTTTAGGGCCCCCACCCACCGCTCAGGGGTGGGGGCAGGGGGCAGGACATTAGGTCCTCCCTCCCTTACTTTTGTTTAGGGCCCCCACCCACCGATCAGGGGTGGGGGCCAGGGGGGAGGACATTAGGTCCCCCCCCAATTTGTATTTAGGGCCCCTACCCACCGCTCAGTGGTGGGGGCCAGGGGGAAGGACATTAGGTCCCCCCCAATTTGTATTTAAGGCCTCCACCCATCGCTCAGGAGTGGGAGCCAGGGGGGAGGACATTAGGTCCCCCCCAATTTGTATTTAGGGCCCCCACCCACCGCTCAGGGGTGGTGGCCAGGGGGGAGGACATTAGGTCCCCCCCTTACTTTTGTTTAGGGCCCCCACCCACCACACAGGGGTGGGGGCCCGGGGGGAGGACATTAGCCCCCCCCCCCAAACACAGGTTACTGGCTATGGGGGGATATGGGGGGATAAAGTATAATAAACACAGGTTACTGGCTATGGGGGGATAATGTATAATAAACACAGGTTACTGGCTATGGGGGATAATGTATAATAAACACAGGTTACTGACTATGAAGGATAATGTATAATAAACACAAAAAAAGAAAAAAAAATAATACTAAAAAAAAAAATGTATGCAGCTTCCGAATTAATCTAAATTGTATGCTGTCTAGGAGGTGGGAGGGTCTGGGAGGGAGGGTCTACTGCTGATTGGCTGGAATGTGTCTGCTGACTGTGAGGTACAGTGTCAGAGTTTACTCAATGATAACGAATAGGGGACGGACATCACATATGTTTGCCATCCGTGGCAAATGCGAACACGCTATGTTCGCAAGGAACTATTCACCAGCGAACTGTTCGGGACATCACTGCATATCAGTTTCTCAAAAACAGCAGTCTGGGTGACTATAGTTGTTTATTTAACCCTCTGTGTGCTGATTTGTCTGCCAATTTTCCTTAGTCCTGCTCATCTAATAGTGGAAAATGTCGATATTTGTATTCTACACTGTCTTAATGTTGCCATGCACATCTCACACTATCCAGCACGGCTGGTCCATCGATTGGCCCTGGTGGAGCCATGGCTCCAGGCAGCACTTTCACAGGGGTTCAGTTTTCCTCCCCTGTGAAAGTGCTGCCTTTAAGAAATATGGAGTTAGGGGCCCAGAGCGCCTATTTACACATATATATATAGAAAGTACCACCATATATATATATATATATATATATATATATATACGTGTGTTGTTCTGCTAGTGTGTATAGTGAAGAGGTTGCTGGGAGTGTAATCTTAAATCTCTAGCAGGTACTCTCCACTCGTGAGCCATGAGAGCGTTGCCATGGGTTTCCCTGGCAATGCTCTACGTTGCATGCAAAAACATAACATACAGGGATATAATTTCTAATTAGTGGGGTAATAGCTGCTTGATCCAAGGAGACATCTGACTGCTATTTTGGGGTCAAGAAGGAATTTTTTCCTAGTTTGTTGCAAAATTGGAAGCGCTTCAGACTGGGTTTTTTGCCTTCTTTTGGATCAAGAGCAAAAACAAATGTGAGGAATAGTGATGTACCGAACTGTCCGCCGGCGAACAGTTCCCGGCGAAATTAGCGTGTTCGCGTTCGCCGCGGTGGGCGGACACATGCGCAGTTCGATCCGCCCCCTATTCGTCATCATTGGGCAAACTTTGACCCTGTGCCTCTCGGTCAGCAGACACATTCCAGCCAATCAGCAGCACTCCCTCCCTTCCACACCCTCCAACCTCCCTCCCAGCATCCATTTTCGATTCATTCTGAAGCTGCATGCTTAGTGAGAGGAGGGAAAGTTTAGCTGCTGCTGATTAGATAGGGAAATTGATAGCTAGGCTAGGGTATTCAGTGTCCACTACAATCCTGAAGGACTCATCTGATCTCTGCTGTAAGGACAGCACCCCAAAAAGCCCTTTTTAGGGCTAGAACATCAGGCTGCTTTTTTTTTTTTTTCCTGTGTAATGTAATTGCAGGTGCCTGCCTGCCAGCTTCTGTGTGAGGTTCACATTGGATACTGTGCCTACTTGCCCAGTGCCAACACTCATATCTGTTTTAACAATAGGTTAAGCTTTACATTTAAAATAAATATTTTTTTTTCACTGTAATAGAAGAGCAGTTGCCTGCCTGCAAGCTTCTGTGTGAGGTTCACATTGGATACTGTGCCCACTTGCCCAGTGCCACCACTCATATCTGTTTTAACAATTGGTTAAGCTCTAGATTTAAAATAAATATTTTTTTTTCACTGTAATAGAAGAGCAGTTGCCTGCCTGCCAGCTTCTGTGTGAGGTTCACATTGGATACTGTGCCCACTTGCCCAGTGCCACCACTCATATCTGTTTTAACAATTGGTTAAGCTTTAGATTTAAAATAAATAATTTTTTTTCACTGTAATAGAAGAGCAGTTGCCTGCCTGCCAGCTTCTGTGTCAGGTTGGATGCCTTGCCCATTTGCACAGTCAGTGCCACCACTCATATCTGTTTTAACAATTGGTTAAGCTTTAGATTTTAAATAAATAATTTTTTTCACTGTAATAGAAGAGCAGTTGCCTGCCTGCCAGCTTCTGTGTGAGGTTCACATTGGATACTGTGCCCACTTGCCCAGTGCCACCACTCATATCTGTTTTAACAATTGGTTAAGCTTTAGATTTAAAATAAATATTTTTTTTTTCACTGTAATAGAAGAGCAGTTGCCTGCCTGCCAGCTTCTGTGTCAGGTTGGATGCCTTGCCCATTTGCACAGTCAGTGCCACCACTCATATCTGTTTTAACAATAGCTTAAGCTTTAGATTTTAAAGAAATCATTTTTTTTCACTGTAATAGAAGATCAGTTAGTTGTCTGCAAGCATCTGGGTGTCAGGCCTACTTCAGCGTGTGCTCTGCAGACCTATGCCAGCGTGCTTTGACAGTTGCCACTCATATCTGGTGTCTCTATAGCATGCTTTTACAACCAAAATTTTGTTTTCACTGTAATAGAAGAGCAGTTGCCTGCCTGCCTGCCAGCTTCTGTGTGAGGTTTACATTGGATACTGTGCACACTTGCCCAGTGCCACCACTCATATCTGTTTTAACAATAGCTTAAGCTTTAGATTTTAAAGAAATCATTTTTTTTCACTGTAATAGAAGATCAGTTAGTTGTCTGCAAGCATCTGGGTGTCAGGCCTACTTCAGCGTGTGCTCTGCAGACCTGTGCCAGCGTGCTTTGACAGTTGCCAATCATATCTGGTGTCTCTTTAGCGTGCTTTTACAAAGTAAAAAGGTTTCCAGTGTAAGCTAATAGCAGACAGTCAGTGTCCTTCAAGCGGCTCTGTCAGGCCTTCCTTCAGCGTGTGCCCTGCACAACCCTGCCAGCGTACTTTGACAGTTGCCACTCATATCTTGTGTCTCTATAGCGTGCTTTTACAACCAAAATTTTTTTTCCACTGTAATAGAAGAGCAGTTGCCTGCCTGCCAGCTTCTGTGTGAGGTTCACATTGGATACTGTGCCTACTTGCAGGGTGCCACCACTTATATCTGTTTTAACAATTGGTTAAGCTTTAGATTTAAAATAAATATATATTTTTTCACTGTAATAGAAGAGCAGTTGCCTGCCTGCCAGCTTCTGTGTCAGGTTGGATGCCTTGCCCATTTGCACAGTCAGTGCCACCACTCATATCTGTTTTAACAATTGGTTAAGCTTTAGATTTAAAATAAATATTTTTTTTCACTGTAATAGAAGAGCAGTTGCCTGCCTGCGAGTTTCTGTGTGAGGTTCACATTGGATACTGTGCCCACTTGCCCAGTGCCACCACTCATATCTGTTTTAACAATTGGTTAAGCTTTAGATTTAAAATAAATATTTTTTTTTCACTGTAATAGAAGAGCAGTTGCCTGCCTGTCAGCTTCTGTGTCAGGTTGGATGCCTTGCCCATTTGCACAGTCAGTGCCACCACTCATATCTGTTTTAACAATAGCTTAAGCTTTAGATTTTAAAGAAATCATTTTTTTTCACTGTAATAGAAGATCAGTTAGTTGTCTGCAAGCATCTGGGTGTCAGGCCTACTTCAGCGTGTGCTCTGCAGACCTGTGCCAGCGTGCTTTGACAGTTGCCACTCATATCTGGTGTCTCTATAGCATGCTTTTACAACCAAAATTTTGTTTCCACTGTAATGGAAGAGCAGTTGCCTGCCTGCCAGTTTCTGTGTGAGGTTCACATTGGATACTGTGCCCACTTGCCCAGTGCCACCACTCATATCTGTTTTAACAATAGCTTAAGCTTTAGATTTTAAAGAAATAATTTTTTTTAACTGTAATAGAAGATCAGTTAGTTGTCTGCAAGCATCTGGGTGTCAGGCCTACTTCAGCGTGTGCTCTGCAGACCTGTGCCAGCGTGCTTTGACAGTTGCCAATCATATCTGGTGTCTCTTTAGCGTGCTTTTACAAAGAAAAAAGGTTTCCAGTGTAAGCTAATAGCAGACAGTCAGTGTCCTTCAAGCGGCTCTGTCAGGCCTTCCTTCAGCGTGTGCCCTGCACAACCCTGCCAGCGTACTTTGACAGTTGCCACTCATATCTTGTGTCTCTATAGCGTGCTTTTACAACCACAATTTTTTTACACTGTAATAGAAGAGCAGTTGCCTGCCTGCCAGCTTCTGTGTGAGGTTCACATTGGATACTGTGCCTACTTGCCCAGTGCCACCACTTATATCTGTTTTAACAATTGGTTAAGCTTTAGATTTAAAATAAATATTTTTGTTTCACTGTAATAGAAGAGCAGTTGCCTGCCTGCCGGCTTCTGTGTGAGGTTCACATTGGATACTGTGCCCACTTGCCCAGTGCCACCACTCATATCTGTTTTAACAATTGGTTAAGCTTTAGATTTTAAATAAATAATTTTTTTTTCACTGTAATAGAAGAGCAGTTGCCTGCCTGCCAGCTTCTGTGTCAGGTTGGATGCCTTGCCCATTTGCACAGTCAGTGCCACCACTCATATCTGTTTTAACAATAGCTTAAGCTTTAGATTTTAAAGAAATCATTTTTTTTCACTGTAATAGAAGATCAGTTAGTTGTCTGCAAGCATCTGGGTGTCAGGCCTACTTCAGCGTGTGCTCTGCAGACCTGTGCCAGCGTGCTTTGACAGTTGCCACTCATATCTGGTGTCTCTATAGCATGCTTTTACAACCAAAATTTTGTTTCCACTGTAATAGAAGAGCAGTTGCCTGCCTGCCAGTTTCTGTGTGAGGTTCACATTGGATACTGTGCCCACTTGCCCAGTGCCACCACTCATATCTGTTTTAACAATAGCTTAAGCTTTAGATTTTAAAGAAATAATTTTTTTTAACTGTAATAGAAGATCAGTTAGTTGTCTGCAAGCATCTGGGTGTCAGGCCTACTTCAGCGTGTGCTCTGCAGACCTGTGCCAGCGTGCTTTGACAGTTGCCAATCATATCTGGTGTCTCTTTAGCGTGCTTTTACAAAGAAAAAAGGTTTCCAGTGTAAGCTAATAGCAGACAGTCAGTGTCCTTCAAGCGGCTCTGTCAGGCCTTCCTTCAGCGTGTGCCCTGCACAACCCTGCCAGCGTACTTTGACAGTTGCCACTCATATCTTGTGTCTCTATAGCGTGCTTTTACAACCACAATTTTTTTACACTGTAATAGAAGAGCAGTTGCCTGCCTGCCAGCTTCTGTGTGAGGTTCACATTGGATACTGTGCCTACTTGCCCAGTGCCACCACTTATATCTGTTTTAACAATTGGTTAAGCTTTAGATTTAAAATAAATATTTTTGTTTCACTGTAATAGAAGAGCAGTTGCCTGCCTGCCGGCTTCTGTGTGAGGTTCACATTGGATACTGTGCCCACTTGCCCAGTGCCACCACTCATATCTGTTTTAACAATTGGTTAAGCTTTAGATTTTAAATAAATAATTTTTTTTCACTGTAATAGAAGAGCAGTTGCCTGCCTGCCAGCTTCTGTGTCAGGTTGGATGCATTGCCCATTTGCACAGTCAGTGCCACCACTCATATCTGTTTTAACAATTGGTTAAGCTTTAGATTTTAAATAAATATTTTTTTTCACTGTAATAGAAGAGCAGTTGCCTGCCTGCCAGCTTCTGTGTCAGGTTGGATGCCTTGCCCATTTGCACAGTCAGTGCCACCACTCATATCTGTTTTAACAATTGGTTAAGCTTTAGATTTTAAAGAAATCATTTTTTTTCACTGTAATAGAAGATCAGTTAGTTGTCTGCAAGCATCTGGGTGTCAGGCCTACTTCAGCGTGTGCTCTGCAGACCTGTGCCAGCGTGCTTTGACAGTTGCCAATCATATCTGGTGTCTCTTTAGCGTGCTTTTACAAAGAAAAAAGGTTTCCAGTGTAAGCTAATAGCAGACAGTCAGTGTCCTTCAAGCGGCTCTGTCAGGCCTTCCTTCAGCGTGTGCCCTGCACAACCCTGCCAGCGTACTTTGACAGTTGCCACTCATATCTTGTGTCTCTATAGCGTGCTTTTACAACCAAAATTTTTTTTCCACTGTAATAGAAGAGCAGTTGCCTGCCTGCCAGCTTCTGTGTGAGGTTCACATTGGATACTGTGCCTACTTGCAGGGTGCCACCACTTATATCTGTTTTAACAATTGGTTAAGCTTTAGATTTAAAATAAATATATATTTTTTCACTGTAATAGAAGAGCAGTTGCCTGCCTGCCAGCTTCTGTGTCAGGTTGGATGCCTTGCCCATTTGCACAGTCAGTGCCACCACTCATATCTGTTTTAACAATTGGTTAAGCTTTAGATTTAAAATAAATATTTTTTTTCACTGTAATAGAAGAGCAGTTGCCTGCCTGCGAGTTTCTGTGTGAGGTTCACATTGGATACTGTGCCCACTTGCCCAGTGCCACCACTCATATCTGTTTTAACAATTGGTTAAGCTTTAGATTTAAAATAAATATTTTTTTTTCACTGTAATAGAAGAGCAGTTGCCTGCCTGTCAGCTTCTGTGTCAGGTTGGATGCCTTGCCCATTTGCACAGTCAGTGCCACCACTCATATCTGTTTTAACAATAGCTTAAGCTTTAGATTTTAAAGAAATCATTTTTTTTCACTGTAATAGAAGATCAGTTAGTTGTCTGCAAGCATCTGGGTGTCAGGCCTACTTCAGCGTGTGCTCTGCAGACCTGTGCCAGCGTGCTTTGACAGTTGCCACTCATATCTGGTGTCTCTATAGCATGCTTTTACAACCAAAATTTTGTTTCCACTGTAATAGAAGAGCAGTTGCCTGCCTGCCAGTTTCTGTGTGAGGTTCACATTGGATACTGTGCCCACTTGCCCAGTGCCACCACTCATATCTGTTTTAACAATAGCTTAAGCTTTAGATTTTAAAGAAATAATTTTTTTTAACTGTAATAGAAGATCAGTTAGTTGTCTGCAAGCATCTGGGTGTCAGGCCTACTTCAGCGTGTGCTCTGCAGACCTGTGCCAGCGTGCTTTGACAGTTGCCAATCATATCTGGTGTCTCTTTAGCGTGCTTTTACAAAGAAAAAAGGTTTCCAGTGTAAGCTAATAGCAGACAGTCAGTGTCCTTCAAGCGGCTCTGTCAGGCCTTCCTTCAGCGTGTGCCCTGCACAACCCTGCCAGCGTACTTTGACAGTTGCCACTCATATCTTGTGTCTCTATAGCGTGCTTTTACAACCACAATTTTTTTACACTGTAATAGAAGAGCAGTTGCCTGCCTGCCAGCTTCTGTGTGAGGTTCACATTGGATACTGTGCCTACTTGCCCAGTGCCACCACTTATATCTGTTTTAACAATTGGTTAAGCTTTAGATTTAAAATAAATATTTTTGTTTCACTGTAATAGAAGAGCAGTTGCCTGCCTGCCGGCTTCTGTGTGAGGTTCACATTGGATACTGTGCCCACTTGCCCAGTGCCACCACTCATATCTGTTTTAACAATTGGTTAAGCTTTAGATTTTAAATAAATAATTTTTTTTCACTGTAATAGAAGAGCAGTTGCCTGCCTGCCAGCTTCTGTGTCAGGTTGGATGCATTGCCCATTTGCACAGTCAGTGCCACCACTCATATCTGTTTTAACAATTGGTTAAGCTTTAGATTTTAAATAAATATTTTTTTTCACTGTAATAGAAGAGCAGTTGCCTGCCTGCCAGCTTCTGTGTCAGGTTGGATGCCTTGCCCATTTGCACAGTCAGTGCCACCACTCATATCTGTTTTAACAATTGGTTAAGCTTTAGATTTTAAAGAAATCATTTTTTTTCACTGTAATAGAAGATCAGTTAGTTGTCTGCAAGCATCTGGGTGTCAGGCCTACTTCAGCGTGTGCTCTGCAGACCTGTGCCAGCGTGCTTTGACAGTTGCCAATCATATCTGGTGTCTCTTTAGCGTGCTTTTACAAAGAAAAAAGGTTTCCAGTGTAAGCTAATAGCAGACAGTCAGTGTCCTTCAAGCGGCTCTGTCAGGCCTTCCTTCAGCGTGTGCCCTGCACAACCCTGCCAGCGTACTTTGACAGTTGCCACTCATATCTTGTGTCTCTATAGCGTGCTTTTACAACCAAAATTTTGTTTCCACTGTAATAGAAGAGCAGTTGCCTGCCTGCCAGCTTCTGTGTGAGGTTCACATTGGATACTGTGCCCACTTGCCCAGTGCCACCACTCATATCTGTTTTAACAATTGGTTAAGCTTTAGATTTAAAATAAATAATTTTTTTTCACTGTAATAGAAGAGCAGTTGCCTGCCTGCCAGCTTCTGTGTCAGGTTGGATGCCTTGCCCATTTGCACAGTCAGTGCCACCACTCATATCTGTTTTAACAATTGGTTAAGCTTTAGATTTTAAATAAATAATTTTTTTCACTGTAATAGAAGAGCAGTTGCCTGCCTGCCAGCTTCTGTGTGAGGTTCACATTGGATACTGTGCCCACTTGCCCAGTGCCACCACTCATATCTGTTTTAACAATTGGTTAAGCTTTAGATTTAAAATAAATATTTTTTTTTTCACTGTAATAGAAGAGCAGTTGCCTGCCTGCCAGCTTCTGTGTCAGGTTGGATGCCTTGCCCATTTGCACAGTCAGTGCCACCACTCATATCTGTTTTAACAATAGCTTAAGCTTTAGATTTTAAAGAAATCATTTTTTTTCACTGTAATAGAAGATCAGTTAGTTGTCTGCAAGCATCTGGGTGTCAGGCCTACTTCAGCGTGTGCTCTGCAGACCTATGCCAGCGTGCTTTGACAGTTGCCACTCATATCTGGTGTCTCTATAGCATGCTTTTACAACCAAAATTTTGTTTTCACTGTAATAGAAGAGCAGTTGCCTGCCTGCCTGCCAGCTTCTGTGTGAGGTTTACATTGGATACTGTGCACACTTGCCCAGTGCCACCACTCATATCTGTTTTAACAATAGCTTAAGCTTTAGATTTTAAAGAAATCATTTTTTTTCACTGTAATAGAAGATCAGTTAGTTGTCTGCAAGCATCTGGGTGTCAGGCCTACTTCAGCGTGTGCTCTGCAGACCTGTGCCAGCGTGCTTTGACAGTTGGCAATCATATCTGGTGTCTCTTTAGCGTGCTTTTACAAAGTAAAAAGGTTTCCAGTGTAAGCTAATAGCAGACAGTCAGTGTCCTTCAAGCGGCTCTGTCAGGCCTTCCTTCAGCGTGTGCCCTGCACAACCCTGCCAGCGTACTTTGACAGTTGCCACTCATATCTTGTGTCTCTATAGCGTGCTTTTACAACCAAAATTTTTTTCCACTGTAATAGAAGAGCAGTTGCCTGCCTGCCAGCTTCTGTGTGAGGTTCACATTGGATACTGTGCCTACTTGCAGGGTGCCACCACTTATATCTGTTTTAACAATTGGTTAAGCTTTAGATTTAAAATAAATATATATTTTTTCACTGTAATAGAAGAGCAGTTGCCTGCCTGCCAGCTTCTGTGTCAGGTTGGATGCCTTGCCCATTTGCACAGTCAGTGCCACCACTCATATCTGTTTTAACAATTGGTTAAGCTTTAGATTTAAAATAAATATTTTTTTTCACTGTAATAGAAGAGCAGTTGCCTGCCTGCGAGTTTCTGTGTGAGGTTCACATTGGATACTGTGCCCACTTGCCCAGTGCCACCACTCATATCTGTTTTAACAATTGGTTAAGCTTTAGATTTAAAATAAATAATTTTTTTTCACTGTAATAGAAGATCAGTTAGTTGTCTGCAAGCATCTGGGTGTCAGGCCTACTTCAGCGTGTGCTCTGCAGACCTGTGCCAGCGTGCTTTGACAGTTGCCACTCATATCTGGTGTCTCTATAACATGCTTTTACAACCAAAATTTTGTTTCCACTGTAATAGAAGAGCAGTTGCCTGCCTGCCAGTTTCTGTGTGAGGTTCACATTGGATACTGTGCCCACTTGCCCAGTGCCACCACTCATATCTGTTTTAACAATAGCTTAAGCTTTAGATTTTAAAGAAATAATTTTTTTTAACTGTAATAGAAGATCAGTTAGTTGTCTGCAAGCATCTGGGTGTCAGGCCTACTTCAGCGTGTGCTCTGCAGACCTGTGCCAGCGTGCTTTGACAGTTGCCAATCATATCTGGTGTCTCTTTAGCGTGCTTTTACAAAGAAAAAAGGTTTCCAGTGTAAGCTAATAGCAGACAGTCAGTGTCCTTCAAGCGGCTCTGTCAGGCCTTCCTTCAGCGTGTGCCCTGCACAACCCTGCCAGCGTACTTTGACAGTTGCCACTCATATCTTGTGTCTCTATAGCGTGCTTTTACAACCACAATTTTTTTACACTGTAATAGAAGAGCAGTTGCCTGCCTGCCAGCTTCTGTGTGAGGTTCACATTGGATACTGTGCCTACTTGCCCAGTGCCACCACTTATATCTGTTTTAACAATTGGTTAAGCTTTAGATTTAAAATAAATATTTTTGTTTCACTGTAATAGAAGAGCAGTTGCCTGCCTGCCGGCTTCTGTGTGAGGTTCACATTGGATACTGTGCCCACTTGCCCAGTGCCACCACTCATATCTGTTTTAACAATTGGTTAAGCTTTAGATTTAAAATAAATATTTTTTTTCACTGTAATAGAAGAGCAGTTGCCTGCCTGCCAGCTTCTGTGTCAGGTTGGATGCCTTGCCCATTTGCACAGTCAGTGCCACCACTCATATCTGTTTTAACAATTGGTTAAGCTTTAGATTTTAAATAAATATTTTTTTTCACTGTAATAGAAGAGCAGTTGCCTGCCTGCCAGTTTCTGTGTGAGGTTCACATTGGATACTGTGCCCACTTGCCCAGTGCCACCACTCATATCTGTTTTAACAATTGGTTAAGCTTTAGATTTAAAATAAATATTTTTTTTCACTGTAATAGAAGAGCAGTTGCCTGCCTGCCAGCTTCTGTGTCAGGTTGGATGCCTTGCCCATTTGCACAGTCAGTGCCACCACTCATATCTGTTTTAACAATAGCTTAAGCTTTAGATTTTAAAGAAATCATTTTTTTTCACTGTAATAGAAGATCAGTTAGTTGTCTGCAAGCATCTGGGTGTCAGGCCTACTTCAGCGTGTGCTCTGCAGACCTGTGCCAGCGTGCTTTGACAGTTGCCAATCATATCTGGTGTCTCTTTAGCGTGCTTTTACAAAGAAAAAAGGTTTCCAGTGTAAGCTAATAGCAGACAGTCAGTGTCCTTCAAGCGGCTCTGTCAGGCCTTCCTTCAGCAAGTGCCCTGCACAACCCTGCCAGCGTACTTTGACAGTTGCCACTCATATCTTGTGTCTCTATAGCGTGCTTTTACAACCAAAATTTTGTTTCCACTGTAATAGAAGAGCAGTTGCCTGCCTGCCAGCTTCTGTGTGAGGTTCACATTGGATACTGTGCCTACTTGCCCAGTGCCACCACTCATATCTGTTTTAACAATTGGTTAAGCTTTAGATTTTAAAGAAATCATTTTTTTTCACTGTAATAGAAGATCAGTTAGTTGTCTGCAAGCATCTGGGTGTCAGGCCTACTTCCGCGTGTGCTCTGCAGACCTGTGCCAGCGTGCTTTGACAGTTGCCAATCATATCTGGTGTCTCTTTAGCGTGCTTTTACAAAGAAAAAAGGTTTCCAGTGTAAGCTAATAGCAGACAGTCAGTGTCCTTCAAGCGGCTCTGTCAGGCCTTCCTTCAGCGTGTGCCCTGCACAACCCTGCCAGCGTGCTTTGACAGTTGCCACTCATATCTTGTGTCTCTATAGCGTGCTTTTACAACCAAAATTTTGTTTCCACTGTAATAGAAGAGCAGTTGCCTGCCTGCCAGCTTCTGTGTGAGGTTCACATTGGATACTGTGCCTACTTGCCCAGTGCCACCACTCATATCTGCTTTAACAATTGGTTACGCTTTAGATTTTAAAGAAATAATTTTTTTTCACTGTAATAGAAGATCAGTTAGTTGTCTGCAAGCATCTGGGTGTCAGGCCTACTTCAGCGTGTGCTCTGCAGACCTGTGCCAGCGTGCTTTGACAGTTGCCAATCATATCTGGTGTCTCTTTAGCGTGCTTTTACAAAGAAAAAAGGTTTCCAGTGTAAGCTAATAGCAGACAGTCAGTGTCCTTCAAGCGGCTCTGTCAGGCCTTCCTTCACCGTGTGCCCTGCACAACCCTGCCAGCATGCTTTGACAGTTGCCACTCATATCTTGTGTCTCTATAGCGTGCTTTTACAACCAAAATTTTGTTTCCACTGTAATAGAAGAGCAGTTGCCTGCCTGCCAGCTTCTGTGTGAGGTTCACATTGGATACTGTGCCTACTTGCCCAGTGCCACCACTCATATCTGTTTTAACAATTGGTTAAGCTTTACATTTAAAATAAATATTTGTTTTTTCACTGTAATAGAAGATCAGTTAGTTGTCTGCAAGCGTCTGGGTGTCAGGCCTACTTCAGCGTGTGCTCTGCAGACCTGTGCCAGCGTGCTTTGACAGTTGCCACTCATATCTGGTGTCTCTATAGCGTGCTTTTACAACCAAAATTTTGTTTCCACTGTAATAGAAGAGCAGTTGCCTGCCTGCCAGCTTCTGTGTGAGGTTCACATTGGATACTGTGCCTACTTGCCCAGTGCCACCACTCATATCTGTTTTAACAATTGGTTAAGCTTTACATTTAAAATAAATATTTTTTTTTCACTGTAATAGAAGAGCAGTTAGTTGTCTGCAAGCGTCTGGGTGTCAGGCCTACTTCAGCGTGTGCTCTGCAGACCTGTGCCAGCGTGCTTTGACAGTTGCCATTCATATCTGGTGTCTCTATAGCGTGCTTTTAAAACAAAATTTTGTTTCCACTGTAATAGAAGAGCAGTTGCCTGCCTGCCAGCTTCTGTGTGAGGTTCACATTGGATACTGTGCCTACTTGCCCAGTGCCACCACTCATATCTGTTTTAACAATTGGTTAAGCTTTACATTTAAAATAAATATTTTTTTTCACTGTAATAGAAGAGCAGTTGCCTGCCTGCCAGCTTCTGTGTCAGGTTGGATGCCTTGCCCATTTGCACAGTCAGTGCCACCACTCATATCTGTTTTAACAATAGCTTAAGCTTTAGATTTTAAAGAAATCATTTTTTTTCACTGTAATAGAAGATCAGTTAGTTGTCTGCAAGCGTCTGGGTGTCAGGCCTACTTCAGTGTGTGCTCTGTAGACCTGTTCCAGCGTGCTTTGACAGTTGCCAATCATATTTGGTGTCTCTATAGCGTGCTTTTAAAACCAACATTTGTTTTTCACTGTTATAGATTGAATAGCAGTTACTTGTCTTCAAGCGGGTGTCTCAGGCCTACAGTGTGTGCTCTGCAGAACTGTTCCAGTGCACATTGCCAATCATATCTGGTGTCTCTATAGCGTGCTTTTAAAACCAAAATTAGTTTTTCACTGTTATAGATTGAATAGCAGTTACTTGTCTTCAAGCGGGTGTCTCAGGCCTACAGTGTGTGTTCTGCAGAACTGTTCCAGTGCACATTGCCAATCATATCTGGTGTCTCTATAGCGTGCTTTTAAAACCAAAATTAGTTTTTCACTGTTATAGATTGAATAGCAGTTACTTGTCTTCAAGCGGTCAGTCCTTCCTTCAGCGTGTGCTCTGCAGAACTGTTCCAGTGCACATTGCCAATCATATCTGGTCTCACAGTAGCTTGCACGCATAGTACCACTAATCCCCAAAAAAATGACAGGCAGAGGCAGGCCACCCCGCAGGGGCCGTCGTGGTCGTGGTGCTGTGATTCCCTTTTGCCCTAGAATAATGCCCAGTTTTCAGAAGCCACCTACCCTGAACTTGAAAAGTTCAGTTGACTGGCTAACACAGGACACCCAATCTTGTACAGCCTCCGCTCGGAACCTTGACGCACCATCCTCCTCCAGCTTAGCTTCAGGCACCTCTCAAGATAGCACTCACCCGCCTGCCGCCACCACCAAAACTAGCACCACAGCCACTTTACTTGGTATGTCAGAGGAGTTATTCACACACCCGTTTGAAGAAATGAGTGATGCGCAACCATTATTGCTAGAGGATGTAGATAACAGGGATATGTCTCAGGCAGGCAGCATTAAACACATGGAGGTACGGTGTGATGATGATGATGTTGTACCCGCTGCTGCTTCCTTTTCTGAGTTGTCAGATACAAGCGAAGCGGTTGATGATGACGATGCGTCCATGGATGTCACGTGGGTGCCCGCTCGGCAAGAAGAAGAACAGGGCGAAAGTTCAGATGGGGAGACAGAGAGGAGGAGGAGACGAGTTGGAAGCAGGGGGGGGATCGTCGCAAGGAGCTAGTGGCACAGTCAGACAGCATGCATCGGCACCCGGGGTCAGCCCGACAGCACGCCAATCAACGCATGCTGTGTCCACAACCAGAATGCCGTCATTGCAGAGCTCAGCAGTGTGGCATTTTTTTTGTGTGTCTGCCTCTGACAACAGCGATGCCATTTGCAACCTGTGCCAAAGGAAACTGAGTTGTGGGAGGTCCAACACCCACCTAGGTACAACTGCTTTGCGTAGGCACATGATCTCACATCACAAACGCCTATGGGATCAACACATGAGTACAAGCAGCACGCCTACTCTAAGCCGCCATCCTCCTCCTGGTCCAGCATCTTCAGCCACGTCAACCACTGCTGTCCTTCTTGCCCCCTTTCAACCATCCGCCACTCCGTCTCCCGCCTTGAGCAGTTCCCGCTCATCTGCCCACAGTCATGTGTCTGTCAAGGACATGTTTGAGCGTAAGAAGCCAATGTCACCAAGTTACCCCCTTGCCCAGCGTCTGACAGCTGGCTTGTCCGAACTATTAGCCCGCCAGCTTTTACCATACAATCTGGTTGAGTCTGAGGCGTTCAAAAAATTTGTAGCTATTGGGACACCGCAGTGGAAGGTACCCGGCCGGAATTTCTTTTCACAAAAGGCAATCCCCAACTTGTACTCGATTGTGCAAAAGGAAGTCATGGCATGTCTGGCACACAGTGTTGGGGCAAGGGTCCATCTGACCACTGATACCTGGTCTGCAAAGCATGGTCAGGGCAGGTATATCACCTACACTGCACATTGGGTAAACCTGCTGACGGCTGACAAGCAAGGAATGCGTGGCATTGCAGAGGAGTCGGTGACACCGCCACGAATTGCAGGCAGTCCTGCTGCCACCTCCTCTACTCCTCCTACTCCATCCTCTTCCATAACCTCCTCGGCTGAGTCCTCTTGTGCCGCTGCTTCTTGCTCCACATCAACGGCACCCCCCCAGCTCCCCAGGTACTATTCCACATCCCGGATACGGCAGTGTCACGCCGTCTTGGGTTTGACTTGCTTGAAAGCAGAGAGTCACACTGGACAAGCACTCCTGTCCGCCCTGAACGCACAGGTGGAAAAGTTGCTGACTCCGCAGCAACTGGATATCGGCAAAGTGGTGTGTGACAACGGAAAAAATTTGATAGCGGCATTGAAGTTGGGCAAGTTGACACATGTGCCGTGCATGGCACATGTGTGTAATCTGATCGTACAACGCTTTGTGCATAAGTACACAGGTTTACAGGATGTCCTGAAGCAGGCCAGGAAGGTGTGTGGCCATTTCAGGCGTTCCTACATGGCCATGGCTCACTTTGCCGATATCCAGCGGCGAAACAACATGCCAGTGAGGCGCTTGATTTGCGACAGCCCTACACGTTGGAATTCAACACTCCTAATGTTCGACCGCCTGCTCCAACAAGAAAAAGCTGTTAATGAATATTTGTATGACCGGGGTGCTAGGACAGCCTCTGGGGAGCTGGGAATTTTTTTGCCACGTTACTGGACGCTCATGCGCAATGCCTGTAGGCTCATGCGTCCTTTTGAGGAGGTGACAAACCTAGTCAGTCGCAGTTGTGTGTGTGTGCGTGTGTATGGCTGTCTGCCTGTGTGTGTGTGTGTGACAGGGTGAAGATTTCTTGCACATGGGTGTGACAGGGTGAAGATTTCTTGCACAGGGCGCCCAAAGACCTAAGGCTGGCCCTGCGCATGGGTCAGTGGCTCTGCACCAGACTTCCCTCCAATTGATCAAAATTAAAGGATTTCAAGTGGACTGATTACAATTACAGGGCCTCTAAAGAGTCCTGTATTGTTATTTGTCGTCACTACCTTCCCGCGTCGGGAGTGGGTCATTTGCGCCCCTGCTGCCTTCCTTGCATGTGGTAGCTGTTTGTCAGGGATTTGTCAATCCATATCTGCCAAGTGACCCTATGTAGGGGTAACAGTCCCTATTCTGCTCTGTGTCAGTGTGTATCATGGTCTCTGTGGACAGGGAACAGTCTCTATTCTGCTCTGTGTCAGTGTGTATCAGGGGTTTTGAGGACAGGTGTCAATCCATATCTGCCAAGTGACCCTATGTAGGGGGAACAGTCCCTATTCTGCTCTGTGTCAGTGTGTATCAGGGGCTTTGAGGAAACGTGTCAATCCATATCTGCCAAGTGACCCTATGTATATCTGCTGTCAGTACACAGGAAAAGTTTAAATATTTCTTGTTCTACGATCTCTGCAACTCCACGCACCGACTCATCCAATACGTGAAGATCTGGGGTTTCTCTGACTCTCCTCAGTAGTGTATCAAACAGAGTCTGCACTGTGGTAACACGGACATCTTCAGGACATAACTCAACTATTTGCAGATAGGCAGTCTGCAGCTTCTCTTTTTCACCTGTTCTCTTCTTTCTCTTATGCGTATTCTTGTCTATATGCAGGTGGTCTCTTGCCTTTCTTTTAACCAATTCGTTCCTTCCATATGGTTTCAAAAGATCTCTGGCATCATTACTTTCAACGCAAATAACGTCATCATAGTTAGTCTCCTCATTATTCACCGGGAAGAGAGTGTTTGCACTGACTACCCACAGCATGCTCTTGCCATTGCCTACTCCACCTTCAACGACAGGGTGCAAGTCCCAAGGAGAAGGATCATTCACTTTATTATCTGTCTTTATTTCACAAGTAGTGCCTGGAACATCCTCATGGGTCACAAGATGTAAATCTGGACTAATGTCAACCCCAGGGTCTGGAAAATCATCAATTTGAAATTTTTCGAATAATCCCAGTGGGCTGCCACATTCTTCCTCCTCTGATGGTATTAAAGTTTGCAGAGATTCACTATGGGGTGGTGTCAAGCATTTTGGAGAACAATTAAGCATCTCCATCCCAATACGTTTCAGATGTCCTATCAGCTCTTCCACCCTATGCGATACTATGGGCAGGCTACCCGTCACATCATTACTCACGGCCCTATTTCAGGCGGACACTCTGTGTCAGTGTGTATCATGGTGTCTGTGGACAGGGAACAGTCTCTATTCTGCTCTGTGTCAGTGTGTATCATGGTCTCTGTGGACGGTGAACAGTCTCTATTCTGCTCTGTGTCAGTGTGTATCATGGTCTCTGTGGACGGTGAACAGTCTCTATTCTGCTCTGTGTCAGTGTGTATCAGGGGTTTTGAGGACAGGTGTCAATCCATATCTGCCAAGTGACCCTATGTAGGGGGAACAGTCTCTATTCTGCTCTGTGTCAGTGTGTATCAGGGATCATTAGGATAGGTGTCAATCCATATCTGCCAAGTGACCCTATGTAGGGGGAACAGTCCCTATTCTGCTCTGTGTCAGTGTGTATCAGGGGTTTTGAGGACAGGTGTCAATCCATATCTGCCAAGTGACCCTATGTAGGGGGAACAGTCCCTATTCTGCTCTGTGTCAGTGTGTATCAGGGGTTTTGAGGACAGGTGTCAATCCATATCTGCCAAGTGACCCTATGTAGGGGGAACAGTCTCTATTCTGCTCTGTGTCAGTGTGTATCAGGGGTTTTGAGGACAGGTGTCAATCCATATCTGCCAAGTGACCCTATGTAGGGGGAACAGTCTCTATTCTGCTCTGTGTCAGTGTGTATCAGGGGTTTTGAGGACAGGTGTCAATCCATATCTGCCAAGTGACCCTATGTAGGGGGAACAGTCTCTATTCTGCTCTGTGTCAGTGTGTATCAGGGATCATTAGGATAGGTGTCAATCCATATCTGCCAAGTGACCCTATGTAGGGGGAACAGTCCCTATTCTGCTCTGTGTCAGTGTGTATCATGGACTCTGTGGACAGGGAACAGTCTCTATTCTGCTCTGTGTCAGTGTGTATCATGGTCTCTGTGGACGGTGAACAGTCTCTATTCTGCTCTGTGTCAATGTGTATCATGGTCTCTGAGGACAGGTGTCAATCCATATCTGCCAAGTGACCCTATGTAGGGGGAACAGTCTCTATTCTGCTCTGTGTCAGTGTGTATCAGGGATTTTGAGGACAGGTGTCAATCCATATCTGCCAAGTGACCCTATGTAGGGGGAACAGTCCCTATTCTGCTCTGTGTCAGTGTGTATCAGGGGTTTTGAGGACAGGTGTCAATCCATATCTGCCAAGTGACCCTATGTAGGGGGAACAGTCTCTATTCTGCTCTGTGTCAGTGTGTATCAGGGGTTTTGAGGACAGGTGTCAATCCATATCTGCCAAGTGACCCTATGTAGGGGGAACAGTCTCTATTCTGCTCTGTGTCAGTGTGTATCAGGGCTGGGCTTTGAGGACAGGTGTCAATGTTAGGTGATTTCTGCCCTTTATGGATTAAAAGCAGACTCTGCATCAACTGTGCAATTTTCCATGGGAGTTTTGCCATGGATCCCCCTCTGGCATGCCACAGTCCAGGTGTTAGTCCCCTTGAAACAACTTTTCCATCACTATTGTGGCCAGAAAGAGTCCCTGTTGTTTTTAAAATTCGCCTGCCCATTGAAGTCAATGGCGGTTCGCCGGTTCGCGAACATTTGCGGAAGTTCGCGTTCGCCGTTCGCGAACCGAAAATTTCGGGTTCGCGACAACACTAGTGAGGAAGGCTGAACTTGATGGACGCAAGTCTCTTTTCAGCTATGTAACTATGTAACTGAAAATTAGATAGACCACTTAACGAAAAGAGAGAGAGACAAATGGAACCAAACTCCACATTTGATTTAATTCCACTTTTATTAACATGCCTTCCTAAGTGTTTCTTTTGTAATTCCATATACATACCTAGCAACATGTCTGAATCTATGTAACAATTTAATGACGGCAATTGCTTCAATACAGAATAACCCGTTTTCATGGGATTTATTTCTATGAATAAATGTAAGACATGCAAATTATGTTCTAACCGTACTTCAATACAATAACATCAAATTACATGTTAGGAATCCTATTTATTGCACACCCACTTCTACTGGCACTAAAAATAGAAAGAACTTTATTTCTGACAACGGTAATTAATGAAGGATGGCACATCCGCAGCCACGTGGCATTACCAAGGATTGATACCGACCTGCTGATCGCTGGGTGGTGCACAGAATTGGATATGGAATGGTACGAAGATGGGGCAGAGAGTAGAACTAGTTTGGATACATTTCTAATTGCTGAGCAGACACAGAAACCCACCAAAGAAAAAGAGCATCACTTAGATATACACAAAGGAGGTATGGAGACTGACTTAAAGCAAGGGATCTGAAAAGACAAAACTAGAATCTCAGATTATAACGAACACACAAAATGAAGGAAACTAAAGCTTGCCTTCACATATATTTACCGTATTTATCGGCGTATAACACGCACTTTTTCCCCCTGAAAATAGGGGAAAAATCGTGGGTGCGTGTTATACGCCGATATCCCATAATTACTTACCTGTCCTGAAGCGTGGGCCGGCTTCACAGCTTGCACCGCGGTACAGGAACTTTAATTTCATGTTCCGGTTTCCGGCGGGACTGAAAGGAAGTGTGCACAATAGTGTGCACACTTCCTTTCAGTCCCGCCGGAAACCGGAACATGAAATTAAAGTTCCTGTACCGCGGTGCAAGCTGTGAAGCCGGCCCACGCTTCAGGACAGGTAAGTAATTATGGGAGGGGAAGTACACTATGGGAGGGGAGGGGGGGGGAGTACACTATGGGAGGGGAGGGGGGGGAGTACACTATGGGAGGGGAGGGGGGGGAAGTACACTATGGGAGGGGAGGGGGGGGAAGTACACTATGGAAGGGGGGGGAGGGGGGGGAAGTACACTATGAGAGGGGAGGGGGGGAGTACACTATGGGAGGGGAGGGGAGGGGGGAAAGTACACTATGGGAGGGGGGAGGGGGGGAAGTACACTATGGGAGGGGAGGGGGGGGAAGTACACTATGGGAGGGGAGGGGGGGGAAGTACACTATGGGAGGGGAGGGGGGGAAGTACACCATGGGAGGGGAGGGGGGGGAAGTACACTATGGGAGGGGAGGGGGGGGGGAGTACACTATGGGAGGGGAGGGGAGGGGGGAAGTACACTATGGGAGGGGAGGGGGAAAATACTATGGGAGGGGAGGGGGGGAGAATACTATGGGAGGGGAGGAGGGGAGGGGGGAGAATACTATGGGAGGGGAGGGGAGGGGGGGAGAATACTATGGGAGGGGGGGGACACTATGGGATGAGGGGGGAATACTATGGGGGGGGGAAATTTCCTGGAATTTCTTTCTAAAAATGAGGTGCGTGTTATACGCCGGTGCGTCTTATACGCCGATAAATACGGTAAGTATTATTAATATAGTTTTTACTATTTGTTTATGGTGTGTGGATACATATACATGGTCCATATTTCTGAGGAAATCCCAGAAGAATACTGCTCACTAGACATTTGGTTTGAAACAAATTACGATTCGTCTGAATTTGGGGGGATTGCTGATTCATCTGAAATCCTGCACACCGAAAGGCTGTGTAGACGAATCACAAAGCAAACGAAACAGACAAAAACATGTTTTATTTGTTTTGTGATTATGAATTCTGTCTGTGGGAGCAGTTGCTTTATTGAATAACAAGATGATTGCTGGCTAGGGGACAGCCACTAATTTTTTATTTTATGCGCAGATCAAGTGAGAAATTGTCAATAGAGAAGGAATGGTTATCTATCTTTCTATCTATCTATCTATCTATCTATCCATCCATCTCTGTTCAAAGTATCCTCTTGATTTCACCTTGATATGGTCTTTTTGGGAACATCATGCTTTCTGCCATCCATGGTAATCCACAAAATAAAAACCTTGCAATTTTACCACTACACTTTTCTATTAGTAGAAGGCCTTTGAAAAATGGTCCCTGTTCTTTTGAAGGCGATGTCCCTAACTCTGGTGCGGTGCCAAACTCTTCCCCGGAATTTGACTGAGTCCTTTAACTCTGTAGCTACCATCTTGTGACCTGTGTCACCTGTCTATGTAACCTCATGTATTCAATACCTAATGGTAGTCCACATGCCATGTGGCGTTACCCATACACTACCAAGAGCTAATTATAATATAAAAATTAACTATACCATACTTAAAGCTAGGTATAATACAGAGATACCTATGATGAAAGTAACATTGTAACTGGCTTTTGGAGGGGCCTGCGTGACAAAGTCCCCTTCGCCACTTGTGCCTGGAGAGGACTAATTGCCAGCCTCCTGCCTTGTGACTATGGCCCCTGGGAGATTTTACCTGTTAAGAACTCTATTTTAGCAGTTTGGATTTTAAAAGACTCTTTCTGCCCCTTTAAATTATATTGAAGCAGTTCTGCAACTTTAAATTGGCACTTCGGATACAGCCGAATTGACGAAGTAGTCGAAGTGGCCGCCATTCGACAACCGAACACGTGTCGGCGGTCATTTTAATTAATTCGAAAGCGGTCAGTGGTGTTTTGCTGTCGAGTTCATGGAACTAAAATCGGATACTCAACGGCACGAACACCGCTGAAGTTTTACCTTCCCTGGAACTAACTCATTCGACAATTCGAGCACAGTTCGACAATTCGAACGCCATTTGACAATTTGTTCGACAATTCGAATGGTTGCCGTTCACCTATTTTAACTATATTTAACATGGGAAATAGACCGGCTGCACATCCTGATTCTCTGGAACTGTTTTGGGCATGAAAATGTGCGTGCGGTCAGTCAAAATATGACTTCCAGCTAACTCCCGAACGGCTGAATGGATTCAAATGATTTTTAATATGCTTGTCCCCTAGTTATGCTGATTATGAAAATATAAGTTTTATTAACATTGGATGTCCTGGAGGAGAGCCCCAGCTATTCTCTCCTGGGGGAGAGCCCCAGCTATACTCTCCTGGAGGAGAGGTCCTTTCCATACGCTACTAGATCCAGAGGTTGGAGTCCCAGGGTGGGAATGAGACAGCGAGTTCCCAACCAAGCTACGGCGGTTTGTGGAGTCTGCGGTGCCTATGGTGTCAAATGCGGTGCTGATGGTCCTTGAGCAGCGCTAGGAGCATCCGTCGGCGGAGGTGTATCCGTCACAGCCTGTTTGCCTGCCTCCTACCATGTGATTATGGCCCTGTGACAAACTGAACCTGGTCATGGGTTCTTGGAGGGGCCTGCTTGTCAGCCTCTTGCCTCAGGACCATGGGCTCTGCAATATACCTTGCCCAATGCACTTTAAAAGGTTCATGTGAAGTATGTACTTTTGTACTCCACACAGAGAGACCGACCGTTAGCCCTAATTCTCTGTAACTGTTTTGGGCATGGGACCATGTGCACAGTGGGTCAAATATAAGACTTCCAGGAAATTCCTGAACTGATGTGGGTGATTTTTGGATATATTGGTCACCCAGATCAGGGATATCATGAGATGTAACATTTTTGGAATTTTATGTATTTCTAGGGTACTTTTAAAAACGTATGTTTTTTTCTGTGCTTGTAGATAATTGGATTAGATTAGTACAGTTTCTGATTCAATTATCTCCAAGGCAGAGTGGAGGGATTGTGTGTTTGTATATGGGAGTGTCATGCATTTAACCATTGCTGTTATTGGTCTGTGA
Organism: Pelobates fuscus; assembly: GCF_036172605.1. NCBI lineage: Eukaryota > Metazoa > Chordata > Amphibia > Anura > Pelobatidae > Pelobates > Pelobates fuscus. The sequence goes on from NC_086320.1 coordinate 16,675,337, forward strand.
CTTGGTGCTGCAGTTCCACACAAGGTCCAGGTGGGAGTTACCCTTGCATGGGGACTTGCATATAAGGCAGTTATGTATTTACCACAAGGCAAACAAGGCATTTGCCTAGGACAGCACTTTCAGGTGGGCACCAAAAAATGCCACCCCAAGCTCTCAGACAGATGCCTTGTTTGCCTCGTGTTCTTACTGTGAGTGAGTGAGTGTAGCTGCCAGTATGTGAGTGGGTGTGTCAGTGTGTGTCTGTCAGTGAAAGTGTGTGTTGGTTATACAGTGTGTGCCAATGACTGCATGTGTGTGCCAATGGCTGTGTATCTGTCAGTGAGTGTATATCAGTGCATATATCAATGAGGGCATGTGTCTGTCAGTCAAAAAAAAGGCCTTGATACGAGGGCAAATTTGGATTTTGGGGGTGCCCGAATTTAGTCATGCCTAGGGCAGCACAAATCCAAAATACACCACTGATATAAGGCCTGTGGTGGCTGCCATTAAACATAATGCTTTAACCCTTCATGAAGTCTTGGCTCATGTTTGGGGGATTGGATAACTACATACACTCTGGGGATTGCTATATCACAATACTCCCCTGAGTATAATCACTATCTCTTTTAAGAGCTGTTCCAACTACACTCTCTAGACTAGGAGAGGCCTACCCACTGGAAGCTGGATCCTGGTTTTGGGTCCAGGGTTGGTGGAGGAGGGCAAGACACCAACCAAGCTGCGGCAGTTCTTGGGGTTTACGGTGGTTATGGTTTTCAAGTGCAGTGTTTATGGTACTCGCAAGTACTAGGAACCAGCAATTGACGGAGGTATTATTATTAATATAGTTTAATATATTATTATTAATATAGTTTTTAATATAGTTTTTACTATTTGTTTATGGTGTGTGGATACATATACATGGTCCATATTTCTGAGGAAATCCCAGAAGAATACTGCTCACTAGACATTTGGTTTGAAACAAATTACGATTCGTCTGAATTTGGGGGGATTGCTGATTCATCTGAAATCCTGCACACCGAAAGGCTGTGTAGACGAATCACAAAGCAAACGAAACAGACAAAAACATGTTTTATTTGTTTTGTGATTATGAATTCTGTCTGTGGGAGCAGTTGCTTTATTGAATAACAAGATGATTGCTGGCTAGGGGACAGCCACTAATTTTTTATTTTATGCGCAGATCAAGTGAGAAATTGTCAATAGAGAAGGAATGGTTATCTATCTTTCTATCTATCTATCTATCTATCTATCCATCCATCTCTGTTCAAAGTATCCTCTTGATTTCACCTTGATATGGTCTTTTTGGGAACATCATGCTTTCTGCCATCCATGGTAATCCACAAAATAAAAACCTTGCAATTTTACCACTACACTTTTCTATTAGTAGAAGGCCTTTGAAAAATGGTCCCTGTTCTTTTGAAGGCGATGTCCCTAACTCTGGTGCGGTGCCAAACTCTTCCCCGGAATTTGACTGAGTCCTTTAACTCTGTAGCTACCATCTTGTGACCTGTGTCACCTGTCTATGTAACCTCATGTATTCAATACCTAATGGTAGTCCACATGCCATGTGGCGTTACCCATACACTACCAAGAGCTAATTATAATATAAAAATTAACTATACCATACTTAAAGCTAGGTATAATACAGAGATACCTATGATGAAAGTAACATTGTAACTGGCTTTTGGAGGGGCCTGCGTGACAAAGTCCCCTTCGCCACTTGTGCCTGGAGAGGACTAATTGCCAGCCTCCTGCCTTGTGACTATGGCCCCTGGGAGATTTTACCTGTTAAGAACTCTATTTTAGCAGTTTGGATTTTAAAAGACTCTTTCTGCCCCTTTAAATTATATTGAAGCAGTTCTGCAACTTTAAATTGGCACTTCGGATACAGCCGAATTGACGAAGTAGTCGAAGTGGCCGCCATTCGACAACCGAACACGTGTCGGCGGTCATTTTAATTAATTCGAAAGCGGTCAGTGGTGTTTTGCTGTCGAGTTCATGGAACTAAAATCGGATACTCAACGGCACGAACACCGCTGAAGTTTTACCTTCCCTGGAACTAACTCATTCGACAATTCGAGCACAGTTCGACAATTCGAACGCCATTTGACAATTTGTTCGACAATTCGAATGGTTGCCGTTCACCTATTTTAACTATATTTAACATGGGAAATAGACCGGCTGCACATCCTGATTCTCTGGAACTGTTTTGGGCATGAAAATGTGCGTGCGGTCAGTCAAAATATGACTTCCAGCTAACTCCCGAACGGCTGAATGGATTCAAATGATTTTTAATATGCTTGTCCCCTAGTTATGCTGATTATGAAAATATAAGTTTTATTAACATTGGATGTCCTGGAGGAGAGCCCCAGCTATTCTCTCCTGGGGGAGAGCCCCAGCTATACTCTCCTGGAGGAGAGGTCCTTTCCATACGCTACTAGATCCAGAGGTTGGAGTCCCAGGGTGGGAATGAGACAGCGAGTTCCCAACCAAGCTACGGCGGTTTGTGGAGTCTGCGGTGCCTATGGTGTCAAATGCGGTGCTGATGGTCCTTGAGCAGCGCTAGGAGCATCCGTCGGCGGAGGTGTATCCGTCACAGCCTGTTTGCCTGCCTCCTACCATGTGATTATGGCCCTGTGACAAACTGAACCTGGTCATGGGTTCTTGGAGGGGCCTGCTTGTCAGCCTCTTGCCTCAGGACCATGGGCTCTGCAATATACCTTGCCCAATGCACTTTAAAAGGTTCATGTGAAGTATGTACTTTTGTACTCCACACAGAGAGACCGACCGTTAGCCCTAATTCTCTGTAACTGTTTTGGGCATGGGACCATGTGCACAGTGGGTCAAATATAAGACTTCCAGGAAATTCCTGAACTGATGTGGGTGATTTTTGGATATATTGGTCACCCAGATCAGGGATATCATGAGATGTAACATTTTTGGAATTTTATGTATTTCTAGGGTACTTTTAAAAACGTATGTTTTTTTCTGTGCTTGTAGATAATTGGATTAGATTAGTACAGTTTCTGATTCAATTATCTCCAAGGCAGAGTGGAGGGATTGTGTGTTTGTATATGGGAGTGTCATGCATTTAACCATTGCTGTTATTGGTCTGTGACTTGGTGCTGCAGTTCCACACAAGGTCCAGGTGGGAGTTACCCTTGCATGGGGACTTGCATATAAGGCAGTTATGTATTTACCACAAGGCAAACAAGGCATTTGCCTAGGACAGCACTTTCAGGTGGGCACCAAAAAATGCCACCCCAAGCTCTCAGACAGATGCCTTGTTTGCCTCGTGTTCTTACTGTGAGTGAGTGAGTGTAGCTGCCAGTATGTGAGTGGGTGTGTCAGTGTGTGTCTGTCAGTGAAAGTGTGTGTTGGTTATACAGTGTGTGCCAATGACTGCATGTGTGTGCCAATGGCTGTGTATCTGTCAGTGAGTGTATATCAGTGCATATATCAATGAGGGCATGTGTCTGTCAGTCAAAAAAAAGGCCTTGATACGAGGGCAAATTTGGATTTTGGGGGTGCCCGAATTTAGTCATGCCTAGGGCAGCACAAATCCAAAATACACCACTGATATAAGGCCTGTGGTGGCTGCCATTAAACATAATGCTTTAACCCTTCATGAAGTCTTGGCTCATGTTTGGGGGATTGGATAACTACATACACTCTGGGGATTGCTATATCACAATACTCCCCTGAGTATAATCACTATCTCTTTTAAGAGCTGTTCCAACTACACTCTCTAGACTAGGAGAGGCCTACCCACTGGAAGCTGGATCCTGGTTTTGGGTCCAGGGTTGGTGGAGGAGGGCAAGACACCAACCAAGCTGCGGCAGTTCTTGGGGTTTACGGTGGTTATGGTTTTCAAGTGCAGTGTTTATGGTACTCGCAAGTACTAGGAACCAGCAATTGACGGAGGTACCCGGTCGGGGTGCCAGGCAGTCCGTCACAATACCTATACAATAGACAGAGCCACGTACAAAAAATAGATACACATTAAATACACAGAGCTGATCATAATACAGAAATAGCCCTTCAATACACAGAGCTGGGTACTACCAAGATACCCATACAACAGGCATAGCTCAAGAAAATTCAGAAATACAATACACAGCGGGCACAACAAGGAGATACCCATATCTACCCCACAGAGCCAGAGTCATTGTGATGGCTTACACAGAGCTGCAATACAAAAATATCTACACTGTACAACAAGCATGTCAAACTCAAAGGCTAGCACGGCCCAAATAAACAAGGATTACGTTTATGTGGGCCGCAAAAAAGAAAACAAAACCTTACATTTTCATAGAAATGTAGCGTTGTTTTGAAAAGTACAGTATATAAAAAAATACCCCTCTATTAAACCTCAGTCCCCACTGTACTAAATCTCGCCCCCCCTATACTAAATCTCTGTCTCCCCCCTCTATACTAAATCCCAGTCTTTCCCCTCCCCCCATGCAAAATCCCAGCACCCACCTCTACTAAACCCTGGCCCTTGTTTAAAAACAAACAAAAAAAAAAACAATATTAGCCAACAAGCAGACTTCACTCACATTGCTGCTGCCAGTATGCGACTCTGGAGTCCAGCCTCTGGTATACCCCCAATGGCTCTGTCCGCACCCTGTTCCAAAGCGCATCCTCCCACTACTCCTTGAAAACCTGTGAAGGTGGAGAATGTTGGCAATGGTGGCATTGCCTCCATGCACCTCCAGGTCCTCCACTGTCCAGCCGCGACACACTGACAGGCACACACTTACTGACACACACTAACAGACACTCTTACTGACAGACACACACACTCTCACTGACAGACACACACACACACACACTAACAGACACACACACACACTCTCTGACATACAGACACACACACTCTGACAGACAGGCACACACACTGAAAGACACACACACACTGACACACACACTCACTGTCAGACACACACACACACTCTCTGAAAGACACACACACACACTGACAGACACATGCACACACACACACACACACTCTGACAGACAGACACACACACACACACAAACACTCTCTCTCTGATAGACACACACACATTCTCTGACAGACACACACACACTCTGACACACACACATTCTCTGACAGACAGACACACACACACACACACTCTTTGACAGACACACACACACACACACTCTCTGACAGACAGGCACACACACTGACAGACACACACTCACTGACAGACGCACACACATTTCCACACACTAACATCATTTGATTTGTTATTCCCTACCTTTGGGAGCTGGTGTGGGGCCTCTTCTCTCGGTAGCTCAGTCTTCCTGCTCCTCCCTGCTCCCTCACGCATGCAGTTTAGTGATGCCGGGTGCCGGAATATGACGAGGGAGTAGTGAGGAGCAGGAAGACTGAGCTCCCTCGCTGCCTCCTCTCCTCTGGCCTGTACCAGGCAAATTTGAGCAGAGGTGGCACCTGCAATATAAGGAGAGCAGGTGCCTACTCTGCCTTAGTAATCATGGCAAACTCGTGGCTCGAGGGCCGCAAATATATTCTTTTTGAGCCGCATGAGGCCCGTGGGCAGCGAGTTTGACATGCTTGCTGTACAATATCTCTGTATAATATTCCATCTCTGTTCAGCTCTATCTTGCTGTCCCTCTCTGATCTCATCTTCAGTAGTGCTAATACTATAGCAATTATAGCTCTCTTCTAAATGTTGTTGCTGTTATGAAACATGTCAGCTACTCCTGATTCACTGTTAGCACAGTGTGCACAGGGTTAAAGCAGAAATATACTGATAGATTTGTTACTACCTTTGCAGCTGGCAATATGATTGATCTGCAATAGTAATATGGACCCAAAATGTAGCTGACATGGTGAACAAAACCTGCAATCATTACAGACTCAAACAGATTTACAGAGGGGGCCTTGCCACGTTTGTAAAGGGTCCAGAGATTTCTGATGGCAGCCTTGTATTGTATATCTGAGAAGCAGTAGGGTATTTGTTTTTATAATGTCACAAAATGTAGACGATTTAGATGCAAGTAAAATGATTCATGTTGGAATCCATGTTGAATTCATAAGAAGCTGGAAGAGATATAATTATGAAGCAGATGGGGTTGTTGGACTTTGTAGTAAATTTTGTATTGTCTTATCATTGTTTGCCAAAAACAAAATTAGGGAAGATTTAATGTAGATGTAATGTATGTCAAAACAATAACCGGAATTGTAGGAATGATTTGTGTTTCAAAACAGGCAGTTTTTCAGGCATTAGTTCAACAGAGGGATATTCAACAATGAAAATAATTTGCCATTGCAAGGATTTGAAATACAAACACAGACCTCTTCTAGCAAACACATTTAGGAAACACGTGTATTGGTAAGAGCATATAAAGAGAAATAACAGAATGGGTTGCATGCAATAATGAATGTAGATGCCAGTCTGTAGTGTTTGAGCAGCCTAATGCAAAGAGTGAACAAATAAACATTAAGCAGTATGGACACTTTGAGAAAGCCTTACTGTGCTCTACTTACTGTGCTGTACTTAGTTTTACTATTTGTCTCCAAATAAACCTAGTCATGTTATGCAATTTGGAGTTTCCTGACCTATCTTTGAAGATTTTAACCAGGGGACTCAAGCAGTGATATCCCTGGTGGGAATTATACCACCTACGCCTATTAGGATTGAGCAATACCTGTATTTGCTCTCCATTTGTGTGTATACTTCTTTTTATCCCTTTTTTATCCATCTTAAAAATATACAGAGAGCACTATATCCTGTTTTTATTCTCATCTCTATTTACTGAAGACATATGATTGCTGGATTGCTGCACACCCGAAAAGGAACACTTTTACAACCGCGAAGATGCCTCCTAATACGTATAAAGACCATCAACACATCCACAGACGGGGATTGTACCGTCCATGTGCTCATATCTGGAGCTGAATATAAGCTCCATAGAATTGGAAGTGCATTTTGCGTTATTTATAATCACCAGCAATCTAAAATATACTATTATATTTTCTCCTCTTATCCCCTATACTGTCTCGGATCTGAGGACATTACTAGGCACTTCTTCCCTGCATCTCCTTTTTATATCCATTATACCACTAGAAGGAAGAGATGTTCAAGCTGCCAAACACACATCAGGATACACTAACATGCCCAACATGCAGAACTTAAGTAAAAATAAAGAAAACCCTAAAACATATTACGAGCCTTAGAACGCCCGGACTTAATGTATAAAAGGAAAACCACAAGACAGGCTGAGGTCAAGAATACAGATATCACGTAAACGGTCTGCAAGACAAAGGTCAAGGAATATAGAAGTCAGAATAGTCAGGAGCCAAGCCAAAGGTCAAGGAATTCAGAGATCGGAATAGTCAGTAGGAAAGTCAAGGTCAAAATACACAAGAATCAATACAGATCAGAAACGCGCTCTTGGATAACCAGAATGGAAACCACGACAGGGCACAGAGAAATAAAGGAAAAGGGTTTAAATAGCCTACGATGCTCCTTGATTGACTACAGGGGAGCATGTGACAGTGAACATGTGTGTGTGTGTGACGTCACACACACCCGTTTCCCAAGTTAGGCACTTAAAGGGTTAAGTAACATTGTAGCAGCCAGCGTCTCTAATGATTACAGACCCAGCCATTGTGTGAGGGGAGAAGTGCCTGTCAGAGGATAGCAGGCATCGCAGGAGGAGGTATGTGATAGGTGGCATTCCCATTACCATGTGGGAATGCCACCATAACGAGATGCGCCTGCCGGGTCCCAGTCCGCGTGTGCTTGGAGACAGGGTGAGTATTCAGTGGCATTCCCCTTGCAATGTGGGAATGCCGCCGCAGCGATGCGTGCCCGCTGGAACCCACACCGCTCTCTGACAGGAGCGGACTGGGCAGGCGGCTTGACAGCACAATACAGAAGCATCAAAAATTGTATTTCTCATTTCTCTCTTCTACTTTCTCTGAGGAATGTTTGCCTTCTCCAGCTGAGAGAAATATTGCTTATTTCAGACTATAACCAGGATCCAGCAAACCTCTTTCATAGTGCGACAGCCAGAGGCAGAGGTGCTGGGTGCATCGAGATCAACTTCAAGCTGGGTTTGTTATGGAGGTTGGAATGTTCCTTTTCTTACATATATTTAAAATTCTAATATATTACTATACCATGACAGGTTTTGCTAATTAAGGCCTTAATTTAATTGGCAAAAAACTGTTTCTGGCTGATTTATTTTTCTTTTGGGATGTAATGCCAGACAAAATGTAATTGGCTGAACCCAATAAACAGGTTGGGAGCTTGAGATAAAACCGCTGATAAATGTGCATCCTAAGCGCATTTATTTGCCTTCCTTATGTGGCTACACCAGCCACCAAAGATCTGATGGGAACACTATGTTTCCCCCCTTTTATTTAATATAGCTCCCAAACACTGCCTATAGGTGGGGGGCTAGAGAGGACTGTGACGGACCACCTGGCACCCTCACTGAGTACCTCTGTCAAACTTGCTTCCTAGCTCTGCTCTGGGACACAGGAGTGCTTCAGCCCCTAACTGCCACAGCTTTGCTTGGGTCTGTTTGTTGCTTCCCACCCTGGAACTGGGTCCTGGGTAGAGCTTCAAGTGATTAAGCTCTCCTGCAGAGAGTATAGCTGATCCACCCAAACACTAGCCCAGACTGAGTGAAGGAAAAAAGGAACTGGTTTATTATGGCCAAGTTGCCTGCTTATATACACAAACCCCAGCAGGGGGTCTCCACACAATATAATGCAATCCCCTCCCATAGATGTCTGTACCTAGGAGTTAATTAAGTTAATTGAGAGAGAGAGAGAGAGAGAGAGAGAGAGAGAGAGAGAGAGAGAAACAAAGAGAGATAGAGGGTGTGAGAAGGACAGAGAAAGAGAGACTGAGTGAGAAGGATGGAGAGAGAGAAAGGAGAGTGTGAGAAGGACGGAGAGAGAAAGTGTGAGAAGGATGGAGAGAAAGAGGTAGTGTGAGAAGGGCAGAGAGAGAGAGAAAAGTGTGAGAAGGGCAGAGAGAGAGAGGAGAGTGTGAGAAGAACAGAGAGAGAGTGTGAGAGGAACAGATAAAGTGTGGGAAGGACAGATAGAGAGAGTGTATGAAGAATGGAGAGAGACAGGGAAGAGTGAGAGAATGATGGAGAGAGAGAGAAAGTGTGAGAAGGATGGGGAGAGAGTAAGGGAGAATTGAGAGTGTGAGAAGGACAGAGAGAGAGAGAAAGTAGAGTGTGAGAAGGACAGAGAGAGAAAGTGTGAGTAGGATGGAGAGAGAAAGTGTAAATAGGGTGGAGAGATAGAAAAAGTGTGAGTAGGATGGAGGGAGAGAGAAAGAGTGTGTGAGGACGGAGAGAGAGAGAGAGAGAGAGAGAGATAGGAGAGGGTGTGAAGGACAGAGTGAGAAAGAGTGTGAGAAGGAGAGAGAGAGAGAGAGAGAGAGTGTGTGTGTGTGTGTGTGTGTGTGTGTGTGTGTGTGTGTGTGTGTGAAGGACCGAGAGGGAGAGTGTGAGAAGGATGGAGAAAGAGAGTGTGTGTGAAGGATGGAGGGAGAGATAGAGAGTGAGAATGATGGAGAGAGAGTGTGTGAGAATGATGGAGAGAGAGTGTGTGAGAATGATGGAGAGAGAGAGTGTGTGAGAAGGATGGAGAGAGAGAGAGTGTGAGAATGATGGAGAGAGAGTGTGAGAATGATGGAGAGAGAGTGTGTGAGAATGATGGAGAGAGAGAGTGTGTGATGATGGAGAGAGAGAGAGTGTGTGTGAGGATGGAGAGAGAGAGACTGTGAGGATAGAGAGAGAAAGGCTGTGAGGATGAAGAGAGAGAGACTGTGAGGATGGATAGAGAGCGACTGTGAGGATGGAGAGAGAGAGTGTGTGAGGATGAAGGCGAGAGTGTGTGAGAATGATGGAGAGAGAGAGTGTGTGAGAATGATGGAGAGAGAGAGAGTGAGAATGATGGAGAGAGAGTGTGTGAGAATGATGGAGAGAGAGAGAGTGTGTGATGATGGAGAGAGAGAGAGTGTGTGAGGATGGAGAGATAGAGACTGTGAGGATGGAGAGAGAGAGGAGTAAAGGCGAACAAGCAAGCAGACAGGCATTAGATTTTAAAAAGAGCTGTACTCTCCTTGAAATTCAAATACATAGTTAGAACTTTGCATTTTCTGTTTTAATAGACAGTAACGTAAGACTTGAAAATATTTTCCTTTTTTTTCCTCATTAAAGATCTATGTTAGGTCTTTCCACTGAATTTTGTTTTTTTTCTGCATTAACCACGATTGATCTGCTTTTATTCCGAGAATCTCTGCAGCCTCTGTGTTCTTTGAGGACAGATTCTTTAAAAAATATTTCTAGTTCAATGAGTCAAAATAGAGAAGGTGACAGGAAGGAACAAAGCGCATATGGTGCAGTATCCTGAGTTTAAAGAGCAGGTTATCATAGAGGTTGTGCAATAACTAAAGAACACAAATTGTTTTCTGTTACTTTATAAAACTACAACATTTAAACACCAAAACCTTTTTTTAAGATCAGTTAAATGGGCCGCTACCATACAGTACAGCGAGTTTAGGATACACACTTACATTTTACGGATTTACCATTTATTGTAAGTTGTTGAGTATAAACTTTCAAAAAGAAAGTAAACATAAATTTAATTTGCTATGCAGCATTACAACCGAGCTTTAAACACATGAAGTAATTATAATCAAGTCAAAGTTATCATAAAGAATAAGCAAATAGATAATAAATAACAAGATACATTGATACATAAGTAATAATCGCTGGACATCAACATAAATTACATTAAAACAGATACCGCAATGTTTTGGTGATAAACCACCACCCAAAAACATCAAAGTGCCCACATACTGCCATAGCTGCTTATTGTTAATCAATTCACCTAAATAATTAATAAGTTCCACTATATATACACATTTGTGTTATACCACAATCAACATAAATTAATTTGGACCAGTTTGTCTGAATCAAATGCCTTTGACCCATTCAAGATGAGTTGATCCATCCAAGATTTACCTGTGGAGTCTTATTCATTGAATAGCATTGCACAAGCACATCCAAGATGGACTGAGTTGTCCTGATATGGGTGAAAAGGCATTTGATTTTTACAAACCAGTCCAAACACATTTTTGGACAAGTCTAATAATCAATGCAAGACGAAGCACTGGGAACACCATCAGATCAGCACCGTATAAAATAAACAAATACTTATTAAAATCACGCTGGGTGAAAAAATAGTCATGTCCAATAAAAGCACAACCTCTAGAAGCCAAAAAGCTTGGCGCATGCAAATTCCAAACTACATCACAACATTGGTAATAAAAGTCTATGATAAGTCCCGGGAATCCAGGAGCTGTTATGCCAACTCCTAGTCAACGCACCAGCGCACTGCCAGTCTTTGTGAAAAAAAAAAAAAAAAAAAAAAAAAAACTTTGCCAATTAATATTGAAATTACTTTCTGGAGTGTGTGTATCTATCTATTGTTTTTCTTCATTACCCTCTTCCCACCTGGGATCACTGCACTGCAGTTTGATTGACAGGTCTGTTTAGCTCCACACTGCTTTCTCACTCTGCCCCCTATTGGCCAACTTATTAAACACACTCTGGAAATCATACCTGTATAGTCACCTGTCTCTGCGGGCACTCAGGGGCTGCTTCAGTGTTCAGTATACGGTCCTTCATTTCCAATCTTGCCGATCCATGGAAGAGCTGGACCTGATCGGGTAGTCAGTATTGCTCTTATGAGGCTCAGCCAACCAGCTCCCCCATGCACTGAAAGTCTGATTAGGTTCTCTCTGTCTTCAACACACAGATGCCATGCAGGAGGAGCCTGTCGATTCTCAGCCAGCATTGTCTTTCCCCTATGAGGAATAAGGATAACACTGGCACTGGGGGCTCCCCTCCTCCTTTAGTGTTTGTTTCTACTGAACTCAACACTTGAAAAAAAATAGAGAAGTTTTCATGTGCAGTCCAACAGCATGAACATACATATTCATTCTTGAAATAACCTGTCTGACATTAGTAACAAGTAAATCATTTCCCTGGTAGGATCCCCTAACAATCAGATTAAAATATGTCACCCTGTATAACTGTCTACATTTATTTGCATTAAAGTGGCTCTGTCATGCCGAACTTACTTTTCTTTAATTGATTGCTCTTCTCTCCCTCTGTCAGTATCTGTTCTTCATGTCTTCCTGTCTACTCTAGTTTTCTTTAAAACATAAGACAAAGTAGGGACTATTCATCTAATGGATGATTCCTACGCTTGACCAGCTTTGACCAGCGGAGGAACAAAGTGTGCTCCGTTTCCTGTGATCACAGCAATTTTCCCACAATTTTCTCACCTTTGATCCGTGATCTTGCAATGCTTCCTGTCAGTATTCTGAATGTCCTGTCACTTAGACAGAGCGCCGGCAAAACTACAGAATTTCGTTGGTAGTCTCTCTTACCTGTCAGTCTCTTAATTTACCTATCAGAGCACTCAGATTGGTTGGCTTAAACCAACCAACCAGAGTGTTCTGAGCCTAATTGCAGGGCGTGGGAGGGCTTTATAAGCCTTTCCCCACCCTGTGGAGCTCATTCTGCTCCGTGCCCTCCATGGGTGAAGATGGATTACTTTTTTAGCGTTGTGTTTTTTTTTTTTTGCGCTCAAGTTTTTTATTTTATTTTCATAGTTCGACGGGTATTATGGATTTTTATTTGTCCTTTTTTGGGGCTGAAAAAAAGATTTTAGTAAAAAGAAGACATCAAATGGTGAGTTATTTTTTATTTACAGGGATTTAGTTTTATTGTTCCCTCCTCACTATTTTTAGGGTGAGGGGGGTAGGTAGGTCTTTATTGGGGACCCCCAGTCACTTGGGTATTAGTATTAAACTTAGCCCCATGGGTTGCGGCAGGGTGGAGGACAATAGGTCTCCCCCCTTATTTTAATTTAGGGCCCTCACCCACCGCTCAGGGGTTGAGGGGCCTTGGGGTAGGACAATAGGTCCCCCTTATTGTTATTTAGGGCCCCCACCAGCCGCTCATGGGTGGAGGCTGGGGAGTAGGACAATAGGTCCCCCCCATTATTTTTATTTAGGGCCCCCACCCGCCACTCAGGGGTGGAGGCTGGGTGGGGCAATAGGTCCCCCCCCAATTGTTATTTAGGGCCCCCACACCCTGCTCAGGGGTGAGGGTCAGGTGGGAGGACAATAGGTCTACTCACACAAAGATGGCGGTGCCCAGGATCTAGGTCCGGGCACAAAATAAAGATGCAAACGTAGGTAATATGGGGGGCTCAGGGTCATTTGGGGGTGACTAGGGGGACATTTAGATGTAGTGGAGTTGGGAGGGGGGTTAAAAAATAATGGGATTCAGCCATGACAGTGCCGCTTTAAGTGTAGCTGCTTTAACACAGAATAGTAGGAGTCAACATATAGATTTTTTTAACATACTCAATACAGCAGTTTCAAATGTGATAAAAAAATCTTCTAATGATCTCTGTATATTGCATTATATTTATTAATGAAAATAGTACTTGATTAATGTTTAAATGTACAAATATATAGAAAGAGAGACACACATACCAGAAAAAGCTTATATCTAAGGCAGATCACTGAATTTACTAGTCATTACACACAATCCCTATAGATACATGACAGGTGTATAGTCGCCATATGGGCAGTCGTAACCTAGGACAAAAACCCCACATCCCTAACCCAATAAGACGCTGACACTAGGGTATATGGGTAAAATTGTCCACAGCTTTTATTAACCATTATAACCATTTGTTTAATAATAAGTTATCATCAATAATAACAATCATAAATATAATAATAATTTAACATATAAATATGGGTCATTGCCCCCATACTCCGCCCTCGCAACCGCATCCTTCTTTTAATATAACGGGCAATGACCCCCAACATACCAACACATAAATATCTTTAACAATTTTCAACCTTATTCCAACATAACCATTTAAGTGCCAACCATAAATAACCACGGTAGGGGTATACCCGGATACCCCTACCCCACCAGGTTCTGAGCCACCTCCAGGACTCGAAACCTACCAACCACCAGTGACCACAATTTCCATGTCCGTGACGTTCCTCATGGGAGCCTATTTCCTCCTCCTCGGCTCCCTAACCCGCCGCTGTGACAAAACGGGAAACCATTAGTGATCTTAAAAACCCAAGGGAGGGTGGGCGGGACAAACTCGGCTAGGTAAGAAATTAATGTGCTCTGCCTAAAATGGCTGCCTATTTAAGTAGACCAGCCCTATTACCCACAACCCCCCAGTCCTGGCCGGCTCCTCCTAAGCCCGCCTCCTAACCCCTGTCAAGGCCCTCCTCCGCTAAGCTGCGCTTTGGCTCCTTGGGGCTACATGACAGGTGTATAGTCGCCATATGGGCAGTCGTAACCTAGGACAAAAACCCCACATCCCTAACCCAATAAGACGCTGACACTAGGGTATATGGGTAAAATTGTCCACAGCTTTTTATTAACCATTATAACCATTTGTTTAATAATAAGTTATCATCAATAATAACAATCATAAATATAATAATAATTTAACATATAAATATGGGTCATTGCCCCCATACTCCGCCCTCGCAACCGCATCCTTCTTTTAATATAACGGGCAATGACCCCCAACATACCAACACATAAATATCTTTAACAATTTTCAACCTTATTCCAACATAACCATTTAAGTGCCAACCATAAATAACCACGGTAGTGGTATACCCGGATACCCCTACCCCACCAGGTTCTGAGCCACCTCCAGGACTCGAAACCTACCAACCACCAGTGACCACAATTTCCATGTCCGTGACGTTCCTCATGGGAGCCTATTTCCTCCTCCTCGGCTCCCTAACCCGCCACGGACTCAGACCTTGACCCCTTAAGCTGTCTGAGCTCCCCCACCCCGGAGAAAGAGTGCCCTTTGCATCCCCTCCTGCAGCCCCAGGTTCAGCAGGTCCCAGCCCACAGCTGACAGGTGAGCGCCGTCCGGGCGATAGTACCCTGGCAAACCACCTTCCAGTTCCACGTGTCTCACCACAACTCCCCCCAACTTCCTCACGAAGCTAGCCATCAAACTATTAACTTTGCCCCTGCATCTATCCAAAGCCGCGTAGTCCCGGGCGTGCCTCCAGCGCAGCCGCGGGACCATTTCCGACCATACCAACATGACCCCGGGAAGAAGATCAACCAGCCTGTTAAGGTCCTGCTTCATCCACTTTACTAGCCTCCGCTGCGGAATGAGGCCCAAGTCGTTGCCCCCCGCATGTAGTACCAACATGTCGGGCCTTACCCCGCTTGCCACCTTCCGCAACACCACCCCGCATATATCCCTCCAGCAATATCCCCTGTACCCAAGCCATTGTATTGTCAACTGGTCCTTTGGAAAGCCCAGCTGCTGGCCTTTCGCTCGAGCTGCAGCCCTCCTGGCGGCCCAGAAGACGAAGGAATGGTCCACGATCCAAGCAACACGACCTGGGGAAGGAGGAAAAGAACAGTATAAATACCCCCCGGGCCCAACAGAGTGCCCCCTCCCCCCACTAGCGCCCTAGCTAGCACTCCAATAAGCCTAAACGAATATAAGAGCGAAACCTGACAGACTCCCATCTCCCAATCCTCTTGACCAGGTCGTCCCCCAATCCCAGGCGCGCAGCCTCTGTGGCTGCTCCGATGCGAAATGAGTGGGTGCCGTAGGCGCTCGCACTCAACCCCAGCCGTACCAAGCCCCTCCTGGAAAACTTTAGTGAATTGGAAGTGGGATAGCGACGAGCCGTCCGCATGCACCAAGAACGACCCGTCCACTATCGGCCTCCGATCCAAGTAGTGCACCACCGCAGCCACTGGACACAAGGTCGAAACCGGCAGGGGGCCCAGGGTCACGTCCCTGCCTGCCCCTTTCATGTCAATTTTAGACCTGGCCAGGTGCACCACCAACTTTCCCTCAAGTACGCGAACCCCCGCTGCCTGTATGCCCCCTGATGCTGACCGTGAGGCACTCACCAACTCACCAATCCTGAAGGCCCCGAAAAAGGCCAGGAGGAATGCCGCCGTAAACAGAGCCACTTCAAACCCATCGAAGCAGATGTCAGGCAAGGCCCGAATCAGACCCCCCAGCACCCGTACCGACACCGGGCGCCTAGTGTCCGGCACCCTACTTCCCCTTCGGTAGCCCTTAAGAGCCTGCCGTATAACAAAAGTTTTTGTAAGGTCCTCCCCCCCACGGAGCTTGAACCAAAAGGCCATTGCCGCCATGGTCCTGTCCACTACCGCCGGAGACGCACCGCTTGCCAACAAATGGAAGATGAACCACAGGAAGGCGTCCAGCGGCGGCTCCCCTGACGCTCGCCTCCCCAGCCCGTCCCAGGAACGCTCCCATGCACCCCAGACCTTACTGTAGGCGGCCCAGGTGGCCGGTGCGAGCAACGCTTTCACAAGTCCTCCAAGCATGACGCTCCTAACTGCCACATCTCATCCGGGCACGCCAGGCCCACGTCCAGCGCCTCCGGGGCCACCGTCCGGAACCTGGACCACTGAAAACGAGACAAAGCATCAGCCACCTCGTTCAGGTACCCTGGTACATGTCGCGCGCGAAAGACCACATTAAGGGACATGCACAGCAAGACAAATCGCCGCAATAACGCCACCACTGGCCTAGACGCTGCGGACAGGTTGTTAACCGCATGCACCACGGACATGTTGTCCGAGAAAAAGACCACTTTCCGGTCCCGCAAGCTAGCCCCCCACAAAGCCAACGCCACCACCAACGGGAACCAGAAAGGCCAAGTTACGCATAAGGGGGCTCTGCCCCCACGCCACCGGCCACTTTTCTGCGCACCATTGCCCGCCGAAGTAGGCCCCAAACCCCACGCTGCCCGACGCGTCAGTAAACAGCTCTAGCTCGGCTGTCGACACGCCTTCCCGTCGGAAGAACACCGTCCCGTTGAAATCCCTCAAGAAGGTGTCCCACACGCCCAAGTCAGCCCGCATGGACGAGGATACTCGTATGAAATGGTGTGGAGACCGGGCCCCAGCCGTAGCCGCTGACAAGCTGCGGCTAAACACCCTACCCATAGGGATCACCCGGCAGGCGAAGTTGAGCATCCCGATCAACGACTGCAGTTGCCGGAGCGTCACCTTACGCGCCTGCCTCACCTCACCCACTTTGGACCGTAGCGCCTCCAATTTGGACAGCGGCAGACGGCATTCCCCCAGCTCAGAATCGATCTCCAAACCCAAGAAGCTAAGGCACCCGGTCGGGCCCTCCGTCTTCTCCGCCGCTAGCGGCACCCCAAATCGGCCAGCCACCCATTCGATGGTCCTCAGCAGGTGCAGGCAAGCCGGGGAGCCAGCCGGCCCCACACAGAAAAAATCATCCAAGTAATGTACCACCGCCTTGTCCCCCGCCTCAACCCGCACCACCCATTCAAGAAAAGAACTAAACTTTTCGAAATAGGAGCAAGAAATGGAGCATCCCATGGGGAGGCACAAATCCACATAGTAGCCCCCTTCGAAAAGACACCCCAGCAGGTGATGACACGCTGGGTGGACAGGGAGCAGCCGGAAAGCCGCTTCAATGTCAACCTTTGCCATAAGAGCCCCACGCCCAGCCTTCTTCACCAGCTCGACCGCCTGGTCGAATGATGCATAAGAGACCGAGCACAGCTCCTTATCAATGTCATCGTTAACTGACCCGCCCTTAGGGTACGACAGGTGGTGAATGAGCCGAAACTTCCCCGTCTCCTTCTTAGGGACCACACCAAGAGGGGAGACCCGAAGGCCCTCCACCGGCGGTACCGGAAACGGCCCAGCCATCCTACCCAACATAACTTCCTTACCCAGCTTGTCCCATACCACCCCTGGAAATTCTGCCACCGATTTTAGATTACGCGGGTGCCCCATGCTCTCTCTAGCCTGGAACGGGATATAGAAACCCTGCCCGAACCCGGCCCTGAGGAGCTCGGCGTCCGCCCTATTACCGTAGCGGCTTAGCCATGGTTCCATCGCGTCTAGCCTCACTGGGGTTAGTCCCCTGGGCAGCGGAAGCCCCTCCACCGCCAACCGCGGACCCGGCTCCCGATCCCCCGGACTTACCTTTCTTGAAGCAGCGCTGCAGCCCATGTGCCCCCCCGCAGCCGGAGCCTTCATGCTTAAATCGTCAGGAAGCACCCCATTTGCATTGGCCTTCATTGAACAGCCAGCAGAGTCCCTTTTGCGAGGCGGCCGACGAGGCGGACTGTCCTTTCGCGCCAGCCGCATGCTGAAAGGGCTGCGCCTTCTGCGCCATCATCAGCTTCATCCAGAGAGGCAGGTCCATCTGGTCCCACCTCATACCCGGATTAGCCGCCAACCGCTGTCGGAACTGCTCGTCATACCGCCACCATGCCAGCCCGCCATAGGTGCGGTATGCCTCCCAAATCCCGTCCAAGTAGCAGAATAAGGAAGAGCAGACGCCCGGTGACTTTTCCCCTATCACGCTGGCCAAGACACAAAACGCCCTCAACCAGTTCCCAAAGGATTTCGGTATCTTGCAATACTTCTTCCGCTTCTCCTCTTCCTCCTTCTTCTCATCTTTTTTATCTTCCTCCTTGAGGTCAATAAATTCCTCCAAGGGAAGGAGAGAGAAGATCTCTAAGTACTCCCCCTTCCAGATCTTGTCTTTCACCTCCTGTTTAAGGTGGACCCCGAGCGGGCCGGCAAACGAGACGTATGCGTGCTGCCTTGCCGCATCCGACACCCCCCCAGTCAGTTCCGCCCGCTCGTTCCCAGCATCTCCAGGGCCGGGTGCGGCCCCTGCCTCTACACTGTTTGCCGGCGCCGCCGGGGGCCCCGCCCCAAGCCCACTAGCCGCTACCCCCTGCGCCCACACCTGCCCAACGCTCACCCCTGAACCACCCCCCGCCCCCAATGAGTGGAGCAGTGATTGTAGTGTTTGTATTAGCGTGTCTGAGTGCAATGATCCGTTGGACTCACCGGCCAAGCCCCCGGAACCGGAAGCGCTCGGGGCTGCGATGGGAACTGCTGTGCTTCCACGAAGGGCAACGTCCAAGTCCCGCCAACCGGGGAGCTCACCCGGTGCCTCCGGAACACTGATGAAGAGCGGCTCCGTGACCTGAAACGAGGAGAAGAAGTCCTGGGCAGGGTGCACTGTTCCCCAGCAGCCCTCCCGTCCCGACCCAGGGAGCGCCTGCCGACCACCAAGGCCTCCCGGCACCCGCTGTCCTGTCGCTGCTTCCCAGGGGCCACACCCCGCGGGCTACGACTCCTACCGACACCACCTAAAACCTGCCCCCGTCGACCATGCCTGGGGGACCCCCACCTACCTCCCGCGGACCCACTAGATGAAGATCGACGTCGCCGCCTCTCGAAATGCCTACCGGCCCTAGCGCACCTAACTGGGAAGGGACTCCCACTGCTAGACCCAGAACCCGACCTAACACTGGGCCGACCCCGCCTACGCCCCCCCCTCTCAGCCCCTGAACTACTAAGGGCCCCACCCTCCTCACCCCCACTGCGCCCTGAAAAACTGCCCCTACGATTCCCCCCCTAACCTCCACTACCCCCTGTCCAGCCCTCCTAACCAAACCCCCTGACCTACCAGAGGGAAGAGCCCTCTGCCTGCCCTCCTCCCCTACCTCCCCTTCTCCGGCCTCCCTACCACTGGACCCCTGTGCCACAACAGCCCGACCACCCCCTGCCACCTTCTGCCCTCGGCTAACCGGCCCCCCCTCCCCCACTACCAGTCTCTTAGGGGAAGCCCGACCCCCCTTTTCCCCTACAGCCTGGGCCCTGTCCTTCCCACGAGTACCCTTAACGCCAGCCACATCATGGGGGGCCTGCTGCTTCCGGCTCGCCAGGGGCCCTCTCCGGGCCGTCCTGCCCTGGGCCCCGTCCTTCCCGGCCTCCAGTGTAGTGGGTGCCCTCCCGGGCTGCATCCCAGACGGGCCAGGCCCTGGAGAGGGCCGTTCTTCAGCCGCACGCCTCCGCACGCCAGGTGCCACCCCACCCGGTCCGGGGTGCGCACCGTCAGCCTCTGCAGCCGCCACCCGCCGGGAAGCACCTCGCCTAGGCCCGGGCCGCGCCGCGGGAGGCGGGGCCTCAACCACGGGGTCCGCGGGCCTGCTGTACGTGCCGCTTCCGCCCGCGGCCTCCATTCCGCAGACACCTCCACCCTCCAGTCCCGATCCAGGACTCAGACGCCGCGGAGGCCTCCTGGCCCGTTGTGGCCTCTCTCCGCCGCCATCCCTCTCCGCCGCCGCCATCAGGATCTGGTCCAGTTGGGCCCGAACCCAGCCCGCGTCCTGTCGCAGCGCCGCCGTCCGGATTCCAGCCAGCAACCTCTCCACGTCTTCCATGGCCCTGCAGAGGAGACAAAAAGGGGAAAACCTTACCCAGCAAAGCAGTGAACACCAGGGTGCACACAAACTCGGCTAGGTAAGAAATGAATGTGCTCTGCCTAAAATGGCTGCCTATTTAAGTAGACCAGCCCTATTACCCACAACCCCCCAGTCCTGGCCGGCTCCTCCTAAGCCCGCCTCCTAACCCCTGTCAAGGCCCTCCTCCGCTAAGCTGCGCTTTGGCTCCTTGGGGCTACATAACATACATATCTCACATTAAAATGCACATCTTTTCTGATACCCTTATTCATGCAGGAACTAACCCTATTGATTTAATTTAAAATATATATATATATATTTTTCTCAGGAGGACTATCTGGGTAAAGGGCAGAGGAATAATGGCATGAAAAGTCTCACAAAGGTTCTATGATCCTTCTGTGATGCACGGTACTCTTAGCCAAACCTTATCGTGAGAGGCCGTTCTCCCTGAGAGTCCTGCTGGCATTTCTTCCATAACATAAATAATCATAACCTTTTTCAAAGGCAAGTTTATGTTTGGAATGGTATAATTCCATAGTTCACCAGCACGCGTACACCTTTTGTGACAGTGACATTGAAGATAAGGGCAGATGAATAGTGGAACAAGGTCCATTTATTTGTGCCAGTAGGAGATCGGGAGTAATGTCTCCAATATCTGGCTTTAGAGGTTAAAAAATCTCTCCGCCCGCACTGCCACCACAAATGAAAATATCATGCTCTCATGAAGCCTCTTCTTGGACAGGTTGGAGATTGATTTAGGAAATTATGAGAAAGTCTTACTGGATACTATCTCAATCTACATATATATTTTTTTTCCTTGATTGTAATGCAGATGGTTTGAATCTCATTAACAGCAATTTAAGTCTTCCCATTGTATAATAATACATTTTTTCTGGTATTACTATGTAACAATGTGGGATGTACTTAAATTATGCATTCTGTGAGTGATACAGTCTCTGAATGTACAAAATAACCAACTTTTGCCAATATTATGTCTTGCCAAATTCGAGGCACCATCTATATTGTAACTACTTATACGTCTTGCTTTTGTATTCCTTGATTGGACACTTTAACCTGGCTTTCACCCATTTTTGTTTGTATTATACTATGTAGATGATGCATTAAAATACATACAAACAATACATACAAACAATACATTAAATAAAAAAAAAGTTTATGTATAATCTTGCTCTTGTGAAATCAAGAAATGTATGAGGCTGACCCGTGTTTGGTTTTGCAGTCCTTTCTATATTAAGCATTTTGATTCTACAACTTGTTTTGACTATATTTTGAAGGCAGGGATTGGACTGTCCTATAACTTTGTTATTTGCAAATCACTTTTACTCATACCTATTTCTTCATTATGTTTCGATTTGCCCTCTTCTTTAACATCTCTTTATTTTTACTGCTGTGCAGAAATAGTTGTAGTCAAAATCACATCTATTCTCTTCATTTGAGAAAAAATATTACTTTAAATTACAATAGGCATTTCTGTCCACCTGAAATATTTCTTGCAGTTTTTTTTTTCTTTCAAGAACTGTTAAAACACAAAGTATAATGTGTGAAGTTTGAATCATGTCAAAATAATAGTGTTTGGAGAAAAGTCAGAGAGTAACAATCTGTTAACGTGACACAGTTTTACATGTGCTGTTTTTCTATTGAATCCAACCTCCTATACAGAATAGTGATTTAAAGTGTATTAAAAATGCAACAACTTGACATGAGTAAAAGGCTATTTTTTTAGAAGTTGTCTCAAAGTGACAGTGGTTATTTTACTTCAAACTGGTTGCCCAAATAGGCAGGAGATAGCATAGCAAATGTTAGAGAAATTGCCCATTGTCAGTTCCATCCACCCATTCGTCCGTCCATCCGTCTGTCGGGCCATTTGTTCATCCATCCTTTAATCCATCCATCCACTTTTCTGTCCGTGTAGAAACATATATTCAAAAAGTCAACACACTGCAAAAAAAAAAGGAAAATTGGACAAATTTCAAAGATAAAGATAAGGTTTCATTGTTCCTGCTTTAATTGGTAAACGTTGAAAATGTATTATGTAATACTGATCACATGATACATTTTCAACAAATCAAATAGAGAAAGTCAGATGATAGGTGGGGAAAAAAGGGACTGAGTAACATGTAAAAGGGACACACCAAGCACTAATTATCGTATTATTGTTATTTCTAAAAAAAAAAGCACCAGCATCCTCCAGAGCAGACCTAGACCAGCAAAGGATTTGAAGAAGATGTAAAAAGTTATGCATGGACAAAATGCTATTTACAATATCTTTACCTTCAAGTAATTTATAACCTGGATGGGTTGCCAGTCACGAGAGACAGACTGCTGATGGTTGGTTGTGTAACAAACAGGACAGGGTGCGCAGTGGACTGAGAGTAGTGCGTTTTCAATAACTGCTGCTGCTGGATAGGGATAAAGTGAGTGAAGCAAGGATAGGGACAAAGTGAGATTATTGTTGGTTCTAACTTTATCGTTTTTGGGGTGACTTTGTAAAATGGGTGATTAAAAGAAAGAGGAAGATCTAATCAGAACATAGAGTGTTTAATCTGAAGTGGACAAATAGATACATGCTTATTTACACTAGAGACAAAATACTGTGCCTTGTTTGCAGAAAAGTAATAGTAATATGGTCTTCATAGTCATTTTCAATTTAAAATGTTGAGACGTTTGTTGGTTGAGCCATGGAAAAGTATTGCAATGTTTTGTTGCTCTCAATGAAAACTTTCCCAGAGCTGCACAATGAAGTTTGGAATAATGTCCTGTATTTTTTATGTGACATGTTTTTTAGACATGTGCAATTCGTTTCGTTCCGAATGTACATTCGTAAAAATTTCACGCCAATTGAATGCTTACGAATGGCCCGAAGTTCCCGAGGTTCCGAAGCGCCGAAGCTCCGAAGTGACGAAGGTCGGTAGTTCGGAAGTGCTGAAGCGCCGAAGCTCCAAGTGCAGAAGTGCCAAAGTGATTTGTATTTCTGGCAAAACAAGAGAGAGGGAGGGAAATTTACGTAAATGATGACAGGAATCTTGACCAATAAGCTAATTCCTTTTGTGCAATGTAATGTTTGCCTGCCCAATCCGGTTTCACTATTCACTGTCCAATTAAATGAGCAACTGTTTGTGATTGATGTTAGAGGACAGCCAATTAAATGTGATTTTGTCACTGGCACTTGGCCAATAAAGGCACACAGAGTCATTGAGGTAGGATAGTATATAAATCAAGCTGTCGGGGTGTTGGCATTAATGTGACCAGACTAATTGTGATAGCACAAAAGGCTGAGAGAGATACATTACATTTATTGTACTTTACTTGTTGCAAACTTGGGGAGCCACATTGCTTTTAAGTGTGTGTTTCAGGGAGAAAGAGAGAGAAAGAGTTTTGTCTTTTCTTTTCTTCTGCATTTTTGTTTCTTTTTTGGAAGGGGGGAGTGAGAGAGTGTGTGGCTGTGCAAACCAGGTAGTTTGATTGCCAGGGTGTCTCTCTGCTGCACTGTGACTTTACTGCAGTGATTCATTTTGCGTACCAGCCACCAGCTGTCTTTCTCTCACTTGTTTGTTCACACACAAATTGCTTTCTCTCTGCTCTCACACTCCACTCTCACACTCTGCTCACTCTCTGCTCTCACACTCTGCTCACTCTCTGCTTACTATCTGCTCCTAAACTCTCCACAAAGATGATGTCACAGGGGTGGGATTATATAGTATGCAGAAGTGTTGCATGCTGGTAGTGTTCCCTGATTGGCTGCTTTATCTGTGCAGTAAAAATATAATTTTGTAAATTGTATATATACTAAACTAACACTACTAATTATTAACTAAACCCAGACCACTTCTTTAAGATTAATTGGTCTGGGTGCTGCTGTGTTCCACTATGCAATGTAAAACATTGCTGTTTAAGAAAAAAAACACAAATGTTTATTTTTCAAAACGAATGACATGCCAAACTGCCAAATACCCAAAATATATGCCCAAATGCTGCATGCCCGAATGCCGAATGTCCAAACCGAATGCCATTCAGCAGTTCTGAAGTGCCGAAACAAACCGAATGCCATTGGACAAATTGCAGACGCAAACTGAATTATTTTATTACTTACCCGAATTTCCAAACTTTACCAAATGTATTGCCCATGCACATCCCTAATGTTTTTCAAATTCTTTTAGTAGTAAAGGCTTTCAAATTAAACTGAGGTTATTCGGAAGCCAACTGTCAAAAGGAAAAATGTGCCACTTTGCTATGTATCTGAACAATATTCTGTTGTGCAAGCATGCTGAGTTAGGTAGGAGAAAAATATTCAAACAACATTAACCTTTTGATCCAGGAGTTTGACAGAAGGCTGACAGTGTCCTAAGAAGTGTCCTAAGAAGATGGCATTACATTTAAGTTAATTGAAGATCCTTTCTCTGTGAATCCACATTCATATATTGGTATGTATATCCATACATCCACAGAAACTCTCTGTACATTTGCAAATAGAGGTTATTTAATTTCAATGCTCAACAGTTTATTGAAATCAACACAGAGAAACCAGCCTTCAAGACATCTACAAGAGTTTGGACAATGAAAAATTAAAAAAATACATCATATTCAGGAGTACCTACATTTGTGAACCTCCATTATGAACTTGAATACAAACAAGGTGATGAACACTTGGAAGACATTTTGAAAAATGATTCAGGAGTAGGATTAACTAATTGCTGACAAGTTGTGTAATATAAGCGCTACGGAATCTGTTGGCGCTATATAAATGGCAATAATAATAATAATGTCCCACTAACGGTCATAAAATCTGAAAAATGTATTCAAACTTATACTGCTTAGCAAAGTAATATGTATAATGTGGTTTATTTGCAAAATAGTTTAATCATTAATTATACCTTTAATTGGAAAGTGAGCTGCTAAAACCCCATCTTCGACCCAAAGAAGTTTAGTCTATTTTAATTTTGGCCCCTACTTACTGCTCCAGATTGTAGTACAATGGTAATCTACATTTGACTAGTAACAACAAGATGTGTTGACAACCCAGAAAGCTTGGATGTGCTTACAATCTGAATTGTCCAGCAATGCAGGGGTTAAAAAACACAGCTTGAGTAAATACATTTTATTGTGAAGTACCTTTCTATAGGAGGTAACCCGATAGTTAACCCATAACTTTTTCAATTTTCTTACTGTAATTTTCTTACTGTTAAGGACCAGGGCTGTTTTTACATTTCTGCGGTGTTTATGTTTAGCTGTAATTTTCCTCTTACTCATTTACTGTACCCACAAATATTATATCTTGTGTTTTTTTTCAATTCATTTATTTATTATTTTTATTTTATATATCATATATAACATAATTGTAAGTGTATTTTAACCCCTTAAGGACAGAGCTTCAGAAGCTTGACTTACGCTTAATGACACAAGCAATTTTTGCATTTTCTTGCTGTTTGCGTTCAACTGCAATTTGCATCTCTCTCATTTATTGCACCGACACATATTATATACTGTTTTTTAAAGGACAGAAAGGGCTTTAATTTGATATAAGATATAAATATATAAATGCTTACTTATTATAAAAAAAATACAGAAAAATGCAAAAAAAATGAAAAATATTGTTTTTTTTTACAGTTTTTGCAATCATAATGTGTGCATAATTAGTGCAGGTTAAGGAAAGTAATTAAAAATAAATTCATTTATTTGTTCTGATTTACAGAATATATAATGTGTCTGGGATTTTAAGTTTTTTTTGGTAGTTACAGGTCACAAAGCACAAGGAGTAAAATAAAATTTTAATATGGAGCGATTTTAGAATTTGGTATGTTTGTCTTGTAAGCCTAATAGCCATAAAATAAAACAAAATTGCCACACAAAAGTATATATTTATATAAAGTAGACATCACAGGCTATTTACCTAAGGTTGTTTTGACACTTTCTACGTAGCCATTTTACCGCCAACCTCTGCTAAATATTGGAGTAAAATTGTGTTTTTGGGGGGTTTTCGCACACAAACGTATAACAAAGAACTTCTCATGTGTATTTTGTAAAGTTGTTGTGTGCTATTCCTGTACAAAGTTTTATTATGTGTTCAGTTACTTCTGCTGAGTACAACGGTACCCCCATTGTATGTCTTTGGCACTATTTTGTGAAGCTACAGTGCCATATAGGAGACCTGTCCTTTTCAGTATTCACAGTAGAATTTTGAGAGACGGATATAATGAGCCTATGCTTCCATTTGGGGTATTATAACAGTTTGACTGTTCAAAAACCCCCACAAAGGCCTACCATTTGTAAAAGTAGACACTCCAGGGTATCTCATAAGGTGCATATTGTGCCTTAACATGCCCCCATTTTTTTACCATTACATGCCAAAGTATGTGGTAAAAAATAATTGTGTGCATTTTTTACATACGGATTGCATTTTTGCTGGGCATTTTGTATATTTCATATGTGCCACTAAGTTCAAACCCCCCAAATTATGCTCAGCTAAGTCTTCTGAGTAAAAGGACACCCCCATTGTATGTCTATGGCACTATTTCGTGAAGCTACAGTGCCATACAGGAGACCTGTCCTTTTCAGTATTCACAGTAGAATTTTGAGAGACGGATTTAATGAGCCTATGCTTCCATTTGGGGTATTATAACAGTTTGACTGTTCAAAAACCCCCACAAAGGCCTACCATTTGTAAAAGTAGACACTCCAGGGTATCTCATAAGGTGCATATTGTGCCTTAACATGCCCCCATTTTTTTACCATTACATGCCAAAGTATGTGGTAAAAAATAATTTTGTGCATTTTTTACATACGGATTGCATTTTTGCTGGGCATTTTGTATATTTCATATGTGCCACTAAGTTCAAACCCCCCAAATTATGCTCAGCTAAGTCTTCTGAGTAAAAGGACACCCCCATTGTATGTCTATGGCACTATTTCGTGAAGCTACAGTGCCATACAGGAGACCTGTCTTTTTCAGTATTCACAGTTGAATTTTGAGAGACGGATTTAATGAGCCTATGCTTCTATTTGGGGTATTATAACAGTTTGACTGTTCAAAAAAAAACCCACAAAGGCCTACCATTTGTAAAAGTAGACACTCCAGGGTATATCATAAGGTGCATATTGTGCCTTAGCATGCCCCCATTTATTCACCAATATATGCCAAAGTATGTGGTAAAAAATAATTTTGTGCATTTTTTGACATACGGATTGCATTTTTGCTGGGCATTTTGTATATTTCATATGTGCCACTAAGTTCAAAACCTTCAAATTATGCTCAGCTAAGTCTTCTGAGTAAAAAGACATCCCCAATGAATGTCTTTGGCACTATTTTGTGAAGCTACAGTGGCATATTGGAGACCAAGCCATATCAGTTTTTACAGAACTTTGAATTTTGACGCTGGACCTATGTGCAATTTCCAAGCATCTTCGTAAGTTTTAAATTCAAACTACCCCACAAAGGCCTACCATTTCTTAAAGTAGACACCCCAGGGTATTTCAAAAGGCATATTTTGAACCTTAGCGTGGGATAATTTTTCCGCTAGCTTGTACCAGGTGTAGTGGTAATAAGCGTTTTTTCTGCCTTTTTGACACACAAAGTGAGTTTGCACAGTATATTTTGCAAACCTTATGTGTACCACCACTCTATAATACTTTATATGTTGCTCAGCTATGTCGGCTGAGTACAAAAATACCCCCGTATGTACCTTTGCCAGGTATATGTGGACATCGGAGGGGCACATTTGGGACACAGCCATTCCATTTTTTTTCAAACTTTACATTTTTACGCTGTGCCCATGTCCCATTTTAGAGTATTTTACCAGGCTATATAATCCAAATACCCCATAAAGCCATACCATTTCTTAAAGAAGACATCCCAGGGTATTTCAAAAGGCATATTTTGAAAATTAGTGTGGGATAATTTTTCCGCTAGCTTGTACCAGGTGTAGTGGTAATAAGCGTTTTTTCTGCCTTTTTGACACACAAAGTGAGTTTGCACAGTATATTTTGCAAACATTTTGTGTACCACCACTCTATAATACTTTATATGTTGCTCAGCTATGTCGGCTGAGTACAAAAATACCCCCGTATGTACCTTTGCCAGGTATATGTGGACATCGGAGGGGCACATTTGGGACACAGCCATTCCATTTTTTTCAAACTTTAAATTTTTACGCTGTGCCCATGTCCCATTTTAGAGTATTTTACCAGGCTATATAATCCAAATACCCCATAAAGCCATGCCATTTCTTAAAGAAGACATCCCAGGGTATTTCAAAAGGCATATTTTGAACCTTAGCGTGGGATCATTTTTCCGCTAGCTTGTACCAGGTGTAGTGGTAATGAGCGTTATTAAATGTATTTTTTTACTTTTTAAAACTTTTTTTACTTTTTAAAACTATTTTTTAAACTTTTGTTTTGCTTATTCATTTTTTTAAAGTTTCCTAAACTTTCGTAAAACTTTTTTTTACAGGTTTAACATTTTTCTAAGCTTTTTCTTTTACCGTTAACCCCTAACTAGCAGTAAGCAGCACTAACAGTAAATTCCCCATTTTCCCATAACTCCCACCCACCCCAGCTAGCAACATATTTAATTATACAATATTTAAATTAGTTAATTAAATTAATTTAACCCCTGAGGGTTAAAAAATAAATAAAAGTTAATCGTCAGAGGTTAAAAAAAAATTAGATCACAGTATAATACTGTGATCTGTATTTTGATCACTGTAGGCAGTGATAGACTGGCAGGCAAGGGGTTAATTTTTATTTGGACTGGGTAAAGGGTTTATTTTTTTTTATTTTTTACTTAAACGTTATTAAAACTTTTTTTTACTTAATTTTTTAACTTTTTAAAGCTTATTTTAAAACTTTTTTTAACGTTAACCCCTAGTTAGCCTAACACTAAATCCCCCAATTCCCCACTAACTTCCACCCTCCCCAGCTAGCTAAATTTATAATTTTAAAATATTTAAATTAATTAATAAAATAAATTTAACCCCTGAGGGTTAAAAAAAAAAAGAATTAACCCTCAGGGGTTAAAAAAAAAATCAGATCATATTAAAATGTAATCCCTGCCAATTGATCACTGTAGTCAGTGATCAATTGGCAGGGAAGGGGTTAATTTTTTTATTAATATGGGTAAAGGGGGGGGTGGGATTTTAATTTAACTTTTTTTTTTAACACCAGGGGGCAGGATCAGTGAAGATCCGTCTCCCTGCACTTCACACTGAACCCGGAAGTGCAGGGAGGCGGAGGTGAGTATACACAGCACATGTGCCCGCTCTGGCATGCTGTCAGAGCGGGCACATGTACTCTGACAGCCCGATCCGGTGCTCCCGGTCTGCCTCTAATGCAGAGGCAGACCGGAGCACCATTAACCCCGCGATCGCCGCGATTGCGGCGATCTGGGGTTAATTTTACCGCGTGATGGACGAGGTCCGTCACCCGTCGTTAAGGGCATCCCCAGGATGACGGACCTCGTCCGTCACCCGTCGTGAAGGGGTTAATATTAATATATGCACACACACACACATATATATATATATATATATATATATATATATATATATATATAGCACTTTCTTACCTGAAGGGGATAACCCACTCTTGCATGGTTTAACCCCGTAGACTGCTTCGAGCACCAGATCTCCCATTCCCCAGTGGCAGCCGTGTTCTTCAATGGACTTTAAGGAAGTTTGGCGTACAGCAGGGGCGCCGCTGATTGGCTAGAAATATCAGCTGGTGCCCTAAACCAGTCAGTAGCTCCCCATTCTAAAAAAAGGTACATACCCATAGAGAAGCATTTGGGTTACATCTATTCATTCCAATTCCTTTCATGTAGAAGCATTATCCTACTGTTTCTCCATGATAAGTTTTAGCTGCATTCGATTTCATTAGGCCGGTCACAAGGCCTTCAGAAAGCTTAGTCTGCAAGGGAGGAAATTACTGTAGTGCCTGACAGATTGACAGCAACTAGAGGCATTCTTGAGGCAATTTGTCTAAAAACACATTGCTTTACATTACCAGAGTAAAGTGACTGCGTCTAGGCACCAGGAACAAAACATTAAGATGTATTGGTTTTGGTGCTCCGCATGTCCATATATGAATATATCTATTCCTAGGTCCATGCTGGAGAAGATGTGCCTGTAGCAAGGGTGATACATGAGGACAATTGGCATTTTTATTTATTTTACCCCCGTCTATTACATGCTTATTCAGTCCGACCACTGACGCGTTTTAGCAATCCATTTACCATGAAAAAGCTGATCCTGAAATTCATTATAAAGATAATGCTTTGAAAAAAAAATTGTAAGGATAATAATGAACACAACTATTATAAAGTCTCACCTCTGACACTGATGCATTCCCTGTCGGATTACAATTACTATAAAGGAACAAATCTTCTGAAAATTAGTAACTCTTACATTAGTAAATGTAATTATTTAAAAAATAGCAACTAGATGTAATGGAAACTAAATGAAACAAAACAATTCTCCGCTATGTAAGACTGTGCATAAATGAAATGGATATAGTGCAACATATAAATGACAGATTCCATTTAAAGGTAAATATATTTTTCTCCGAACCAATCTCATTCACCTTTTTTATTACAGCAATTTGGCAGCACTTAGCTCTGCAAGCGTGTTTCTTTTTCTGCAAAATACCTGCATTTTGCCTTAAAAAAAAGAACTATTCACTTTGGCATCAATACATGAATGGGCAGTTTGGAGTGTAATTTACGTACTACCACAATCTTTTATTCTGCTTTATACAAAGCTAGACTGCTGCTCCTGAATACGTAGGGCAAGAGTTTGAGAGAAAAACCGAGAACTGGAGGCAGTTATCTGGGCGACGGGTGATGAATAGCGCTTTCTGTGTAGTTTTTCACTAGAATTGGAGAATTTAGAAGAGTGTTTAATGTAAAATAGCCAAATTAGAAGACACTCATCGATTTTCTTACTTGTACATCTGGTTCTAAAATGTACAGTTTTCTTCCAGTTTAGTGGATACCCTTAGAATGTAAGCTCGTCTGAGCAGGGCCCTCCGTTCCTGTGCGTCCAACTCGTCTTGATGCAAATATGTGTCTGTTAGTCTGCTTATTGTACAGTAATACAGAATATATGTGTGCTTTATAAATAATAGCAAAAAGTAATCATAATAATAATAAGTAATAATAATGAAAAAAAAATTAAAAATGTGTTTTGCTACAGGTGCAAATATGTAACAGAGCATGCTAGCAAAAGTACACCACTGGCCAATAAAACAGGGCACTAGAAACCATTAGAAGATAGTCTGAATCCATTATCAATGTGCTGTACAATACTATCGTGTGAAATTTAAATATATGAATAAAAAATAAGCACCAATGGAATGACAATAGTTAATTAGCAGCAATAACCACTAGGGTGACTTCTTTTCAAATGTAACTAGGTTAAGAAAGCACTACAAGTTAGAATAGGTGCACTTTAAATACATGTAAAATCAATGAAATGATATGTCTGTTCAGATTATAATTAATTATGTTTTGCTGAGTGATACATGTAAATAAAATAAAGGATAATGTAGTGCTGTGATATACACAAATAATAAAATATGCTATAATATAACACGGAGGTGTCACAGAATATAAACTGTACGCCTCGCTATAAATAAGAATCCCACATAGCTTTAATTCACAATATATTTAGTTGTCAAGTTTAAATATCTCCATATAAGAAGATGTAATACCCACTAAGGGATTTATTCACTAAATACCGAACTGGAGAGAATTGAAAACCAAATTGGAAAATGTAGACTAAATAGCCAAGCTGTGTAAGTGCATGCAGATTAGCCTTGTCATCATACTCCCGGGGGGCAGTAAAAGCTACATAATTAAACCCTAACATGTAAAAAAGACACTTTAAAGCCACGTCATTGCTATCCCAATTCCCTTTCATTACACTGCGATGGCCATTAAAGTGTAAGCTCACCTGCCAATGTCAAGGCAAATCTTTAAGGTTACCCTATGCTATCAATTTACCTTGCAAATAATACACTGTGGCTATAGGTTAGTTAGAAGATATATATATATATATATATATATATATATATATTTTTTTTTTTTTATATATTATTATTTTTTTAATCAACTATTTTAGCCAAAATGCCATTCTCCAGCAGCTATAATTTATTGTTTTAGCATTGAATCCCTGATTTATTTCATCACCTGCCCTGAGCCTCTCCAGGGCTGATCAACAACATGAACAACAACCAAACCAAATTCTTTCAGTAATAAAATAAAATTCTATTCATACTTACTGTAATGGTCGTTAACGAGCTATTTTCCATTGCAGCATAATTTATGGGTTAGCCCCGCCTATCAGGTGTCAGGGCAGGATCTAAAGGAATTCATTAAATAATTAACCTAACATGTAAGCTGTAACGAGAATATACCCCTACACGCAGGATCCAGCTAAACAGAAGGCAGAACAGAGGAGAGATACGTCTACCGGACCTTAGAATGGCCGGACTCGACGTATATAGGAGAAGTACAGAGTCAGGAACAATCCGAGGTCAAGGGCACAAAGAGACAGCGTAAACGAGGACAAGCCGGGGTCTGGTACACAGGAAACAGCAAGCCGGCAAACAGAACAGACAAGGATAAAGCGAAAACGAAGTCAGAATACAAAGCCAAGGTCAAGTACGGAGGAACACAACTGAACACAACTGAACACAAGAAGCGCTAAAGGGAACTGTAGCAGAAACCACGATAGGGCAAGGAACTAAGGGAAAAGGGTAAGTATAAATAGGTTCAAAACTAATGTGATTGGCTCCTGTCACTTCCACACCCCCTTAAGGTAAGTGTATGGGGTGTGTGGGATGACAGGGGCCAATGGGAGCCTTTTGGCAATTTAGGCTCCCACTGTCTCTTTAAGAGCGCGCCCGAGACTCGCGGTGCGCTCTTAGATTCAGGCGGGACATGTGACCGCATCTCGCAGTCACTGCCCGCCTTCCTGTCTGAAGCGTCGGATGAGCCGCTTTTGCTGGAAGAATCATGAGTGGCGTTATTCCGAGCAAATTCAGCCCAAGGAAGCAGGTCAGACCAATTGTCCTGATGGTGAGACACAAAACAACGGAGGTACTGCTCCAGAGACTGGTTGGCACGTTCAGCAGATCCATTAGACTGGGGATGGTAAGCGGAAGAAAACGAGAGAGAAATACCCATTTCTGTACAAAAGGCCTTCCAGAACCTGGAAATAAATTGGCTACCCCTATCGGACACAATAGATAAGGGAATGCCATGTTACCGAAACACTTCTCTAGCGAAGATAAGGGCCAGTTCCTTGGATGTGGGCAACTTGCGAAGAGACACAAAGTGAGCCATTTTGGAAAACCGGTCAACTATCATCAGGATGACTGTGTTACCATTCGAAGGGGGTAATTCAACAATAAAATCCATAGATAGGTTGGACCAAGGTCTCTCGGGAACGGGTAACGGATGCAACAGCCCACAAGGAACTCTACGAGAGGATTTCATACAGGCACAAGTAGTACAAGCACTTATATAGTCAGTGACATCCTTTCGTAAGGAATCCCACCAAAAATACCGAGAAACAGCTGACACTGTTTTGGAAATACCAGGATGTCCAGCAGTCTTAGTATCGTGATATAGTGACAGAATATCCCGTCTCTCGGGAACGTCAACAAACAATTTATTATTAGGCCTCTCGCTAGGTGCCATGCTTTGTTTCGCTTGTATGGCCTGCAATAGGGACGAGGAAATAGATAATACAGTAGTTGCTATTATCCTGTCTGGGGGAATGACAGGAGTAACATCAATCTCCTGTTTGTCAATAGTTTCAAACTGTCTGGACAGAGCGTCCGCTTTAGTGTTCCGATCACCTGGCCTATAGGTGATTATATAATTGAAATGGGACAAGAACAGTGACCACCTAGCCTGCCTGGAAGACAATCTTTTAGCTTCGCTAAGGTAGGACAGGTTCTTATGATCCGTAAATATGAGGATGGGATCCTTAGTGCCTTCTAACAAATGTCTCCATTCTTTGAGTGCTAAAATGATAGCAAGGAGTTCGCGATTACCCACATCATAATTCTTCTCTGCTTTGGACATTTGTTTAGAAAAGAAGCCACAAGGATGCAATGGCTTTTCAGGAGACTCTCTTTGAGATAAAACAGCACCTACCCCTATATCTGAAGCATCAACTTCAAGTATATAGGGCAATGAGGGGACAGGATGCTGTAAAATAGGTGCAGATGCGAACGTAGTCTTAAGGAAGTCAAAAGCTTGAAGTGCCTCGGTAGACCAGACACGAGTATTGCCATCCTTTTTTGTCATACGAGTAATAGGTGCTACAATAGACGAAAACCCTTTGATAAAACGTCTATAATAATTAGAGAAACCCAGAAAACGCTGGATGGCTTTTAGACCTTGCGGCAGGGGCCATTCTATGACAGCAGCGAGCTTCCAGGGATCCATACGAAAACCCTTAGCGGAAATCAAATACCCCAAAAACTGGACTTCGGATTGGTCGAATAGACATTTTTCTAATTTACAATAAAGACCATTAGCAAGAAGGGTCTTCAGAACGGTCGTAACATGTCTGTGATGAGTGTGTAAGTCTGTAGAATATATTAAAATGTCGTCTAAGTACACAATAACGAATGAGTGAATAAAGTCTCTCAAGACATCATTAATAAACTCTTGGAATACTGCTGGGGCATTGCAAAGCCCAAATGGCATGACGGTATACTCATAATGACCTGACCTAGTGTTAAAGGCTGTCTTCCATTCGTGGTCCTTTTTTATACATATCAAATTGTATGCTCCTCTAAGATCTAATTTGGTGAATACCGTAGCATGTTTGAGCCTGTCAAACAATTCTGTTATTAATGGTATAGGGTAAGCATTTTTGATGGTGATTTTATTAAGACCTCTATAATCAATGCAAGGTCTTAAATCACCTTCTTTCTTCGATACAAAGAAGAACCCCGCTCCAGCCGGAGAAGAGGATCTCCTAATAAATCCCTTATCTAATGATTCTTTAATATATTCCTCCATGACACCGATAAGGGGTACACCCTGCCCTTTGGAGGTATAGTGCCAGGCAACAAGTCAATAGCACAATCATAGGGTCTGTGAGGCAGTAATTTGTCAGCCTCTCTTTTATCAAAGACAGTCTTTAAAGATAAATACTGAGAGGGTATAGCCGTAGACAAAGGAGGAGTGGTAGGAACATTAATAGAATTCACAGGCGTGACTTCAATAGTACATGATTCATGGCAGGCCTCACTCCATGATTTTATCTGCCCTGTCTCCCAGTCAAAAATGGGATTGTGGGCACGTAACCATGGATACCCTAACACTAACTGTGAAGAGGGAGAGGTGATGACCTGGAACCGAATGGTTTCATAGTGTAAAACCCCTGTGTACATGTGTAACGGTGCAGTCTCATGAGTAACGACTGGAGATATCAATGGTCTACCATCTATGGCCTCAACGGCCAAGGGTATCTCCTTCTCCCTAATGGGAATGTTGTTTTTCTTTACAAAACCAGAGTCTATAAAATTCTCGGCTGCCCCAGAGTCAACCAAGGCGTATATATTTTCAACTATACAACTCTCTCCCATATGTAACGAAACAGGGAGAAGCAGTCGGTTAGGAGGCAATGTAGGAGACTTAGAAATCACACCCAAGGCCAGTCCCCTATAAGGTCTTAGCAGGGCCGGTGCTAAGATTTTTAGTTACACAGGCGAAGATGCATTTTGGCGCCCCCAACCCTCATTAAAAAAAAAAAATGCATCTTCACCTGTGTGTCTTTCCTCCCAAGCCACAGGTACACAGGCATCATTTTTCAGTCACACAGTCAAAGTCATACAGGTACACTGTCATACAAAGACAGAAATAATCATACAGAGACATACAGACACATACAGTCAGAGACATACAAGCAGAGATATACATGCATACAGAGACATGCAGGCATATAAAGACATACATGCATACAGAGGCATACCGTCATACAGACACATACATACAGACAGGCATACAGAAACATACATACAAAGACATTCAGGCACATACATACAGACATACAGGCATAAAGAAACATACATACAGAGACATACAGGCATGCAGACACATACATACATACAGAGGCATACCGTCATACAGACACATACAGAGGCATACCGTCATACAGACACATACATACATACAAAGACATACAGACATACAGAGACACACACATACGTACATACAGAGACATAAAGGCATACAGTTACATACATGCATACAGAGACATGTATACATACATTCAGAGACAAACATACATCCAGTTACATACATGCATACAGAGACATACAGAAACATACGTACAAGACATACAGACACATACATACATACAGAGGCATACCGTCATACAGATACATACATACAGACATGCTTACAGAAAAATACATAATCACACACACACACAAACTCACAGACACATACTCGAACACACACACACTGACAGATACACACACACACACTGACAGACACACACACACTCACTGACAGACACACACACACACTCACTGACAGACACACACACAAACTGACAGACACACACACACACACACTCACTGACAGACACACACACACACACACACTGACAGACACACACACTGACAGACACACACACACACTGACAGACACACACACACACTGACAGACACACACACACACACACTGACAGACACACACACACACTCCCTGACAGACACACACACACACTCACTGACAGACACACACACACTGACACACACACACACACACACACACTGACAGACACACACACACACACTCACTGACAGACACACACACACACACTGACAGACACACACACACACACTGACAGACACACACACACACTCACTCACACACACACACTGACAGACACACACAAACTCACAGACACATACTCGAACACACACACACTGACAGACACACACATACACACACAGTAATTAATTATCTAAATTAAATGTAAATTTCCCACCCAGCCTCCCTACCTGGAGTGCTGGCGTGGGTCTTTCATTGGTGGTCCAGTGGGGCTGCTGGGAGGCGTGCGGCTGCAGTTGATTAGGAGGCGGCGAGGGAGCTCTCTGATCTCTCTGACCGGCTCCCTCGCAGGCTGTTTTCTGATGCCGCGGGAGCCGGAATATGACGTCATATTCCGGCTCCCGCGGCATCAGCAAAAGGAGCGCGAGGGAGCCGGTCAGAGAGATCAGAGAGCTCCCTCTCCGCCTCCTCCTAATCAACTGCAGCCGCACGCCTCCCAGCAGCTCCGGGGATCCAGGAGGTGACCAGGCAGGAGGGAGCACTTCCCTCCTGCCGGTCACTGGAATTTTGCGCCCCCAGAGCCGGTGCGCCCTAAGGCGGCCGCCTGTGCCGCCTTATGGACGCGCCGGCCCTGGGTCTTAGGTGCGAGAGTTTTCCGGGAGCAAAGGACATTCCTTTACCATATGGTCTCTCCTACCACAATATAGGCAGAGTCCCTCCCTTCTCCTATGTAATTTTTCATTATCAGAGAGTTTGGCATAGGTTCCTCTTCGGATACTTTAACACTCTCCGGTGTATTAACTCTGGGGTGAATAGGTGTAAAAAAACGTCTATTTCTGTTCTTGGTATAGAGCCTGTCACGAATCCTATTATCTATATCAATGAGGTAGTCAATAAGGTCCTCTAAAGCAACAGGAAGCTCCTTAGCTGCTACCTCATCCAATATAGAGTCTGATAAGCCTTCCATGAAGGCAGTAGTTAACCCATTGTTGGTCCAATCTACCTGTGAGGCAAGAGTACGAAACTGTATAGCGTAATCAGCCACAGACCTAGAACCCTGTTTAACCCTCATTAATGCCCTTGCGGCATTTTTAGACCTTTTCATAGTGTCAAAAGTTCTGTGAAATGCTGTAAGAAAACTGTGAAAGTCATGCACCATAGGTCCATTAGCTTCCCAAATAGGATTTGCCCATTCAAGTGCTTTGTCGGTAAGTTGGTGCATAAAGAACCCAACCTTAGACCTCTCTGTGGGAAATGAACGTGGATACATCTCAAAGTGAAACTCTATTTGGCTAATGAACCCTCTGCATGTCTTAGAATCCCCTCCATACCTAGGAGGAGGTGTTAAATGGGCCGTAGCATTAGGCACAGTCGATACTTCAGGAAGAAGGGGTGTAGGAGGGTTAGGTGTGGTTGCTGGAATGGTTCTAGCTAAGAGCGTCTGAAGAGCCTGGGCTATCTGATCCATTCGGTGATCCTGCTCTACAAATCTAGCCTCATGAGACGCCATCTGTTGAGCTAAATCTGCGGGGTCCATGGCCCTATCGTAATGTAACGAGAATATACCCCTACACGCAGGATCCAGCTAAACAGAAGGCAGAACAGAGGAGAGATACGTCTACCGGACCTTAGAATGGCCGGACTCGACATATATAGGAGAAATACAGAGTCAGGAACAATCCGAGGTCAAGGGCACAAAGAGACAGCGTAAACGAGGACAAGCCGGGGTCTGGTACACAGGAAACAGCAAGCCGGCAAACAGAACAGACAAGGATAAAGCGAAAACGAAGTCAGAATACAAAGCCAAGGTCAAGTACGGAGGAACACAACTGAACACAACTGAACACAAGAAGCGCTAAAGGGAACTGTAGCAGAAACCACGATAGGGCAAGGAACTAAGGGAAAAGGGTAAGTATAAATAGGTTCAAAACTAATGTGATTGGCTCCTGTCACTTCCACACCCCCAAAAGGTAAGTGTATGGGGTGTGTGGGATGACAGGGGCCAATGGGAGCCTTTTGACAAATTAGGCTCCCACTGTCACTTTAAGAGCGCGCCCGAGAATCGCGGCGCGCTCTTAGATTCAGGCGGGACATGTGACCGCATCTCGCGGTCACTGCCCACCTTCCTGCCTGAAGTGTCGGATGAGCCGCGCGCGGCTCGTGCAGCCGCAGGAACGCGCGCGGCTTGAAGAGAGGACCGCGGTCGGCCCCTGTGAAAGGTGAGTAACGCTACATAAGCCCCCCCAATCCAGGTCCCCCAATCATGTAACAAAGCAAAAAGAAAAAGAAAACAGAAAAGCCAGAAGGGAAGGAGCTTGATCCTGTCATCCCAATAGCCAGGAAAGAAAGTATAAAAACTATTTTCTCTTTTCCTGACTAACTATGACAGCATCACTTGTGAGTAATACTCAAGAAAATCAAGAAGAGAGCGACATCCATGCAAAAACACACTTTGTTTCTCTGCCAAAGGTATTGCTTTGTGTATATCAGAGGGGATGACCAGGTAGCTGCCCTACATATTTCCTCCATAGCTACCACTGCCACATTCACTTAAGAGGTTTCCGCAAATCTAGTTGAATGAGCCTTAATCCTTGCTGGAGCTTTTTTCCCCATAGAAGAGTAGGCCTTGGAAATTGATAGAGAATACATCCTTTTAATGTAGCTTTAGAAGCAGCTTCACCTTTTCTAGTTTCTAAGTGTAAGAGCTTATTAGATGTCCTGAAATTCTTGGTTCCTGTTTAAATAGGTTTGGTGACTGTGGCGAAACCGACCTCGCAACGTGTCCTTGGAGGGGGCTGCTTGCCCGCCTCTTGCCTTTGGACTATGGCCTTGGGAGATTGGACCCTTTTACAAAACGTATTCGGCCCTAACAGAGTGCATGTCACTCATTCTGGCCCTTTAAACACAGTGGGGCCATTTGGTACTTGCCCTGTGTGAGCAGTGATACCCCCAGATAGCTATGCCATGGAGCCTATTCATATAATGAAAGACTATGGGAAAGACTTTGGCTCCATGGCAATTAAACTGTATTTGTGTGGGCTGTGTGCCATTCACCTAATAATGTGCACGCAGACCTGAGCTATCTGGGGATATGTTACATGTCTGTGTTTAATGTATAAAAAGTAACTTTATGTATTTTAAAGTGTTTTACTGTCTTTGTGTAACCATGTGCTCAATGGAGTCTGCCTCTATCCCTGGATAATTGGATTACTTCCCCGCATTGTCTCCAGGATAGAGGCCCCTGTAAAACCGGTCTGAGCCAGATTTTGCCATGCTGCCAGCCAGGGCCCAAAAGATACTTTTACTAAGTTTTGAACCCCTGGTCTGATTCATGCCAATTTTTAATATGTTGTTCCCCTGAATGGATTGATTGTGGATATGTATTTTTATGTGAATCTGATGTATGGTTTTAGAGTTATGAAAGTTGGGTAAAAAGTATGTTTTAACTGTATGTATAATGGGATTATGTGTTACACTAAGGGGAGGGGATATGTGGGTTGCACCCGTGATACTATTGGTTATTTTATGCCTCCCCCTGGGTGTGGCCTGTATGTGTACACTTGTAATAAAAACCAGGCTGGGTGTGCCAGCACCTCAGATTCTGCTTGACCCTCAAACCGATGTGTCGTCTCGTTTTTGGGGGGAATTGGATTGTATGCTGACTGCCAGGAGTATAAGCGGATTGTATGCTTTTCCTGTTCGGCTGATTCCAGGGTTCGTGTGGTTCCAGTTCGGGAGTTTCCAGAATTCATACAGTTTGCAGTTCGGGAGATTGGTGATTGCTGTAGCTGCTGGTCTATGAAAAAGGGGGATATCGCCTAAACTGGGTTTTATCCTCTTGTAAGTGAAACGGTCCGTTACAGTGACATCTCCTAATGTCCAGTTTGTTCCATTTGTCTTCTTCTGGAGAGGACAGTTGCAGGAAAAATGTCGGCAGAGATTTGTTGAATGTGGAAATTCAAGACTACTTTGGGAAGATAGTCCAGAGATGGTTTAAGAATTATTCCATCCTGAGAGATGACTGTATAAGGTTACTCACTGGGCAAGGTTTGTAGTTTGTAAATTCTTCTGGCAAAAACTATACTACTAAGATGGTTTTCAAATTCAAAAAATGATCAATCAGTGTTTCAAGGATGAGTGGAAGATCCCAGGGAGGAGAAAGGGATCTAACCGGGGGACCTTAATCAGCAAAACAGCTCTTATGAATCTTGTCACTAGAGGGTGCAGAGCCCACCTAGTGTTAGCAAGAGCTAGTGTTAGTAAGAGCTGACAATGCAGATACTTGTAACTTTAAGGGAGCTTTGACTTATGCCCTAATCCAAACCGACCTGTAAAACTTTCAGGAAGAGGAAGAAAAAGAAGCAGATATTTTTCTAACCTTGGAAAGAGGCTACTCCTATGGAAATTCCAGACTTCTGACGATTCTCTTTCAAAAGCCATGATGATCGATTTATAAACAGAGGGGATGGATGGACTGCTGGACCCTGTGGGAGAAGATACCAAAGTTCTGTAACAATACAAGGGTCTTCCAGACTCTCAGTAACATAGAAAACCAATGCCTCCTTGGTCAAAATGATATGATGGCAATAATCTTTTTGCTGGGGCTCCAAAGTTTCCCTAAGAGTTAGATGAATCAGGGGGATTGGAGGGAATACGTAACCCAGATCAAACATCTAGGATTGTGTTAGGACATCATGAGCTTCTGCTTGTAGATTGAAACTGTGGGAGAAGAATCTTGGAATCTGACATTCTTGGAAGAGGTGTATCAGATGTATTTGAGGCATTCCCCACTTTCTTACAATTTGAAAAAAAACAAACTCATTCTTCAAGATTCATTCCCCTGGATCCAGAAATGACCTGCTTTGAAATTCCACCAAACCAAAATGCAGTAAACTATTTTCAGTCCCTGAAGGTGATGTTGAGACCAAAATAGTATTGGTCATAATTCTCTGATGCAATGAGATATAGGATGCTACAGATCTGTTGTAATTCTTCATCAGTACCCAATAACCCTTCAGAATTGTAGAAAAACTCACCAAGGCTCTGAATACCATCCTCAATTCCAGAAGATTAGAATGAAAACATTTAATCTCTATTTGCTGAATTCTTCAAGTTATCAGGCCTTGGCAGAAAATAACCCAGTCTCTTCTGATGGTATCTGTAGTGACATAAATCCAGCCTGGATCCTCTAGGAAAATCTAGGTTCAGATTGTGGTCTGACAACCACCATCTCAGGTTCATGTTTGTATTTCTTTTCAATGAAAATTGTTGACCTGCTGGAGAAAGTTCCTTAAAAAAAAACAACTTATAAGCCAGTGAGCTCATCTTGCCAGGGTAAAATTGAAGTTTGAAGTACTGAAAAATCTAAACTATTTGTCTACTTAGAACTGCAATTAGAAAAATAAGAATCTTTGAAAATGTTCTAGGAGCCAAGATCAGGTCAAATAGAAGACCCATGAATTGAAAATGTTTCCCCAGGACATACACAACTGAAAAATATAATGTGTTGGTTGTGATTCAGGATCTGGTAGTAAGATTCCTTGAGGTCTATGCTTGTAAGCCAGTCATTTGTGTACAACTTTCTGTATGGAAGTCAGCGATTCTATCTTGAATGATTTCCTTTTCAAGAGAACATTGATGTCATTCAAGTCCAATAACAATCTCCACTTAATGTTTTGGAAGCCAAAAATACAGTAGAATAGAAACCTTTGAAGCATTCTTGAATGTAAATTTCTAAAATTACTCCTTGATATAATGTTTTTGAGATGCATTCTTCCATAGCTAGGACTGGGCAATCCCTCATCAGCCATTTCTCTTATGCCAAAAATAGAGGGTTTAGATGTAGCCAAAGAATATAGGCTAGTGGTCTTGAACAGTTGTGTTGTGCTATGTTAGCGTAGCTCCTAGGACTTGGTACAATTGTTCTCTGCATCAAAGAGGGACAGTGAAAATCCCTTGTGAAGTTTGTCAAATTTTTCCTGGTAGGTATGAAACTTAGGTTAGCAGAATCTTCTCTTAAAGGCATGAAATTAATTTCTGTATTGATATTTATATGTGATAGATTCCAAGACACCTGTTGTTTTGGGAAGCCTATGATATGGTGATCAGAAGTTTCAGTGAGTCCAGAGAGGAAAAAGTGCCCCAGAGATGTCAATCAAGTAAACTTAGATTGCTGGAATACCTGTCTTTTTAGGGATTCCCTTGATTGTAAAATTATCAAGATGAGATTTAAAAAAAAAAAAAAAGGTTTAAGAAAGACTACATGTATGTAAACCTCAGTGTGCTGTTCCATGGCAAACTGTCCAAAATTTGATCCAATGGGTTAAATGTCGTAATTCCAGATTCAGTAATTTTACATCACAATGTTTGCAGGTTCTAGATGCACATTAGGAGATGTGTAAAATAACACTTGCCACCAGGATACCCCAAAATAATAATAATAATAATAATAATAATAATAATAATAATAATAATATTAATAATACATTTATATAAATTAAATTGAGATTAAACAAGGTTATTCACCAAAGTCAGAATGGCTGGTAATTCAAAGTCAATTCAAATGTAAGGTCAAAATATGCAAAATAAAAACACAATTAACTTGGATATTTTTTCCAATTTTGCTATTTTAGCATGAATTATGAAATGCACCCTTGAATTCCTAGCAATTCTCACTGTAGTAAATAACCTTGCTATTCTGT
This sequence comes from Pelobates fuscus, assembly GCF_036172605.1. Lineage (NCBI taxonomy): Eukaryota > Metazoa > Chordata > Amphibia > Anura > Pelobatidae > Pelobates > Pelobates fuscus. The sequence goes on from NC_086320.1 coordinate 16,719,241, forward strand.
TTTAATACAGTATAATCTACTTTGTCCAGTAGGGGGAGTCTGCGTTCTGTCATGATAAACTGCAGCTATTTTATAACTAATGGTTAGTAATTTGAAACACATGAAAAGCATTTTTCTTTATATGGTATCTTATCCTTTGGACATATCATCAATGTAATTATATATAATCCTACATTGTTATGAATTGTGATAATAATTTATATTCAATTTCATCACAGCAAGGAATTATTTTTTAATAAAAGAAGATAAAAAAGCTTAAACCCAAAAAAATATTTTATTAGCCTCTCTCTCTCTCCCTCTCTTCCCCTATCTCACTGTCTCTATCTCACTTATCAATAAACAAACTTAAACATCCAAAAAAGCAATCTATATTTCACCCACTTTATGCAGTGATTTGTGGTTTCCCTGTCCTGACAAGTCACGTCCCTATCCCAAAATGTTAGCAGCTGATGTTATCCCTCAATTTCCCTCTTTCTACCTTCACGTCCTCTTGTACTCTTTCTATAAGTAAATGTATCCCGTGTTTACTTTGAAGAAACTCTTGGAGTATTTTGTTCTCAAGTACAATTCATCAGAATTTGGGCCATTTGGATGTGTGGCCAAATTTCCAAATTCCTAACCAAATATAACCAAGTCAAAGCATGAGAGCCCTGCCATTTCAGTTAATACAGAATTATATTTTTTTGTGCTTACTGGTAGTAGCCACTGATGCTTAACACTTACTTCAAATTTTACATTGAACATTTTATTACTAGACCCTGTAGCAATGTTCTGTATGTCATTCAATTTACAGAGCATGAGATACAAACTTCTAAAGCAAGGTAACATCTGATTGAAACAAACACTTTTTTCACGCAGGCTGTGTCAGTCACACCCCTGCGAGGTGTGGCTAGGGCTGCATAAACAGAAGCAAAAGTAATTTAACTCCTAAATGGCAGATAATTGAGCAGTGAGACTGCAGAGGCATGATCTATACACAAACACTGCTTTATTAATCTAAAGTTTTTTTGAAGCCTTTAGTGTTTCTTTTAGTATAAACAGAATATAATTAGATAGAAATAATGTTGCTGCTGATAATACTTGCAATGTCCCAGTAATGGAGTGTTTTTGATGTCGAGCTGAGTGATTCCCAGCGATTCTTACGAAAGGAATTATTTTTCAGATTTTCTTTTGCAATATAATATATTTTATCAATAGTTACAAACTCTGAGAAATCCAGAGATCTCGGTCATGTGGTTGCAATAATCATGCTATTTATAATTTTTCTAAAATGTATCTATTTATTTTACAAACAGTAAAGAATTGGCTTTGTGTCCTGATTAATTCAGATATGTCTGGCACTTTTAAAGATGGATTTAAAAGGTAACCTGTAGAAGAAGCATCGATATGCTAAATTAGAATGCTGTATGATTCAAAGTATGGAAGAATTAATTAGGATTCAATGAAATCCCTTGGGGTGTCAGAGGTGTAATATTGAAATGCTAATTAAACCTGATAATAAATTAATTAGGAAGGCTGAAACATTTCTGTCAAGTAGCATCTGACAGCATCATTATCTTAAATTCCACATTGTTTTCTTTGATGCTGAGATTAAACTGACAGGGAACTGAAAAGAGTCATTTTTGGTATTGCTTTAAAATTTACAGAGCTACTGTGTACATTTATTTAAAGAGTATCAGTTAGGATACACATTAACACCATTCATGTGTCACTTTAGTGTTACTAATATTTCACTATGGAGGGAGATCTTTTAATACCAACTGTAGCGGACCGTGTTTGGCTACTAAGCACCTTCCTTAATTTTGGTTGTCCATAACTTTGATTGTTACAGTAGTATGCATAACTTGCCCCGGTTCGTTACTTTTAAGAAACAAGTAACAAGTTGGTTGCTGTAGCATTCATCTGGTTGTTCGGTAGGAATCCATTTGCAAACCTATTAAGCCTTTCTGTTCGACAAACGAACAAACTACCGAACAACCCGGCCACCCCGGAAAGGAATGTGGCTCTAATTGACCCCCCCCCCCCATCGTTATTCACACTACCTTGATTACTAACCACATGAACACACTGTGTATTCCCTAGGTGGCCGCCGTTCGGCATATGAACAAGTGCCGGCGGCCATCTTACATACGAACGCACCAGCGGTGTTTGGTCGTTGAGTGTCTGGAACCCAAATTGGACACTCGACCACGCGAACACCGCAGAGACCTCCATACTTCCATCCATTTCCTGGGAAAACATACGAACTGCATGGCGTTCGGTGAAAAGATTCACACGAACGAGGGGAATCATCCGAACCCAGGCAGAGCCCATTATATTGAATGATTTTGTGCTTTTCACCTCACAAATGGAGACCGACCGCAAGGCCAAAACACATGGAACTCTTTTCGGCTACCACCTCGTGTGCGGTCGGTATAACGAGGACCTCCAAGAAATTCATGAACCCCTGAACCGATCTGGGTGATTTTTAAGTATGGTGCTCATCCAGATTGGGGCTATCAGGGGATATGTAATTTATGGATGTAAGCTATAGTTTTGGGGTACATCCAGGAATTGGGTAAAAATGTGTGTTTCAAATGTACAGTTAATTATGTTATCTCCCAGGCTAAGGGGAGGGAATGTGTGGGCTGTACCCAGCTAGGGATTGGATAATGCCTAATTATCTGAGGGTGTCTCCCTTGCATGGGAGAATTGCATAAAAGCTGAGTATGTGGCATTAAAATTGAGTTCTGCTCCTGATACTGAGTGTCATCCAGTTATTGGTAAAGGTGATGGGATATTCAAGGATTACTTTATTTACTGCTTATGCTGTTCTTCCTATGATAACCTACTTGATTCTGAGTATCTATTGAAATACCAGCGGAGAAAAGTCTATGTTAAATTACACCAACATCTAAAGAGGGACTTTTAGAGAATATCTCTTTTAAAGACAGGTGCTGTCACAGGCACACTAGGCTTTATAGGGTGATACTGTGTGGCCATGTATTCCTCTTAACATATTAGTGCTTCAGCATAAAGAATTTGTGTGCTATTACATTCTGATGCTATTTGGAGTTTTTACCTAAGCACATTACAACACTATTACTCTTTCTCTGATCCCAACCCTAGTGGTTTAATGCCATATCTACTTGTACATGAATCAGTTACGATTGCTCTATCTGTTGCTGCATTGCTACTTTTGATCTGACACTTTTTGTATAATGGATAGTATGTTATTTTTAATGATATTATAAGTGTAGCAGTTGACAGAGACATTTAATATCTAGTTTGGTACATCTAATTATATCACTTTCCAAGCTGTAAATGTAACATCGGCAATTGGAAAGTTTATACACATTCATTTTATTTCTTTTTTAAGGTAATCACATTATTTTATTTTGTTTTATTATCAATAATAAAGGTTACATTGGTAGCATGTCACTTTATACTCCCTTCCTTGTCAGATTGCGTTAAGAAACATTATTTTTATTTTGTTTAGTTTAGGCATCTCATCCCACACACATCACAAACAGCCAATATACACCACACACACACACACACACACACACACACACATTACATCCAGCCACACACACGTTGCATACAACCAGCACACACACATTACGTACATTACATACAGCCAATATACACCACACACACACACAACATACAGCTGAGCCAGCACATACACACACACACACACACATTACATACAGCCAGCACACACACACACATACACACACACACACACACACATTACATCCAGCCACACACACGTTGCATACAACCAGCACACACACACATTACGTACATTACATACAGCCAATATACACCAAACACACACAAACGACATACAGCTGAGCCAGCACATACACACACACACACATTACATACAGCCAGCACACACACACATTACACACAGCTTGCATTTTTTAACTGATTTATGGAATAATTAAATGATGGGTGATGTTTTGGTAGGGGATATGAGGGGCACAATTTCCGTGCTTTTAATGGGAGCTATCTTCAGAAAATACAACCTCTGTATAGGGTACCCCATTGCCAGGCGCCATAGTACTGAGCAATCGTCCATAATAACACTGACATGCCATACTGAAAGAATTTTCTAAACCCCTTAAGGACCAAACTTTTGGAATAAAAGGGAATAATGACATGTCACACATGTCATGTGTCCTTAAGGGGTTAAGGAAAAGATCTGTGAGGGAGAGCAGACAAACAGCATGTAGGAGGGTTCTCCTGCTCTCTGCTGTCACTCAGTTGTTGATACAGACTTCTATTTAGTTCATAATTGATATATTTCCTCATAGTTCTAGGAGAGGAATGCTTGATGAGTTTCTTTGTACTTTCTGTTTAGTTATGTGTTTCATGACAGATTAAATTGTGTTTCGGTGCAGTGGTGACAAAACACAGATTAAAGGTGGCGAGATATGGACAGAATATTTATCTACACCCATACGTTCTAGGCATTGACCAAATGCATTTAATCATGATGGTCAAAATGTGCTCTTTTCTTCCTTCGTTTCTTCTTTCCTTTCTTGAAAAACTGCATAAACCATAGATTGTAATGACATATAAAAGCCAATTGGCCCATCTACTGATAATTTATTTTTTGCCATTTACATTTGAGTGCACGCTGTTGCTATAAAGTTCTGTACTAAAAGATTTTACTGTCATATGTAGAGGAAGATTTGTGAAGTAAAGACATTTCTCCCTCACCCCCACACATTTACAGCTATAAAACCCTTTTGCTCTGGAATTTTGTATTTATTCCATACTGTGTTCATTTTTAACCATGCAAAGCCCATGTACCCATTCAATAAAGAATAATGGTCAAAAGTCAACATATTCCAAGACAGAAAATGAGATATAGATAGCAGCATGTGATATCTTCCAAGATCATGGGCAATTTAAATGCCAATAATGAGGTCAGAGTGCATTCGTGAGATGCCCGTTACGTAGGTCTAATATCTGGATTTCTGAATGGAAGGTGGTTCTTGGCTACTTTCTTGGACTTTATTTGAATAAGTAGTACTTCTTACTAAATGGATGTAAGGATGACTCAAAGTGGAAAAACAGAGTGTGCGTACAATATTTATTCATTTATTTATTTTTATTTATTTATAAAACATTTTACCAAGATGGATACATTGAGATTTCTCTCGTTTTAAAGTATGTCCTGGGTCCACAAAACATTGCATTGTTACACTAGGATACAATATTACAAAAATACAATATACAAACTATATATATATAGAATACATAACAGGTAATACATATATCCAACCATAACAAGTGCATTCTGTGCTGAGGTATATTGTCATAGATCTTTTAAAAGATTTTAGATTGAATGAAGATTTGACTGTGTCCCTGAGGTTATTCCATAATTACGGTGCTCTGTAGGAAAAGGAGGATTGAGCCACTTTATTTTTGTATTGCGGTATGCAAAATATTGTACTAGTACTGGATTGGAGGTTATGGGAGGTGGGAACAGCCAGGGAGAGCATTCTACTCAGGTAGGGTGGGAGCTTCCCAGAAATGCTCTTATGCACAAGGCTGGAATGATGAAGAGTGTGTCGGGATTCCAGCGACAGCCAGTTTAGCTCTTTTAACATGTCACAGTGGTGGGTAAAGTAATTATATTCTAGTACAAAGCGGCAGAACAAATTATATAACGTATTAAGTTTATTAATGCATGTTTGCGGTGTGGGTGCATACAGTACATCCCCATAATCAATGACCAGCATTAGAATTTGTTGCACGATCCATTTCCTTACTGTAGGGCTTAGGCAGTGAAGTGGAGCCCTAGTCCTAGCAGGGACTCTCCTCCACTGGTTTCTCCAACACAAACTCAGGAACAAGGGAACAGCCAAACACAGTAAAATACAATAATAATCACCCCAAAAGCCTGGGTCTGAGCACCCAACATATCCGAAAAGCGCTCAGATCCCATGAACGCAGCCAAAACGCCACTGGGGTATATCTTAAACTGACCTCACACAAGGTGCCTGCCCAAAAAGGTTCCATGAAATTAGGCTGTGCGGTTGGTCTCTTTCGGGAGTATCCAATATGTGAAAAACAAGGCATGAACTGTTCGTGCAGACATTCTTTCTGTGTATCTTGTTCGGGTGTTTGCTCCCCCCAAACGCCACTCTCTTCTTCTGAATCCCCTCAAACATAACTGAAGGTGGAAGTCCCTGTCGAGTGTCTGATTTTAGTCCTATACACTCAACGACCAAACACACCCGTCTCTGTTTGTGGCTAAAGATGGTCGACAGCCGACAACTTGGAATGTTCAGGTTATTGCAGTTAGTGGAAGTGTGAACAGAGGTTACTGGGGTTAACGAGTGGCACACTCCATATATGGGTGATCTTTCATTCGGTAATTTGTTCAGTTGTAAAACAAGAGGTTGTTAATATGCGAGGTGCTGCTATTTTACAGAACAGCCAGATGAACAGGGAAAAGAACAAGATGATCCAGGGACTATGACCACGAAAGATAGGAAATAACAGGGGGGACAAGATATGGACAGCCCATAGCAGGAATAAGGGTAACAGTCCAAGGTTCCTTCCGCTACAGGCAAGATATGTTTCACACCTAGTTTTGAGTAAAGTTTTGAAGAGATTTTTCAATGTGAAGGTCAAAGAATAGATTGGGGTCTAGCAACATACTTAGATATTTAAAAGAGCAGACTGATTTCAGTGTGCTATTTGAATTTGTTCTGATACACAGTTGTTGATTTTGTGGTTTATGTAATTTAGGTACAGTTCCAAAAATCATTGTAACAGTTTTGTCAGTTTTTACGAAGAGTTTGTTATCCGCTATCCACTTTTTTATCTCTGTGAATTGGTTTTGGAGCACAGCCTTAAGCTGCGGGAGTTTGGGTTTACTACCATAGATTACAGTGTCGTCTGCATGCATGTGTACAGTTGAGGATTTGCAGACATTAGGCAGATCATTTATAAATAATGTGAACAGGAGGGGGCCGAGTATGGAGCCTTGGGAAACACCACACGTGACTGGAAGAGGCAGGGAAGCACTATCAGAAATGGCCACATGTTGCAATCGGTCTGAAACATACGATCGAAACCAGGTTAGCGGACGATCACCAATGCCTGAGTTTTTAAGTTTTTGCAAAAGAATGCCATGGTCTACTGTGTCAAAGGCCTTGGCAAAATCAAGGAAACTAGCTCCAGTTAAGTATCCTTGTTCCATGCCAATTTGGATGTAATTGCAAACTTTTAAGAGGGCAGTCAAAGTTCAGTGATTTTTACGAAAGCCTGATTGATCAGGGGTCAGATCATTTGATTGTTGTTAATATTCACATAGTTGCATGTGGATGCATTCTTCCAAGATTTTTGACAATACCGGGAGCACTGATATTGGGCGATAGTTAGATACAAAAGTATTGTAAACACTTTTATAGATAGGTACAACTTTTGCAGTCTTCCAAAGTTTGGGTATGTGTCCTGACACCAGGGATTCTTTGATAAATATTGGGACTTTGCCAATTATGTTTGTTTTGTGCATGCATTTCGGCATTGTCTGTAAGTACAGTAATCGTTCATGGAGCCAGTACGCTTGAACTTTGCACACAGTGAATCTCTAAACTGGTACATTTGGATGAGGTCAGCTGTAACCCAGGGCAGGTGTGTCCCTTTTAGTCGCACTTTACGCAGAGGGGCATGCAAATTCAAAACACGCAAGAGTTTGGACTTAAAATATACAATTGTAGAGTCTAGAGTTTAGTGTCAAATGTTAGTGTGTTCTCCTGTTATGCTAATGTTTGCAATCCACTAGGTGGATTTGGCCATGGAGCCTGTACAGCACTTCCTGTTGGTTGCAAGGATGTAGCAACAGCTGTATGCACTACCTGAATAGCAAGGATTGCAAATTTGCATATTCAGGTAGATTTGCATATTGCTAATTCTGCAGGCAGGAGTGTAGTTTTGTGTTTTATTATTGTTTGCCACACACCTTTATAAATATGTTGTTATGTTATTATAATTTCCTGTATATTTTGTGATATGTTTTGGTTATTTGAATTGTATTATGTTTGTCACAGCAATCTAAGTGTAATTAAGATATGGGCTAGTCCCGCATTAAAATAAAGTATTGCAAGTTAGTTCCATTTGGAGCTGCATATCCTGTGTGGATTTTTAAGGATCCCAGTGACAGAGTTTTCAGACCTGTTGTCAGTCTGCATGATCCTTCTAGCCATGGGATAAATCAAGAGAGCTGAGTGCTGCAACTGCTTCATTAAGGCAGTGGAAATCATACTGCAGTGAAATAGGCAGAGAGGACGATTTTTGTCTGGAAAGAGAGAGCTGCAGTTGCATAGGCAAAGAGGATGATCTCTGCCTGGAAGGAGAGAGCTGCAGCAGCATATTCGGTACTCAGTCAGAATACAGGAGATCCGTCACAATAAGATACCTGCATAATCTGATATGTGTTCAACCAATAAACACAGAATATATTTAAACCTCACAGAGGTGTTGTGTCTGAGTCAATTCTCCAGGCATGTTGGTGTGGTATGCTGATTGGATGTACAGAGCTGCAACTGTTAGAATCCCCAGGAAAAAGAAAATAACCCTAAAAATGACCTTAGAACATTCCATGTCATCTTGGAAATAGTGGACTTTAAAGCATGGACTGTTCTTCAGTTTTGTTGTAAGCATTGATAAATCCCTGCTTGCACCAGAGAGTCCTAGTTATCAATAGAGAAAAGGTTGAGTGCTCTCGCATCCCACTGAAAGTAACATAATGGAATTTCCACATCACAAAACTGCTGATGTCACCAGGTACCACAAATGTCTGGAGGAAACCCACATAGTGTTAAAGGACCATGATAGGGTCTCCAAGTTTCACCTCAGCTGATGCCCGTTGATGAGGGCATGAGGGGGACATATCTCAGCTTCCCCCTCTGGAATTTTACAGGTCCCATCCCAAGTAATGAGACAGTTTCTGGCTGCTCATTCTATAGTAAACATACCATCACTTACGGCATGGCAGGTGGGGACATATACTAATATTTAAAACATATTGACCCCAGGCTTTGTTATTGTTTTTTTATTTATTTTTTACATTTATTTAATATGGCAGCTAGCTAACACGTGTTGGCCACCCTCCACAAGACGTTACCTTCGCATGGCTGATGTATTTTTTTTAAAACTATATGCACACCAATACAACCAGGTAAATAGTTCCAATTTTTAAAAACCGACTGAAAGCTGGACTAAGTCCAAGTTCATTGAAGGCCTGCTCCGAAAAATACTGACATTGTTACATACAATGAGCAAAGTCCAGATTATGCAGTCCGAACGGCCCCATACTGCTGCATATGGTTTTGTCCCATTCAGGACTTTAGTGATTAACCCGTTTAGGAATACATTATTATTTTCCTTTAGCGGCAATCATTGCAAAAATATATTATATGAAATTATTATTTTTTTTTTTAAATGACTGGAAAATTACAGTTATATATAAAAGGTTAAGCTTTGGTTTTTTTTTTTTCATTAGTCCATAATGGGTTAAGGATATCTGCTTAACTAGAAGCTGTTAATAAAGCTGATTTAAAATACTTTACCACAAATAACAATGAAGCACCATTTACTGCTGTGTCCCGGATTGTACACCAATCAGTGCTCGGTGGGAAGCTAACATGATTGGCATCTTTAAGGAGATTAGTGAGCATTTATAGCCCAAAGATATGAAAATATGGCTCACTTATTCACAAAATGATAATAGCACTTGATGTATTGGATAGAACAATCTTGTCTGTTTAGCAACTCTACAATATCTTACAGACTAGGGATACATTGGGATATTGAATGTAAATGATATGCATTTTGGAGAAACCCTAAATCTCAAGATCTGCCCAAAGAATCCACTTCTTAGCCATGCAGTAAAGCAGTACAGAATAAACCGCCATGCAGATTATCTCCCTGCCCCCTCATACAAAGTCCAAGGTTATTAACCTATCATGAAACGTGGCCCTGCTACAGTATAACTCTAAGGATGCATTCAGCAGATTTGTGAAGTTTATGTAGGAGCTACAGCTTGTTATTAGACATGTGCAATTCGCTTAGGTCCGAATATGAATTTGGACGATTTTCGGGAAATTCGGACATTCGGGTACTTCCGAATGTCCGAATTGTCGAAGTGCCGAATTGCCAAGGTCCCGAAGTTTCGAAATTACTGAATTTCCGAAGTGTCGAAGTGCTGAATTGCCGAAGTTGCCGAAGTTCCGAAGTGTCAAAGTGCCGAAGCACAGTATTGCCTAAGTACTAATATACTTACCCAGTGAAAGAAGAAGAATGTTACATTGTAAACAATTTTAAATAAAAAGTATACAAACATTCAGATGTAAGCATTTGCAACACTTACAACAATTAAGTAACATACATTCATATAAAATGTAAGTTACTTGGCCAGTCCATGTAATGACAGGTATGAATAAGTAGATAACTCCCTAACTCCCACGGTATTCCCACAGCCTGTGGCTGCTCACTGTAAAAAAACAAACAAAAACTAAAAAATAAGGACCTATTGCCCCCCCCCGTCCCCCCATGAGCGGCGGTCCTAAATCAGAATAAGGGGGGGACCTAATGTCCTCCCCCTGGCCCCCACCCCTGAGTGGTGGGTGGGGGCCCTAATGTAAAATATTGGGGAGGGGCCCTATTGTCCTACCCCAGGCCCCCACCCCTGAGTGGGGGTGGGGGCCTTAAATCAGAAGTATGTCCTCCCCCTGGCCCCCACCCCTGAGCGGTGGGTGGGGGCTCTAAATTGGAATAAGGGGGGACCTAGTGTCCTCCCCCCTGGCCCCCACCCCTCTGTGGCAGGTGGGGGCCCTAAATACTAATAAGAGGGGGGACCTAAGTTCCTACCCCCTTGCCCCCACCCCTGAGTGGTGGGTGGGAGCCCTAAATTATAATAAGGGGGGACCTAATGTCCTCCCCCATGGGCCCCAACCCTGAGCAGTGGGTGGGGGCCCTAAATTATAATAAGGGTGGACTTAATGTCCTTCCCCCTGGCCCCCACCCCTCAGCGGCGGGTGGGGGCCCTAAATACTAATAAGAGGGGGGAACCTAAGGTCCTCCCCCTGGCCCCCACCCCTGAGTGGTGGATGAGGGCCCTAAATTGGAATAAGAGGGGGGAACCTAGTGTCCTCCCCCCTGACCCCCACCCCTGAGCGGCGGGTGGGGGCCCTAAATGGAATAAGGGGGGACCTAATGTCCTCCCCCCTGGGCCCCAACCCTGAGCAGTGGGTGGGGGCCCTAAATTATAATAAGGGGGGACTTAATGTCCTTCCACCTGGCCCCCACCCCTCAGCGGCGGGTGGGGCCCTAAATACTAATAAAAGGGGGGACCTAAGGTCCTCCCCCTGGCCCCCACCCCTGAGTGGCGGGTGGGGGCCTTAAATTGGAATAAGAGGGGGGGACCTAGTGTCCTCCCCCCCTGGCCCCCACCCCTCAGCGGCGGGTGGGGGCCCTAAATACTAATAAGAGGGGGGACCTAAGGTACTCCCCTTTGGCCCCCACCCCTGAGCGGCGGGTGGGGGCCCTAAAAAAAATGTTCCCCCCTCAGGTGACTAGGAGTCCGCAAACCCCTAGCCACCCCTTCCACCCCCACAAAAAAGTGTATCCACCTACCTACCCCACTCACCCTAAAAATAATGAGCGGGGGACCTTTAACTAATTACTAGAGATGTCCCGAATAGTTCACTGGCAAATAGTTCCTGGCGTTCCCACGGATGGCGAACATATGCGATGTTCGGTCCGCCTCCTATTCGTCGTCATTGAGTAAACTTTGACCCTGTACCTCACAGTCAGCAGACACATTCCAGCCAATCAGCAGCAGACCCTCCCTTCCAGAACCTCCCACCTCCTGGACAGCATCCATTTTAGATAAATTCGGAAGCTGCATTCTTTTTTGTATTTTTTTTTTTTTTTAACAGAAGTGTGTTATATTTGAGCATGCTAGGCTGAACGTGCGTATATCATGGCTAGTTGCACTGAGGGTATGAGTATATAGCAGTACATTGTTGTGAAAGATGGTTGTCATGTTTAGGGTGTAGCTTGCACGTAATCAACTGTGTATTTATATCAGCAGCTCCACCACTAGTTATAAATCAAGTGTGAGTCGCCCCATGAGATGAGACTAGTAAATAACATAATACATGAACGGTTAAGGTAAAGGCATGTAAGGAACTACGACAATAAACTCTTTAGGAGGTGAAATAATGACATGTTTAAACGCTTGCTACTTTACGATTAGTTAATGGGCAGAGAGCAGTTCATGTGATCAAAGGCATGGTGTGGAGGATTGGCTATAGTGGGACATGCTTGGCAGGCTGCTGTTTACTGCTTGTGCTCATCCGATCCCTTCTGGGCACCAGGTGCAGACCCTAGGAGTCCCTGATACCTGTAACAACAAAGGCAAGTCTCTGGCTCAGTTCGCGGCTTGAGGTGGTGGAAGCTTGTTTTGTCGGGTGGTCGGATCTGTCCCGGTTGTGCTTCATGTCCGGTGCGGGATTGTGGTGGCTTAAGGTGGAGGCGAGTGCTTGACGTGGGGCAGGCTCTGCATTTCTGTTTGTGCCTCCGGTCCCGTCTTCAATGCATTTTGCGTGGATTTTAATGGGGACTGCTTTGCTTAGCTGTGGTGGAGCTTGTTAGGGCTGTGGTGGAGCTTGTTGGGGCTTCCTGCTTGTTATTTGCTTCCAAAATTGATTAAAGAGTCTGTCCAGCTTAGACTCAATATCCTGCCATGCATTGCTGGTACCAGGAGGACACGCGGCTGCCGCCATATTGGGAGAGTCGCAGATGAGTATGTCAGCCTGGGAGGCTGTGCTCTGTGCGTCCATTAGCTCCAGACAGCCTCTTAGGGGTTGACCGGGATAACCCCTACCGGTCCGAGGGGGGGGGGGGTAACGGAGCTCCTGCCGGGAAGTAGCTGCTCCTGGCAGTTGCCTGCCTGCCAGCGTGTGTGTCAGACTCACAGCGTATTCTGAGCCCACTTGCCCAATGCCACCACTCATATCTGGTGTCACAATAGCTTGCATTTAAAAAAAAACAACAACTTTTTTGACTGTAATATAATAGCAGTCAGTTTCCTTCACACGTGTGCGTTTCAGGGCCTGCCAGGGCACAGTGTCACACCAGTGCAACTCATATCTGGTGTAACAGTAGTGTACATTTAAAAAAAAAATACAATTTTGTAATAGATTGAATAGCAGTTAGTTGTCTGCAAGCGTGTGTGTCAGGCCTACAGCGTCTACTCTGCCAACTTCTGCCAGTGCACAGTGCCACTCATATCTGTTGTCACAGTAGCTTGCACACATAGTACAACTAATCGAAAAAAATGACAGGCAGAGGCAGGCCACCCCGCAGGGGCCGTCGTGGTCGTGGTGCTGTGATTCCCTTTTGCCCTAGAATAATGCCCAGTGTTCATTGGCCACGTACCCTGAACTTGAAAAGTTCTGAGGACATAGTTGACTGGCTAACACAGGACGCCCAATCTTCTACAGCTTCCGCTCGGAACCTTGATGCACCATCCTCCTCCAGCTTAGCTTAGGGCACCTCTCAAGTTACCACTGGCCCGCCTGCCGCCACAACCAACACTAGCACCACAGCCGTCTCACTTGATCTGTCAGAGGAGTTATTTACACATCAGTTGGAAGAAATGAGTGATGCGCAACCATTATTGCCAGAGGATGTAGATAACAGGGATATGTCTCAGTCAGGCAGCATTACACACATGGAGGTACGGTGTGATGATGATGATGTTGTACCCGCTGCTGCTTCCTTTGCTGAGTTGTCAGATACAAGTGAAGCGGTTGATGATGACGATGCGTCCGTGGATGTCACGTGGGTGCCCGCTAGAAGAGAAAAAGAACAGGGCCAAAATTCAGATGGGGAGACAGAGAGGAGGAGGAGGAGATGAGTTGGAAGCAGGGGGAGGTCGTCGCAAGGAGCTAGTGGCACAGTCAGACAGCATGCATCGGCACCCGGGGTCAGCCAGACAGCACGCCAATCAACGCATGCTGTTGCCACCACCAGAATGCTGTCATTGCAGAGCTCAGCAGTGTGGCATTTTTTTGGTGTGTCTGCCTCTGACAACAGCAATGCCATTTGCAACCTGTGCCAAAAGAAACTGAGTCGTGGGAAGTCCAACACCCATCTAGGTACAACTGCTTTGCGAAGGCACATGATCGCACATCACAAACACCTATGGGATCAACACATGAGTACAAGCAGCACACAAACTCAAAGCCGCCATCCTCCTCCTGGTCCAGCATCTTCAGCCACATCAACCACTGCTGTCCTCCCTGCCCCCTCTCAACCATCCGCCACTCCGTCTCTCGCCTTGAGCAGTTACTGCTCATCTTCCCACATATAGGTGTTTGTCAAGGACATGTTTGAGCGTAAGAAGCCAATGTCAGAAAGTCACCACCTTGCCCAGCGTCTGACAGCTGGCTTGTCTGAACTCTTAGCCCGCCAGCTTTTACCATACAAGCTGGTGGAGTCTGAGGCGTTCAAAAAATTTGTGGTTATTGGGATAATGCAGTGGAAGGTACCCGGACAAAATTTCTTTTCACAAAAGGCAATCCCCAACCTGTACTCGATTGTGCAAAAGGAAGTAATGGCATGTCTGGCACATAGTGTTGGGGCAAGGGTCCATCTGACAACTGATACCTGGTCTGCAAAGCATGGTCAGGGCAGGTATATCACCTACACTGCGCATTGGGTAAACCTGCAGACGGCTGCCAAGCATGGAATGCGTGGCTCTACAGAGGAGTTGGTGACACCACCATGACTTGCAGGCAGGCCTGCTGCCACCTCCTCTACTCATCCTACTCCATCCTCTTCCATAACCTCCTCGGCTGAGTCCTGCGTCTTGCTCCACATCAACGGCACCCCCCCAGCTCCCCAGGTACTATTCCACATCCCGGATACGGCAGTGTCACGCCATCTTGGGGTTGACTTGCCTGAAAGCAGAGAGTCACACCGGACCAGCAGTCCTGTCCGCCCTGAACGCACAGGTGGATCAGTGGCTGACTCCGCACCAACTGGAGATCGGCAAAGTGGTTTGTGACAACGGAAGAAAATGGTTGGCGGCATTGAATTTGGCGGCATCTGATCGTACAGCGCTTTGTGCATAAGTACCCAGGCTTACAGGACGTCCTGAAGCAGGCCAGGAAGGTGTGTGGCCATTTCAGGCATTCCTACACGGCCATGGCGCACTTTTCAGATATCCAGCGGTGAAGCAACATGCCAGTAAGGCTCTTGATTTGCGACAGCCCGACACGTTGGAATTCAACACTCCTAATGTTCAACCGCCTGCTCCAACAAGAAAAAGCCGTTAACGACTATTTGTATGACCGGGGTGCTAGGACAGCCTCTGCGGAGCTGGAATTTTTTTTGCCACGTTACTGGACGCTCATGCGCAATGCCTGTAGGCTCATGCGCAATGCCTGTAGGCTCATCATACCATGTGTTTTCTTCCTGGAGCGTGCCCTGCGAAGAGTGCTGGATCAGGCTGTAGATGAGCGTAAAGAGGAAGAGGAAGAGTTGTGGTCACCATCACCACCAGAAACAGCCTTACCAGCATCGCTTGCTGGACCTGCGGCAACGCTGGAAGAGGATTGTGAGGAAGAGGAGTCAGAGGAGGAATGTGGCTTTGAGGAAGAGGAGGAAGACCAACCACAACAGGCATCCCAGGGTGCTCGTTGTCACCTATCTGGTACCCGTGGTGTTGTACGTGGCTGGGGGGAAGAACATACCTTCAGTGAGATCACTGTGGATGAGGAATGGGACATGAGTAGCTCGGCATCCAACCTTGTGCAAATGGGGTCTTTCATGCTGTCGTACCTGAAGGAGAACGACCTGTACTGGGTGTCAACGCTACTAGACCCTCGGTATAAGCAGAAAGTTTCTGAAATGTTACCGAATTACCGCAAGTCGGAAAGGATGCAGCAGTTCCAAAATAAATTAAAAATAATGCTTTACATAGCATATAAGGGTGATGTCACAGCCCAACGGGAATCTAACAGGGGAAGAGGTGAAAGTAATCCTCCTCCTCCCACGACCACGCCGGCAAGTACAGGACGCTTTACAGACGTGTTGTTGATGGAGGACATGCAGAGCTTTTTAAGTCCTACGCATCGCCACAGCCCTTCGGGGTCCACCCTTAGAGAACGACTCGACCGACAGGTAGCAGACTACCTTGCCTTAACTGCAGATATCGACACTCTGAGGAGCGATGAACCCCTTGACTACTGGGTGTGCAGGCTTGACCTGTGGCCTGAGCTATCCCAATTTGCGATAGAACTTCTGGCCTGCCCCGCTTCAAGTGTCCTGTCAGAAAGGACCTTCAGTGCAGCAGGAGGTATTGTCACTGAGAAGAGAAGTCGCCTAGGTCAAAAAAGTCTAGATTACCTCACCTTTATTAAGATGAATGAGGGATGGATCCCGAAGGGACTGACAGTGGGCGAAACATTCGACTAAAAAAGGCATGATGAGGGGGACGTAACAGGGATTAAACTGATAAGAATAGTACTACTTAACACACCACTCCTATCTGGTGGCACATTAGATTGCACACGCAGTGCCCCAAATTTGAAGTAGGAGGACCGACCAAGCATCTTTTTCCATCTCCCGGTTCCTAAAATCGATGCCATATACACGTCCCCTGATAGGGGACGTAACAGGGATTAAACTGATAAGAATAGTGCTACTTAACACACCACTCCTATCTGGTGGCACAAAGATTGCACGCACAGTGCCCCAAATTTGAAGTAGGAGGACCGACCAAGCGTCTTTTTCCATCTCCCGGTTTCTAAAATCAATGCCATATACACGTCCCCTGATAGGGGACGTAACAGGGATTAAACTGATAGGAATAGTACTACTTAACACTACTACTTAACGCAGAGAGAGGCAACGCAGAGAGAGGAGTCTGAAGAAGAGGAGTCAGAGGAGGAAGGTGGCTTTGAGAAGGTGGAAGACCAAACACAGCAGGCGTCCCAGGAGGCTTGTTGTCACCTTTTGGGGACCCTTGGTGTTGTATCTGGCTGGGTGGAGGAAGAGACCTTCAATGACATCAGTGAGGACAAGGAACGGGACATGGCTAGCTTGGTATCCAACCTTGTGCAAATGGGGAGTTTGCGGTTGTGCAAATGGACTGTTTGCGGTTGTTTGCGGTAAAATGCGGTTAAATGGGGAGTTCGGTCTGTCACTGTGAAGCGGGCGTAACCCTTACACTACCTGATCGATACAACATCATACCTGATGTTTTAAAAAATGTTATTCCAAACAATTTAGGAATGTTAGGTGATTTATGCCCTTTATGGATTAAAACCAGACTCTGCATCAACTATGTAATTTTCCATGGGAGTTTTGCCATGGATCCCCTTCCGGCATGCCACAGTCCAGGTGTTAGTCCCCTTGAAACAACTTTTCCATCACTATTGTGGCCAGAAAGAGTCCCTGTGGGTTTTAAAAGGCGCCTGCCTATTGAAGTCTATGGCGGTTCGCGAACATTTGCGGAAATTCACATTCGCTGTTCGCGAACGGAAAAATGTATGTTCGCGACATCTCTACTAATTACCTGTAAAAAAAATAAAACTTACCATTCGATGTTTTCTTTCTTCTAAAATCTTATTTTTTCAGCTCCAAAAAAGGCCAAATAAAAATCCAATATAACCGACGCAATTATTATTAAAAAAAAAAAACGAGTGCAAAAAAAAAAAGAATCCATCTTCACCGTTTAGAACACTGAGGTGTGAGTCATTATGGAAGTGTTAACAGGGGTGAACGAGGTTAACAAGCATATGGGTGGTCTGGGTATTTTGTGGTTTTGTTTGATTACCGAACAAAACAGGGAAAAAAGTATTTTTACCGAACAACCAGGGAATAAAAAGAGGATACTGTATTCCAGGGACAAGGTGGTCTGTCACAGTATGTGTGTATGTCAGTATGTATAACTGTCTTTCGGTATGTCTGTCTATGTCTGTCTGTATGTATGTCTGTCAGTATGTATGTATATCAGTATGTATTGTCAGGATATTTATATCGGTAGACATTTTGTGCTAAGATAGAAATTAAAAGTGTATATTGCCTGAGTCACTCAGAACAGAGCGGACTCCATTTTGGATTTCAGGCAAGACAGACACAAAATTTCTATCCTTTCTGTAACTAGCCATTAGCCCGAGCTAAGGAATGCATTATGTAAACAAGCCAAGTGATAAGCAATGAAGCAGGGGGATGGAATTTTTCTGTTTAAATGTTAATGGAATAGAAATAATTTTAAACACAGACACTAGTGACAGAGAAGACTAAGTAATTAATTTTACTTTCTAAATTTTACAAGATCCCATTGTAAATAAGGGGTGAAATTGAGTTTAGACATGTCAATTCTAGAAATTACGATCAAAGTCATTGCCACAAAGACTGAGGCAAACGCTTTGAACTGACAGCAAATTTAAGTTATGGTAGTAATTTTAGATAAGCCAAATGACGTCAAAATCGTCATCAGGAAAAGTTAACTCTTTCCTGGATAGGAATGTTTAATTAGGCAATTGCACCCTCTGTGGACGAAAAATCTAAATTGACCACACCTTCAGTTTCCTATTGGCCTTATCAACTAATGACGTACAGAGAGTCTTGCCCTTTAAAAAGTTAGGACAAAGGGAAGAGAGAGGTTAGTTTGGGCTTTCAGATTCGGACATTCGGAGAGATCCAGGAAAGATATTCTGGACACACTAACACTCAACTCTCAAACTCTCTTGGACCCAACTCAAGAAACACTCCTTGACACTTAGAATTTTACTCTTACATTCTAACCAACATCACTTTTCTCTATTACTTACACACCTGCATACAACCAATCATACTCACATTCAAGTTCCTGGGACTACCTACTCATCTGATGAGAACATCTACATAACTGGTAATTATGCTGGTTTTATTTAATTAATTTAAATTAATTAAAATCTAATAGCATGATATATGACTCGATAAATCATGGTCAGATTTCAATATTTAGAAATCTTAGTTAACTAAAGAATAAATAGTTATAAACATTCCATTCTGCAGGTGGAATTAAGAATAATTATATATTAATGTGATATTATCCCGTGTTAGCATACCGCTGTTTTTATCCAGGTGTATTGATTTGCTCTAAAATAAGATAAGATATCTTTTTAGGCAAATTAAAATTCGGCTTTTGTAAAAATCTGGTAGATTATTCTTATTGGATGGTTCCAGGAAATTATTAATGAGCTGGTTTGAATGTTATTTTAATTGAAAATAACATGAGAATAGGATATTATATGCCTAGGAGGATCTAGCCAGCATTGAAAGGGTTACTCAGTTGATTTAACTGTTAGCCAAGGTTTTACGACTTTTCGCTGTGATGTGTGAAGTTTAGCTTTCTGTCTGTGAATTACACATAAATCTTGTCTTGACAGTTGATGCTGTAGCTTTGTACTGTGTTTAGCCATTATATTGCATACTTATTTTATACTAAATAGTCACTGATTAATATCATGCATGCTGCCTATTATTATTATTATTTTATTTGTCACAATAAATTATATCTATTTTTTATAACAAATTGTGATTTTATTTGTATGGAATACATTTCAATTACATGATAACAATCTCTGAGATCTAAGAGAATTGAAATAGTGGGCAATTCTCAACTGTATAATATTATCATCCCTTAAATATCCCCACAGTATGTATGTATGTATGTGTATGTATGTATGCAAGTATGTATGTATGTATGTGTGTGTGTCTTTATGTCCTTATGCATGTGAGTGTTTGTATGTTAGTATGTGTCTGTATATGTGTTTATGTCTGTTTCAGTATGTGTGTATCTTTGTGTGTGTGTATCCATGTCATTTTGTGTCAGTGTGTGTGTTTGTGTCTGTGTGTGTGTATTCCTGTGGGCGGGATTTGGATGTGGGCCCAGACCTTGGCAGCCCTGTCTCTGCGTGTGCATCTGTGATTGTATTTCTGTGTCTATCTGTAACAGTGTCTGGAATACAAATCTTTGTGTGTGTGTCAGTAAGTGTGTATCTATCAATGCCTTTATAAGGAAACCTAAAGTTCTAATGGATGACATATCCATTAACTCAACAAACTGCCCATGCATAAGTAAAAGCAAACAAATTGAAATAAGGTTTGATTTCTCAAACATGTTTTGATTTCCTTCTTTTTTTATTACTGAATTTTTTATTATTCAACTTCTATGTTCAACTTCTTACGGATAATTTTGATTGTGTAAAATGTCACCTCATCTATATAACAAGTAGGCATGTGCATGGGGAAAATTTTCAGTTCGGTTCGGCATTCTGAAATTTGGGATTTTTGCAATTAGGGACTTTGGCAATTCGGCACTTCAAGACTTCGGAACTTCGGCAACTTCGGCACTTTAGCACTTCAGAACTTCGGCACTTCGGCACTTCAACAATTTGGCAATTCAGCTATTCGGACATTCGGATGTATCCGAATGTCTGAATTGCCCGAAATTAGTCCGAATTGCCATTCGGAACAAAACGAATTGCACATGTCTAGTATTTTCTGTGTGTTCGTACTCCCGAAAGTGATCGACTGTTACCACTGATTCTATGGAACTATTTTGGGCAGGAGCCTTATGTGAGGTCGGCCAAAACTTTTTGGCTGTATTTGTGGGATCTGAGTGCTTTTTGGATATATTGTGCGCTTAGATCAAGGGTAACCAGGGATATAAGACTTGAGGGGGTACATGGTTGTTTGATGTGTGTTTCAGGGTGTTATATAAATTGTAGATTTTCTGTACCTGAGAGGGAACTGAATTCTCTCTCAGGCACAGAGGATCATGGGAGGAATGACCCTGTAATGTTGTGTTGGAAACCCCTTGCAGGGGGCTTTTGCATAAAAGGCCATGTGTGGCCCTGAATAAAAGAGTTCACTCCCAGCATTCAGTCTCAACTAATGTCTGTGGGGGAAAGTTATACCTGCAAGGACCCCACCCACCGCTCAGGGGTGGGGGCCGGAGAGGGAGGACAGTAGGTCCCCCCCTAATTGTTATTTAGGGTGCCCAACCGCCACGCAGCGGTGGAGGCTGGGGGGAGGACAGTAGGTCCCACCCCCTTATTGTTATTTAGTGCCCCCAACCACAGTAGGTCCCCCCTCCACATTCTTATTTAGGCCCCCACCCGTTGCACAAGGGTGGGGGCTGCTCACTGTTTACTAGACACGACCCTTCTCGCAGAATAGCGAGAAGGGGCTGAATTTACTAATACTAATACTAAGTAACCTTTACTTAGTATTAGCAAATTTGTCTGAAAGACCAATTTAGGTATTTCAGCCTTTTGGTAGATAGCTCCCTAATACCATGGCTGCTTATTTTATGTATTTTATGTTATTTTAAGTGATTTCCCTATCCACATTTGTTTGCAGGGCAAGTGTCCTAATCTTACCCCCATTTTACTTCCTTTTAGCCCTTTCCAGGACTTTTTTAGAGCCGTTTTTGTGCCCAAAAGTTAATGTCCCCATTGACTTCAATGGGGTTCAGGTTCAGGATCAAGTTCGGGGTCAAGTTCGATCCCGAACCCAGACTTTTTTCCGAAGTTCGGCCGAACCCGCCGGACCCGAATATCCAGGTGTCCGCTCAACTCTAGTGACAAGTGCATAAATTGTGAACACCCAATTAAAATGTTCATTGTTTACAAGGTAAGTATGTTCTTTACTATTAATAGATAAAAAACAATCAAGTTAATTCAATCTAGATAACCATGTATACCTATCATAAAATAACAAACAAAGTCCGCGAAAGCCCAAAACATTATTGATGCGAAATCTAGAAAATGGAGGAATGGGGATACCAAATATAAAGGCATATTATCACTCTTCTATACTTATGAATGTTATCAGCGTTCATTCAACTGGTTATACCCCTCAATGGGTGGCAATAGAAAATAAATATTGCGGATTACAAGATCTTTCAACACTATTATGGAAGCCTCAACAACTACGACAATTAAACTCAAATATGTTGCCCTCTACTAAACATTTAGTGAAAATCTGGGATATTTACAGAGATAAATTATGTACAGCTTACCCATGGGCCTCCAATCAAAATTTTACACTCCTGCAACGGAACGTTTCCATATAGGAAATGGGAAAAAGCAGGAATTACACATTTGTTCCACTTATGTGCCATAGAAGGTTTAAAATCATTTTCGACTCTACAAAAGGAGTTTTCATTACCACCAAGCTACACATTTGCATATCTTCAAATCAAAGCGATCTTAGATATCGAAAAGGTCAGTGTGAGAACAGTTACGATGCAATCCTCTATATCGAAGTTTGTAGAGAAATGCTTATCATTAAGCCCTCCGAAAAGAACATTGTCTTTATGCTATCAAACTCTAGCTAACTCATCGGAAAATGCAAAGTGGAAATTTATGCAATATTGGCAAGAAGATCTTCAACAGAATATTTCAATGCGGGATTGGGAATACATTTTTAACGCACATGCTGGACTAACTACTAGCACTGCGCACCTAGAAGTAACAAGGAAAATAATGTACAGGTGCTACATGGTTCCCGCTCGTTTGCATACTATCTTCTCGGATTCATCAGACAGATGTTGGCGCTGTTATACAGATAGAGGCACTATGTTGCATGTCTGGTGGTCATGTAAAGAGGTGAATACACTATGGAAGAAAATTGAAAGAATAATAAAACAAACTACAAACCAGCAAATACCTCACGACCCAAAAACAATACTTCTCCGATTACTTCCAATTAATACTACTAAAGTAATGAAGAAAATTATATTCCTTTTATTGAGCACATGGTCTATACTAATTGCCAGATATTGGAAGTCCAAAGACCTACCTTCACTACAAGAAATTGAAGAAGTAATGTCGACAACAGTAGAATATTTATTTATTTATTATTATTGCTATTTATGAAGCACACACAGATTCCGCAGCGCTGTACAATTAGTGGAGAAACGTACAATATACACATACAAATACAAGAGGTAAGAGAGCCCTGCCCGTAAGCTGATATCTAGCCATTGGAGCTCTTTTATACAAAGTGCTTGGCTAGATGGCCCGTGAGCTTACAATCTAAAGGAAACCATGGGGATTTGAGACAAGAGGTAGCAGGGGAAGTTTGGAGGTGATGGCTGAAAGAGTTAACAGAGAGAAGCTATTGGTAAGATGTTAGGGGAATGAAGAGGTAATTGGGTGAGAATATGAACTATTAATGTGGAACCAAAGAAAAATAGGAAAAATGAGCCCCCCAAATAGCCCAAATGTGGCAAACTTACCTTCAATCTATTAATAAGAATTAGTATTTGGGCAGACAACAGGCGATTTACTGGTTTTGGGTAACGTAATCACTTGAGCATTCAAATTTTCTTCCGGCATTCTCACCCAATTTCCAATAGGGATAATGAGCAAGAAATTTATATTAAAATTAAATGTATATTAAAATTAAATTAATAGAAGATAAATGAGTACTTTAGCAATCAGAAGTAAGTGGAGATACCTAAAAGAACAAAATGCCAAACGATAATATCAATGTGTTTTTTTGTTTTTTTTAAATGTATTTTTTTTTTTGGGGGGGGGTGGTGTAATATAGAATTACAAATCGTTAAAATACGGTTGAAATAAATATATATGATATAAGCTGTATAAGAGAAAAGAAAAGGAAAGAAAAAAAGGAAAGAAAAGAAAGGAAAGAAATAGAATAATAGAAATTAATGTGATGATATGTACTGCGAAAATATGCATGTGCCTTCCCCCTTTTTTGTTTTCTGTTCCCCCCCCCTTTTTTTTCTCTTTTTTATTTATACACTTGTTTAAACTGTAGTATATAATGTGAGACAAAAATAAAGAAAAAGTAAATTCTAAAAAAAATAAACTAGATTTGTCTTATCCCCTGCTGTGTTAATAGCTTGCTAGACCCTGCAAGAGTCTCTCCTGTATGTGATTACATTTTAATCTACAGAGAAAGAGATACAATTGTTTAAGGTAAATTACATCTGATTGAAAGTGAAACCAGTTTTTTTTTTCATGCAGGCTGTGTCAATCAGAGTCAGGGGAGGTGTGACAAGGACTGCATAAACAGAAACAAAGTTATTTAACTCCTAAATGGCAGAGAATTGAGCAGTAAACCTGAGAGCCATGATCTACA
The DNA here is from genome assembly GCF_036172605.1 of Pelobates fuscus. Lineage (NCBI taxonomy): Eukaryota > Metazoa > Chordata > Amphibia > Anura > Pelobatidae > Pelobates > Pelobates fuscus. The sequence continues at coordinate 16,743,433 of NC_086320.1, forward strand.
CACAGAAAACTGCTTCATTAAAGGACCACTCTAGTGCCAGGAAAACATACTCGTTTTCCTGGCACTAGAGTGCCCTGAGGGTGCCCCCACCCTCAGGGACCCACTCCCGCCGGGCTCTAGGGGGAGGAAGGGGTTAAACTTACCTCTTTCTCCAGCGCCGGGCGGGGAGCTTTCCTCCTCCTCTCCTTTTTCCTCGCGACATCATCGGCTGAATGCGCATGCGTGGCAGGAGCCACGCTCGCATTCAGCCGGTCGCATAGGAAAGCATTTACAATGCTTTCCTATGGACGCTTGCGTGCTCTCACTGTGATTTTCACAGTGAGAATCATGCAAGCACCTCTAGCGGCTGTCAATGAGACAGCCACTAGAGATTTTGGAGGCTGGATTAACCCTCAGTATAAACATAGCAGTTTCTCTGAAACTGCTATGGTTATAATAAAAAGGGTTAATCCTAGAGGGACCTGGCACCCAGAAAGGGTTAATCCTAGAGGGACCTGGCACCCAGAAAGGGTTAATCCTAGAGGGACCTGGCACCCAGACCACTTCATTAAGCTGAAGTGGTCTGGGTGCCTACAGTGGTCCTTTAAGCTAAAGTTGTTTAGGTGACTATAGTGTTCCTTCAAGGTCAGAATAATGGAACATCTTAATAACATCAGGAAAGGCCTAGAAACACATTCAGTCCCAGTTCATTGTAACACATGTCCTATTTTCACCTTCAGAGATCTTAAATGCATTGGCAAAGAAAGAGTATTACAACATTGGAGGGGCGGAGACAGATTAAATAAACTTTCCCAGCGTGAAATGTTTTGGATTCATAAGCTGGTAAGTAAGGGACATAGACCTTGTTTGTTTCTTATAATTATTCTGCCTATGGGTCTGTTTTTTGGGTAGGTTTTGACTCTTTGTGTTTTTTATAAAGAGGGTATATTACTGTTACCATAGTTATTTTTATGGACCAATTTCCACATTTTGCATTTAGCCTAGTTAAAGGCTTTCTCTTTTGGAAATACATGCATTTGGTTTCCAGGGAAATATTCTTCTATATAACGTTTTAGTTCCCACAACAAGACATTAGAAAACGAAGAGTACTGCTAATTATCAATTTTTTGTTGATTATATGATGTTCCATTTAATTCGTTGGTGTCCACCAAACTGTCTCTGACAGTTAATAACATCATGTTTCTTCAGCAGATACATAATGTGATTTGTTGCCTTTTACTTTGGACTGTATATGTTATGCGATTCCTTCTGGAGACCTCTAGAGGGAGCACACGATATTTGCATTCACCAGGTGGTACGCACAAGTGGAACGCACAGAAGTACCGAACGGACCTCATTTCCGCTTCCGGTCTACAATGAGTGAACATAGAATGACTGGGAAAATCACGGAGGCGCTACAGGTGTCACAGGTGAAAACTCCGGACCAATTGAATTCCAGAGTGTGGAGTGGGATTTAAAGCTCCCCAACATCATCAGGGGAGGCATCCTTGAGTGCAACCAACATTTCCATCCTGTGAGTGCATTCAATGATAGCGCACTTTTATATTTTTTAATTGTGTTACTCTGTTATTTGTTTATGTTTCTTTTTAGATTTAACAGTCGTTTCCCATATATATTTTTTGGGTGTATAGATGCATACATACAGACCTATTGACATATATACTGACATACATACATTCATACACATACATACAGACATTCGGTATTTCGGTCTCCTCACTATTGTCTGCTCTGTGATTTTGTGCTCCTTATAGATGCTCCCCATGACCAACTGTGGTCCGTGGCTCTCTCCTGCCAACAATTTGACTCTTCTGGGTCCGCTACCTGTCGTCATTACAGGGTCCCTCACAGACAGGGTCTAGGGACACAATGGGGTCATAGTAGACAGGTCAGTTGCATTTAATCTGTTACCTGTAATTTTTTCTCTTCCCCCCCTTTTTATAAAATTTCCTTTTTTATAAGATTTCCCTTTTTTTTTTGAAAATTTTTTGTGTAAAAATTTTTTAGTAAAAATGTTTTTGTAAGTTTAACTAAAAAATTTTTCTTGGAGTATATAATAGTTGTTCTTTCTTTTTCACACAGCTGGTTACTCAACTAGCTCTCTTACACCAAGATTACACTTTTCCCTCTTGATCTCCTGTTACAGGTGAGCATTAACAGTACACTATTCTGTGTTTTAAGTGTATGCAAGACTGTTTAGATGATATGCATCCATTGATGCAGTACCTATATATTACTGTCAATCCACTGTTAAGTATACAATTCATGTCCTTATTTGCATTGGGTTTACATTTCTATCCCTACTACAAAGCCTTATTTACAATTGTATCTGCAAATGTATTGTGTCATCCCAATAAGCTAGTGCTTTTGCTAGCTTAATAATCCGATCAGAATGTTCGTTACTAATAAAGTTTTGTGAAAGACGCATGACGCAATGACGCACGTAGGCGTTGGAATGCGGAAGTAGGACCGTGAATTGGATGCGGCAGTGTTTGCCGCTTAAACTGAGGATATTTAAACGCAGATGTTACTCTCTTGACAGCACGGACACTGGGGCCATTGAAGGGACGCATATGTCCCGAGCGCGCAGCCCATGCCCATTCACAAGGAAAGCCCTACGAGTGACTTCAATTCGCTTCTAACAGAGCCTTATACTGCTGATTGACTTCATTCATCACAACAGGTTTGATCAGCCACCAGCGGATACAGGGTGGCGATCACTTTTCCTACTATCAGGAATTCATTCCATCCCTTCCATTCAGACTATCTCTCACAGACTACAGCATCTTCCTACAGGATACAACATAAAGAAGTAGACGACATTGGTGAGACCAACCCACAGATAGTGGGCAAACATATAGTGCACTATATACTGGACTTTTATTTTTTCAGGACTTTAGTATTCTGTATTTTTTTCATTTTTTTCCATTTCTCTCATTTTTTGTATCTTGTTTCATATTTTTTCATTTTTTCATTTTTTCTTTTTTCTCTTTTTTTCTCTTTTTCTCATTTTTTTCAATATATATTTTTTATATTTTTTCAAATATATTTTTTCATTTTTTCTTTTTCCTTTTTTTCATTCTTTTCATTATTTCCAATTTTTTTACGCTTATTGAACTATTTATTGCACATAGGAGGATGCTGTGTCTAGATAGATATTTGTACATAGTTGGTGTATATAAGATGAATTATGTGTTACTTTGATGAAATACCATTAACTTTATGAATTATTCTTATAAGCTTTTCAATAAATACTATGAATTTGAGCATAGGTTTAATTATTACTTAACATCATTTATTGAGTGCGGTATTCATATTTTTGTATGATATTGATTGGAGGTTGTTTGTGGGGTTATACCTCGAATACCGGCACCTAACACTTAATTGAGTGCCAGCACACATTGGTTTTTTTGTACATACATTCATACACATACATACAGACATACATACTGACATACATACTGATATACACATACATACGCACATGCATCTCATTTTTCAGCCACCCTCCTGTTTCTTACCTTTACGTTGTAGGAGGGTGACTATGACTGATGGGAGTCGACATGCCTCTTAATGGCCTCCATCCCACGCGGAGTGAAGTCACTTCCAACAAGAACACAAGCAGTGCTTGTATTATTCACTAAATGTTAAATTCCACAAAAAAAATAAATCAAGGTCCAGGTAGAATGTGGTAGGAGAGCATGCTATACCGATCCCTGACTGTAGGAGACTGGCAAGCGTGCTATACTGATCCCTGACTGTAGGAGACTGGCAAGCGTGCTATACCGATCCCTGACTGTAGGAGACTGGCAAGCGTGCTATACCGATCCCTGACTGTAGGAGACTGGCAAGCATGCTATACCGATCCCTGACTGTAGGAGACTGGCAAGCGTGCTATACCGATCCCTGACTGTAGGAGACTGGCAAGCGTGCTATACCAATCCCTGACTGTAGGAGACTGGCAAGTGTGGTATACCGATCCCTGACTGTAGGAGACTGGCAATCGTGCTATACCAATCCCTGACTGTAGGAGACTGTCAAGCGTGCTATACCGATCCCTGACTGTAGGAAACTGGCAAGCGTGCTATACCGATCCCTGACTGTAGGAGACTGGCAAGCGTGCTATACCAATCCCTGACTGTAGGAGACTGGCAAGTGTGGTATACTTATTCCTGACTGTAGGAGACTGGCAAGCGTGCTATACCGATCCCTGACTGTAGGAGACTGGCAAGCATGCTATACCGATCGCTGACTGGAAAAGTCTTTTCAGTCCATTTCATGTATTTTATTGAGGTTCTATTTATTTACTTGTGATACTTTGCTCCCAAATGGCCTGTAATCCTCTCTTTGGGGAAAACCCCAGATCTCTTGTGCCATTGATATTATTATTTATTATTATTATTAAGTTACACACCAATCTTGTAAACTCTCCAATATTTTTCAAATATTTTGATGTTGATATTAGGTTAATAACACACATTTTATTAACACCTTCAGTACATCTAGTGACATGTCCTGTAAATGGACAATCAGTTGGGATTCGCTGCCAGCCATCTGACACCTGGCACAATATACACAAGGTCACCGTACTCTTTCTAAATTAGAAACCTAAAAAAAATGAACTTTTACAAAGTTAGACAGGCACAAAATTCTTTGACTCCAGACTTACTTATAAGGAAGAAAATTGTGAGAAATCATTATATATTAGGAGTTTGTAACTTTCACTCAGTGTTTGTATAATCAATACGCATGTTAAATGAAACCACTTTGAAAGACAAATTAACATTACAGTAATTAAAACTCTAATCATAAGTAAACCCAGTCCGCTGCAACAATAAGCGTATGTCTAAAACAACAACATAATTTGTTATTGCACAGGAATGTGAAATATTCCAGGAGGGTCACTTAAAAATATAAATGAGTGTGAAATGAATGAATGAATAAATAAACGAGAAAATAAATAGAGGTAAATTAGCAAGCAAAATTTATTAATAAATAACCCCACAAGAACAGAAAATAGTTTTATATTATGAATATATAGGTAATGCTTTCTGCTTATTACAGAACCAGGTATAGAAGATGATTGATTGATTATGATTATTCCTCTTGCAAGACCAGAAAGAGAAGATTGTATATTATACAGTATGTATGGTATGCGTGACATTTGTCATTCGAGGTACATGGCATGTGAGGCTGCCAGACCCAAACAGGCTCCAAAGATCTGTAGATCTTCCCCCAACGCTGCTGGTGTTCATCTCTAACATGATTATTCACATCCGTATGGAGCCATTCAAACTGCAACATTTGGATATTGTTTATAATATGTGACAATGACAGATGACCTGCTAGTTGGTGATTGCACTGGGCTTTGAAGAGCAGCACTAGTAAAGGACAAACTGCCCCTACGCTTTCCACTGTACCTGGCCAACCAGGTCCTCACTGTTTCCCAAGGAAGCCACCATCCTGCTGTTAGATAGTAAGTAAAAGGAGGGAAAATAACAGCATTATCAACGTGTCTTTATATTAGTATGTTAGTGTGTGTCTTGCAGTGTGAACATATTTGTGCTTAGCATTGTTAGTGAGTCTAGCAGTGTATGCATAATCAGTGTGCATTGTGTCTTTACCACAACTAGTGAGAAGACTATGTAGCACGGTGGGTAGCCCTCTCTAGTGACTGCTGGACTAGGCAGAGAACGTAGCTTGTAAAAGCAATAAAGACAACAGCTGGAAGACCAAACCCTGAGTATATATTGCCAAGAAGTAAATAGATACCAAGTGCTAATGGCCATCACAAAACACTATTACGGCTGAATATCCAACAATCACCTATGACATATATGAAATGGATTCTGCTACGAGTACACTACAGGGTGAAAGGTAACATTGAAGGTACCATATTCATTTAATATGAAATTGTGGGTGTTTTTTTGTTTGTTTTTTTAATCCAGTATAGAGTGGTTCAACCGAACTTATTACAGTTAGTTTATATAATTAAATATGAAATATTATTTATAAACATTGAATGACTTTTTCCTGTGTCCTTTGTAATTTTTAGTGACTGATCATTCTTTTTTTACCCTTAATATCAAGGTAAGCCCTGTTAAATGTCTCATTATGTTTGATTTACACCCATTCTTCGATTTCAGTGTGAATGCAAATCATTCTATTTTAGACATGACAGAGTCTCGTATTCTGACCAACTAACCCATTGATTGGCAATTTATCTACACAACGCAAGTGAACAGCTCGGAAACACATGAAGAATTTTCAGAAAACCATGCCGTAGAAGAAAGTAATGTGTTTGCTTATTTATATGTAAATGAAACTCAAAGGTCTCCATTCTACAGAATGACTTTGCTGAAGAAATGGCCACTTAAATAATGAAGAACCTTCTCTGCCCTTTGTGGGATTAATTCACAGCTACAGCAAAAAAAAAAAAGACTCATCAGGTATTTAAATGGCCCTCAAATTCAGTTCCACCTTATCAGTGTTTACAGAAGGAAGGGAAGAACACAAATTCTTTCTTTCCTAAATCTGTTTCAGAAAGGAATTAAAATTACGTGAAATGCAGGATTATCTTGTTTGCAAAGGATTATTTGTATATATGACTTCTACCAAATAATCATATCTGAGATTAATTTCGAAAGGTAAATGGGGAAATACGACATTACAATACAAACACAGTCTATAATTCACAGTATTATACTCCATCATACATCACTTTTTTTGATTACCTGTAATTTTTGGGAGTCACACTCTTGGGATGAACCTCTTATTTGTGGGTGCCAACATTACATTTCCTCTGTCTTTTTACTAATATCTGGGTTAAAGGGAAACTGTAACTGTTTTGTCTCATTAAAGTAGCTACAGTGTCTGCAGTCCAGTAGTGTCATCCTCCCATTTAGAGTTAAACAGGTTTTAATGCATTATTACAAGTTCCAAGCAGATCATTCAATATGTGATGCATGGGCTAATGATGGAGCTTTAGCCTGAACAGCAATGTTTGGCTGTGATTGGCTATGAGTGTCTGCTGACTGCTTTCAGCCTATCACGAATGCCCATTGTTTGTATGAATTGGTATGTCTACAAGGACGTGTGTAATCTCTGTCTTTGCTACACCTCCAGGGAGGGCGGGGCTATGGGAAGCCACGGACCCACATTCAATGCTCAAGAATGGTTCAATGCTAAATAGAGGGACATTGCCAGGAGACTTCAGGCACTATACTCACTTTAATGAGATGAAATGGTTATAGTTTTGGCAGTGGCTAGGGAGAGAAAAACACTGAATGATATCTGGGAATAGACTAAAATAATGAGCCTATTTACTATATCTGTATATAATTTATTACCTGCAGAGTAAGAAATGAGTATGTTGCACCTCATTTTGTAAGTGGAGATGGTCATTTACCTTGGGTGAATTGCATTATATTTTTATTTACTCTCGTCGGGTGATCGTACGAAGCAAGTTTCCTCGATCCAGCATCTCCTTTTCTAAGCATATATTTCTTTATGAAAACAATTTCAAAAGTATCCAAATCAACAATTTTTTTTTTATTTCAGCTATTTTTGTCTAAAATTTTAAATTCATTTTAAATGTCCAACAATTCACACTTTGATGTAGAACCTTGCAATTGTTTTTCAAATGTTCAAATGTTTTCAAAATATGTTATGTTGCAATACAGCTTGCTGGCTGCATCATATTGTTCTGATGGGGAGGACATGAATAGTTCTACCCCATGATATGTAATATAGAGATTGTGTAAGAGAGAGAGAGAGTTATTAGTTAATCAAAGCTTTGTTTTTGAGATCACCTCTGCTATGCAATAGATAAAGTCCACACACTCCAAGGAAGCACTTTTCATGCAGTTTTAATCAACATGAGTAAGTGGTATGTGCTTAGGAAAACTTGGTGAATCTGGCAACGTCAGACAGGCCAACATGAAATATGGAGATTTGCTTTGCACTTTTTGTAAACAGCCTTTGGCGTCCTCTCTGCACCTCTAATCGATCATTTATTGAGATTAATCAATTAGGCATCTCATTATTTAAGAGCAACGTTTCTTAGGTTGTGCACAAATCCATGAAAGCATTTTAATTAGGTTGAAAAATGATAGTATTGTAATCTCCTCATTTTAATCACGGCAGACCTAATTATTAAAGAAAAAAATGGCCTATGTTGTAAATGTATCAATACCATCCCATAACTGGTATAAATGTTTTATGTGTAATAATTGATCAATGCGTCACCTTTCTTTTATTTCCACTGGAAACATCTATTTTAATAAACCTAAAAACTACATGGGTGATTTGCATCCTTTCTGTCATGGTTACCCTGTGGCAGAGATACAGAGACGGAATTATCATTACATTGGAGCATTTAAAGTGACACTGTCATCAAAAATAAACTTATCTCATATGTTTCTATACTGGGCAAATAAATAGTAATAGTGTTAAAAATAAAAGTGTTAAATTAAATACTAGTAAGAGCATAGTGAGTATACAAACATAAGTGATGAAAGCAATTAAAAACAGTGTTAAAACTAAATAGTTAATGTGTTGGTGCTAAAAATGAGTATACTCACTAATGCAAATGACTGTGCTAGCTGGAAAAAAATAATAAAAGTGACTTGACTATTGATAAACTCCTCCTATATATACACACCTGTGGCCACCTCTAAAGGAGACTCTGAAGCTGGGGGGAGCACTTTTATTTTTAACACTATTGCTATTTATTTGCCCCCCACATTTTAGTGTAGGGCCCACCAATAATGGGGTACTTTGAAAGTAGTGGTGGGCTTAACAACATATGGCCATATGGTGGAACCAAATCCCCATATTTATACTTAGATAGGCATTTTAGTAGCCTTCTTTGTTTCTTATATTTTTTTGTAGTCTGAGTGCGCCGCAACTATTTATTCTCTCATTCATATATTTTTAAGACAGACACATTACTGAGATAATTATTGCTGTGGAGCTCTGTTATACACTTAGACACATTATTGAGAGTATTATTGCTGTGGAGCTCTGTTATACACTCAGACTCATTACTGGGAGTATTATTGCTGTGGAGCTCTGTTATACACTCACACATTACTGGGAGTATCATTGCTGTGGAGCTCTGTTATACACTCAGTCACATTACTGGGAGTATTATTACTGTGGAGCTCTGTTATACACTCAGACACATTACTGGGAGTAGTATTGCTGTGGAGCTCTGTTATACACTCAGACACATTACTGGGAGTAGTATTACTGTGGAGCTCTGTTGTACACTCAGACACATTACTGGGAGTAGTATTACTGTGGAGCTCTGTTATACACTCAGACACATTACTGGGAGTATTATTACTGTGGAGCTCTGTTATACACTCAGACACATTACTGGGAGTATTATTGCTGTGGAGCTCTGTTATACACTCAGACACATTACTGGGAGTATTATTGCTGTGGAGCTCTGTTATACACTCAGACACATTACTGGGAGTATTATTGCTGTGGAGCTCTGTTATACACTCAGACACATTACTGGGAGTATTATTGCTGTGGAGCTCTGTTATACACTCAGACTCATTACTGAGAGTATTATTACTGTGGAGCTCTGTTATACACTCAGGCACATTACTGGGAGTATTATTGCTGTGGAGCTCTGTTATACACTTAGACACATTATTGAGAGTATTATTGCTGTGGAGCTCTGTTATACACTCAGACTCATTACTGAGAGTATTATTACTGTGGAGCTCTGTTATACACGCAGGCACATTACTGGGAGTATTATTGCTGTGGAGCTCTGTTATACACTCAGACACATTACTGGGAGTATTATTGCTGTGGAGCTCTGTTATACACTCAGACACATTACTGGGGGGATTATTGCTGTGGAACTCTGTTATACACATACACATTACTGGGAGTATTATTGCTGTGGAGCTCTGTTATACACTCAGACACATTACTGTGAGTATTATTGCTGTGGAACTCTGTTATACACTCAGACACATTACTGGGAGTATTATTGCTGTGGAGCTCTGTTATACACTCAGACACATTACTGGGAGTATTATTGCTGTGGAACTCTGTTATACACAGACACATTACTGGGAGTATTATAGACTGTAAGCTCATTTGAGCAGGGTCCTCTTCAACCTATCGTTCCTGTAAGTTTTCTTGTAATTGTCCTATTTATAGTTAAATTCCCCCCTCTCATAATATTGTAATGCGCTGCAGAATCTGTTGGCGCTATATAAATGGCAGTAATAATAATAATAATAATAATATTATTATTGCTGTGGAGCTCTGTTAGACACACAAACAATATGGAGCTCCAAGCAAAAGAGGGACATTAGGATAGAAAAGAGGGATTTGGGCTCAAAATAGGGACTGTCCCTCCTAATTAGGGACACTTGGGAGGCAAACTTGATAACTTGTGGCAACAAAGTAAAGACTTTACTTGAGATTCCAATGAGAAATCCAAGATTTCCAAGAATCAGTACATTGCAAAGTATCTCCCGTGTCTATTTGTACCTCATTCGTGTTCTGCCTTAATCCCCTCGCTGTTGTTGCATTTATGAATATGTATCTTTCAGTCAAACGAGTTGGGAGCAATATGAAGGTTGTGTCCTTTTTTGCAATGCTTTTAATTTATCAGCAACTAGGAATTCAGCAACACAGAATTGAATTGATAATTCTCTTTTTTACCAGGACCAGGAGATGTTAGTAGGTAATTGTTACGGTACCACCTTCCGAGCTCCAGACACAGTCGTTAGTCACTTGTATTCCCGGTTCCCCCAATAACGAGACCAAGCTCCATTATGAGGGTAAAACATGAACTGAGGACTGGATCAGCCAGCCTGCCTTTTATTTGCATTTCACACACACAGGCCACACCCAAGGGGAGGCATAAAATAACCACTGGCATCGATGTTACATCCCACACATTCCCTCCCCTTGGTGTGACACATAATCCTATTATACATACAGTTTGAAATATACTTTTATATAACTTTCATAACTTCAAATCCATCCATCATGTTCACATAAGAGACACATATTCAGATTCAGCATACTGAAAACATAACCATTCTCAAAAATCACATCAATCCCTTCAGTGAATAAAAAGTTACGCGAATGTTCGTTTATGACCGACCGCAGGTATCTTTTCTTGCCCAAAATAGTTCCCTGGATTCGGGCTGTGCGGTCGGTCACTTGCTGGCCTAAAAATGGCTAAGTCCCGTTCGAGGTGGGTCGGTACTTCGACTTTCGTTGAACTGTCGAAGTATCGTCGATAATACGGGTCGGCGGGTTCGAAGTTAAAATGGCCGCCGCCACGTGGTCCTTTGTCCGATGTCGGCCACCTCGAGGACTTTGGTAGCTTGGGCGTTTCATTAGTTTCCGCTGTACTTGAAATGTCTTTTATACAAAGTCACAACCCTTCGTATAATCTCTCAGGGACCATAAGTACTGGGCAAATCAGACGAACCCAAATGGTTTTAGTCCCGACGGATGGGTCTGTCACATGGCTCCCTCCTTGTGGAACACTCCGGCAGACCCGGCTTGACCCTGTGGCGGGTCAACTTGGGGATGACCGGACTTAGGGAGGATAGGGACGTCTGTTTGCCGGGATAACCCATCCGCATTCCCATTCTGCTTACCGGGCCGGTAACTGATAGTGAAATTGTAAGGCTGCAATGCCAAACTCCACCTCAGCAGTCTGCCATTGTCCCCAGAGACCCGGTTAAGCCAGACAAGGGGGTTGTGGTCTGTTATGAGAGAAAATTCTTGTCCGTATAGGTAAGGGCTCAGTTTCTTCAGTGCCCAGACCAGGGCTAAACACTCTTTCTCTACTGCCGCATAACTCACTTCTCGAGGTAGTAACTTTCTGCTGAGATATGCGACAGGGTGCTCTCCTCCATCCTCCCCGACCTGGCTCAGCACAGCCCCCAGTCCATACATGGAAGCGTCTGTGTGGACAAGAAAACGTTTGTTAGGGACTGGGGCAGCCAGGACAGGGGCATTCACAAGAGCCTGCTTCAGGGCCCGAAACGCGGCTTCACAAGCTGGAGACCACAGGACCTGCCTAGGTAAGTTCTTTTTAGTCAGGTCAGTCAGGGGCTTGGCAATCGTGCTATAGTCGGGGACAAAACGTCGATAATACCCTGCTGTCCCTAGGAAAGCAAGCACTTGTGTCTTGGTGATAGGTGTGGGCCAGTTAGCTACCGCTTCCACCTTAGCAGGTTCGGGCCTCTGGCTCCCACAACCCACGCGGTGACCCAAGTACTGTACTTCTGCCATGCCTAAATGGCACTTGTCTGGTTTCAGAGTCAGGCCGGCGGCCCGAATCTTGTCCAGCACTACCCCTACGTGTACCAGGTGGTCTTCCCAAGACTCACTGTAGACCGCGATGTCGTCCAGGTAGGCACATGCAAATCCCTGGAAGCCATCGAGGAGCCTATCCACCATACGCTGGAAGGTAGCCGGAGCATTCTTCATCCCGAATGGCATAACCTTAAACTGGTATAGGCCAAACGGGGTGACGAAGGCCGACTTGGGGATAGCATCCTCGGCCAGGGGGATCTGCCAGTACCCTTTACATAGGTCAATGGTGGTCAGATAGCGCCCCCTGGCAATGCGGTCTAGTAACTCGTCTATCCGGGGCATCGGGTAGGCGTCAGTGGTAGTCCGCTCGTTGAGCCGCCTGTAATCCACACAGAACCGGGTGGTCCCATCCTTCTTGGGTACTAGGACTACGGGCGACGCCCACGGACTATCTGAGTGCTCAATAACCCCCAGCCGGGTCATCTCCTGTATCTCCTTCCGCATTCCTTCTCGGACTGCTTCCGGGATACGGTATGGGGGTTGTCGTAGGGGGTTCTGTCCGGGTGTCTCGACTTTGTGTATAGCTAGGTTGGTGTACCCGGGTTCTTGGGAGAACGTCGCCTGCTTCTCCCACAGAAGCTGTCTGGCCTGGGTTTTCTCGGCCGGGCTTAGTCGGTCACCTAACTGTACGAGGCTAGTAAGGTCGGTCTGGGGATCCCTTTCTAACAGGTCAGGTAAAGGTAAGTTCTCTGGGTCGTCAGTAGCTGGGGCACAAACTGCTGCAACATCCTCGGGTCGTTCCTGATACTCCTTGAGCATGTTCACATGAAAGGATCGTTGTACCCTTTCATCCGAACAGCTGGCTATAAGATAGGTAGTATCGCATACCTGAGCTAACACCTTATACGGGCCCTGCCAAGATGCTTGCATCTTGTTTGCCTTCACAGGTTTGAGCACTAGGACCTTCTGCCCAACCTGGAAGACCCGCTGTCGGGCGCCCCGATCGTACCATCGCTTCTGCCTCCCCTGGGCCGCCCGGAGATTTTCCCTTACCATCAGGGATAGTTTCTCCATGCGGTCCCGGAGTTCCAGAACATATGGCACTATGGGGGTCCCTTCTTGCTCCGTCTCCCCCTCCCAGTGTCCTCTAATGAGATCTAGGGGTCCACGAACCCTTCTCCCATAGAGTAGCTCAAAGGGGGAGAACCCAGTTGATTCCTGGGGCACCTCTCTGTATGCAAATAGCAGATGAGGCAGGAATCGCTCCCAGTCTCTGCAAGAGTCAGTAAAGGTCCTCAGCATCTGTTTGAGGGTACCATTAAATCGCTCGCAGAGACCGTTAGTCTGTGGATGATAGGGTGAACTAAGTAGCGGGTTGATGCCGCACACCTTCCACAGCTGCTGGGTGAGCACAGCGGTAAATTGGGTTCCCTGATCAGAGAGGATCTCCTGAGGGAACCCGACCCTAGTAAAGACTTTAACCAGGGCATCAGCAACCGTCTCTGCCTCTATATTAGACAGCGCTACTGCTTCTGGGTAACGGGTGGCGTAGTCTACCACAGTAAGAATATATTTCTTACCGGATGGACTAGCCCTGGCCAGTGGACCCACAATGTCAACGGCTATGCGGGAAAAGGGCTCTCCAATGATAGGCATCGGCTGTAGCCTAGCTTTTGGATGATCTCCCCGCTTACCTACCCGTTGACAAGTGTCGCACGTGCTACAATACATCCGCACATCTCGGTTAAAATTGGGCCAGAAAAAGTTTTGGGTGATTCTATGAGCTGTGCGGTGGGAACCTAGATGACCTGCTAACGGCACGTCATGCCCAATCCGCAGAATCTCCTGCCGATACTTTGCAGGTACTACTAGTTGTCGTTTCTGCGGAGGGGCATTCGGTTTCGGGGAAGGTTTCGGGATCCTGTACAGCCTATCCCCCACCCACTCGTAGTGTTCTCCACCTACTCCTTCTTCCCCAGCGTCGGCCCTGGCTCTGTACTTGGCTAACGTCGGGTCCTCCCTAGTTTCCTTCCCGTACATTTCTGGGGTATCCCAGCCTAACGGGGCCTGGTCTAAGGTACAAGTCGGGGTAGAGAGTCTTACCTGGGTCTCAACAGCAGGTGGGCCGGCCTCAGTGGCACGGGTCTGGGCACGGGTCGTAACAGCGTCCACTGCAGCGGGGCCCATGGGAGCAAAGGCCGAAACCAGGGGGGCCAAGTCGTTGCCAAGAAGAACATCAGCGGGTAAATCCTTAATGACCCCCACATTCACGTGTCTAGCGCCCACTCCCCAATCCAAATGTACCCGGGCCACGGGTAGACGAAATACTGCACCCCCGGCTACTCGTACTGCCACGGTATCCCCGGTATGTTGAGCTTCGGACACTAGGTGCTTTTGGAGCAAAGTCAGGGTTGCACCAGTGTCTCGTAGCCCACTGGCTTCCTTCCCGTTGACCTTTACACTCTGTCTGTGGTGTTGTCGATTGTCCTGGTGGGCAGCCTGAACAGGGTCCGCCTCATGTAATATGCCCCAGCATTCCTCTTCCTCTACACAGTGGACTGCTGGGAGAGGTGCTGGGGAAGGGGCCCCCGTGGGTTTCCTCCAGGACTGGTTCCTGTTGGCACGGTTCATCGGGCACTCCTGTCGCCGGTGCCCTAGCTGATTGCACAGGAAGCACCGAAGGGGTTCAGAGTATTCTCGGGCGTTAAACCGGGGTGGACGTTGGTATTGGGCAGCTGGAGGGGGTGCGGATGGTCTGTTTATGGGAGGCTGATACGTGGCAGCGGCTGGTTGGTATTCCGCTCGGGCTGTGGCCTTGGTGGTGGAATTGTCCAGTCTGCGAGCGTCAGTGTACTCATCGGCCAAGCGAGCCGCCTCGTGTAGAGTGGAAGGCTTACGGTCTCGTACCCACTCTCTGACCCCTGTCGGCAATTTGTCGAAACAATGTTCCAATAGAAACATCTGCAGCACCTCTTCTCCCGACACCGCCTGGCATCCTGCCATCCAGTGGGCGGCTGTGCGATGTACCTTGCAGGCCCATTCCACGTATGAGTCCCCAGAGGTCTTTGCAGTGTCCCGGAACCTCCTCCGGTATGCCTCGGGGGTGACGGCATACCGGGCAAGTAAAGCTTCCCTGACGGTAACATAATCCCCGATCTCCTCATCCGGAATAGCCCGAAAAGCGTCGTTGGCCCGGCCGGATAACTTGCCGGACAGTATAGCAACCCAGTCTGCCGGGGGTACCTTGTGCAGGGCACATTGCCGCTCAAAATCCGCAAGGTACCCGTCAATCTCTCCTTCGGTCTCACTGAAGGCTTTGAAGGCCGCAAATGGCACTTTCTGTTTGTCCCCCGGGTTTGCTGTGACTGGGGCCGCTGCAGTACCGTTTTGGCGTAGCAGGCTGGCCTCCACAGCGGCTTGAACCTGGGTGATGATCTCTACGGAGGGGTTGGGGCCATAATGGGCCAGCCGAATTCTTACCGCCCGGTCAAATCTTGCCTCCTCGGGGGTTCTGTCGTCGGGGCTGGGTCCATTGGCTCCCTCTGCCGCTGGTACTCCATCCATTTCCAGCAATAAAGCAATAATGTCCCTCTTCTTGAGGTTACTGGCCTGTCCGCCCCTTTGTTCCAATAAGTCTTTTAAGGTAGCTCTTCTCAGGTTTTGGTATTGTAGTTCCATTTTATTCTTGGTCGTAGCGGTTTCTTTGGGCGTTGAAGATCATCCCGTCGCTTGCCACCAGTTGTTACGGTACCACCTTCCGAGCTCCAGACACAGTCGTTAGTCACTTGTATTCCCGGTTCCCCCAATAACGAGACCAAGCTCCATTATGAGGGTAAAACATGAACTGAGGACTGGATCAGCCAGCCTGCCTTTTATTTGCATTTCACACACACAGGCCACACCCAAGGGGAGGCATAAAATAACCACTGGCATCGATGTTACATCCCACACATTCCCTCCCCTTGGTGTGACACATAATCCTATTATACATACAGTTTGAAATATACTTTTATATAACTTTCATAACTTCAAATCCATCCATCATGTTCACATAAGAGACACATATTCAGATTCAGCATACTGAAAACATAACCATTCTCAAAAATCACATCAATCCCTTCAGTGAATAAAAAGTTACGCGAATGTTCGTTTATGACCGACCGCAGGTATCTTTTCTTGCCCAAAATAGTTCCCTGGATTCGGGCTGTGCGGTCGGTCACTTGCTGGCCTAAAAATGGCTAAGTCCCGTTCGAGGTGGGTCGGTACTTCGACTTTCGTTGAACTGTCGAAGTATCGTCGATAATACGGGTCGGCGGGTTCGAAGTTAAAATGGCCGCCGCCACGTGGTCCTTTGTCCGATGTCGGCCACCTCGAGGACTTTGGTAGCTTGGGCGTTTCATTAGTTTCCGCTGTACTTGAAATGTCTTTTATACAAAGTCACAACCCTTCGTATAATCTCTCAGGGACCATAAGTACTGGGCAAATCAGACGAACCCAAATGGTTTTAGTCCCGACGGATGGGTCTGTCACAGTAATACAGCATGTGCTGTTATAAGTCTGAAAATTGACCCTTTAACAAAACAAAACAAAATGACTTTGGCAGTTAACCCCTTAAGGATGGCAAAATCAAAGTGAATATTAACCCCTTAAAGACGGAGGCAATTGTACAAGTTCTGACCAAAAACAAAACGAAACCTAGAATATGAGCTATATGTCTGTTCAACCATAATGTACCTCTTTCATATTAAGTGCACCCACACGTTTGTTCATGAGAAATAGGGATTTAATTTCACATCGAAAACATTTTTTAATTTTAATAAAATCTAAAAAAACTGTGAACAATTAAGACATTGTTATTTTTTTTTAGTTCAGCGTGGCACTTTAACTATGAATGTCAAAATACTGTTAGCTTTTACTGCAATAAAATACACATATTTATAAATACAAATACAAATACAACGATGGTCCCCGTGTACAGGTTTCATGTTATTGTGACAAGTTACAGGGTCATATAGAGCTTGCAAATTAAATTATCTGGCATTTCTGCTGGGCTGTTGGGTTGTCATTATATTAATTACAAACTACTATTATTAATTATTCAGTTCACCTTTTTTATTTATAGCACTCATTGCACTTACTTGTGTGTATTTTATAAAGTTGTATCAATGTATCTTCTATCTAAGAAGGACGAAAGAGGAGGAATGACGAGACAGGGGGGATAAGATCGAAACATTTAAATACATACAGGGAATCAACACAGTAAAGGAGGAGACTATATTTAAATACATACAGGGAATCAACACAGTAAAGGAGGAGACTATATTTAAAAGAAGAAAAACTACCACAACAAGAGGATATAGTCTTAAATTAGAGGGGCAAAGGTTTAAAAATTATATCAGGAAGTATTACTTTACTGCGAGGGCACAGCCGTCTTTAAAGCGGGGCAATCGGGGCAGCAGCCACAGGCCCACTTACTCCTGGGGGGCCCAAAGCAGCTACCACATGGGTCCCATTGTCCGCCCCAAAAATTTTATTTGACCCATGGGCTAGCTGGTGCTGCGGCTGCACCGGGAGCCCACACACTAAAAGGGCCCTTTAACAGTGCGACCGGGCCCCCTTGTTTTATGGCAGCAGGCTAGGAGGAAGTTACTGACGTGAGTCACTTCCTCCCAGATAGAGTGAAGCCGCGTGGGATGGAAGAGAAGGCCATCAGTATGGGGCTGGAGTGGCAGAGCCTCACACTCCCAACTACCTCAGCCTGCCACACGAGGGTGACATTATAAATGTAAAGATTGCATGTGTGTCTGTCAGTATTTGTGTGAGTCAGTATGTCTGTTTGTGTCTTAGTATGTGTGTATGTGTGTGAGTATGTCTGTCTGTCTGTGTGTGTCAGTATGACTGTGTGTGTCTTAGTGTGTGGTATGTCTGTCAGGGTGTCTGTGTGTGTGTAACCATTTATGTGTGTATGTCTATGTGTGTGTCAGTATATCTGTCAGGGTGTCAGTATGCCTTAGTATGTCTTAGTATGTCTGTGTGTGTCAGTATGTCTGTCAGAGTGTGTGTGTGTGTCAGTATGTCTGTGTGTCAGTATGTCTCAGTATGTGTCAGTATGTCTGTGTGAGTGTCAGTATGTCTGTCAGGGCGTATGTGTGTGTCAGTATGTCTGTGTGTGTGTCAGCATGTCTGTCTGTGCATGTCGGTTTGTCTGTCTGTGCATGTCAGTTTGTCTGTCAGTGTGCGTGTCAGTTTGTGTGTCAGTGTGTCGGTATGTCTGTCAGTGTGTAAAAATGTAAACTTTGCATGTGTCAGTATGTCTGTGTGTGTTTTAGTATGTCTGTGTGTGTCTTATTATGTGTGTGAGTGTCGGTGTCACTATTTCTGTTTGTGTATTAGTATGTCTGTCAGTGTGTGTCACTATGTCAGTGTGTCAGTATGTCTGTTAGTGTGCATCTCTGTTGTCAGTATGTATATCTGTGTGTGTATATCTGTGTATCTGTATTTAGTGTATCTATGTTTCTCTATGTGGTCTGTGTGTGTATCTGCATGTGTGTCAGGTTGTGTATCTGTGTGTCTGTATGTGTGTCAGTGTGTGTATCTGTATGTTATCATTTTATGTATTTGTGTATCTGTATGTTGTCAGTGTGTGTACCTGCGTGTGTATATCTGTGTGTGCATCTATATATAGTCAGTGTTTCTTATCTGTGTATCTGCATGTGTGTCAGTATATGCATCAGTGTGTCTGAGTATCCATATGTGTCAGTGTTTGAATATATGTCTCTGTATGTGTGTCAAGTTGTGTATCTGTGTGTGTGTCAAGTTGTGTATCTGTGTCAGTCTGTATCTACATGTGTGTTAGTGTGAGTGTCAGTGTTTATATCTGTGTATCTGCATGTGTTTCAGTGTGTGTGTGTGTATGTGTATCACTGTGTGTGTGTGGCAGTGTATGTGTACATGTGCATACATCTCATCATTCAAATCACCAACACTACACACAAGTACACACTTGCATTAGACCTTCAACACTACATACAAACATAGTCCTGCATTAAAACGTCAACAATACATACAAATACGTCTTAGTGTTAAACACCAAAAATATATATAAACACACCCCAGCATTAAAAAAAAACTACACACCCCTACATTTACACAAACATACTCCATACAAAAACATGCTTCCATTCAAACACCCAAACACAGCTCAGTGCTAAATACAACTCTGCAAGCATGGGAAAATGGTTCCGCTACTGCGTTGGGAAGTGAAGAGTGTGATTGCATGTAAGGGAGTGGGGGTCAGGGGGCCCCATCAAATGCTTGCCCAGGGACCAATCAATTTTAAAGATGGCCCGGTGAGAGGGTAGTGGATGCATGGAATAGGCTTCCAGCTGAAGTAGTAGAGGTTAACACAGTAAAGGAGTTTAAGCATGCGTAGGATAGGCATAAGGCTATCCTAACTATAAGATAAGGCCAGGGACTAGTGATGTCCCGAACGGTTCGCTGGCGAATAGTTCCTGGCGAACATAGCTTGTTCGCGTTCGCCATGGATGGCGAACATATGCGATGTTAGGTCCGCCCCCTACTTGTCATCATTGAGTAAATTTTGACCCTGTACCTCACAGTCAGCAGACACATTCCAGCCAATCAGCAGCAGACCCTCCCTCCCAGACCCTCCCACTTCCTAGACAGCATACAATTTAGATTAATTCTGAAGCTGCATTCTTTTTTTTTGTGTGTTTATTATACATTATCCTCCATAGCCAGTAACCTGTGTTTATTATACATTATCCCCCACAGCCAGTAACCTGTTTATTATGCATTATCCCCCCATAGCCAAAAACCTGTGTTTATTATACATTATCCCCCCATAGCCAGTAACCTGTGTTTATTATACATTACCCCCCCATAGCCAGTAACCTGTGTTTATTATACATTATCCCTCCCATAGCCAGTAACCTGTGTTTATTATACATTATCCCCCCATAGCCAGTAACGTGTGTTTATTATACATTATCCCTCCCATAGCCAGTAACCTGTGCTTATTATACATTATCCCCCCCATAGCCAGTAACCTGTGTTTATTATACATTATCCTCCCATAGCCAGTAACCTGTGTTTATTATACATTATCCCCCCATAGCCAGGAACCTGTGCTTAATCTACATTATCCTCCCATAGCCAGTAACCTGTGTTTATTATACATTATCCCCCCATAGCCAGTAACCTGTGTTTATTATACATTACCCCCCATAGCCAGTAACCTGTGTTTATTATACATTATCCCTCCCATAGCCAGTAACCTGTGTTTATTATACATTATCCCCCCATAGCCAGTAACGTGTGTTTATTATACATTATCCCTCCCATAGCCAGTAACCTGTGCTTATTATACATTATCCCCCCCATAGCCAGTAACCTGTGTTTATTATACATTATCCTCCCATAGCCAGTAACCTGTGTTTATTATACATTATCCCCCCATAGCCAGGAACCTGTGCTTAATCTACATTATCCTCCCATAGCCAGTAACCTGTGTTTATTATACATTATCCCCCCATAGCCAGTAACCTGTGTTTATTATACATTACCCCCCATAGCCAGTAACCTGTGTTTATTATACATTATCCCTCCCATAGCCAGTAACCTGTGTTTATTATACATTATCCCCCCATAGCCAGTAACGTGTGTTTATTATACATTATCCCTCCCATAGCCAGTAACCTGTGCTTATTATACATTATCCCCCCATAGCCAGTAACCTGTGTTTATTATACATTATCCTCCCATAGCCAGTAACCTGTGTTTATTATACATTATCCCCCCATAGCCAGTAACCTGTGTTTATTATACATTATCCCTCTCATAGCCAGTAACCTGTGTTTATTATACATTATCCCCCCATAGCCAGGAACCTGTGCTTAATCTACATTATCCTCCCATAGCCAGTAACCTGTGTTTATTATACATTATCCCTCCCATAGCCAGTAACCTGTGTTTATTATACATTATCCCCCCCCATAGCCAGTAACCTGTGTTTATTATACATTATCCTCCCATAGCCAGTAACCCGTGTTTATTATACGTTATCCCCCATAGTCATTTATCGTTGGACCTAGGCAGCATGATGTCTTAGGCCGTCGCAGAGAGTGAGTGAATAATATAATATATATGTTCAGAAACATATTAGTAATATATGTAAATCGGGTTCATGCAAAGAGGGTGAAAAGGTATTAAAGAAAAACACACTTATTGCATCAAATTTACAAAGCCAGACTTTTAAAAGCTTTCCTCATTTCTTTCTCGGGATGAGGAATATATCGGTTGCAGACTGAGGATTTCCATCTGCCCAATCTTTTAATAATATGCACTGGAGAGTCAGTGTTGAAGGAGACCGAAGCTGCCCCTATTCTAAATGAAAGACCCGAGACATGTGTGTCAGTGTGTGTATCTGTATGCTATCATTTTATGTATTTGTGTATCTCCAATCTTAGGAGTAGTGTTCTGATGTAGAAAATGAATTTAGCCGTAGTCAGAGGGATTCATTGAGAGTAGTGGTGAAATGTGTGTGGCATGACTGAGTGTGGGTAAGTAAGAGTCAAGTATTTTAACTGGGCACTAGTTCTAGGTGGGATAAAGTGGTATAGCGGATGGATGAGTAGTTTGGTTCTTTTTAGAGGCTTGTAGAGAAAGTATATAGTGATCATGATTTTTAGCGATATCCAATATTTTTAAGGTGGTCTCAAACAAACATAAAATGCTACATAAAATTTGTGGGAATATCGAATAGTCATGTACAGTAAATCAGAGAGGGCTCAGTATATCGAACCATCGATCGGTAACCTGGAAGTAGGGGGTCTATCTGTTTTATTAAATACTTGGTAATATGCTTTTAATGGGATAGGACGTTAGGAAAGGTGTGTGATTGGGATAAGTGGTTGTGGCTGTATTTACCTTATCCTGGGACCGACCTGGCTCCTAAGTTTGACCCGCGCGTGGCTGGATCACTCCTGCCTCCACACGAGCCGCATGCGGCTTGATCTCCTCTTCTGACTAAGCCGCGTGCACTGACCACAGTGATCGGTCACGTGGCCCGCCTGGCACTAGGAGCACGGCTCGAGTCACAAGCTCGCTCTTAAAGGGGCAGTGGGAGCCAAAAGTTGATTCAGGCTCCCATTGGCCCACGTCATTCCAGCACCCCCACACACGAACGTTTTGGGGGCACAATAGTTTGCATTTAAAAAAAACAAAAACGTTTTTGACTGTAATATAATAGCAGTCAGTTTCCTTCACATGTGTGCGTTTCAGGGCCTGCCAGGGCACAGTGTCACACCAGTGCAACTCATATCTGGTGTAACAGTAGTGTACATTTAAAAAAAAATACAGGGGGCTTGTTGTCACCTTTCAGGGACCCTTGGTGTTGTACGTGGCTGGGTGGAGGAAGAGACCTTCAATGACATCAGTGAGGACAAGGAACGGGACATGGCTAGCTTGGTATCCAACCTTGTGCAAATGGGGAGTTTGCGGTTGTGCAAATGGACTGTTTGCGGTTGTTTGCGGTGCGTTAAACGGGGAGTTTGGTCTGTCACTGTGAAGCAGGCGTAACCCTTACACTACCTGATCGATACAACATCATACCTGATGTTTTAAAGCACGTTATTCCAAACAATTTAGGAATGTTAGGTGATTTATGCCCTTTATGGATTAAAACCAGACTCTGCATCAACTATGTAATGTAATTTTCCATGGGAGTTTTGCCATGGATCCCCCTACGGCATGCCACAGTCCAGGTGTTAGTCCCCTTGAAACAACTTTTCCATCACTATTGTGGCCAGAAAGAGTCCCTGTGGGTTTCAAAATTCGCCTGCCTATTGAAGTCTATGGCGGTTCGCCGGGTTCGCCCATTCGCGAACATTTGTGGAAGTTCGCATGCGCCAATCGCGAACGGAAAATGTTATGTTCGCGACATAACTAGCAGGGACTAATGCAAGTATTTAGAAAACTGGGCAGACTAGATGGGCCAAATGGTTTCTTATCTGCCGTCACATTCTATGTTTCTAAGAATGATCTTCTAACTGGTGGTAATTTCAGTGAAGCTGAGTTTCCCCCCATTTTTATATGGAAGGTCCCACCTTCATTAATTCTTTGTTTTATTAAGTAAATTAATCCATTCTATTCAATATTTTCATTCTAAGTGTATTTTCATATTGCTATAATTAGATAATTATTATGATTTTATATTGAGGGACCTTCCTGAAAACCCAGGCAGTCCACTCCAGCTTAACTGAGTCATGTGATGGTACCACTATCACATGACTCGGATCTGCTGGATTAGTGGAGAATGCCTGGCTAAGTATTCCACTCCTACCAAACTCTTGGGCACACATACGACCCCCCATCCCCAAATATATCTGTGAATAATAATAACATTTATACCTATCTAATCTTCTTAACACCAAACTATAAATGTGCAAAACAAAATCTTTACTCCTAAGAGTAAAATGAGTGTGCTTTAATTAAGCGCTTAACGTTTTAAAGGGATAAAGTGAGTAGCAACTCAAAACATGCAAATGTGGAAATACCCCTATACCCACACACAGAAAAAAATACAAATGTGATAAATGGTTGAGTGGAATGCTGAAAAAGTGCAGGTGCAATTGTTCTTACCCTTAATAAAATATGTCACAAGTCCACGTTGGATATATAAAAGAAGGAAACAAAAACAAGTATATAGTGTAGATGGTAATACACATAAAGCTAGAAATAATAATCGATAAGATCCACTCACATGGATCAGAACCTGTAATGACTGGCTCTGTAATTGATGCCTTTATGCCTTTATGGTAGCATACCATCATCAATCGAGTTGGTCTCCAACTCCACTTGCACTTTTTTACCGCTCCACTCAATCACTCTTATCACACCTAACTATAAATAGCTACTGTCACTAATTGTTTGAGTACGACTCTGAAACTTTTCAAAAACAACTATTCCTGTGCTTTAATTCAAATGTATTTTTCTTTTTTCTTCTATATTCTTCTTTCCATCCCAGAGTGTTTGCAATAACTGAGAAAGTAATGAGTTTGATGGAGTTACCTTCAAATGTCCTACGATACAATAGAAGTCCAGCGGTCATCTATCTCTTAGACATTTTTATTGAAACAAATAAACAGTTACTGTACCTTAACATTTTGTTACTATCTTAGTCTGAAAGTTGCCCCAGGTTCATCGATTTGGCCACAGTTTAGCCATTATTCATCCCTTGGACAGTTTTCTTTGTAATGTTGTGTATAATGGAGACATTTCTAAAGCAAAAATATTTGATCTAACCTATAGTTTAACCCACAGTGTGGCGAAGATAATATGTATAAGCTGGGGACAAAATGACTGCCAGTGTCACATATCTGTGACATATTGGGACAAAGGCAATCATACAGTGAGTGTTTCTTGAAAGAACTTGCAGTCTAAAATACATTGGAGATAAGTACATTTATACACTTGGGTGCAGAAAACCAAATAAACAAAATATTCAACATGATTCTAAAGTTTAATTTTCATTCACCATCCTTATTTCCTCAATGCCACAATTCACCCTTCAAGCCATGCTTACCGCTCTTTATCTATACGTTTTGGAAGTCTCTACCCAATATACCATTAGGACGTATCGGTTACTTCCTATAGTAACTTACCTCCCCTGAAAACATTGCTAACTTCTGACATTGGTAGCAGCATGGTTTGACAGAGACACTACCATGCAGCATTTCATTTTCAGTATCCCTAATACTCACCTTGAGACCCAGGACCTCTTTTGAGCCTTTATGTACTTCCTCTGAGCATTAACCTTCTTCTTATGTCCACATCCATTCTGGAGAGACGTTGGACATGCGGATCAATGGGATCCGTATATGCACATTTGGTGAAACTGCCCTAAATTGGCATGCTACTGGCGAACTATAAAGTTTATAACCTCTAGTGTGTCCAATGAGGACATCTTGATGAGATCAGCCTACTCATGTCAACTTACCAGCTAAAAATATAATCATTAGGTAATTATACATTTAGCTAATGTTAAATAATCACTTATATCACTTTAGTAGAGGCAAAATAGAATATAGGAGAATAAGGTTTAAAAAATGTGTTCATGTAAATATTGGCGGCTTTCACATGCAGTGGACTACACAAAACAGCTAAAATGTGGTAATCTTGGAATAGCTTAACCTGAGAAACCTTTACATCGACCTGACCAGTTCTGATAAAGTAGATTGTGGCTCCTAAATTATTGGAATTTAATCAAGTTTAAATTCTTTATGGTTAATCGTACTGCTATATGCCCACATGGCCTGGTGCTTCCCATATATCCATTCTCTATGGCTTTAGTTTAATAAACTTTCCAAATGATTTATCTACAAAACCTTAATAGAGACTTCTGTAGATAAATGGGACAAAGGTTTAAAAATAATATCAGGAAGTATTACTTTACTGAGAGGGTAGTGGATGCATGGAACAGCCTTCCAGCTGAAGTGGTAGAGGTTAACACAGTAAAGGAGTTTAAGCATGCGTGGGATAGGCATATGGCTATCCTAACTATAAGATAAGGCCAGGGCGTAATGAAAGTATTTAGAAAACTGGGCAGACTAGATGGGCCGAATGGTTCTTATCTGCCGTCACATTCTATGTTTCTATGTTTCTATAAATCACTTGCAAAGTTTTTCTAATGATATTGAATCATTTGGAAAAAATATGAAATCAAGGCATATATTAGGAGTTTTGATATGTTTATTGAGTAATTAAATTGAACTTGATATCTGGGAATGTGTTCTTCATGTCCATGATGCTCCCCCACTTCCCTCTTCTCTACTGTTTCTGTTTCATATTCTCCTCACACTGAAGGTTTATTGCTCATCTTTTAAGATGGACGGCTCCACCTTCTGCAATTAAGGTTAGTGCTTTTCTTGTGTAATGTACTTTGTACATTATTGTAACAATGTAATTCTTATAACACAAGCCTCGATTTAATTCTTCTGACCAAAATCACTGGATAGATATTGAATATTTTTTGAATTTTTTTCGTTTTTATAATTTTGGATAGATTTAAAGCCTTCCAAAATTCAAGTAACTAAATGTTATGAATGGATTGACCGACTGAAGTAAAACTGCAGGTGAATGTGCTTCAGAACCACATTTATTTGTTTTGTTTGTAATTAAAATGTATGTCCTCGATAAATGGAATCACTGAAGACAACATTATGAATGTAACATATTGGCTTAGGTGACTCTGCAAGTAGCCCAACCTCCACTCACACCTTACAGTAATCTTATTTTCATACCTCCCATTGTTGTAGGTGTGCAGAACATTTTGAATCACTCTTAAATCACATGCTGCCTCTTCACTTTGTGATTTCATGCCAAGAAAACTGCATCTTGGTTTCACCCTAAAATATATACTACAGAACAATACAGTGGTGTTATAGTACAGAGCCATCTGGATAATTTTATCTATTTAATGCTTATTCTGCTAAAACAATTTAGAGATCTTTTTTTATGCCCAACACACCTGTCTCGGCAGTGTATTTTACAGAATCTCTATACATTAGCAAGACTTGCAACATACGTCCAAAAATCATTTTCGTTCGTATATACCATGGGGAAAAATGCTGACCGACGAAGAAGGCATTTGCTCTATTCAGTCCCAGTGGTAGATTAACACAAACTGCTGCCTGCATTACTTTACCAATCTCATCTTAGAGTCATTTGCATTAGAGTTATGAATTAACATCCCTTTCATGAATTTTAACAAGCTCATTAGTTGTTATCTCGGTAACACCAGTGACTGTCAATTCTTTTTTACTTATAACATGCACGTAGTAAACAAGTGCTCCAGAAATACTGTTTGCCATTCCTAAAAAATGTCTAAATAAAAAGACTTAACTCTTTAAAAAAAAATGGAGTCGAAAATATAGTTGTCTTTATTTTTCATCACCGATTGCAGTTTTTTTCAGGTAGAATAAAAATTGTATAATAGACAATATAGCGTTGTGAAATATCGCAGTAATTGTCAGTAGCAGTGACTTTTTTAACATTTGTATCACTCTGTTTTATTAAGAAATCCTTGGAAATATAATGCTGTTGGCGGTATACCCTCCCACCCCCTCCTTCTGCTGTACCTTGCCATTTATCTATTTTTCTCCTTTCCTGGAATGTGATTGGTGGAATCTCAGGCTGCGAACGCCCTATTGGACAGGCTGGCACGATTCAGTGTTCATAGTTCCAATGTCTGATTTTGGTAACAGGATGGTCATCGAGGATTTTGTCAGATTATTTTATTGATGGTACAATCATATCTCTGCTTTGCTTTTTGCTTTTAGGAAAAATGCCTATAGTCATATTTTCAAACCAAGTAATATCTTCACAAAGTGACCTTCTCAGAAGAAGAGCAAAAACAAAACAAAAAAAAATGCAAAAAAAAAGCCAAAAGCCCTAGAATTTGACTATTACATTTACTTTCACTATACACAATTGCTCTAAACGGATTACCATAATTATATAGTAACATTGTGTTTATAAATGTAACGGTAATTAGGTTCAGTTAAAAAAGAAAGAGAAAAGGATGATTAGCATCTTTTGTTAACAGGCGATAAAAGCAATGATTAAAAGCAAATCTTTAATAGGAAAGAGCTAAAGAACAGATGTTATTTTTGTCTTTTTTGAACCAGGGAATGCCATTTTGCATACATTCTATTAAAATTTAGCTTCTTCCGTTAATACAGATCATCACTTTTTCTATGATTTTTATGTGTTGCGTCTTATATCTCGTTATTTCGTAGTGAGTTCGTTATTATTTGTGTTTCCAGGGTAATTTGTGTCTGATATGTTTAGGGAGTTGTTAATATTTCAGAGCAGCAACAAAAAAGCTTTATATTTTCTGTTATATAAAATACATTTATATGCATTTTATTGGCGTTTATAAAAAAAGCACATTATGTTTAAGTCATATAATAAAATCATCCACCAACTTTAGTGAAGCAAAAAGTAGAAAAAACAAATAAATATTTGTTTAGTTTTATTCTCAAAAATTTGAAAATCGAATAAATATGTACATGTATAAATGACAATACAGTGAATCATATTATGCATATATAACAGGTTTTGTGATTTTATGACACTTATTGCTCACCATCGACTAATACCCTAATTTGTTTTTGAGATGTAGTTTATTAACCTTACCTGACTCTCCGCTCCCTCACCATAATCTCATTACAGAGGTGGGTGTTACATTTCTGTAACACCTACCTCAAGTCTGCCATCGTGACGTCAGTCACTACATTCTTAAATACTTCCATTGCTTTCCAGTGGCTAGAAAAGGCCCCATAGGGCCCGTGAAATAACATAAAGGATATAGGCCCCTGCTGTGATACCACCTGTAGGCATTGGGTGAGGGACGTTTAAAAAAGTAGTGGGTTGGACAAATCACTGGGTTGGACCAAAAATAAATGGGGGGCATTTCAATGGGGGGATCCCCAAGAGCCTACCCATTGTCAGCATGTGAAGGTTATTATAAGATTCAGTAGGAGGGCCTAGTGTCATCCCCCTGTCTCCACCCACTGGTGGCAGGTGGGGGGCCCTAAAAGAGGCTAGGCCCCAGCCCTGGTGCCCATGCATGGGGAGCAGGTGCAGGACCTATTTAATTATACAATGGAATGTGCACTCCCTAAATAGTGTTATGTGTCCCCCCATTCCTCCTCGTTGGCTACTGCTCCCCAATTCTTTAGCTACCCTACATAAAAATAACAAACTGTGCCTACTACCCTCACTCTAGTAATAGTTGAGGGGGACCAATAAATCTGTGAAATGAATATATTTGCCATCAGAAGTCTTATTTCTTATATTTCTTCTGCCCTTAAAAAAGGCAATATAAAAATTCATAATAAGCAATCAACTAATAAAAAAAAGAAAATCATTGATTCAAAAAAAAGTCTGAAACCCACGAGAGAAAAATTTAAAATGTGCCACAAAAAAAGGAATCCATGTTCTCTGATGAAGGACTCACCAAGACTAAGCTCTAATAGTGGGGAAAGCCCTTATATAGTCCAGGTCAGCTATTGCAAAGTGTGGGAATGTTTCCACGCTTTGCAAAATGAGTAAGAACACTAGTAAACCTGGTTGGCTCTGGTTGGCTAGAAGGTCAACTTCAAATTATCATTTACTACCAAAAAGCAAGTGAATGATATTTTGCGAATACACATGTTGGTGAATGAATTTGGTTTATATTCAGTCACAAAACGAATATCACTGATTTTCCGAACGCTAATGAACTATTGATACAGAATCACTCATACCAACTGCATTGTGACCGCATTTAGCTTTTAAATATCTGAAAATTTGATCACACCAAGGACCCCTTAATGAGCCCAGAGAATGGGCTGTTTTTGGTTAGACATGTCAACAAACAGTGCAAAGCCAGTTGCTTAGGACCTGTATATAATGGTGCCCATGACATATAGCCTTTTTTTGCCATGAAATAAAGACAACCCTTGAGCATGTGGCAAAAATTTGGTCAATTTGGTCAGAGTGGGGCCACTAAATCTGGTTACTATGGCAAATTGAGCCATGTCCTATGTTGTACCACGGATAGTTATTCCTCATATTAACTATTACTATTAGAGCCTTAAGTATTGCTTTTTTCAAAACAGCATTCAAATATTAAAAGCTGTACAGAATCTGATAGAACAACCTCTTTGGGGCAAGTATTCCAGGTATTCATTTATTTTACTGTAAAAACCAACATATGCCCCTAAATATAATGTCAACCCTTAATTTCACAGGATTAATTTACTCACAAAATCCCATGCAGCCTAATTATCACTCTGTGGATCGGGTATTTGTACACATGCTAAAATGAAAGATGAGGGGCAAGGGAGCAACTACAAATAAATGGCCCGATTTGTGACCGTTTTGTACTAATACTGCAAGAACTAAAATACAATACTTGTGAAATAATGCTGTTAATATAATATATATATATATATTGAACTGTAAGGACAGTGGGCAACTGCCCCTTGGGATATTCAGTTCTATGATAATATCAGATTGGAAAATTAAGCCTAATTGCTTACTTATTGCGTTACTATGCCACAGAACTGAACAATGAACTGCCCGACAGTCTGAACTAAGCATTGTGTCAGCTACAATGGTTCCTATTGTAATTCTGAGTTTATTCTTGTTTGTTAATGTTCAGTCCTCACAATATGTAGCTAATATTTCATAATATGTCTTGCCTACAGATTAGACTCATTTAACAAACTACCCCCAGTATTGAATTACCTGTACTCTAGCCAGGTATTAGTAAGACATTATGAAAAGGGAAACAATTTAGGACCTCACACCAGATGTCCAAATATGTTTCAGATATTCACGTGTCTTGTGGTCACAATAGCTGGCAAAAAGTGCTCTAATAGTGCAATCTGAAGATGACTATTAAAGGAAAACTCCAGACACCATAACCACATCATATCAATCAAGTGGTTATGGTACTTGTAGTCCCCTGGGTTGATCTTTTAAAACAATTTTTAAAATGTTTTACACAGATAAAGTACCTTAAGATTCTGGAGTGGTGTCTTTCCAGATGCACTAACCCAAGAAGCAATAGGGCCACAGTGATTGGCTGCGAGTGTAAATGGAATTTATGATGGACAGAAAGACAGATGCAAACAGAATCACAACCACACAGCAAGAGCATAGCTGAAGCAGAAGAACAGACTGGAACCAGGATGACCAAGATGTTATCTCTTAAAAAAACAAAACAATAACCAAGCAATATGCCAACAGGAAGCATATCCATCATAATATGTGTGTTCATAGCCCAAGCTCATTGGGATATTAAAGGCTGGAGTGCAGCCACACATGTATTTGCTCCAGGGTACAACGCGGGTCCAGAAAAAACAAACCCTTACAAAGGTCATAACATCACAACATGTCCAAGAGTGAGAAAGGTCAAAGTAAAGTCAATAAGAAAGCAAAGGACCAAGGTGGACACATTATGATATACCTGTACAGGGAGTGCAGAATTATTAGGCAAGTTGTATTTTTGAGGATTAATTATTATTATTATTATTGAACAACAACCATGTTCTCAATGAACCCAAAAAACTAATTAATATCAAAGCTGAATATTTTTGGAAGTAGTTTTTAGTTTGTTTTTAGTTTTAGCTATTTTAGGGGGATATCTGTGTGTGCAGGTGACTATTACTGTGCATAATTATTAGGCAACTTAACAAAAAACAAATATATACCCATTTCAATTATTTATTTTTACCAGTGAAACCAATATAACATCTCAACATTCACAAATATACATTTATGACATTCAAAAACAAAACAAAAACAAATCAGTGACCAATATAGCCAACTTTCTTTGCAAGGACACTCAAAAGCCTGCCATCCATGGATTCTGTCAGTGTTTTGATCTGTTCACCATCAACATTGCGTGGAGAAGCAACCACAGCCTCCCAGACACTGTTCAGAGAGGTGTACTGTTTTCCCTCCTTGTAAATCTCACATTTGATGATGGACCACAGGTTCTCAATGGGGTTCAGATCAGGTGAACAAGGAGGCCATGTCATTAGATTTTCTTCTTTTATACCCTTTCTTGCCAGCCACGCTGTGGAGTACTTGGATGCGTGTGATGGAGCATTGTCCTGCATGAAAATCATGTTTTTCTTGAAGGATGCAGACTGCTTCCTGTACCACTGCTCGAAGAAGGTGTCTTCCAGAAACTGGCAGTAGGACTGGGAGTTGAGCTTGACTCCATCCTCAACCCGAAAAGGCCCCACAAGCTCATCTTTGATGATACCAGCCCAAACCAGTACTCCACCTCCACCTTGCTGGCGTCTGAGTCGAACTGGAGCTCTCTGCCCTTTACCAATCCAGCCACGGGCCCATCCATCTGGCCCATCAAGACTCACTCTCATTTCATCAGTCCATAAAACCTTAGAAAAATCAGTCTTGAGATATTTCTTGGCCCAGTCTTGACGTTTCAGCTTGTGTGTCTTGATCAGTGGTGGTCGTCTTTCAGCCTTTCTTACCTTGGCCATGTCTCTGAGTATTGCACACCTTGTGCTTTTGGGCACTCCAGTGATGTTGCAGCTCTGAAATATGGCCAAACTGGTGGCAAGTGGCATCTTGGCAGCTGCACGCTTGACTTTTCTCAGTTCATGGGCAGTTATTTTGTGCCTTGGTTTTTCCACACGCTTCTTGCGACCCTGTTGACTATTTTGAATGAAACGCTTGATTGTTCGATGATCACGCTTCAGAAGCTTTGCAATTTTAAGAGTGCTGCAGCCCTCTGCAAGACATCTCACTATTTTTGACTTTTCTGAGCCTATCAAGTCCTTCTTTTGACCCATTTTGCCAAAGGAAAGGAAGTTGCCTAATAATTATGCACACCTGATATAGGGTGTTGATGTCATAAGACCACACCCCTTCTCATTACAGAGATGCACATCACCTAATATGCTTAATTGGTAGTAGGCTTTCGAGCCTATACAGCTTGAAGTAAGACAACATGCATAAAGAGGATGATGTGGTCAAAATACTCATTTGCCTAATAATTCTGCACTCCTTGTATATGCATCATTTTTTTCAGAGTGGGCAAATTATACTAAAGTAAACTTAGACAAAAATGTCAAAAGTTTTTTATAAAGTATGACTCACAAGGGACTTAAAGCAACATGAATCAACAGTTCAGTCTAATAAATATTATCATGTTATTGTTGAGATATTCCTTTCGAGAATTTGTTTTGTAATCTCCCAGTTCTTTTTACGGTACATTAAACAGACCAACCTCGATGTTCGCTTTACATGGCATTTCAGCATAGCAAGTGATTATCTTGTCAAATTTGTACAAGAACTATCAATACAGGTGTGACATATTGTAATAAATGTTTTCTTCTGTTCCAATTAATGAATATGAAAATAAAATCTTTTCTAGTCATTAGCTTGCTGAAACTTAAAATTCTTCATGTCAAAAATCTAAATTTGAAAGCTTACCATTGTATTTCCGTTACAAGAAAAAAAAAAAAAAAAAGGTTTTGCTGATGTAAGTTTCACACTTGGTTTGGGGAGTGGGGACTGCAGACAACCAAACTGCAGGTTAATGAAAGTGCATATTCAACTGAAACAGCAAAATCTTGCGAACAGTGGTTAAAACAGCTGGATTGTGAGTATCGCACAGTATTTGGCTCTCATTTGGTGTTTACTGAATATGCTACATGGTTTGCAGGAGACAATGTAAAGGGAAAGGGGGAGAACTGGTGGCTCTTCAATAAAGAGAAGTCTAACCCATTGCAGGTAAGAAAAGTTTGAGAAATATTGCATAAATGTAACTTGAAAAGTGGATCATTATTATTAATATTTGTATTGTTTGTATAGTGCCAACTTATTCCGCATTGAAACAAGGTATGAACCATTGAAAGCAAACAAATTACGTAGTAATTAAGTTAAATTATTGTTCAACAGTGTATATAAGCAGAGCATGAATATACATGCAATTCATACACTAGACAGCCATCCAATCAGTGCTAA
Source organism: Pelobates fuscus (assembly GCF_036172605.1). Classification (NCBI taxonomy): domain Eukaryota; kingdom Metazoa; phylum Chordata; class Amphibia; order Anura; family Pelobatidae; genus Pelobates; species Pelobates fuscus. The sequence continues at coordinate 16,777,321 of NC_086320.1, forward strand.
TCAAAACCCAGAGTCCAGTAGATCAACATCTTCTGCGAAACTCCTCTTCAGCTTCCTATGCAGGGTGTACACCAACAATATATCAATAGTATACTCATAGACAAGATTATTGAAAGCAATGAAACATTTATTCCTAGTTCTGTTACAAATTTCAAATAGTGGCTGCTGGGGTTGCAGACAGACGCTGCTATTAAGTTTGGGGGAGGAAGGGGTAAGTGGCTTCACTGAGAAGACCATGTCCAACTTACATTGTCTCCCCATTATTCTGTGACTGACCAGCAGTCATGCGTGCATTGCGCTGACAGCCCTGGTGACAGAGTTAGTAAATAGTATTACGAACCACCTCTGTGTTAATGAAGACCCACAGATTCAGAGCCCAGCATTTCTTCATTTATTGGTGTTACCTTTTACTTACCTTGTAGTGACACAGAGAAGAGCTGAACTAAAAGGATTCGTTTTTGTGGTACTGCTCGATCCTGGCCTCGCTAGATTTGGAATTTACACCACACGTAGGACTTTTTCTAACCTGTGATGCTGGAGTGCCTAAAGTAATTAATAACTGGTGCTTTGGTTCCATAGGTAGGATTGTTACTCCAATATACCAAAATGTGCCAATAATGGATGCCAATGTGCTAATCCTGGGACATAGGTGCATCACACTATATATGTATAGGTATAGGTATAAATATATGCATAGAATTTGTTTTCAGTTTCTCAGATTGCCACAAGATGGCAGATTAAACAGACCAACCTTGATGTCATTGCCATTTCGGCTTAACAACACAGCAATGTGTCTGGCAATATGGGTGTGACATATTTTAATAGGTGTTTTATTCTATTCCAATGATTGTACATGGGAAGCTTGGTCTGGGTTGGTGCTGTGGAAAGGTTACATAAGTTAGCAAATAGCATTTGGTTCTGGTGAAATGATTGATTATATTAATGGATGGATCTTATTACAATGCACTGCAGCCTCTCTGCCCTGCCTAAACATTGTCTCTGTTTCCAGGACTGTTCTCGAGCTGCCCCACTGCATGAAATGCCTTTCCATGAGATAGTCCTCTGGCCCGAGGCTTTAAGGAATCCCTACTAATCCCATTATTTAGGAAAGTATCTCACTGAACAATCTATCTAACTGTAACGGTCTAATATTGTCTCAAATTTCATAACTCCCCAGGAGCCTGCTTAAACCCTGTAACAATCTGTGCTGCACATTATGGGTGTCCAATAATGTATGTAATAAATACAGACAGGGTTAGTCACTAAAGTGACACCTGCTGGGAATTCAAACTTCATTTTAATTTTAAAGGCAGAATAGCCAAACTGGAAAAAATATCTCATTCACCTTTGTTTCTAGCTCAGCTACTTTGGTCTTAAAGCAGCACTGTCCCCTCCCTACCATGCCAAATTAGTATTTCATAAATATAGAATCTTTATAAATGACTCAAATTGACTGTGCTAAAATTTGACTGGAATTCCAACCCAGTCAGAAGATATACTGATGCAGAATGGGACTGCTTTGTCTCAGTATTTTTCCTATGCCTGACAGTTCCAGACACTGGATGGAGTGACAGCTGCAGGGAAAATAGCTCTATCTATGGAGTTTCCTGCTTTCTCATGGGACCCTCCATACAGCTCTCTGCATGAGAGTACAGCGGTGGCATCAGTTCCTCGCATCTGAAGAGCGCTGTCCAGAAGAGGATTGCGACACCGACAATGGACAGGTTCTGGTAAGTAAAACTCAACGTTTCCTGACCCTAAGCCCGCAGCGTTGATGTCACATCAGGACAGCACTGCTTTAAATTTGAAATTCACTTTGAATTTAGAACATTTCTCACATTAGCGAATAACCCTGAGAGTCAGAGAGTCAGATCTTCAATCCTGTATGTGTCTTTTCAATAAATATACCCCAAATATACACACTGTAAGCGCCTTCTTATCTCTGTGTTCCTATTTGTTTAAATATGTATCACGTGTGTGAATGTTTTCATTTACCCATTACACAGCAATGCAGAATATTGTGGCACTTTTGAAGTATTAGCAATACAACATAAAACCACAGTCACTGCTGAATTGCTGCTGGAGAACCTGTGTGTATTATTTCAGATGCCACCTTGTGGCAATATTGCAAGTTGCAAAAAATCGAATAAATACTTACAAGCTGAAGATTCTATGTCAAGATATGTAACAGATGAACTGTGTGCTGCACTTACACCCCATGGCTTCACACATTGACATTCATTCTTGGCTAACTTTCACTACTCCAACCAACACCACTACTAATGTTGATTACATAGGTGTGTGAGCTCTGTCACCCTCCATAATTTATTATTTTCATTAAAGCCTCAGTGATTATGAAAAAGAGCCACCGTTTTCACCTCTGTGAAATTTACTAATGGGAGCTATATTTAGAAAATGCATATTCATGTTATGGTGGTTGCACAGAATTATACAGCTGTTAATTATTTACACCACAATCGTCCTTCTCAACTGATTTTCTTTTTATTATAAAGCAATTTTTTACAAAATAAAAATGTAAAAAAAAAAGTTTTATGTTATTGAATAAAATGAAATATTTGGTGAAATTCTAACGTGCTAATTTTGTTACATATATTAACTTTGTATATTAGTTTACTCTTTGATTAAATTGTCTTCTAAAATGGTAAAGTGGTGAAGAAAATTAACTTGAATTTTCCATGTATCTCATATTAACCTCAATGGATTCAAAGTGGAGTTAACTTAAAACAAACTGAATCCCGAAATGGAGATGAGTCAAAGTGACTTCATCATTCCCAGGTCACTTTTCTCCTTGAAGGTTGTATGTGTTTGCTCTATGAGAGTGTGCAGTAGCAGGTACAATGAGCATGGCACATGGCACCAACGTTTGTACCCCTAGGTTTCTGTATTTAGATGCTAGACACCAGTAGCAGTATTGGACATCCAGTTCAGAAGCTGTAGGCTGTTACTGGTGGTTATGATGGTCATCCCAGTCAAATGTGAGATCTCCAGTCAAAATATAGAGACACGTCATAGAAGGTGACACAAACCGTCTTAGTTACACCTAAGGGCTACTAGATGACATGCTTAGCATCACTCAAGGCTAGCCCAACACTAACCCTGAATTGAAACAGAACATTAAATAAACATATGAGCAGAAAACAAATGTGGCTTATCGATGAGGACACAGTGAGGGTCGATCCAACAGAGGTATAGTGTCAGCAGATTAAATACACAAAAAAAGGAAGATAAGAAAACCAGTCGTGCTTCACTATGTAAGGAGACTGAATGCATCACTGGTGGCAAAGGCTGATTTAACGGGGACACCGTGGACACTCAGACTGATACCGGAGAAACTGACGGAAGCCAAGCACAGAGAGATGGACACAGGTTTCTTCAGGAAGGAAGAGATTCTTTATTGGATCACCGATCGGGACTCAGAGGGACTAATGTCACCAAAATACAGCAAGTTCTGAGCCCCGGACAATAGTGCAGGCTCCTTATATAGGCACATAACTCCTCCCATATTAAGCTCCACCCGCACATTCTCTTAACCAATCAACACAAATAAGAATTAACTTCCTGTTTGACCGCATGGCTTGTCCAGCACAATGGAGGAGGGGGAATACTACATCCTGTATTCTTGCACATGCTCCGTACACTACTGATCGTATCTTGCCTCGTGCAACCAACTGATCGATACGTCAGCATATGCACGTACACATGCCACGTGGTAATCTCGGCCTACTAAATTTATTTTTACCGAGATTCCACCACATTCCCCCCTTTGATGCCTCTTGATATTTTACAATTACTTGAGGCATCACTTAACCTTAGTTTTGCTTACACCGCAAGTTACCTTGAACCAGACCAGACTTATCTTATGATGTGAATCTTCAACATTCATCTTCCTGCATTGGTTCTCCCTGATCTAAAGCTTTATACTTATAAATCGCCATTATCTGTGCAGCAGCCTTCCTCTCTGCTATATTTCCTATCAGGCTTTGCACAGACCTAACTACTAAGGGTATAAGACACGGTAGGAGTAGACACAACAGTAAAATCAGTAGGACTCCACCTACCACTGCCTTAAGCCCTCCAAACCACTCATACCAGCTACCAAACCAACTACTTGGATTGTACCCTTTCCATACCTGAGTAGGCACATGCGCTAGTTTAACCATATGGCTAGTAAGCTCAGCTATTGCTTGCCCTTCGTCATCTATTTGAAGACAGCAATTGCTCAGGTTAAACTTCCCACATACACCTCCCTCTACTGCCAAAAGATAATCCAAGGCTAATCTATTTTGGTAGACTGCTGTCCTCATCCTGGTGTTATGCTTCGCTAGAAGATTGAGCGCTTGTGATGTTTCGTTAGTGATAATCTCAACCACCGCCTGTAATCTTATAATACGGTTGAGCATATAAATAGGGGTTCTGTAACCAAAGGTACCATCCTCAGCCCACGTGGCTGGCCCATAATAATCTATGATACGCTGGGGAGGCCATTCATTATCTTCCCAGGTGCCTATCTCTATGGGTCCCCTTTTCTTCCTATGATTCACATCATACACTTTAACACCTAAAGTCTCACCTGTTTCAATCGGTAACAAGAAGAAGGATGGTTTGAGCATACCCAAAACACATGCCCCTTCCCAGTCCTGTGGCAACTCCGAATAGGCTTTCTTACCACAGATCCAGTACAAATTTGCTGGGGCTCTCCAGGTAGATGTGATGGATAAATCAAACCACACATCCTTTAAATTGGCGTATCTAGCAAACGGGTTAGATGGTTCTGAGACATTTGAAGCCGACCACCAAGTTGTATTCTTTGTATCATCATCATAAGCTTTTTGCCCTAGACAAGTTAATTCTCCTACAGAAGTATTATACATTATTCCTTTCCTTGCTATGCAAACATAACCTATGATGGAGGTCTTTAATCTCCACTCAGATTTACCTCTAACACTCATATGATAATCGGCTTGTGTAGATATTAGTTGGTCAACTGCCTCAGAACCGGACATTACCTCCTTTGCTTCCCAAGGCCATTGGTCTCCCATGTTAGTACCTCCACACACATAGCAGTTGGTAACATTAAGACTACCGGCAATACTCTCGGCTAAATCGATGAACAGGTTTTTAGCATTATGGGGGATCTTATTATCTATACTCATCTCTTCATAAAAGGAATGGTATACTTGATGAGTTTGGGAGGATACCGTATCAGTCTCTATCCCTATAAACAATAATGTCCCAGGATCTAAACCCGTTCCGTATATCTGAAACCCAAATAAATTACCATATTTGTCTAAGAACTTATCGGGGTTATTTATAAGTATATGGATGGGATTACATTCCATAGACTTACAATATGGGCTAGTCGGCAACTTAGTCACTATCATGTCTTTGTCTACTGTCTGTCCCCAAGTCGCCCACCCCACACAAGACCAATATGGGCAAAAGTTATAGTCTTTATTTGGGCATCTAGGACTTACATATTTATTTTTACTACTGGGACAAATATATTTATCATTAGACCCATACGTTCTCTCCCATCTAAGATCCCCACATACATTCCACGGCTTTCTACCACTTGATATCGCTTTACACGCATCAAATAGCAGAACACCCGAAGAATGTACGGATTCTAACACCGTCTTATTAATTAGGGTCCCCTGAGGATCTCCATTCCTGAGAGTCAACCAAATTGTACGAGGTTGATACTCTGGACTGAAGCACTTAGGTTCTCCTACTCCTAAATGGCACACACTATAGTCTATATTTAAGTATCTACATCTCGATACATCTCCTTTACACTCGTATTGTGAATGCCAAATTAGGGTTTGGGAAATATGGTTACCTGTTCTCGTAGTCTTAATGCATACCTCACAGCTAGGAGTGTCGGTACCTCTACCTTCCTGAATATAAAAACACATATAAATAAACACTATCAAAAGCACATCTTTCGCCGTCATCCTCAGTCTTCGTCCGTGCGAAGGCGCCTCAGCTTCCAGGATGTGAGGGCTGCAGGGAATGGAGTTCTGCTCGTCTTCACAGGTGTCCCTTCGAGACTTTCCTGGCTTATATACTATGTGTTGGTAAGCGGACAGGCTTTATTATGGCCTTCTCACTCACGCACCAAATCCCTGTAACAATAAAATTTGTAATCCACACGATTCCTCGTTACTCCGACTGAGTAGTGCGTTTTAACCGGATCTTGCAGGGATTCTCTGGATCTGCTGTAACTTGCCAAGAATCGACTGCTGCTGGTTTAACCCTGGAGTGATGTATCCACGGAGTCACTTCGGCTACTTTTATCGCTGTAGGGGTAGACAAAAGAACAACATAAGGACCTCTCCACTTGGGCCCTAACGGTACATTATTCCACTCTTTAATCCACACTTGATCTCCTGGATGATAACTATGAACAGGGGGATAAATATTCATAGGTAATCTATCTTGTACCCATTTCTGTACCTCCTCCATAGTCTTACCCAACTCTACAACCTGCTGCCGGGTAATTCCTTCTCCCAACTGACTCAAATCCCCCCTTAAGTTACCAAGTACGGGAGGTGGTCGCCCATACATAATTTCAAAAGGAGAGAGGCCCATCCTTCTGGTAGGGGTACTGCGGATTCGCAATAGAGCTATGGGTAAGAGAACGTTCCACTTAAATTGGGTTTCCTGACACATTTTAGCCAACTGGTTCTTTATAGTTCTATTCATTCTCTCTACCTTACCAGAACTCTGGGGTCTATATGCAGTATGAAGCCTCCACTTTATACCTAGCATATGAGTCAGTTGTTGTAGGCACTGATGAACAAAAGCTGGACCATTGTCCGATCCTATAGAACAGGGTAGTCCATATCGGGGTATTATTTCTCGTAGCAGGAATCTTACAACTTCTCCTGCTTTCTCTGTACGAGTAGGACATGCTTCTACCCAGCCTGAATAGGTGCACACAATTACCAACAGGTAATGATGTCCACCCGATTTAGGCATCACTGTAAAGTCTATTTGTAGATCGGACATGGGGAGTCCCCCCATAAACTGGACTCCTGGTGGCTTTACTGGTCCTTGTCTTGCATTATTTTTAGCACACGTTACACATCTGCGTACAATGGCCTGAGTCAAGTTGGACAATCTTGGTATGTAGAAATGTTTCCTGAGAGATTCTTCTGTACTGTCTCTCCCAGAATGTGTCCCGTTGTGATAATTTTGGACAATTTCTACCGCTAGTGATGCTGGTATGACTATTCTTCCATCTTCTAGCTGATACCACTTGTTCTCCAAATACTTTCCCGGTTCAGTCTTTAACCACTCCTCTTCTTGAGCTGTATAAACTGGAGTCCATTGGGACAGTGGAGTTGGTATAAGAGCAGCTATATGCCCCACATACTCCTGTCTTCCTGATTCAGCAGCACGCTTAGCTGCACTATCTGCCATCCGATTTCCCTTGGTTACATCACCATCTCCTCTCAGATGCGCTCGACAATGTATGATACCGACTTCTTTCGGCTCCCACACTGCTTCCAATAGTTGTAGAATTTCAGCTGCGTACTTGATTTCTTTTCCTTCTGAATTCAGTAGTCCTCTTTCTTTATACAAAGCTCCGTGGGCATGAGTGGTTAAAAACGCATATTTGGAGTCCGTGTAGATGTTCACTCTTAAACCTTCAGCCAATTGTAACGCTCGTGTTAGTGCTATTAATTCTGCCTTTTGTGCTGATGTTCCTTTCGCCAGTGGCCGAGCTTCTATCACCTTGTCTATTGTTGTTACTGCATATCCTGCATAGCGGATCCCTTCTTTCACATAACTACTGCCGTCTGTATAATATTGAACATCGGGGTTCTGGATGGGAAAATCACGAAGATCTGGTCTACTTGAGAATACTTCATCCATTACTTCCAAACAATCATGTTGACTTTCAGTAGGTTGTGGCAAAAGGGTAGCTGGATTTAAGGTGTTTACAGTCTCTAAATGCACTCTTGGGTTTTCACACAACATTGCTTGATACTTGGTCATACGGCTGTTACTAAACCAATGATTTCCTTTGTAATCCAACAACGTCTGTACTGCATGTGGGACTCGTACATAAAGTTCTTGACCCAGAGTGAGTTTATCGGCTTCAGCTACTAGCAGGGCGGCTGCAGCTACTGCTCTTAGACAAGGTGGAAGTCCGCTGGCCACTGCATCCAATTGCTTAGACATGTAGGCAACAGGTCTTTGCCATGATCCCAAGTACTGTGTCAATACTCCCACAGCCATTCTTCTTTGCTCGTGTACATACAGGTAGAATGGTCGTGTGTGATCAGGTAGACCTAATGCTGGGGCACTCATCAAAGCCTTCTTCACATCTTCAAATGCCGTTTGCTGTTCTTGGGTCCATAAGAAGGGGTCGTGCTCTGTACCTTTGATAGCTGCGTACAGAGGTTTCGCCAGTATCGCATAGCTGGGAATCCATATCCTACAGAAGCCTGCTGCCCCCAAGAATTCTCGCACTTGTCTTCTATTCTTGGGTATTGGTATTTGGCAGACAGCTTCTTTTCTCTCTGGCCCCATAATTCTTTGACCTTCAGAGATATGGAATCCCAGATATTTGACAGTTGGCAAACACAACTGAGCCTTCTTTCTAGACACCTTGTATCCTGCCTTCCAGAGAATGTGCAGTAGATTGTGCGTTGCTTGCTGACAGATTTCTTTTGTAACTGCTGCTATCAACAAGTCATCTACATATTGTAGCAATACACACTCTCCTGGGATGGACTCGAAATCCAGTAGATCTTGACTTAGGGCTGAACCAAATAGGGTAGGTGAATTTTTAAACCCTTGGGGCAGTCTTGTCCAAGTCATCTGGCGTTTTGAGCCCGTTACAGCGTTCTCCCATTGGAAAGCGAAAATACATTGACTTTCTGCGGCAATTCGGAGGCAAAATAAGGCATCTTTGAGGTCTAAGACTGTAAAGTAGGTAGCCCCGCCCGGAATTAAAGCAAGCAGGTTATATGGATTGGGTACAACTGGATGTATACTAACAACCGCATCATTGACTGCTCTCAAGTCCTGCACAGGTCGATACTCATCTGTACCGGGCTTTTGAACAGGCAGCAATGGGGTGTTCCAGGGGGAAGTACAGAATTTTAGGATACCATACCGTATGAACTTATCCAGATAGGATTGGATGTTCTTCTTAGCCTTCTGCGGGATGTGGTATTGTCTTAGGCTCACTGGATAAACCCCAAGTTTTAGTTCAATTTTTATAGGTGGAATATTGCGGGCCAGTCCTGGTGGGTTGTTCTCTGCCCAAACTCCTGGTATGTTAAATAATGTCTCATCACTCCTAGGGTTTTGGCCAGTCAACGCTGTATAAAGTCGCCACTCTTCTTCCTTTGGTACGGATAATGTCATGATACCTGAAGGTCCATTAAACTTTAAGGATGTTGTTCCATTTGGTAGGAACGTAATCTGCGCTTGTAATTTTAATAGCATATCACGTCCCAGCAATTGGACTGGACATTCAGGCATATAAAGGAATTGATGTTTTACTACGTGGCCTCCCAATGTACAGAGTCGACTTTTAAGAACCGGTTTTTCAGCACTTCTTCCAGTTGCTCCTATCACAGTAATAGTCCTTCCAGATGGAGGAGCAACTAGATTAGTCACCACTGAATGTTCAGCACCAGTGTCGATCATGAACGCACTCCTTTTTCCCCCTATTGATACATCGACCATAGGCTCCGCTCGACCAAGGGGGATGGAGCCCGGTCGGTATCAATAGTCCTCCATGACCGTGTCAGCCAATCCTACGAAGTCCCTACCTTCTCTATCGCGGGACCTTTGCGCTGCTGGAATATACCTGTCTTCCCTAACACTTCCTCTGTTCCCATTACTCCCTCTATAACCATTACTCCCTCCGGGGCCTCCTCTACCTCTCGCTCTGCCTCTAAAGTTTCCGTAGCCTGCCCTGGGTAGGTCTCTCTCGTACTGCTCTCTTTGCGGACATTCGTTCCTCCAATGCCCTTCTTCCTTGCAATACGCGCACTGATTCCTACTCAAAGGCTCCCTACTCCATCTACTATCGCCTCTATCTGGGCCCCGTCTATCTACGCCTGCGATCGCTACCGCTAGCATATCAGCCTTTTTACGCATCTTGCGCTCTTCCTCTTTCTTGCTTTCTGTTTCCCTATTCATATAAACCTTATTTGCTACCTCCATTAGTTGGGTGATTGACATACCTGCAAACCCTTCTAACTTTTGTAGCTTGCGCTTAATATCTCCGTAAGCTTGGCTGACAAAGGCGGAGTTCACCATTCGGGAATTGTCTGCGTCTTCCGGATTAAAGGGGGTATACAAGCGGTATGCCTCCAATAATCAGTCATAAAAGACACTGGGCGCTTCATCGCTTTTCTGAATCACCTCAACTGTCTTCGACATGTTAATGGCTTTCTTTCCTCCGGCTTTCATGCCAGCAATTATAGCGTCTCTATAGGCTCTGAGTTGAGCCATATCAGCACCATTTACGTTCCAATCGGGATCGGTGTTGGGATAATGTGTTGCGGCCCATGCTGATGGATTGGCTTGGTTTAAAGTACGGGCTTTATCCTCTAGTGCTTTAATGGCTGCTTGATTTATTCTTGTTCTTTCCTCATTGTTAAACAAAGTCATTAATAACTGCTGGCAATCAGCCCATGTCGGGTTATGTGTCTGTACTATTGAGGTGAACAGATCAGTCATAGCTTGTGGTTTCTCAGTATACGAGGAATTGTGGGTCTTCCAGTTTAAAAGGTCGGTTGTCGTGAATGGGACGTATACAAAGACTGGGTCAGCATGTGCCATTTGGCCTGCGGCATCGATATAGGCTGACCCAGGATTCAGACGAAGAGGCATCTGATAGTGTCTTAATTGTTGGGCACCGGTCAACTGTCGGGTCTGTATGGGGCTACGTCGAGGGGCGTCAGTCATAGGTTCCAGTCGGGGAGAAATAGGGTATGGGGATGTGGGAGCTTGGTTTTGGGAAAAGGTTGTAAATAGAACACTTCGAGTCGAGCTAGATGAAGCTTGACCGGAAGTCTGAAGTGGCGCCAAATCAGGATATTCGTTTTTAATGGGGGTTGGTTCTGATTCCGGAAGGGGAGATTTAGTACGAGGGGGGGTGGATCCTGTACTGGAGGAGGAAGCGGAAGTGGATGGGGGTAATGAGGGGAGGGCTGCAGGACTTCCTGCGTTTGCGTCACTTCCTCTTAACGGAAAGTAAGGGGGCGGCAAAGGGATCTCGGACTCAGGGGGCGTGTCCAAAATGGGCCTAACACCAGTCCTAGTGGACGAACAAGTCCTAGCTACCATGAGGCGACATTGCTCCTCGTGGCATGTCCGGAGCCATTTTGGCGAGTCATTTACGGCCTGTCTCCAACAATCAATATAAGGAAACTGGCCGTAAAGTTCAGGCTTACCTGATACAGCCACGTGTAAGCGCTGTACCAGAGTTGGATCCAAACTGCCACGTGGCGGCCATGCCGCAACCAAAGTAGGCCACTCCCTAGTACACAAAGTGACCAAACGTACAGGAGACATTTTAACCCCAAAATCACAAGTTTTGAATCCCTTTTTAAAATTCTTCACCATACAACCTAAGGGATCCGGAATCGTTGACTGCGACGCACCCATACTTAACAATGGAACGTCGTCGACAACGAATACTATACACGCGTACTATTCAACAGTCACACCCGTTTCCTCTGGCAACAGCACCACGTGGTACGGTTACCAAGTGAAACGTACACAATAACAATAAACACTCAGGGAATTCCCGTACACACACAGCTGTTACACCAGTCACTATATAATCAATATTATGCCCTTTGGCGTAACTATACAGTCACCCACGCTATAATTCTCTATATACGAATTACCCGTCTATAACACACCCCAGTAACATCGTCTTTTACAAATAGCGGTTACAGTACGGTTAGCATAGGTCAAAGCACAAGTTAAGGTCACAATACAATTATTAGTGGTTATGGTGTTAGACATGCAATGGACGACAATGATTAGTACTTATATACAGTGTCAGTAAATATACAGGGTTATGGTACCGTGCACTATAATACAGCAACACACTATTAACACTCTCGCTAGACGGCTGAGCTCGCGCTATCTAACAAGATATACACTTTACTAAACAATCGTTAACACATTTACAATTCCCAACTAAACTATTGGCCAGTACCTTGATGGACTACCTAAAACTATATACACCCGTTTTGGTTAGCCACACTGCCCAATCACCACATATAGCGAGCTAGAGAACCGAATTTACACAGGCGCCTCTTAGTCCACTATCAAAAGTCTAGTGGGTTCCAAATTTACACGCCTTCCCACTTAGCCCAGATAGGTTGAGAGCTAGCGAACCGAATTTACACAGGCGCCGCTTAGTCTCCCGGTCCCTCCGACCTAGCGAACGTAATATACACCCTAGAACGCTAGTCTAGACAAGACACCGGTTTCCGGCTAGGGCTATTTACACCAGGACCCCGCCTGACTAACAAAATCAAACGATCTGACTAAAGAGCGTTCGATCGAGCGGTGCGCCTTCGCTCCTTCCCTCCGACAGAGGGGGCAGATACACAGATTCAAAACCCCTTTGGGCCTACCGCACAATCGGTATACCCCTAGTGGGTCCTGCCGTCTAAAACAGCAGTTGTCTTACCTCCTCGTTCCTGAACCTGAGTTCACACTCATCGACGGGGACACCCCAGCACTTCTCACGTAGAGGCCGATGATCTCCTGGACAACAGACCAGTGGCGCAGAGACGAAGGGAGGTCCACGCAGAAGTTCAGGGGTGCAGCCGTAGAGAACGTGGGCAAAGATAGACCGTCTCACGCCTCTGCCTCTCAGCTACCGTTGAACGATGAGCTTCCCGGCCAATGCACCAAATGATACCGGAGAAACTGACGGAAGCCAAGCACAGAGAGATGGACACAGGTTTCTTCAGGAAGGAAGAGATTCTTTATTGGATCACCGATCGGGACTCAGAGGGACTAATGTCACCAAAATACAGCAAGTTCTGAGCCCCGGACAATAGTGCAGGCTCCTTATATAGGCACATAACTCCTCCCATATTAAGCTCCACCCGCACATTCTCTTAACCAATCAACACAAATAAGAATTAACTTCCTGTTTGACCGCATGGCTTGTCCAGCACAATGGAGGAGGGGGAATACTACATCCTGTATTCTTGCACATGCTCCGTACACTACTGATCGTATCTTGCCTCGTGCAACCAACTGATCGATACGTCAGCATATGCACGTACACATGCCACGTGGTAATCTCGGCCTACTAAATTTATTTTTACCGAGATTCCACCACAAGACCTCTTTATCTCTTGAAGTCTAAGCGAAGTGTCCCTGTCTGTCTAACCGTGCAATGCAATCCTGAGAAACTGCAATGGTTACATGGCAGGGTTAACTCCACCTCAAGTGATTCAATGCTTTCCTGATTCAATGTGTTCACCACGCATGCACATTACACCAACGCCATGACGTTGCAGAAATAAGAGACCTAGATGGTGGTGATGGAGCCCTGGTGCAAAAAAAATCGGTAAGTAAAAAAGGGGTTTTAACACTTTATTCATCAGACGGAGAGTGAGGTACTATATTTAGGAATACAGGTTTGTATTTCATTCCGTTGCAAAAGTCTGCTACTAATTAAAGACACATTGTGTACGCAACATGCATGTCACACATGTATTGGGTGTAAAACAAGGTACTGGGCAATATGTAATGTGACTGTAGCCACAATGTGACTGTTGTGATTTTACAGAGCAGGTCACCCTACATGATAAGTACAATTACTTTTGGTGGTTAATTACTTATTATAACTCCCTGCTGTCAGTCCCATTAAAAGCTCCACCTACAATGTAATTTTTTTAGATTACATTTCTTGCATTGTCTTGAATATTATCTGTATCATGCATTCAAAATGTGGATATTATCTCCATATAGTTGACTTTTAAAGCAGCGATTCATTCGAAAATTCTGTGTGGAAAAATAAAAAAAAGAATTAATAAACCTGTGTTTTCAGATAAACTATTTAGCGATATTTGACTGTCTACAGACATCGCATCTGCAATTCAGGAGTACAATATTAGCTTAACAGAGAGAAGACAATTAGTATGTATCTCCTGATATTGCAAAAGACAATATTGTTTCAGGAACACGAGCTGGCTTGGATATTTCCATTCCATTTCATTTCTAGAAGCTAATCATAATGTTAAATATTTGTGACATATGTTCTTAGGCATCAATTAATTAACATCATCCCTCTGAGACTTCCCATGTCTGGTAAATGATTGTGATACCAAGCTGAATAATAAACTGTTTATTCTGTACTTTTGAAAAGATTGGGAATTCAATTTAAACTGATCATTTTCTAAATGTCGGCAATGGGTGAGATGAAGGTTTGTGAGACTTGCACAATTTCTAGTAACTATTAAAATCCCTGTGTTGTTCTCAAAGTATGGAATACATTTAGAGAAACTGTTCAGATTTATATGAATTTATATTATATAAGTCTGCACCCTTGACATACCGGACTGCTGCCGACTTGGTTTTGATTCCGGTAGATGAATACCATATAATAGATATGGGTGATGTGGATGGCTGATAGATATGGGGTGATGTTGATGGCTGATAGATACGGGGTGTTGTGGATGACTGATAGATATGGGTTATATGGATGGCTGATAGATACGGGGTGATGTTGATGGCTGATAGATACGGGGTGTTGTGGATGGCTGATAGATACGGGGTGCTGTAGATGGCTGATAGATATGGGGTGATGTGGGTGGCTGATAGATACGGGGTGATATGGATGGCTGATAGATACGGGGTGATATGGACAGCTGATAGATATGGGGTGTTGTGGATGGCTGATAGATACGGGGTGATGTGGATGGCTGATAGATATGGGGTGATGTGGATGGCTGATAGATACGGGGTGATGTGGATGGCTGATAGATACAGGGTGTTGTGGATTGCTGATAGATATGGGGTGTTATGGATGGCTGATAGATATGGGGTGCTGTGGATGGCTGATAGATACGGGGTGATGTGGATGGCTGATAGATATGGGGTGATGTGGATGGCTGATAGATACGGGGTGATGTGGATGGCTGATAGATATGGGGTGTTATGGATGGCTGATAGATACGGGGTGCTGTGGATGGCTGATAGATACGGGGTGATGTGGATGGCTGATAGATATGGGGTGCTGTGGATGGCTGATAGATACGGGGTGATGTGGATGGCTGATAGATATGGGGTGATATGGATGGCTGATAGATACTGGGTGTTGTGGATGGCTGATAGATACGGGGTGATGTGGATGGCTGATAGATATGGGGTGATATGGATGGCTGATAGATATGGGGTGATGTGGATGGCTGATAGATACAGGGTGCTGTAGATGGCTGATAGATATGGGGTGATGTGGATGGCTGATAGATACTGGGTGTTGTGGATGGTTGATAGATATGGGGTGATGTGGATGGCTGATAGATATGTGGTGATGTGGATGGCTGATAGATACTGGGTGTTGTGGATGGCTGATAGATATGGGGTGATGTGGATGGCTCATAGACACAGGGTGTTGTGGATGGCTCGGGCAGTGGAAAACCATTTTACTCTTGAGCCCTCAGCCTCTCGCAATCCATGACATCCCACGTGAGGATACATTCTAACTAAATGGTTTTGGAATCACTTCTCAAATAGTTAATTTACTCAGCAAAAATCTTTAACAAGTTGCATAATATCACAAAACTTGCATAATATTACTTTGATGTACACTACCTCTCTCTATATATATACAAGATATATATTGGTTGGTTGGAGCAGTGGCTACGTCACTTAGAACTGGGAAACTCAGTAAGTGTCCCTGAGCTAGACTCCTAATAACGCATATCTACCTGCCTCAAAAATCCTCATAGATTGTAAGCTCCTTCTTCACTTCTCTTATACCTTTTCTATAAGTATAAAAGCACAGCAGAATATGACGGCAATTTATAAATGATAATAATATTAGAAAAACTCACTTTCGGCCTCTATTCTTCAGAATACTGAAACCCCAGAAAGGAGCTTCATGTTACAACCGTGATCCATATTAGTATTTCTTTACCCGTTATTAAAGTGTATGTATAACCCAACCAAGTGCATGCACCAGCCATGTAGTTATCGTCTATATTAATTCCCACAGTGCCAAAATATCAACCCCATAGGAACAATCCACTTAATAAAACAATTCTATTGTGTACAAATCGATACAAATCTTTATTCCTGTATAGTTCCCTCTAAAACTGCAATGATTTACATTGCAAGACTTTTTAATATTTTGTTATTATTTTTTTATTAATATTATTAATATTATTATTATTTATATAGCGCCAACAAATTCCATAGCGCTTTACAATGGCTGGACTGACAAACATGTAATAGTAACCAGACTAGCTTGAGGCACAGGAACAGAGGGATTGAGGGCCCTGCTCAGTGACGTTACATGTTAGAGGGAGTGGGGTATAGTGACACAGTAACAGAGGGATTGAGGGCCCTGCTCAGTGAGTTTACATGTTAGAGGGAGTGGGGTATAGTGACACAGTAACAGAGGGATTGAGGGCCCTGCTCAGTGAGTTTACATGCTAGAGGGAGTGGGGTATCGTGACAGTAACAGAGGGATTGAGGGCCCTGCTCAGTGAGTTTACATGTTAGAGGAAGTGGGGTATAGTGACACAGTAACAGAGGGATTGAGGCCCTGCTCAGGGAGTTTACAAGTTAGAGGGAGTGGGGTATAGTGACACAGTAACAGAGGGATTGAGGCCCTGCTCAGTGAGTTTACATGTTAGAGGGAGTGTGGGTATAGTGACACAGTAACAGAGGGGTTGAGGGCCCTGCTCAGGGAATTTACATGTTAGAGGGAGTGGGGTATAGTGACACAGTAACAGAGGGATTGAGGGCCCTGCTCAGTGAGTTTACATGTTAGAGGGAGTGGGGTATAGTGACACAGTAACAGAGGGATTGAGGGCCCTGCTCAGTGAGTTTACATGCTAGAGGGAGTGGGGTATAGTGACACAGTAACAGAGTGATTGAGGCCCTGCTCAGTGAGTTTACATGTTAGAGAGAGTGGGGTATAGTGACAGTAACAGAGGGATTGAGGGCCCTGCTCAGTGAGTTTACATGTTAGAGGGAGTGGGGTATAGTGACACAGTAACAGAGGGATTGAGGGCCCTGCTCAGTGACGTTACATGTTAGAGGGAGTGGGGTATAGTGACACAGTAACAGAGGGATTGAGGGCCCTGCTCAGTGAGTTTACATGTTAGAGGGAGTGGGGTATAGTGACACAGTAACAGAGGGATTGAGGGCCCTGCTCAGTGAGTTTACATGCTAGAGGGAGTGGGGTATCGTGACAGTAACAGAGGGATTGAGGGCCCTGCTCAGTGAGTTTACATGTTAGAGGAAGTGGGGTATAGTGACACAGTAACAGAGGGATTGAGGCCCTGCTCAGGGAGTTTACAAGTTAGAGGGAGTGGGGTATAGTGACACAGTAACAGAGGGATTGAGGCCCTGCTCAGTGAGTTTACATGTTAGAGGGAGTGTGGGTATAGTGACACAGTAACAGAGGGGTTGAGGGCCCTGCTCAGGGAATTTACATGTTAGAGGGAGTGGGGTATAGTGACACAGTAACAGAGGGATTGAGGGCCCTGCTCAGTGAGTTTACATGTTAGAGGGAGTGGGGTATAGTGACACAGTAACAGAGGGATTGAGGGCCCTGCTCAGTGAGTTTACATGCTAGAGGGAGTGGGGTATAGTGACACAGTAACAGAGGGATTGAGGCCCTGCTCAGTGAGTTTACATGTTAGAGAGAGTGGGGTATAGTGACAGTAACAGAGGGATTAAGGGCCCTGCTCAGTGAGTTTACATGTTAGAGAGAGTGGGGTATAGTGACAGTAACAGAGGGATTGAGGGCCTGCTCAGTGAGTTTACATGTTAGAGAGAGTGGGGTATAGTGACAGTAACAGAGGGATTGAGGGCCCTGCTCAGTGAGTTTACATGTTAGAGGGAGTGGGGTATAGTGACACAGTAACAAAGGGATTGAGGGCCCTGCTCAGTGAGTTAACATGCTAGAGGGAGTGGGGTATAGTGACACAGTAACAGAGGGATTGAGGCCCTGCTCAGTGAGCTTACATGTTAGAGGGAGTAGGGTATAGTGACACAGTAACAGAGGGATTGAGGGCCCTGCTCAGTGAGTTTACATGTTAGAGGGAGTGGGGTATAGTGACACAGTAACAGAGGGATTGAGGGCCCTGCTCGGTGAGTTTACATGTTAGAGGGAGTGAGGTATAGTGACAGTAACAGAGGGATTGAGGACCCTGCTCAGTGAGTTTACATGTTAGAGGGAGTGGGGCATAGTGACACAGTAACAGAGGGATTGAGGCCCTGCTCAGTGAGCTTACATGTTAGAGGGAGTAGGGTATAGTGACACAGGAACAGAGGGATTGGGGGCCCTGCTCAGTGAGCTTACATGTTAGAGGGAGTGGGGTATAGTGACAAAGTAACAGAGGGATTGAGGGCCCTGCTCAGTGAGTTTACATGTTAGAGGGAGTGGGGTATAGTGACACAGTAACAGAGGGATTGAGGGCCCTGCTCGGTGAGTTTACATGTTAGAGGGAGTGAGGTATAGTGACAGTAACAGAGGGATTGAGGGCCCTGCTCAGTGAGTTTACATGTTAGAGGGAGTGGGGTATAGTGACACAGTAACAGAGGGATTGAGGCCCTGCTCAGTGAGTTTACATGTTAGAGGGAGTGGGGTATAGTGACACAGTAACAGAGGGATTGAGGGCCCTGCTCAGTGAGTTTACATGCTAGAGGGAGTGGGGTATAGTGACACAGTAACAGAGGGATTGAGGCCCTGCTCAGTGAGTTAACATGTTAGAGAGAGTGGGGTATAGTGACAGTAACAGAGGGATTGAGGGCCCTGCTCAGTGAGTTAACATGCTAGAGGGAGTGGGGTATAGTGACACAGTAACAGAGGGATTGAGGGCCCTGCTCGGTGAGTTTACATGTTAGAGGGAGTGAGGTATAGTGACAGTAACAGAGGGATTGAGGGCCCTGCTCAGTGAGTTTACATGTTAGAGGGAGTGGGGTATAGTGACACAGTAACAGAGGGATTGAGGCCCTGCTCAGTGAGTTTACATGTTAGAGGGAGTGGGGTATAGTGACACAGTAACAGAGGGATTGAGGGCCCTGCTCAGTGAGTTTACATGCTAGAGGGAGTGGGGTATAGTGACACAGTAACAGAGGGATTGAGGCCCTGCTCAGTGAGTTTACATGTTAGAGGGAGTGGGGTATAGTGACACAGTAACAGAGGGATTGAGGGCCCTGCTCAGTGAGTTAACATGCTAGAGGGAGTGGGGTATAGTGACACAGTAACAGAGGGATTGAGGCCCTGCTCAGTGAGCTTACATGTTAGAGGGAGTAGGGTATAGTGACACAGTAACAGAGGGATTGAGGGCCCTGCTCAGTGAGTTTACATGTTAGAGGGAGTGGGGTATAGTGACACAGTAACAGAGGGACTGAGGGCCCTGCTCGGTGAGTTTACATGTTAGAGGGAGTGAGGTATAGTGACAGTAACAGAGGGATTGAGGACCCTGCTCAGTGAGTTTACATGTTAGAGGGAGTGGGGCATAGTGACACAGTAACGGAGGGATTGAGGCCCTGCTCAGTGAGCTTACATGTTAGAGGGAGTAGGGTATAGTGACACAGGAACAGAGGGATTGGGGGCCCTGCTCAGTGAGCTTACATGTTAGAGGGAGTGGGGTATAGTGACAAAGTAACAGAGGAATTGAGGGCCCTGCTCAGTGAGTTTACATTTTAGAGGGAGTGGGGTATAGTGACACAGTAACAGAGGGATTGAGGGCCCTGCTCGGTGAGTTTACATGTTAGAGGGAGTGAGGTATAGTGACAGTAACAGAGGGATTGAGGGCCCTGCTCAGTGAGTTTACATGTTAGAGGGAGTGGGGTATAGTGACACAGTAACAGAGGGATTGAGGCCCTGCTCAGTGAGTTTACATGTTAGAGGGAGTGGGGTATAGTGACACAGTAACAGAGGGATTGAGGGCCATGCTCAGTGAGTTTACATGTTAGAGGGAGTGGGGTATAGTGACACAGTAACAGAGGGATTGAGGGCCTACTCAGTGAGTTTACATGTTAGAGGGAGTGGGGTAAAGTGACACAGTAACAGAGGTATTGCGACCCTGCTCAGTGAGTTTACATGTTAGAGGGAGTGGGGTATAGTAACACAGTAACAGAGGGATTGAGGCTCTGCTCAGTGAGCTTACATGTAAGAGGGAGTGGGGTATAGTGACACATTAACAGAGGGATTGAGGGCCCTGCTCAGTGAGCTTACATGCAAGAGGGAGTGGGGTATAGTGACACAGTAACAGAGGGATTGTGGCCCTGCTCAGTGAGTTTACATGCTAGAGGTAGTGGGGTATAGTGACACAGTAACAGAGGGATTGAGGGCCATGCTCAGTGAGTTTACATGTTAGAGGGAGTGGGGTATAGTGACACAGTAACAGAGGGATTGAGGCCCTGCTCGGTGAGTTTACATGTTAGAGGGAGTGGGTATAGTGACACAGTAACAGAGGGATTGAGGCCCTGCTCAGTGAGTTTACATGTTAGAGGGAGTGGGGTATAGTGACACAGTAACAGAGGGATTGAGGGCCCTGCTCAGTGAGTTTACATGTTAGAGGGAGTGGGGTATAGTGACACAGTAACAGAGGGATTGAGGGCCCTAAAAGAGGGATCCTTGGATTAAGAAGCACCAATTACTTGTGCCTGGAGCTTCTCAGGTGGTTCCTTGTACCCTCTGGCTATATGGGAACAACTTTTCTATCACTATATACTGCTTGTACAATACGTGCTCATGGACAGGAGTTACTTTTAGAAATGCAGTAATTGAGAGACACTTTGTAAACTGATGCCTTTGTGTTTACCATAAGTGTCCTCCTTCTCTCAATTCTGGTCACTATTACTCCGTGTTCTCCCTGAATTGAGTATTTTTCCCTATGTGCATTTACAGAGTTACTCATTAAAGTGAGAATTCCGAGTACATTTTAAACTCAATATAATAATAGACGATCTTCCAATTTGGCTCCTCTGGTCTTAAATTTTGATTTTCTTTGAATTCACTTGGAATTCTCATTTTAGTGAATGACCCTGTTAGTAGATTTCTATTTTTTTTTTTTAACCAAATCTTTACCAGATGTCTCCAGTGTTTTATTACACATGTGCCTTATCCTGACTTTTTAGGTGTGTTTTACATATAATATATTATATATATTTCATTGATAAGTTTAACTTTAGTGCTACTCCTGGCTTGCATGTCCCATATTACAGACTATTTCCCTCTCCAAGACATCGACATCCACCAGATGCGTTGGAAATGTGCTGTGGAAGTGCTTTGTTTGAGAAGCAATCAAAATGTAATTAAGGATAAGTAGAGTATGTTATTTAAATATAACACTTTATCATCTCAATGTATTTCAGATGTACACTGTGTATTACCCAAAAGAAGTGGTTAAATAGCACAGCAGCAGGTTACGCTGAAAGCAATGGCCGGTCTGATTGCAGAACAGCCAGAGTTCGGATATCCAAACACAGAGTTGCCAGGTCATACGGCTGATGAATAGAATATGATTGCTCACTATTTAGCTGAAAGACTTCGTTATTAGGGGAAGTTACAATTTACAAATGAACTGATTACTAAATAAGTATGGGCGTTTACAGGAAGGAATTACTGGGGACCCCAAGCCCCCAGGAAGTATTAATTCCAGCAGCTCTGTGATTATTAATCTGGGATAGTTTCATCATGCAGGTTGGCAAATGAGGGTCTCCATAAATTACTTACAGATAAGAGACATCTGGAATCCGGTACAGCCATGAAAGGGAAAACAGATTATGTTGTGATGTAGCATGTTCGTTGACAATGTGTGCACTCCCCCGAAAGGGGCAAATTTTTGAGGACTGACCTAATTTGCACATTTTATTTCTGGTAAATATGTATTTGTTGAAAAGATTTTTAGTGGGTGCATGAATAGTAAAGGACAGGTCTCACAGGACCATATGGTAAGGTATGATAAATTAAACAGTAGTATGTCATGTACAATCTGCATTGTGGTAAGATCAGATAACATACATCATAGGCTCCTGGCAGTAGAGAGCTCGTAGGGCTTCACCCTAGGTTTGGTGATTCAGAAACCCATCTGGGGTGTCTCTTGTTGTCACAACTTTCTAGCCATCTATGACATAATGCATACCACTAAACAATCTATATTACCAATTGTATGTTGTTAATATGATACCGATATAAACTAACAATATCTTTATAATTTTATCATAAATCTCTTGATTACCATCACCCTTCCCACTTCTCTACTACACTTCATGCTCGATATTGGAATTGTTCAAGAAGGGTGGTGCATGGTATGTCATCTTATGGCCTGCATCCAACAAAAGTGAATAAACCCCTAAAAAAACATGAAAAGATATAATAAAATATTTACAAAAATGTGATGGGTGTACTCACTTTTGTGAGATACTGTAAGTGACAATAGTTTATAATTCACCTTTTGATGGTGGGTGCTGATCAATGATTTTTGGTGAAGGATAAAGATCTTATCCCATCAAGCATCTGTAAATGTTGTTCCTAGTTTGTGTTCCCACTGTCTCTTAAAGGTGTGGTTGTCCATCAGTCCCCTGGTCACCAGGTGCTGATATATGAGGAATATTGTGAGTTCCCCACGTAGGGACACTTTGTTAGTTAGAGAATTGTAAAAGTGTTGTAACTGTGTATAGCGATAAGCCTGTAGCCAAGTAGGTGTGGAATCAGGAATGAGTTCGGTCAAGGATTTCATTCCCGTGTCAGTGCTATCTGAATTATTTGGCTCGGCATTGGTGACAAGTGTGTTGCTTGTCTGAAGGAAGCCCAGACTCTTAGTGTCTGGGTAACGGGCAACTGGGAATTGGTCGTCACCTGATAGTATTGTATTTGCATTCAACATATCAGCTAAAAAGTGAGTGGTGCCATGGGGGCAATCTGATAAAGGTACAATAGTCTGGGTAGGATATTCATTTTGATTACCGCTATGCAGACAAACCACAAGATATGTGAGCAATTCAACCTTGTTAAATACTGCTCAGGAGTGGTTAGTAGTTAATTAGTGTGACGAAGTGCACTTCACCACTTGGTCCTGGAGAGGCCTGCTTGCCAGCCTCCTGCCCTGCGACTACTATGGCCCCTGGGAGATTGTACCCGTTTAATCCAGCATTTGGGCTTATGGACTTTTATTGTACGGTGCTGGCCCTTTAAAAACAGTGTATGGACATATTGAAACTTTTTGGACACTTTTTCTTCCCCTTTGAATCCCTGAGAAGGTGTGGCTCTTCCCCTCCCCCAGCTCCATTGTTCTCCAGCACGGCGTTGTCCCAGGGACACTGCCAGACCAGTGGGAACTGGTTTGGGGAGGAAACGCCATGCTTGCAAGTGATAACAAAGGACTTCGACCTAACTTTAAAACCTCTGAACCTATTCAAGTGAATGAATATGTTTGTCCCCAAGTTATACTGGTTAAAATAATATAAGTTTTATGTATGTATGATGTAAACTCACAAAGTTATAAAAATTTATAAAAAGTGTAACTTTTCAGCTTGGAGATAATTGAGTAGATACAGTAATTGACTCAATTATCTCCTAAGCAGAGAGGAGGAATATGATGGGTGTGTTTCTATTGTCCCATTGTGTCTGATTGGCTGCTGTACTTGCATTGTATGTATTGTAATGTGTTTATTGGTTGTTCTGAAAAACCCTGTGGGTGGTACTATGTGTGGAAAACCTGCATAAAAGAAGGCCTTTTGGTGCCAAGTAAAACAGTTCTTCTTCACCCTCAATCTAGAGTTCTGTCTCTTATTGGGGGAATTGCTATATCACTACAAGGGAGTGCTATGCTCTGCATGCTTCCTTGGATAATCACTTCTAAGCTCCTTTAAGAGCTTTTTCCTGTCTTGCTCTCGGAAGGAGTCTACGGGGCTTATGGTGTTGGCTGGAGTGCTTGGATCCCTCAGGAAGCGCTAGGAGCATCCTTCAACGGAGGTACCCAGTGATCCGTTACAATTCGGTATAGATTCTGTGTGTCCATTGTCACCCAGATCTCCAGATATTTTGTTCGGGATGTACACCAGTGAAATGGAAACTGGGAACGAAGAGAAACATTTTCCTCGTCTGGGACCATGATGCTGAGAACCTCAGACTTTCACATGTTTAGCTTAAGATTCGATAGGTGATAGGTTTGGAATTCCTTCATGAGGCATGGTAAGGTGGATCTGGGTCGCATGATGAAAAAAAAAGCATATCATCAGCACACGCAGCGACTTTTTGCATAACTGCTCCCCCGATATCCATGCAGAAATGTGTTTTTGAATGCTAGAGCCTCAAACATTAACTAATGTTATGAACAATGCAATTGAAAGAGTTTGACTTTGCAAGGCAAAAAATTTAGCTAATTTACAATGTCATTTTCCGTACTTAGTCAAAGAAATCTCCATACGTTAATCATTAATTGTCTGTAATATAATGGAAATTGGTTCATTACTGAAAATAAAAGTTATTGGCTCCTCAAACTCTATTCTGAATGTTGGCCACCCTGTACATAACTTATCAAGTCTCATAAAATGACCTTTTGGATAATCACTCAGACACATCAAAACAGAGCAAAATAATGGCATCTTTTCCAAGTGATAAAACACATAATGTTTCAATATTACTAAAATAATCAGTGATTTATTTCCATAATTAGACTCTCTAAATTAAACTCTGCATCTTAAATCGTAGTTTTACTCCCATAGGTGCTGTTGTTGTTGTCAGTAAGATTTTCAATACATGAATCTAATCCAGCTGAAAAGGAGGAATGAAACAGGGTAGCAGTATCTCAGCAAAGAAAATTCATCGGCACAAGGAAAGTTGTTATTTACTAATGTGAAAATTTAAAGTAAATTCAAAGTGAATTTCACATTTATGTCGAAAACAGTCGAACAGAAAGAATAGCTGATTTAGATCATTTTTCCAAGTTCAGCTAAATTAACCTGAAATTCACTTTAAGCTCACTTTGTATTTTGAGTTAAGCGAATAACCCCGTAACTTTATTAAAGATGACAAACACATACGGAGAAGTCTTGCCTTGTAGTCAGCTACATGAGTACAATGTAAGTTATGTCAACATAAAAAATGCACAATTAACCTCTTGCCGTTGTTGTTTTTCTTTCTGGATTACGTACATACAATCAAAATGCTAACCAAAGATGACATTTTTTAAATTAATGGTTTTAATGTTTTTGTACTATTTTGTATGATTTTTTTATGTGACAAAGTAAACTGTCAAATACAATTTTCTTCAGTAAATGCCTGGACACAAAAGTATAAAGTAAGGGACAGTAAGGTATTTTATTCAGAAAACATGGTTTTGGGTCACGTTCAGAGACAGTTTTAAAAAAACAAAAAACAAACAGTTGTTTTGTGACAGCTGTCCGCTAAGTTCATATAAAGGAGATATGAAAAATTGTTAAATGCATTCCTCATTCATATTCTACCTTTAGATTTAAGAGGAAAATGTCCATTTCATTGGGATTCCGTGGTAGAAAGTGTCATAGTTCATTTTATTTCTGCATCTTGCATACCAGTACACGCGGGTAATTGTAGGGATTACCAAAAACAACAATGAAAACCTAAGTTTTCTATGAGTGTAGCGCTAGGTATAGTTAGAAATATAAAAGTGAAAAGTGCTTTAATTGCACTTACCCTCTTTTTCACACTTGTATATATGAAAAGAAAAGAGAGAAAATATACAAATAATTGTGCAGTATATTAAAGTGGGTTACATTAAATAGTGAATATGCCGGATATAGAATCGAATCCACTCACATTTTTTAGAGCCTTTTGCAGATATAAGGCTCTAAACTTCCTAATGTCTGTGTCTTTTTGGGTAGACCACACGACCCTTCTCTCACGATGTACGTGTGTGTATTTTCCTCCGTGTTGGGTAGAAAAAAAGGACACAGGTAATCCAATCTGAGCGTAGTATTTCAGATACTATAAATGTTAATGTGAATAAAATATAGTATTGCTCACCTTCTTTAGAGCCTTTGATAACCGGCTCTAAGTATATTGGCCTAGTGTCAATTTGTGGGGTGACACTACCCCTTTCTGGAATCACTTCAACAGGATGCAGCAAAGTTGGTTTTAGTATAAAATGTATATTTATTATAAAAGAGAATTTCTAAAATTTGTATACAAT
This sequence comes from Pelobates fuscus, assembly GCF_036172605.1. Classification (NCBI taxonomy): domain Eukaryota; kingdom Metazoa; phylum Chordata; class Amphibia; order Anura; family Pelobatidae; genus Pelobates; species Pelobates fuscus. Next base: position 16,803,714 of record NC_086320.1, read on the forward strand.
ATACTAGAAAATAAAAAATTAAAATATCATATGGATAATACAAATATAAATATAAGTTATTGCCAAAACGCGTTTCACCGTTACACAGCTTCCTCAGTCGGCTCCTGATCTTCTCCTGGGTGATTCCGCTTTTTATACCTTTAAATTGGCCGCCAAAAGTCTCTTAATTCTCAGTCCGGTGTGTTTTCAGTGACGTGGGCCGATGCCGTCGCGTCACTTCCTGTCTTTCTGACTACATTTCCCATGATGCTGTATGCGTCCCGACGTCATTTCCGGTTTTCGTCAGCGGTATTATGGGAGATTGAGTCCATAGTGACATCGTTGGAAAGTTCGTTTTTAGTCCATAAACTTTCCAACGATGTCACTATGGACTCAATCTCCCATAATACCGCTGACGAAAACCGGAAATGACGTCGGGACGCATACAGCATCATGGGAAATGTAGTCAGAAAGACAGGAAGTGACGCGACGGCATCGGCCCACGTCACTGAAAACACACCGGACTGAGAATTAAGAGACTTTTGGCGGCCAATTTAAAGGTATAAAAAGCGGAATCACCCAGGAGAAGATCAGGAGCCGACTGAGGAAGCTGTGTAACGGTGAAACGCGTTTTGGCAATAACTTATATTTATATTTGTATTATCCATATGATATTTTAATTTTTTATTTTCTAGTATATTGTATACAAATTTTAGAAATTCTCTTTTATAATAAATATACATTTTATACTAAAACCAACTTTGCTGCATCCTGTTGAAGTGATTCCAGAAAGGGGAAGTGTCACCCCACAAATTGACACTAGGCCAATATACTTAGAGCCGGTTATCAAAGGCTCTAAAGAAGGTGAGCAATACTATATTTTATTCACATTAACATTTATAGTATCTGAAATACTACGCTCAGATTGGATTACCTGTGTCCTTTTTTTCTACCCAACACGGAGGAAAATACACACACGTACATCGTGAGAGAAGGGTCGTGTGGTCTACCCAAAAAGACACAGACATTAGGAAGTTTAGAGCCTTATATCTGCAAAAGGCTCTAAAAAATGTGAGTGGATTCGATTCTATATCCGGCATATTCACTATTTAATGTAACCCACTTTAATATACTGCACAATTATTTGTATATTTTCTCTCTTTTCTTTTCATATATACAAGTGTGAAAAAGAGGGTAAGTGCAATTAAAGCACTTTTCACATTTATATTTCTAACTATACCTAGCGCTACACTCATAGAAAACTTAGGTTTTCATTGTTGTTTTTGGTGATCTTGTATGTGTGGTGGGTTCATAGGAGTGCCCACAGAGTGTTTTAGCGGCTATTCTGATACAAATATACACGATTATATAAGCGCCACTTATTCCACATCGTTGTGTATTTTGAATTGTAGGGATTAACCTACTGTCCTTCCTCATCCTAATTAATTGTTGAACTATTGTTCCCTTGTCCACGGGGCCACAGAGACATGTCTCCCATTCCATGCAGTATGAATTTCCTGTCTTGTCACGTAGTATCTTATTTCAGTTCAAAGCAGGCAATATGATTCCAAAACTGCACTCAACAACATTAAATATTTGTTTGTGCAGACTCAGCATGCGTTTCTCCTACTGACGTAATATTTCAGACATTTTCACAAGATTATTTGAAAACATGGCTGCAAATATAATTAGATTGTAACACACTAATTAGACATTTAATTCTAAGCTACAGTACACGAGTAAAAGTCAAGCACTTTATAATCCAGTTGTGGACTAAAGATTTCAATTAAAGATGTTTTCAAGTGAAAAGTAAAAAGCATCTCAAAAGATGTCAACTCATTGCGGAAGTAAATCCAATTTGGAAATGAAATAAAAAGAAGCAGATCATTTTAGGGCTTGTTTGCATGGTTAGTTTTTTTTTATATTTTAACACTTGCTTTCCAAACCCCATTTCTCTGTAGGTACATTTTACATTGATTTGCATATTAAAATATCACAATTAATATTTGGTCTGTTCTGTCTCCCCTACTTTGCTCTTTGCTTCTATATAGGAAAAAAAAAAATATAATTATACATATGTATATTGCTCCTCTGGAACTTCAGTCTTCTCCTTGAAATATTAACTTTTTATAATACTAATAATATTATTATTATTATTATTGGCATTTATATAGTGCCAAATTCTTCCACAGCGCTTTACAATATTATAAATGAGACAATTAAAAAATGTTCCAGTAACAATAGGTTGATAAGAATTCTGCTTGAAAGAGCTTACAATCTAGAGCAATAATTAAGATTAATAGTAAATGGACTACACATTACCATCTGACGAGCCATGTCGCTATGCTTTGCTGCGCAGTGACGATGTCCACATATATAACCAGCCTGATTACTGGTTGCAAATTCCATTAGAGTTGTGCATGGTGTAGAAATTTGTTTCAGCCAAATCACTTTTTTCAAAAAATTTCTGGGACGGCAGAATCTTCTGCATCACCTCCTGAAAATTTGTTCCACAAAAAAATTTATTTGGGAAACGAATCACATGAACCAACAGGGTGAAGAATAGGCCAAACATTGTACTGAAATACAATCTATAGATAATATAAATATTATATACATATATATACATATTTTGCAGTACACTGATAAATCAAGATGCAATTTGGCCCTATTACACCAGGGTAAGGTATGCTTAATTGTTTAATTGATTGTGTTTCCTGTCCTGAGGGTTAGAGGGAGGAGCTAAACCCATATGTTAAATGCTGACATGATTAGCCAGGAAACAAAATTAAAATTGCATATGTTTATATATTTTTAAATATTTACTCTATAAGCGAATAAATATAAATAGTTTTGCTTACTCCTTTTTTTTTGACACTTTGTTACTTTTCACTTGATCTGTTAATAAAATCAGCATTTTGAGGATGTCCTCTGAATATCGATCATCTTTTTTTCCCATCACTTATCTCTGTTTTTGGGCACTGTGAGCAGAATTCTGAATTACAAATCTAACTAACATGTTCTTGCATTGTGTGACTCGCTTGTTTCATGACTAGTCTATATATTACGGTTTGGAAATCGGGATATCAGACGATCACTCGATCAGCCCAAATCTGGGCAAATTGCAGTTTATAACCAAACCAATCTCCAAGTCTACATTTCATCATTGAAACAGTCTGTAATGGTTCACAGGTCTATCCTTGGTCACTAGCTTTGCAAGTTATTTGGACAAACATGTTGCCTCTAAATAGAACATGTTGCTTACCTTCTTTTCTTTTCCCACTTTCGTTATTTTTCCTCCTTTTTCCTAAAACTCTGCCTTTTAGGTTAGCTTAACACAATGTAAGAGCAGGCAGCACTGAGCATCCACACTTCATCTCTCGGAGTTGCTGCTTGATACAGCACCCATTCTTACCTCAGGTCCTTTAAACAGCAGAAAGCAAATTATCAGACTTACGGTAAGAATGATTTCTTTTTATTCCACCATAGAATGCATTTTAAGAAAGTAACAGTCCAGAAAACAAGTATTTTTGTAGACACCCATCATCCTTCTGGCTTTAAGATACAAAGCCTGACTTACTTGTACTCATTCTGCTGCATTTTTATGAATACCTTCAAATCAGCCATGTATTTGGGCAGCAAGTAGCTTCATTCATATTGTTGGAGCTCCCACTAACTTCTAGAGCAGTTTCATTCATATTTTTAATGAAAGTTACCAGTAGCCATAAATATACACTCTCAAAAAACTCAAGTCTGTTTTAACATATGTAACCCCCCATTCAGTCTCAGACATAGGAATGTGATGTCCTGTACCTGTGTATCCGGAGCCCCTTCTGTTGGATGAGTGGGAATAGCTGGCCTGAGACACATATATCTGGATATCTGATCACAATTTTACTGATTAAGTTTGTTGCACGAAAGCCTGCCGAATATTAAATACACTCATTGCCTCCATGAGAGAAGAACATCTTAAAGGGATATCCACAACATATTGCACCAGAGCATTTATCTGGTGCAATACGTCAAATTGAAGGCCAAAGTAATCGAACGGAAAGATTAGCTGACTGTGAGAATTTTTCCAGTTCTGCTATTTTGAACTTACATTTGAAACTCTCTTTAAATTCAATTTGAATTTGCTGCAATTCTCAGTGTATTGTAAAACCCTGATAATAAGCTACCCTAAATCATGTGTGAGCCCCCCAACAAATTCTAAAGCTCTTTGTCTTGGTGATTAAAGGATGTTGCTGCAATAAGCGCTATTTTATAAAAAAAAAAATCGTTTTACAATCCGCATTTCAGGAGACACTAGGGACTGTTTTTCATTGTTGTGAAATGTATAAAAAGTATCCAACAGACTGACAGTTATTACAGTAACTGAGAAGCATCCATACCGAATATATGTGTATTTCATTTAGCAGTTATGTTCTTTTCTTTTTTATATAATCTATGATATGAAACTGTCATATACAATAAATGCAATGGGACAGAGTTTGTGTATTTGTGAATATTTGCAAGATGGCAAAGTGTTTGGATTTGATCATACCATTCAGTTATTTTCTATTACGGAGATATTCTGTGGATCTCCCCTTGGCGTTAATGTTTCTCCCTCTTTCCTCCTCCGTTTTCCAATCTTTCCTCTCCACCATTTGTGTTTTTTCTCTTGATATATCATCTCCCATTTGTATCCTTTATCATTTCCTATTATCAGGAGTCCCCGTATCGCTCATGCAGGGTGTAGTTGCTGTGATGACCCTGATATGGTAGTGGTACAGGTTTTCTTTGTGATGGCACATGTAAGAAAACACTTGTTTTAGACCCTGAGCGGGGACTAATTGAAGAGCAAGTATTGAGTGTTTGCCCATTCTCAGTGTGCTCATATGACCCTGTATGGTTTATTGTAGCTTCTATGTTGCATGTTACATTATTTCCTTTTCCTCTTGTATATAGTTCAGTTTTTGCTGAAACTGTTATTTTATATAATAGCAAATTAGCCTTTCTAGAGTTACATTCATCTTCTTTAAAGCAGGAATATACTTTGGCTTGGTTTCATTTGGTTTCATTATTACAACCCAAAATAAAATAACAGATCTGACACTCACTTCCATTTCCCTCTGCCCCTGCAATGGCTCTCCTTCCCCTAATCAGGGATCTGCTCAGTCTTTTTGCATGTACACAGGTCTCCCCTTGCCTTACTGTACGAAGAACTGCACAGTTTAGTTTAAGACACAGTCCAATATACTGATTGGTCCCCAACTGGGGAAGTCTAAAAACAAACATTGGCGTATCAGATAAAGATTGTGTAGACGCTGCTCTTGCTGTCCCCCATGTGTATTTTCTGTGATTTTATTATCAGTGTTGGAGTATGTTTTTTCTTTGTCATTCCTCAGTTGGGGTCCAATCAGAATATTGCACTCAAACATCGGAGTCTCAGATAAAGATCTTGTAGAGCTAAATGCATTAGACGCTGCTCTTACTGTTCCCCATGTGTATTTTCTGTGATTTTATTATCAGGTTTGGAGTGTGTTTCCCACACTGTTCCCAAATTGGGATCCAATCAGAATATGTGTCATTGGGAGGTTGAACCTCATGCCACGGCCTCCCTCGCTTTGTGTATTTTATATATACATGTATGTTTAATTAAAGCCCAAATTAAATGCTGTGCTTGGCACTTTCAGACAAAATACAAAGAAAAGGGTTGCGCCAAGTAACAAACTATGTAAATAGATACTAGAAAAATATTGCAAATATATAAAAATATATATGAAAATATATATATATATATATATATAAAAATCAGATGATAGTCAAATATCACAATAAAATAACAGAGGGGAAAAAAAGTCCTAATGCACATCTTGCCAGGAGGATAATCAACAGTCTGTGAAGAAGAATGTTCTTAAGAGAGCCGGATGTGGACAGCTTTGTGGGATCCGTGTGTGGAAACAGAAAAAGGATAATAGTGCAATAAGTTCTATAAAAATCAGTATATAAAAGTATAGAGTCTGATGTGCTCCTACTCACGTGTAGTAGAGATTAAAAACAGCGGTACAATCCCTGCATATAGGATATGTGAAGAGATGTAAATATCACAGCAGTGTGTAGACCATAAATGGGTTAAAAAAAAGAGAAACAACAAATAGTGCTCACTGTATAAAAGAAAAATAGGTGTATAAATTACAAGATGTTTACTCACATTTGATTGAGCAGACGGACTGCTCAATGAATCAGGCGAGTGGTATAATCGAGGCACTTGAAATAAGGTGAGTTTTAATTCCTTTAAAGGGTCAGGAATGCATGTTTGTGTTCCTGATCCTATAGTGTTCCCTTAATTAATTTTGAATTGCCAACAATTCTCACTTTAGTGTAAAACAAACTTTGTAAAAGTCTTGCATATTATTTTTTTACATTTTGTTTTCTATTTTATAAGCATATAAACATATATATTGGACACTAAAATCTGTTAAATATCAACCCCTGTTGCTATAAAACCCACAGAAAAGTCCTAGTGCAGTGTATTGATTTGAAAACATTAATTGAATGGAGTTTATAAGTGCAGAAAGTAAATGACCTCAGAATAAATACTTTCACCAGTTTCTATAATGCTTCAGAGTTTGTTAGAGATAATATTTCAAGGGACACTCCCCAGCCCAAATACAAAATAAATAAAAAACATTGTTTAGTAGATATACCTCAAATTAAAACTTGCATGCATTTAATTATGCCTTTTTTTTCATTGGAGTTATTTCTAAAAAACAGATCGTACAAGCTTCAGATCTCTTGTCTGCTGCCTTTGCAAGCCCTCCCCTTCTAACCCCGCCCAGACTTTCTGTGGCTGTCCAATCACAGACTTCCCAATGCAGCTCAATGAAAAGTCTTTGCAAGGCAGGTGCTCTGGGCAATTGTTGTCTCTTGACCTTATCTTCACTGAGCTAAATAAACCAGGAAGTAAAAGGGTTGGTTGTCTGATTGAAAAGCCAGGGGGAGTAACCAGGTTAGTTTACAAAAGTGTTAATTTCCATTTAAATCTGCACTTTTTCCAAAATTAAACAATTTAATCACACTCTTCACACATAAAGCTCTTCAGCAAGCTAAAGTGCTTTAGGCGTCTGGAGTGACCCTTAAAACAAACAGCATCATGAAGACCAAAGAGCTATCAAAGCAATTTTAGCATACAAATCTGGAGTACCAATCAGGTTGCAAAAAAAGAAATATCTTAAACTTTGCTCGGTCTGCGACATAGACAGTTCCCTAATTCACGCAGCCAGATATTTCACTACCTTATTGGTACACTCGTTCATAGATCCACTCCCCACCACACACATACCCTCCCTCTTTACCTATAAGAACAGAACAGGTAGAGGAGAAGCAACTTATCAGTGCATCATAGATTTTGCCACGACTCCATGAAATAAATCAGCCCTTTAAGAGTGGGCACAGTAAATGCGACTCCTCTGAACATTTGGCAGCCATATTATGTATAATAAAAAGTAAAATTAGGTCGCGCCACAGATATATATATATATATATATATATATATATATATATATATATATATATATTTGGTGTTCTATATATTTTGTGAGTGTACATTTGGTACAATCATCTTTTATTTTTATTTTTTTTTAAGTAATGAAAACCACCTGCACAAAGGACAGTGAGAGCCATTCATTGCTTCTATTTCCTTACACCTGTGGCTTGTCACTTGCAGTGAACGTTTTTAAAGAACAGGTATAATATTAAGAGGTTTAAGGTAGGTGTATTCAGCAGGTAGGTTATTTTTGTTTGATATTTTATATGCAGTTATTTTATTCAGGATCCTTCAGTCTATCTTTGAATGGTCTACAAACTGTCATGAACATTCCTAAAATTGTCTGTGTAACACAGAGGGGAGGGTGGGGGGAATCACTGGAATGCCCACAGAGTCAGACACCCCGAGAACCTGAGACTCCTTGTCTGATTCTTGGCTGAAAACAGAGACAATTCTCACTTCATTGAGAGAAATGTATCAAGGCAAAACAGGTGCTATTCTGGGGCAAATAGCTAAATAAGAAGCAATTACCATGGAAACCAACAGAATATCTGAACATTTAGCACCTGTTTTGCTCTAATAAATCTCCCATTAGAGCCTCCAAACCACGACATTTCTCACCGTAATCCCAAGAGCTTCCACCTGAGGAACTAGACTTTGATTCAGTCTCAAGTAAACGTAATAAAAATGATGTGTAATTTGTTACTGGCTCACTGAGCATCAAAGGGAATGCAGTTTACAAAGATCTGACACCAGGATAATCATCCCTGATCCAGGAAATAAAGCATCTTCATCACCATTGTACAGGTTCATGGAGGATTGCTGGGTAACATGGGAAATGTTATGCAGTGCTTATAGTCATCACTCCCCGAGACCATGGACAGTAAAGACCAGAGATCCCTTACCGATGTTATTTCTTCCCTTTATTTTTCTTAAATGCTTTCCTTAATTGCATCTGGATAAAAAACAACTTTGCATTAAGAGTCTGTGCTGGACTGTGGCGGTCTCTGGAGGACGGAGTGATATATTTATTCCATATTTGATTAATGAACGCTGAGCGATGCCAGTACAAACAAGATCAAACGAGCTCTTATTTTAAAAGTGACGGTGACATGTTCTCTTTTCAGTAAGGTTTGTCAAACAATAAATAATAAATCAAAGTAAATTAATCACGGTAAATTAAAACTGCCACGGTATCTCTGGAACACGTATAGACATCGCTACTCTCTTAGCATGAAAGATTCCTTTTTCTCTGCACTCTCAGAGTAATGCTCTACCATCCTTTGCATCCTGCTAGATCATGCTCCTTTTTCTCTGCACTCTCAGAGTAAGGCACTGCCATCCTTTGTATCCTGCTAGATCAAGCTCCTCTTTTTCTGCACCCTGTCAGAGTAATACACTGCCATCCTTGGTACCCTGAGTGGCGGAACCAACCTCGCCACTGGCCACTGGCGGAGACTGGTCGCCCACCTCCTGCTGCTGGACTATGGCCCCATGTTTAACACTGTTCTTTTTCCCTGGAGAAAGGCTGGTTCGTGCCTTTCTGCGGACTGTTAAAGTCACGAACACCGCTGAGCCGCCGACCTCCCTTCTCCTACCTGCAGTCAATTATCCGAACGCCGGTCCATTCGGTACTTTACTGTTTAAACCATGCTACCCCAGATAGCTATGCCATGGAGCCCAGCCGTAAACTGAAAGACTGCATGAAAGACTTTGGCTCCATGGTGATTGAACTGTATGTATGTGATGTGAGCGCCATCCGGTAATAATGTGCACTCAGATCTAAGCTATCTGGGGATAGGTAGAATGTGCATGTTCTATGTGATAAATGTAACAGTATGTATTTCTATGTCATTTATTGTCCTTTGTCTGCCATGTGGCTAATGGAGTTTTGCCTCTGTCCTTGGAGATAATTGGAACACTTCCCCATTATCACCAGGACAGAGAGGAGAGATTGTGATGCATTGTGGGATTGTAAGCTTGTGATTGGTCAATGTCCAATATGTTTCCCAGTCTTTCATAAGGTCCCCTAGGAGAGTGTCCACCAGGTGGGAGACCTGCATAAAAGCCGGGCAGGTAGCCCCAGTAAATCAGTTCTGCTTGACCCTCTAACAAAGTGTTGTCTCGTTCTTGGGGGGAATTGGGGGGAATTGCTGTTACAGTGCGACTGCCAGGAGTGTAAACTGTTCGTATGGTTTTTCCTGTTCGGCTGTTTAACAGCATTCGTGTGTTCGGGAGTTGGAGAATTTGTGTGTTTCCTGTTCGCGAGTTGGTGAATTTGTGTGTTTCCTGTTCGGGAGTTTGAGTATTCATGTGTTTGCAATTTGGGAGATTGGTGCTTGCAGCAGCTGTTCATGTATTTAAAAGGAGAATATCGCTTAAACGGTTTTTAACCTCTTTTGTGCAAAACAGTCCGTTACACCCTGCTTGATCATTCTCCTGTTTTCCTGCACCATATCAGAGTAATGCACTGCCATCCTTTGTACCCTGCTAGGCCATGTTAATCTATCTCTGCACCCTATCAGAGTAATACACGGCTATCATTGGTACCGTGCTTGACCGTGCTCCTCTTTTTCTGCACCCTTTCAGAGTAATGCACTTCCATTCCTGGTACCCTGCTTGACCATGCTCCAGTTTCTCTGCACCCTATTAGAGTAATGCACTGCCATTCTTGGTACCCTGCTTCACCATGTTCCTCTTTCTCTGAATCCTATCAGAGTAATACAATGCCATCCTTTGTACCCTGCTAGGTCATGCTCCTCTTTCTCTGCACCATATCAGAGTAATACACTGCCATTCTTGGTACCCTGCTAGGTCATGCTCCTCTTTCTCTGCACCCTATCAGAGTAATGCACTGCCATCCTTTGTATCCTGCTAGGTCATGCTCCTCTTTCTCTGCACCATATCAGAGTAATACACTGCCATTCTTGGTACCCTGCTAGGTCATGCTCCTCTTTCTCTGCACCCTATCAGAGTAATACACTGCCATTCTTGGTACCCTGCCTGACCGTACTCCTCTTTCTCTGCACCATATCAGAGTAATGCACTGCCATCCTTTGTATCCTGCTAGATCATGCTCCTCTTTCTCTGCACCCAGCAGAGTAATACACTGCCATCATTTTTACCCTGCTTGACCTTGCTCCTCTATCTTTGCGTCCTATCAGAGTAATGCACTGCCATCATTGGTATCCTGCTTGACCGTGCTCCTCTTTCTCTGCGTCCTATCAGAGTAATACACTGACATTGTTGGTGCCTTGCTTGACCGTGCTCCTCTTTCTCCATGCCCAGGGTGGAAGTCTCCACCCTGTCACAGTAATATATATATAAACTGCCATCCCCTGAACCTTACTGTTACAGTGCTCCCTTTTCTCCGTGCCCTGAGTGCCCTGAGTGCCCTGAGTGCCCTGAATATGAGCCTCCACCTTATCACAATCAGCTTTCCTCTTTCTTTGTACCCTGGATATATCTTAATTACACACATAGATTGCCATTCCTGCCTGCAGCTCCTCACAAACTGAGTGAAGATAACTACATAGAGAAAGTGTAGGCAGCAGAAAGAATGCAAGAACCTTTTCTAATGGTAACCCAACATAATTAAAGGTCTGGAGCAATTTTATTAAATCAGGTCTCTTTCCTGTGTTTCATTAGGAGATATGAGTCCTGAGTATTCCGCAGAATGCGTGTTATCAGGAGACTTCATTTCTACACTTTATATATAAAAAAATAGATGATACTGACATTTAGAATTGACTTTTACTGGTCTAAACTGTAACTGGGTGAATACAGTAAATAACCTGACGTCCTTCCCCTGAATTTTTTGTTAAAGCAGAATGCTGCACTTTTAATATCACAAAAAAAGCTTTCTCTTTTTGATTGATTTTATTCAATCTATGCTGTGAATATTCACATTTTTGCAAAGAATCACAGAATATTAGTGATAATTTGTAAACTTTTTTACAATAACAGTGATTTCTAGAAAGACCAGGGGATGTCCAGTTAGATATTTTCCTATAATTATATAATATAGCACTATGGGAGGTGACATATTAGACTTTTAGCTACATCTACTTCTACCATTTATTTCCCATACTTGTACTGATTCCCTCCCTCCCCCACATCCCCTTTTCTGGCTATAGCATACCTATTGTCTACCAAGGATCTACAAACCAGTTCTTTATTGATGTTATTATTAATTAACAGCTGTGGGGTATATGGCTGGAAGGGGGAGGAGGGAGTGGCTAAAGCCTGGGGGTAACTACAAGCAAATAGTCCAATTGGGGGTCAAACCAGTAAACTGTCCCACCACACTGCCTTTCTTAATTTTATATTAAAGGTTTATACTGATACTGCAAGAACTAGATTTTAATATAATTATAATATAGCTATATAATATAATAAAAATAATAATAATAATAATAATAATAATAATAATAAAAATAAAAATAATAATTAGAAATTAGAAATACTGTTGCATAATATGTTTTGGTTTTACACTGTTAGACTGAAGCAGACAGTGGAACGGGGTGCAATTACCCACCTGACCCCCACAACAACCCTTCTCTGGTTGGAAGGTAGCTGGGTTGTGATAGCGGATCTAAGTATAGAAGTAATATCTCTATTATTATTATATTGCATCTCACCTAGCTTGACATGCCTGCCACGTTGTACGAAGCACATCGCCTTTGATTCCTCTGCGTAACTTGCTTTGCGGCTATGACTTGCATGTATCATCTGTTTATTCATTAGTTTTGTGAACAATATGAGATATAACATCCATAAGTAAGAATAACAATTAATTTAATTCCTTGGTGTCATTGCTACAAAAATTACATTTCCATTATTCTAGTATTACAGAAAGAATATCATTTTAACAGTTTCCCAGCTGACTTATTATTTTCCTTCTTACTGTAGAAAATACTTAAACGGATCCTATAGTGTCAGGAAAACTAAACGGATCCTATAGTGTCAGGAAAACAAAGCAGTTTTCCTGGCACTATAGGGTTAATTGTTCCCCCCTTCCCTCACATCCCCCTCCTGCGTGACTGAAGGGGTTAAATCCCCTTCAGCCACCTACCTGACTCCAGCACCAATGGCTCTCGGCGCTGGGTCATGCTCCACCCACGCTCCTCCCCCGCCGACGGAAGACGGCGAGGGAGACCTAATGCGTATTCAATGCTTTCCTATGTGGAAAATCTGACGCTAAAAGTCCTCGTGAGGACGTCCAGCATCAGATAACGGACCAAAAGTCTGTTTGGATTCCGGAAGCCCCCCCAGTGGCTGTCTGGGTGCCTACAGTGTCCCTTAAGTAAATATGAGATGTGTTTCTTTCTTCTAACAGAATCTAGCCCTTCGTCAATAGCCCTGCTTGTCTTCTGTAAAGAACTATTAATTATTTCTACTTTTTAACAATCTCTTCAGCATATCAATTAAGCCTTGCAAATCAACACAGATGAAAGAAAAAACATGCATTTGATCAGCAATTAATAGAGCACTTTAATCGTTTGCTCCTTTTTACCTATTGTCAATGAAGTGTCTGCAAATGCCAACATCAATTTAATATTGCTCGAACAGGTTTTTACTGAGAATGTACTATTTGTTAAGCATCTGGGCAATTAGTGAACTGAACGCTGTAACTGCTTGGAGTCAAATAACGCTTTCAGGATAAATGCGTGAGTTGATAGAAAAACACTGAATGCAGAAGGTTCACAGGAGGCACTAGTGTGAAATCATTAAATATAATTTATTATGTTTGCAAATAATGATAAAAGAACAATTGACAGTGGCCTATGATTAAGCTCTGTTAACAATAAAGAACACAAGGTCTGCGCTCCATATATACATGTCTGTATTTATGTACAAATAGTAATGATAATGATAATTATTATTATTAGAATAATTAAACACATTTTTGGAATGTTGTATAATTTTTTCTGCTTAGAAACGAATGTCTTACCATGGACCTCCTGGGCTCTTTGATTCTGTGTCTGTGTTTCTGGATCAATAAAGGTCATGTCTAGAAGGAATATACCTCACGGCAAGGTTGTCGGTCATGTTTGTTTATATGTACTAGTATCCATTTGTCTGTGGATCAATTTCTCTTTAAATAGCAAGAAGGCATAGGTAAGCAGGCAGTTTTTGCTTAAATGGCCTCCAGTTGTTGTCTGGTAGACATCCAGTGATGGCAGTCTTAGTGCTACAATGTAAACATTGTAGTTTCTCTGGAACTGCAATACTTTACATTGCAGGACTAAGTGTAACAGGAACACTGCACCAAGACCACTTCAATGAGCTGAAATTGTCTTGGTGTCTTTAGTATCCCTTTAATGTCCACACTGATCTTTTATGATAATAGGTCACATTCCAGGAAGCTGGGTACCTGCCCCATGCAGATAAAACCACCTCTTCATGCAGAGAATTCCATATCCTTGTATTGTTTTAACTGTAAAGAAAGGAGCCAAACAACTGTGTGATAATAAATGGCTTCATATGATCACTATCCTTCAATAAAATACTTTTTTTGCACGATCAGTCATATTTTCAAAATCAATGCCATCATTTCACAATTTCTACCAGGGTATGCAAACTGTACGGGTGACATTGTGTCCTATTTAATGGATGGTAGACTACTAGGTGTTTTTTATTTGATATTTTATCACTGAACCAGAAATGATGGAACATTTTAATGGGAACTAAAAATGTTTTTACAAGCTTAGGCCTAAATTTTATATTTTTGGGTAAACATTAAAATATAAAATTGTCAGAAAATATATTATATATAAAAATATACCAATCTATCTAAAAAAAAAATCTAAATATTATATCATTTAAAATGTATCCAAAAATATTACATAATTTGAAAACTTACCCAACAATAGTAAATTGAACCCATAACTGGGCTTAAAAAATTCTCAATATTTTACCATATCAGCTGTTTTGGCAAAAATAAATTAATTCTCTTTTCAGTTCCTTGCAATTCCCAGTTTTTTGAGTGAAAACTCGAGTGATTCATTAAACATCCAAAAAAGCAAACGGACATAAATACACTCTTTTTTTCCACATGCACTAATCTCAATACATTTGTAAATGGCTTGCTAGTAACCATTAGTAAAATTTAGCATCTATGTATTAGAAAAGATAGACCATTTTAGAAAAAACTGTAGGAAGAGTCTGAATGAAATACATAATTAATTGATACATCGAGAGCCTAGTGCACATTCACCACACGTACTCCTATGATTAGGAATCAAATGATTCAATAAGTTGTGTGGGGTGTGTACAATTAGCCACATGTAATTCGGTCTTTGTAATTCAATCAGAGTTTCATTATCACTGTCCACTTCATTGGCTGATTCATGGCAGCGAATGATCTTTCCAACTCTAGTTACTGACTTGACATTCGTTCCATCATTAGAAGTGTTCTTGGTCACAGTCATTATCCGAGTAAGTAACAGAGATACATTGTGAATGACAGCGAATGCATGATTACAAACATTGTGAACAAGGGAAATGAAATCATTGGGATATGTTCATCTGTTTAATGAAAACATCAGCTTCCTGGAAAATAAATGACCTTGATAGAAAATGCATTATGTATACGTAATATTGAGACGGGATAATACAGCATTGTAGCACAGAACCTTCCTATGCTATTAGACACGTGTAGGTCTATGTATTGGAGTCTGTGTTGGAACTGGCTGGATTTTCAAAGTCAGGTTGTTCTGGTTTGCTGCATAATCTTGATGTCAGCTGTTTGCCAATGGGAAGATGATTGGAAAGTCACATGTCATCCACTAACTCACACTGTCCAATCAGATCATGTTGTGTTTAGCATTGCCTTGGGATGAATACAGAGCCTGGTTGGTCACTATTGCCTATTTTAGAATAAATACTCTAATGTAGACTGGAATATTACTACATTAATAAAACATGATGTCTGACAACAAGCAAAAAGTTAGTGTGAAATAAATAAAACATAAGAATGAGGGTCAAGGGACACCATATCTGCTGGGAAGTAGCCATGAAGAATGCCTCCTGATCCCCCAAGTTGTTCTTGGTGGCAGACAGATACAAATAAGAATGACTCCTTTGGATCTTCTATTTGTTATAATGACATATTATGGAAGACACTTGTTCTCATATAATCTGTGCAGTGGGGTATTGAGTAATATCCGGAAGGAGTCATGTGAGTACCTGGCAGGACTCAGATAAGTTGTCAAAATATTCTTAAACAGTTTGACTATGACTAGTGATGTTCCGAACTGTCCGCCGGCGAACAGTTCCCGGCGAAATTAGCGTGTTCGCGTTCGCCGCGGCGGGCGGACACATGCGCAGTTCGATCCGCCCCCTATTCGTCATCATTGGGCAAACTTTGACCCTGTGCCTCTCGGTCAGCAGACACATTCCAGCCAATCAGCAGCACTCCCTCCCTTCCACAACCTCCAACCTCCCTCCCAGCATCCATTTTCGATTCATTCGCAAGATGCATGCTTAGTGAGAGGAGGGAAAGTTTAGCTGCTGCTGATTAGATAGGGAAATTGATAGCTAGGCTAGGGTATTCAGTGTCCACTACAATCCTGAAGGACCCATCTGATCTCTGCTGTAAGGACAGCACCCCAAAAAGCCCTTTTAAGGGCTAGAACATCAGGCTGCTTTTTTTTTTTTTCCTGTGTAATGTAATTGCAGGTGCCTGCCTGCCAGCTTCTGTGTGAGGTTCACATTGGATACTGTGCCTACTTGCCCAGTGCCACCACTCATATCTGTTTTAACAATAGGTTAAGCTTTACATTTAAAATAAATATTTTTTTTTCACTGTAATAGAAGAGCAGTTGCCTGCCTGCCAGCTTCTGTGTGAGGTTCACATTGGATACTGTGCCCACTTGCCCAGTGCCACCACTCATATCTGTTTTAACAATTGGTTAAGCTTTAGATTTAAAATAAATATTTTTTTTTCACTGTAATAGAAGAGCAGTTGCCTGCCTGCCAGCTTCTGTGTCAGGTTGGATGCCTTGCCCATTTGCACAGTCAGTGCCACCACTCATATCTGTTTTAACAATAGCTTAAGCTTTAGATTTTAAAGAAATAATTTTTTTTCACTGTAATAGAAGATCAGTTAGTTGTATGCAAGCATCTGGGTGTCAGGCCTACTTCAGCGTGTGCTCTGCAGACCTGTGCCAGCGTGCTTTGACAGTTGCCACTCATATCTGGTGTCTCTATAGCGTGCTTTTACAACCAAAATTTTGTTTCCACTGTAATAGAAGAGCAGTTGCCTGCCTGCCAGCTTCTGTGTGAGGTTCACATTGGATACTGTGCCCACTTGCCCAGTGCCACCACTCATATCTGTTTTAACAATTGGTTAAGCTTTAGATTTAAAATAAATATTTTTTTTTCACTGTAATAGAAGAGCAGTTAGTTGTCTGCAAGCTTCTGGGTGTCAGGCCTACTGCAGCGTGTGCTCTGCAGACCTGTGCCAGCGTGCTTTGACAGTTGCCAATCATATCTGGTGTCTCTTTAGCGTGCTTTTACAAAGAAAAAAGGTTTCCAGTGTAAGCTAATAGCAGACAGTCAGTGTCCTTCAAGCGGCTCTGTCAGGCCTTCCTTCAGCGTGTGCCCTGCACAACCCTGCCAGCGTACTTTGACAGTTGCCACTCATATCTTGTGTCTCTATAGCGTGCTTTTACAACCAAAATTTTGTTTCCACTGTAATAGAAGAGCAGTTGGATGCCTGCCAACTTCTGTGTGAGGTTCACATTGGATACTGTGCCTACTTGCCCAGTGCCACCACTCATATCTGTTTTAACAATTGGTTAAGCTTTAGATTTTAAAGAAATCTTTTTTTTTCACTGTAATAGAAGATCAGTTAGTTGTCTGCAAGCATCTGGGTGTCAGGCCTACTTCAGCGTGTGCTCTGCAGACCTGTGCCAGCGTGCTTTAACAGTTGCCAATCATATCTGGTGTCTCTTTAGCGTGCTTTTACAAAGAAAAAAGGTTTCCAGTGTAAGCTAATAGCAGACAGTCAGTGTCCTTCAAGCGGCTCTGTCAGGCCTTCCTTCAGCGTGTGCCCTGCACAACCCTGCCAGTGTACTTTGACAGTTGCCACTCATATCTTGTGTCTCTATAGCGTGCTTTTACAACCAAAATTTTGTTTCCACTGTAATAGAAGAGCAGTTGCCTGCCTGCCAGCTTCTGTGTGAGGTTCACATTGGATACTGTGCCTACTTGCCCAGTGCCACCACTCATATCTGTTTTAACAATTGGTTAAGCTTTAGATTTTAAAGAAATCATTTTTTTTCACTGTAATAGAAGATCAGTTAGTTGTCTGCAAGCATCTGGGTGTCAGGCCTACTTCAGCGTGTGCTCTGCAGACCTGTGCCAGCGTGCTTTGACAGTTGCCAATCATATCTGGTGTCTCTTTAGCGTGCTTTTACAAAGATAAAAGGTTTCCAGTATAAGCTAATAGCAGACAGTCAGTGTCCTTCAAGCGGCTCTGTCAGGCCTTCTTTCAGCGTGTGCCCTGCACAACCCTGCCAGCGTACTTTGACAGTTGCCACTCATATCTGGTGTCTCTATAGCGTGCTTTTACAACCAAAATTTTGTTTCCACTGTAATAGAAGAGCAGTTGCCTGCCTGCCAGCTTCTGTGTGAGGTTCACATTGGATACTGTGCCTACTTGCCCAGTGCCACCACTCATATCTGTTTTAACAATTGGTTAAGCTTTACATTTAAAATAAATATTTTTTTTTCACTGTAATAGAAGATCAGTTAGTTGTCTGCAAGCGTCTGGGTGTCAGGCCTACTTCAGCGTGTGCTCTGCAGACCTGTGCCAGCGTGCTTTGACAGTTGCCACTCATATCTGGTGTCTCTATAGCGTGCTTTTACAACCAAAATTTTGTTTCCACTGTAATAGAAGAGCAGTTGCCTGCCTGCCAGCTTCTGTGTCAGGTTCACATTGGATACTGTGCCTACTTGCCCAGTGCCACCATTTATATCTGTTTTAACAATTGGTTAAGCTTTACATTTAAAATAAATATTTTTTTTTCACTGTAATAGAAGATCAGTTAGTTGTCTGCAAGCGTCTGGGTGTCAGGCCTACTTCAGCGTGTGCTCTGCAGACCTGTGCCAGCATGCTTTGACAGTTGCCACTCATATCTGGTGTCTCTATAGCGTGCTTTTACAACCAAAATTTTGTTTCCACTGTAATAGAAGAGCAGTTGCCTGCCTGCCAGCTTCTGTGTGAGGTTCACATTGGATACTGTGCCTACTTGCCCAGTGCCACCACTCATATCTGTTTTAACAATTGGTTAAGCTTTAGATTTTAAAGAAATCATTTTTTTTTCACTGTAATAGAAGATCAGTTAGTTGTCTGCAAGCATCTGGGTGTCAGGCCTACTTCAGCGTGTGCTCTGCAGACCTGTGCCAGCGTGCTTTGACAGTTGCCACTCATATCTGGTGTCTCTATAGCGTGCTTTTACAACCAAAATTTTGTTTCCACTGTAATAGAAGAGCAGTTGCCTGCCTGCCAGCTTCTGTGTCAGGTTCACATTGGATACTGTGCCTACTTGCCCAGTGCCACCATTTATATCTGTTTTAACAATTGGTTAAGCTTTACATTTAAAATAAATATTTTTTTTTCACTGTAATAGAAGATCAGTTAGTTGTCTGCAAGCGTCTGGGTGTCAGGCCTACTTCAGCGTGTGCTCTGCAGACCTGTGCCAGCATGCTTTGACAGTTGCCACTCATATCTGGTGTCTCTATAGCGTGCTTTTACAACCAAAATTTTGTTTCCACTGTAATAGAAGAGCAGTTGCCTGCCTGCCAGCTTCTGTGTGAGGTTCACATTGGATACTGTGCCTACTTGCCCAGTGCCACCACTCATATCTGTTTTAACAATTGGTTAAGCTTTACATTTAAAATAAATATTTTTTTTTTCACTGTAATAGAAGAGCAGTTAGTTGTCTGCAAGCGTCTGGGTGTCAGGCCTACTTCAGCGTGTGCTCTGCAGACCTGTGCCAGCGTGCTTTGACAGTTGCCAATCATATCTGGTGTCTCTTTAGCGTGCTTTTACAAAGAAAAAAGGTTTCCAGTATAAGCTAATAGCAGACAGTCAGTGTCCTTCAAGCGGCTCTGTCAGGCCTTCCTTCAGCGTGTGCCCTGCACAACCCTGCCAGCGTACTTTGACAGTTGCCACTCATATCTGGTGTCTCTATAGCGTGCTTTTACAACCAAAATTTTGTTTCCACTGTAATAGAAGAGCAGTTGCCTGCCTGCCAGCTTCTGTGTCAGGTTCACATTGGATACTGTGCCTACTTGCCCAGTGCCACCATTTATATCTGTTTTAACAATTGGTTAAGCTTTACATTTAAAATAAATATTTTTTTTTCACTGTAATAGAAGATCAGTTAGTTGTCTGCAAGCGTCTGGGTGTCAGGCCTACTTCAGCGTGTGCTCTGCAGACCTGTGCCAGCGTGCTTTGACAGTTGCCACTCATATCTGGTGTCTCTATAGCGTGCTTTTACAACCAAAATTTTGTTTCCACTGTAATAGAAGAGCAGTTGCCTGCCTGCCAGCTTCTATGTCAGGTTCACATTGGATACTGTGCCTACTTGCCCAGTGCCACCATTTATATCTGTTTTAACAATTGGTTAAGCTTTACATTTAAAATAAATATTTTTTTTTCACTGTAATAGAAGATCAGTTAGTTGTCTGCAAGCGTCTGGGTGTCAGGCCTACTTCAGCGTGTGCTCTGCAGACCTGTGCCAGCATGCTTTGACAGTTGCCACTCATATCTGGTGTCTCTATAGCGTGCTTTTACAACCAAAATTTTGTTTCCACTGTTATAGAAGAGCAGTTGCCTGCCTGCCAGCTACTGTGTGAGGTTCACATTGGATACTGTGCCTACTTGCCCAGTGCCACCACTCATATCTGTTTTAACACTTGGTTAAGCTTTACATTTAAAATAAATATTTTTTTTTTCACTGTAATAGAAGAGCAGTTAGTTGTCTGCAAGCTTCTGGGTGTCAGGCCTACTTCAGCGTGTGCTCTGCAGACCTGTGCCAGCGTGCTTTGACAGTTGCCAATCATATCTGGTGTCTCTTTAGCGTGCTTTTACAAAGAAAAAAGGTTTCCAGTGTAAGCTAATAGCAGACAGTCAGTGTCCTTCAAGCGGCTCTGTCAGGCCTTCCTTCAGCGTGTGCCCTGCACAACCCTGCCAGCGTACTTTGACAGTTACCACTCATATCTTGTGTCTCTATAGCGTGCTTTTACAACCAAAATTTTGTTTCCACTGTAATAGAAGAGCAGTTGCCTTCCTGCCAGCTTCTGTGTGAGGTTCACATTGGATACTGTGCCTACTTGCCCAGTGCCACCACTCATATCTGTTTTAACAATTGGTTAAGCTTTACATTTAAAATAAATATTTTTTTTTCACTGTAATAGAAGAGCAGTTAGTTGTCTGCAAGCGTCTGGGTGTCAGGCCTACTTCAGCGTGTGCTCTGCTGACCTGTGCCAGCGTGCTTTGACAGTTGCCACTCATATCTGGTGTCTCTATAGCGTGCTTTTACAACCAAAATTTTGTTTCCACTGTAATAGAAGAGCAGTTGCCTGCCTGCCAGCTTCTGTGTGAGGTTCACATTGGATACTGTGCCTACTTGCCCAGTGCCACCACGCATATCTGTTTTAACAATTGGTTAAGCTTTACATTTAAAATAAATATTTTTTTTTCACTGTAATAGAAGAGCAGTTGCCTGCCTGCCAGCTTCTGTGTCAGGTTGGATGCCTTGCCCATTTGCACAGTCAGTGCTACCACTCATATCTGTTTTAACAATAGCTTAAGCTTTAGATTTTAAAAGAAATCATTTTTTTTCACTGTAATAGAAGATCAGTTAGTTGTCTGCAAGCTTCTGGGTGTCAGGCCTACTTCAGCGTGTGCTCTGTAGACCTGTTCCAGCGTGCTTTGACAGTTGCCAATCATATTTGGTGTCTCTATAGCGTGCTTTTAAAACCAAAATTAGTTTTTCACTGTTATAGATTGAATAGCAGTTACTTGTCTTCAAGCGGGTGTCTCAGGCCTACAGTGTGTGCTCTGCAGAACTGTTCCAGTGCACATTGCCAATCATATCTGGTGTCTCTATAGCGTGCTTTTAAAACCAAAATTTGTTTTTCACTGTTATAGATTGAATAGCAGTTACTTGTCTTCAAGCGGCTCTGTCAGTCCTTCCTTCAGCGTGTGCTCTGCAGAACTGTTCCAGTGCACATTGCCAATCATATCTGGTCTCACAGTAGCTTGCACGCATAGTACCACTAATCCCAAAAAAAATGACAGGCAGAGGCAGGCCACCCCGCAGGGGCCGTCGTGGTCGTGGTGCTGTGATTCCCTTTTGCCCTAGAATAATGCCCAGTTTTCAGAAGCCACGTACCCTGAACTTGAAAAGTTCTGAGGACTTAGTTGACTGGCTAACACAGGACACCCAATCTTGTACAGCCTCCGCTCGGAACCTTGACGCACCATCCTCCTCCAGCTTAGCTTCAGGCACCTCTCAAGATAGCACTCACCCGCCTGCCGCCACCACCAAAACTAGCACCACAGCCGCTTTACTTGGTATGTCAGAGGAGTTATTCACACACCCGTTTGAAGAAATGAGTGATGCACAACCATTATTGCTAGAGGATGTAGATAACAGGGATATGTCTCAGGCAGGCAGCATTAAACACATGGAGGTACGGTGTGATGATGATGATGTTGTACCCGCTGCTGCTTCCTTTTCTGAGTTGTCAGATACAAGCGAAGCGGTTGATGATGACGATGCGTCCATGGATGTCACGTGGGTGCCCGCTCGGCAAGAAGAAGAACAGGGCGAAAGTTCAGATGGGGAGACAGAGAGGAGGAGGAGACGAGTTGGAAGCAGGGGGGGGGTCGTCGCAAGGAGCTAGTGCCACAGTCAGACAGCATGCATCGGCACCCGGGGTCAGCCCGACAGCACGCCAATCAACGCATGCTGTGTCCACCACCAGAATGCCGTCAATGCAGAGCCCAGCAGTGTGGCATTTTTTTTGTGTGTCTGCCTCTGACAACAGCGATGCCATTTGCAACCTGTGCCAAAGGAAACTGAGTCGTGGGAGGTCCAACACCCACCTAGGTACAACTGCTTTGCGTAGGCACATGATCTCACATCACAAACGCCTATGGGATCAACACATGAGTACAAGCAGCACGCCTACTCTAAGCCGCCATCCTCCTCCTGGTCCAGCATCTTCAGCCACGTCAACCACTGCTGTCCTTCTTGCCCCCTCTCAACCATCCGCCACTCCGTCTCCCGCCTTGAGCAGTTCCTGCTCATCTGCCCACAGTCATGTGTCTGTCAAGGACATGTTTGAGCGTAAGAAGCCAATGTCACCAAGTCACCCCCTTGCCCAGCGTCTGACAGCTGGCTTGTCCGAACTATTAGCCCGCCAGCTTTTACCATACAATCTGGTTGAGTCTGAGGCGTTCAAAAAATTTGTAGCTATTGGGACACCGCAGTGGAAGGTACCCGGCCGGAATTTCTTTTCACAAAAGGCAATCCCCAACTTGTACTCGATTTTGCAAAAGGAAGTCATGGCATGCCTGGCACACAGTGTTGGGGCAAGGGTCCATCTGACCACTGATACCTGGTCTGCAAAGCATGGTCAGGGCAGGTATATCACCTACACTGCGCATTGGGTAAACCTGCTGACGGCTGACAAGCAAGGAATGCGTGGCATTGCAGAGGAGTTGGTGACACCGCCACGAATTGCAGGCAGTCCTGCTGCCACCTCCTCTACTCCTCCTACTCCATCCTCTTCCATAACCTCCTCGGCTGAGTCCTCTTGTGCCGCTGCTTCTTGCTCCACATCAACGGCACCCCCCCAGCTCCCCAGGTACTATTCCACATCCCGGATACGGCAGTGTCACGCCGTCTTGGGTTTGACTTGCTTGAAAGCAGAGAGTCACACCGGACAAGCACTCCTGTCCGCCCTGAACGCAGAGGTGAAAAAGTGGCTGACTCCGCAGCAACTGGATATCGGCAAAGTGGTGTGTGACAACGGAAAAAATTTGATAGCGGCATTGAAGTTGGGCAAGTTGACACATGTGCCGTGCATGGCACATGTGTGTAATCTGATCGTACAACGCTTTGTGCATAAGTACACAGGCTTACAGGACGTCCTGAAGCAGGCCAGGAAGGTGTGTGGCCATTTCAGGCGTTCCTACATGGCCATGGCTCACTTTGCCGATATCCAACGGCGAAACAACATGCCAGTGAGGCGCTTGATTTGCGACAGCCCTACACGTTGGAATTCAACACTCCTAATGTTCGACCGCCTGCTCCAACAAGAAAAAGCTGTTAATGAATATTTGTATGACCGGGGTGCTAGGACAGCCTCTGGGGAGCTGGGAATTTTTTTGCCACGTTACTGGACGCTCATGCGCAATGCCTGTAGGCTCATGCGTCCTTTTGAGGAGGTGACAAACCTAGTCAGTCGCAGTTGTGTGTGTGCGTGTGTATGGCTGTCTGCCTGTGTGTGTGTGTGTGTGTGACAGGGTGAAGATTTCTTGCACATGGGTGTGACAGGGTGAAGATTTCTTGCACAGGGCGCCCAAAGGCCTAAGGCTGGCCCTGCGCATGGGTCAGTGGCTCTGCACCAGACTTCCCTCCAATTGATCAAAGTTAAAGGATTTCAAGTGGACTGATTACAATTACAGGGCCTCTAAAGAGTCCTGTATTGTTATTTGTCGTCACTACCTTCCCGCGTCGGGAGTGGGTCATTTGCGCCCCTGCTGCCTTCCTTGCATGTGGTAGCTGTTTGTCAGGGATTTGTCAATCCATATCTGCCAAGTGACCCTATGTAGGGGTAACAGTCCCTATTCTGCTCTGTGTCAGTGTGTATCAGGGGTTTTGAGGACAGGTGTCAATCCATATCTGCCAAGTGACCCTATGTAGGGGGAACAGTCCCTATTCTGCTCTGTGTCAGTGTGTATCAGGGGCTTTGAGGACAGATGTCAATCCATATCTGCCAAGTGACCCTATGTATATCTGCTGTCAGTACACAGGCAAAGTTTAAATATTTCTTGTTCTACGTTCTCTGCAACTCCACGCACCGACTCATCCAATACGTGAAGATCTGGGGTTTCTCTGGCTCTCCTCAGTAGTGTATCAAACAGAGTCTGCACTGTGGTAACATGGACATCTTCAGGACATAACTCAACTATTTGCAGATAGGCAGTCTGCAGCTTCTCTTTTTCACCTGTTCTCTTCTTTCTCTTATGCGTATTCTTGTCTATATGCAGGTGGTCTCTTGCCTTTCTTTTAACCAATTCGTTCCTTCCATATGGTTTCAAAAGATCTCTGGCATCATTACTTTCAACGTAAATAACGTCATCATAGTTAGTCTCCTCATTATTCACCGGGAAGAGAGTGTTTGCACTGTCTACCCACAGCATGCTCTTGCCATTGCCTACTCCACCTTCAACGAAAGGGTGCAAGTCCCAAGGAGAAGGATCATTCACTTTATTATCTGTCTTTATTTCACAAGTAGTGCCTGGAACATCCTCATGGGTCACAAGATGTAAATCTGGACTAATGTCAACCCCAGGGTCTGGAAAATCATCAATTTGAAATTTTTCGAATAATCCCAGTAGGCTGCCACATTCTTCCTCCTCTGATGGTATTAAAGTTTGCAGAGATTCACTATGGGGTGGTGTCAAGCATTTTGGAGAACAATTAAGCATCTCCATCCCAATACGTTTCAGATGTCCTATCAGCTCTTCAACCCTATGCGATACTATGGGCAGGCTACCCGTGACGTCATTACTCACGGCCCTATTTCACGCGGACACTCTGTGTCAGTGTGTATCATGGTGTCTGTGGACAGGGAACAGTCTCTATTCTGCTCTGTGTCAGTGTGTATCATGGTCTCTGTGGACGGTGAACAGTCTCTATTCTGCTCTGTGTCAGTGTGTATCATGGTCTCTGTGGACGGTGAACAGTCTCTATTCTGCTCTGTGTCAGTGTGTATCAGGGGTTTTGAGGACAGGTGTCAATCCATATCTGCCAAGTGACCCTATGTAGGGGGAACAGTCTCTATTCTGCTCTGTGTCAGTGTGTATCAGGGGTTTTGAGGACAGGTGTCAATCCATATCTGCCAAGTGACCCTATGTAGGGGGAACAGTCTCTATTCTGCTCTGTGTCAGTGTGTATCAGGGGTTTTGAGGACAGGTGTCAATCCATATCTGCCAAGTGACCCTATGTAGGGGGAACAGTCTCTATTCTGCTCTGTGTCAGTGTGTATCAGGGATCATTAGGATAGGTGTCAATCCATATCTGCCAAGTGACTCTATGTAGGGGGAACAGTCCCTATTCTGCTCTGTGTCAGTGTGTATCATGGACTCTGTGGACAGGGAACAGTCTCTATTCTGCTCTGTGTCAGTGTGTATCATGGTCTCTGTGGACCGTGAACAGTCTCTATTCTGCTCTGTGTCAGTGTGTATCATGGTCTCTGAGGACAGGTGTCAATCCATATCTGCCAAGTGACCCTATGTAGGGGGAACAGTCTCTATTCTGCTCTGTGTCAGTGTGTATCAGAGGTTTTGAGGACAGGTGTCAATCCATATCTGCCAAGTGACCCTATGTAGGGGGAACAGTCTCTATTCTGCTCTGTGTCAGTGTGTATCAAGGGTTTTGAGGACAGGTGTCAATCCATATCTGCCAAGTGACCCTATGTAGGGGGAACAGTCTCTATTCTGCTCTGTGTCAGCGTGTATCAGGGGTTTTGAGGACAGGTGTCAATCCATATCTGCCAAGTGACCCTATGTAGGGGGAACAGTCCCTATTCTGCTCTGTGTCAGTGTGTATCAGGGGTTTTGAGGACAGGTGTCAATCCATATCTGCCAAGTGACCCTATGTAGGGGGAACAGTCTCTATTCTGCACTGTGTCAGTGTGTATCAGGGGTTTTGAGGACAGGTGTCAATCCATATCTGCCAAGTGACCCTATGTAGGGGGAACAGTCTCTATTCTGCTCTGTGTCAGTGTGTATCAGGGATCATTAGGATAGGTGTCAATCCATATCTGCCAAGTGACTTATGTAGGGGGAACAGTCCCTATTCTGCTCTGTGTCAGTGTGTATCAGGTATTTTGAGGACAGGTGTCAATCCATATCTGCCAAGTGACCCTATGTAGGGGGAACAGTCTCTATTCTGCTCTGTGTCAGTGTGTATCAGGGCTGGGCTTTGAGGACAGGTGTCAATGTTAGGTGATTTCTGCCCTTTATGGATTAAAAGCAGACTCTGCATCAACTGTGCAATTTTCCATGGGAGTTTTGCCATGGATCCCCCTCTGGCATGCCACAGTCCAGGTGTTAGTCCCCTTGAAACAACTTTTCCATCACTATTGTGGCCAGAAAGAGTCCCTGTTGTTTTTAAAATTCGCCTGCCCATTGAAGTCAAAATTTCGGGTTCGCGACAACACTATTACAGGATGAGGAAACATACACTCACCTTGATAACCACCAAACAACTATGGTTATGTGGAAGTTTTAAGAAGTACTTACCCCTGGTTTACAAGCAGGACACATCAATATTCATCAATTTCAATTTTTTCATAACACAAATCCAAAAACACCCATCATACATATGCTTCCTAAAATAAACAAGCATCTGCAAAGACCACCAGGGTGACCTATTGTGTTGGCAATAGAGGATGTCCTTGAATAGATAGCAAAATACTTGGATTTTTTTTTATTAAAAAAAACAGTGGAGAACATACCTACTTCAATCAAAGATACTGGATGCCTAAGAAGTAATATTTATAGAATATTAAAATATTGATGGTATAGATGGAGATGTCCATAATTTATACATGACTATCCCACTTGAGGAAGGAACAGAGGCAGCAAGGGAATTACTGCCTACTTCTGCACATATCAGGGACCGGCAATTGATTTTTTTTGGAACCATCATCATTGTACTTACAACTGAATTATTTTAGGTTTGAGACAAAGTGGTACATGAAGAGATCCAAAACCTTATGGGGGCAACGAAGGCCCCATGTATGCTTATACATATTGTGGAGCAATACTCTGCCAATATAGTAAAATAGTTTAGTTACATTGAGGATTAGTGATGTCGCAAACATAAAATTTTCCATTCGCGAACCGGGCGAACCGCCATAGACTTCAATAGGCAGGCACATTTTAACCCCTTAAGGACACATGACATGTGTGACACGTCATGATTCCCTTTTATTCCAGAAGTTTGGTCCTTAAGGGGTTAAAGCCCACAGGGACTCTTTATGGCCACAATAGTGATGGAAAAGTTGTTTCAAGGGGACTAACACCGGGACTGTGGCATGCCGGAGGGGGATCCATGGCAAAACTCCCATGGAAAATTACATAGTTGATGCAGAGTCTGGTTTTAATCCATAAAGGGCATAAATCACCTAACATTCCTAAATTGTTTGGAATAACATGCTTTAAAACATCAGGTATGATGTTGTATCGATCAGGTAGTGTAAGGGTTACGCCCGCTTCACAGTGACAGACCAAACTCCCCATTTAACGCATCGCAAACAACCGCAAACAGTCCATTTGCACAACCGCAAACTCCCCATTTGCACAAGGTTGCATACCAAGCTAGCCATGTCCCGTTCCTTGTCCTCACTGATGTCATTGAAGGTCTCTTCCTCCACCCAGCCACGTACAACACCAAGGGTCCCCAAAACGTGACAACAAGCCCCCTGTATTTTTTTTTTTTAAATGTACACTACTGTTACACCAGATATGAGTTGCACTGGTGTGACACTGTGCCCTGGCAGGCCCTGAAACGCACACGTGTGAAGGAAACTGACTGCTATTATTTCACAGTCAAATTTCTAGTTTTTTTTTTTTTTTTAATGTACGCTACTGTTACACCAGATATGAGTTGCACTGGTGTGACACTGTGCCCTGGCAGGCCCTGAAACGCACACGTGTGAAGGAAACTGACTGCTATTATATTACAGTCAAAAAAGTTGTTGTTTTTTTTTAAAATGCAAGCTATTGTGACACCAGATATGATTGGTGGCACTGGGACCACCTTAAAAATATTGGATATCGCTAAAAATCATGATCACTATATACTTTCTCTACAAACCTCTAAAACGAACCAAACTACTCATCCATCCGCTATACCACTTTATCCCACCTAGAACTAGTGCCCAGTTAAAATACTTGACTCTTACTTACCCACACTCAGTCATGCCACACACATTTCACTACTACTCTCACTGAATCCCTCTGACTACGGCTAAATTCATCTTCTACATCAGAACACTACTCCTAAGATTGGGTTGTATCCATGTCTCGGGTCTTTCATTTAGAATAGGGGCAGCTTTGGTCTCCTTCAACACTGACACTCCAGTGCATATTATTTAAAGATTGGGCAGATGGAAATCTTCAGTCTACAACCGATATATTCCTCATCCCGAGAAAGAAATGAGGAAAGCTTTTAAAAGCTTTTAAAAGTTTGGCTTTGTAAATTTGATGCAATAAGTGTGTTTTTCTTTAATACCTTTTCACCCTCTTTGCATGAACCCGATTTACATATATTACTAATATGTTTCTGAACATATATATTATATTATTCACTCACTCACTCACTCACTCACTCTCTGGGCTGGCCTAAGATATCATGCTGCCTAGGTCCAACGATAAATGACTATGGGGGATATTGTATAATAAACACAGGTTACTGGCTATGGGGGGGATAATGTATAATAAACACAGGTTACTGGCAATGGGAGGGATACTGTATAATAAACACAGGTTACTGGCTATGGGAGGATAATGTATAATAAACACAGGTTACTGGCTATGGGGGATAATGTATAATAAACACAGGTTACTGGCTATGGGAGGGATAATAAACACAGGTTACTCGCTATGGGAGGATAATGTATAATAAACACAGGTTACTGGCTATGGGAGGGATAATGTATAATAAACACAGGTTACTGGCTATGGGGGGATAATGTATAATAAACACAGGTTACTGGCTATGGGAGGGAAAATGTATAATCAACACAGGTTACTGGCTTTGGGGGGATAATGTATAATAAACACAGGTTACTGGCTATGGGAGGGATAATGTATAATAAACACAGGTTACTGGCTATGGGAGGGATAATGTATAATAAACACAGGTTACTGGCTATGGGAGGATAATGTATAATAAGCACAGGTTACTGGCTATGGGGGGATAATTTATAATAAACACAGGTTACTGGCTATAGGAGGATAATGTATAATAAACACAGGTTACTGGCTATGGGGGGATAATGTATAATAAACACAGGTTACTGGCTATGGGGGGATAATGTATAATAAGCACAGGTTACTGGCTATGGGGGGATCATATATAATAAACACAGGTTACTGTCTATGGGGGGATAATGTTTAATAAGCACAGGTTACTGGCTATGAGAGGATAATGTGTAATAAACACAGGTTACTGGCTATGGGGGGATAATATATAATAAACACAGGTTACTGTCTATGGGGGGATAATGTATAATAAGCACAAGTTACTGGCTATGGGGAGGATAATGTATAATAAACACAGGTTACTGGCTATGGGGGATAATGTATAATAAACACAGGTTACTGGCTATGGGAGGGAAAATGTATAATAAACACAGGTTACTGGCTATGGGAGGGATAATGTATAATAAACACAGGTTACTGGCTATGGGAGGATAATGTATAATAAGCACAGGTTACTGGCTATGGGGGGATAATTTATAATAAACACAGGTTACTGGCTATAGGAGGATAATGTATAATAAACACAGGTTACTGGCTATGGGGGGATAATGTATAATAAACACAGGTAAAGAGAGAAAAGGTGGGTGAGTGGGAAAGGAAATTCAATGTAAACCAAGTGCAGGCTAGCCTCTGTAGATTGGACACTCCAAATCCAATAACGAGAAAAATATGTATACAGATTAACAGGGCGCCACAGTCACTAAATAGGTATATGTGGGGGAAAAGAACCATATAATAAATATACTGGTTAAAAATAGTAATTTATTGATACAGAAGTAGATAAAAAATATATATTAATAGCACAATAACAAGTGCTCAAATTATATAAGACAGGAACCCATAGGTATAGCAGCTCACTAATACATAATGCTGAACTGGGCAAATAAGGTGCAGATAGTAAAAGTGCAAAGTGCAGTGCAAGTATAAGGTACAAAATACTAGTACCAAAAATGCACCAAGTCCATAATATATAGCCCAAGAAAAAAAAAGGAAAATAATCAGCATATATAAACAATAAAACCGCTGATACCACGATGCAGGGTCCCAAAGGGTCGTCAATGTTTCAATGCTCAACGCGTTTCGTCGTCAGACTTCCTCAGGAGCTTCTTCCATCTTCCTCCATCTTCTTTCTTTTAAGCCAGCCGGTCCGTCTGTCCACTTCCGTGATTGGGCGTGCGTCCATACGTCACCACGCACAACGTCATACGTCATGACGCCTGCGTGGCTAATATGCGCACGCGCAACCACGGAGAAACGCAAATAAACTTTATTGCTCATGTACACGGTGGCATAAAGAGTGAACTACAAAAGAGAACGCTCTATTAATATGCAGACCGGATTTACAAATCTGCCTACCCCCCCTTCTAACCCCTATACAAAGGAATGCTAAGTATAAAGGGGGAAATATAAATTAGACAGGTACCAGACTAAAAAAAAAAGGGAAGAAAATACATATAATATGTATCGAAAAAATTATAAATATAAATATAAAAATATAAAAATAGAAAATAATTGAGTAGTGGAGAATAATGATAAAAAATATATAAATAGAAAATAAAAATAAAATATAAAAACTATGAGTCCATTTATATTCCCAGATAACCATAGAAATAGTATACAGAGACCTTACAGTATTGAATTGTCTATCCAGTATTGTCAATGTGGATATGCATAAATGGATAACATATCAGAATATAAACGGGTACAAAAGACAATATCCAAATATTAGTAGAGATAAATAAAAAACCATAGATATATATACATATACAGGAAATAATGTAATGTTGAAAGCATATCAATTTGACTGAAGGGTAAAAGTCATATAAACATAACTGATTACATTATAAGAAAAAATTATTATTATATCATTTGATATCCAACATGTATTCAAAAGCTTATATAGAAGGCATATATAAATATAATAAATAAATATGAAACGTATATAAAAAACGTATATAAAAAAGAGGAGACAAATAAAAAAAGAGGTCAAATATAAAATATCATATAATTAATCAAATAAAAGCTAGTATGTCCAAATCAGTATTTAATCCTGAAGGAACAGAGGATTTCATTTTATAAATCCACTCTGTTTCCCTCATGGCTAGCCGCTTTTCGGTGTCGCCACCTCTCCATTGAGGTAAAACTAGATCTATCCCAATACAGATAAAATCCTTAAAATCGAAATCTTTACATTTATTGCAATGTCTAGGTACACTATGTTTCTCATTTTTATTTTTAATTCCATTGAAGTGTTCGAGTATGGGGGATAATGTATAATAAACACAGGTTACTGGCTATGGGGGGATAATGTATAATAAAAACAGGTTACTGTCTATGGGGGGATAATGTATAATAAGCACAGGCTACTGGCTATGGGGGGATAATGTATAATTAACACAGGTTACTGGCTATGTGGGACATAATGTATAATAAACACAGGTTACTGGCTATGGGGGGATAATGTATAATAAACACAGGTTACTGGCTATGGGGGGATAATGTATAATAAACACAGGTTACTGTCTATGGGGGGATAATGTATAATAAGCACAGGCTACTGGCTATGGGGGGATAATGTATAATTAACACAGGTTACTGGCTATGTGGGACATAATGTATAATAAACACAGGTTACTGGCTATGGGGGGATAATGTATAATAAACACAGGTTACTGGTTGTGGGGGGATAATGTCACAGAAAGCCAGACACCAGTGACCAGATAAGACTCAGTAATTAATTTTACTTTCTAAATTTTACAAGGTCCCATTGTATAAAATAGGGTGAATTTGAGTTTAGGTGTGTCAGAAAGTAGATATATAACAGGAATTGAACACACTTCCTAGACACTTAGAATGTTACTATTATTTTCTAACCAATATCTCTTTCTCTATCACATACACATCTCCTTACAAACATTAACCACACTTCCATTCATTCCTGGGACTACCTACACATCTGATAAGAGCTTCTACATAACTGGTAATTATGCTGGTTTTATTTAATTAATCTAAATTAATTAAAATATTTACTAATAGCAAGATATATGCCTGGATAAATCCTGGTCAGATTCCATAATTGAGAAATCTTAGTTAACTAAAGAATATATAGTTATAAACATTCCATTCTGCAGGTGGAATAAAACGAATTATATAAATGGATGATATATTTATCACGTGTTAGAATACCACTGTTTTTATCAAGGTGTATTGATTTGCTCTGAAATAAGATCGTGTATCTTATGTAGAGTTAAATTTGGCTTTTGTAAAAATCTAGTAGATTATTCTTATTGGAATGTTCCATGGAATGGTTAATGATTTGAACGTTATTTTAATTAAAAATAAAACGAAAGGAGGGCGGTGGTTGCGCACACAATGAATGATATCCTTAGCCTAAAAGTGAGATCCCTAGGTTCTGTAAACATAAAAAACCATCATAGGGTAATACATCTCAGACTAAATACAATATTAGAAAAAACTTGGAAAACTCACAATATTTAGAGCCTTTCTGAGTTGGCTCTAAACTTTTAAAGCAGATGTGTCCATCTGATGCAGGTAATGAGATATAGGTCCCTTAGAAAAACATCAAAGGTCTTCTTAGTATAGAAATCAGGAACCAGGATCACCAGATGAATAAAAGGTAGATACTTTAATTAGAAAATAATAAAAATAAAGCACAACGCGTTTCGACCATAATACAGTAGGTCTTCCTCAGGTGCATAACATAAGACAGTCCAACAACATTCTTATATACCATACATAATAAGTATAATTACTAATAAGCATTAACAGCTGTGGAGTCTGTCCTCAAATCCATATATGGAGTGTTTCCGGCGGAAATTGCAGTACTCATGCCTCCTCCAAGATGGCCGCCGTGTAGTGTTGTTCATAGGGATGCGCGCGACCTTCCCAAGATGGCCGCGCGTCATTGCCATGTAGATGTGTGTCATTATTTCCGGTTTCGCTTTGCTCCGGTCACGTGGTGCGGCTTCCGATCACGTGACGCCGGAGGGGGCGTGAATATGCAAATACATATAAGGCCGTGTCATAGATGAAGGGGAGTGTTTGATATTGTCACTCCAAGTTCGTATTTTTAGTCCATTTTACATAGAAATTGCAGGAGAGAGAGAGAAAGATATAAACAAGGATCAAACAGATAAATAAATTATCCACATTAGTATACCTTAAAAGGACAGGGTTCTTACATCTAAAAAAAATATAAAATTAGTATTCAAAAGTATAAACAGCATAAATAAATATAATAGATTATATAATAATATCACATAAAAGAGGGGAATTTATAAAATTGAACCTATTTCAAAATCAATGTTTAAGCCCTTTGGGCATAATGTTTGGAGCTCAAATATCCAATTTGATTCTTTTTTATTTAAATTCATAGCACTATTGCCGCCTCTCCAGTGATTTTGTATTTTATGAATTGCAGTAAATTGCAGTTCTTTAGGATTAGAGTTGTGTTTTTCTAAAAAGTGTCTCGATACACTATGATTTAAAAACCCAATATTAATGTTCCTAATGTGTTCATAAATTCTGGTTTTTAGCGGTCTTGAGGTTTTTCCTATGTACTGTAAGCCGCATGTACACTGTAATAAATAAATAACATTAGTAGACTCACATGAAATAAAAGAATC
Source organism: Pelobates fuscus (assembly GCF_036172605.1). Lineage (NCBI taxonomy): Eukaryota > Metazoa > Chordata > Amphibia > Anura > Pelobatidae > Pelobates > Pelobates fuscus. Next base: position 16,838,173 of record NC_086320.1, read on the forward strand.
GATATTAATTTTTTTTTTAGTTATATGCGAAGTAAAATCTACTTTCTTTTTTTTGATTATATGGGTATTTCTGCAGGCATAACAGTTACCACAATGATAAAAACCTTTTTGGGTTTCTGACCACTTAGTTAGAAAATTTGAATTTTCATTTTTATTTTCTTCGTCTACATAATTTGAGGTTAAAATTTGCTTAAAATTTTTTGCCCCTCTAAAAATAAACTTTGTTTTTTCCCCTAAAAAGTCACGCATTTCATGTTCCTGTTGTAAGATATGCCAGTTTTTATTCACAATTCTTTTTAATGTGCTAACGTTACTGCAATAATTGAAAATAAGAGGGATTTGTTAACTCTGTTCTTTTCTATCCTTGCTCTTATAGTTTAATAGCTGTGATCTATTTAAATCACCAATATTGTTAATATCCCGTTGGAGATCTTTTTCACAGTATCCTTTTTGTGCAAATTGCTTTTTTTAAAATGACGATTGAAAATTAAAATCTTTTTTGTCTGTGCAATTTCTTCTAATATGCAAGAACTGGCCTTTTGGGATATTTTTAATCCATGGATCATAGTGGCAACTACTTGTTTCAATAAAACTATTTACATCCACTTGTTTAAAGAAGGTGCGTGTTTTTAGTTTTTTGTCAGAAATAAAAATATTCAAATCTAAAAAGTCAATAGTATTAGGGCTAACATTTTTAGTCAATTTTTATTCCCCAAGTGTTGGAGTTAAGATACTTAAAAAATAGGTTTAAATCTGCCTCCATCCCTTTCCATATAATAAAAATATCATCTATATAGCGTCTGTATAGGGCCAAGTTTGCACCCCAGCCATGCTCCTGAAAAATAAATACGTGTTCCCAATAAGACATGAACAGGTTAGCGTAGCTGGGGACAAACTTGGCCCCCATAGCATTACCTTTGATCTGAAGATAAAAATCACCATCGAACCAGAAAAAAATATTATTTAAAATCATCTGAATACCTTTAGTAATAAAATCAATTTGTGTACTTAAAAATTCTTTAGATTGTTCTAAGAAGAAAGTAGTTGCCTCAATACCTTTAGAGTGTCCGATAATGGTGTATAGATTGGTAACATCACACGTAATTAATAAATAATCTTTTTCCCATTTTAGTTTGTCTAAGATCTTTAAAAGGTTAATTGAGTCTTGTAAGTGTGAAGGGCGCATTTTAACTAATGGTTGTAGATAATAATCAATAAATTGAGATAACGGTGATAAGAATTAATCTATCCCAGAGACTATGGGTCTTCCTGGTGGGTTCTCCAGATTTTTGTGTATTTTTGGGCAGAATATAAAGTACAGGTATTTTAGGATATTGTACCTGAAGGAACGAAAATTCATTTTTATCCAGTACATTATTTTCCACACCTGTTCTTAGAAAATTCTCATATTCTCTTTTAATATCGGTTGTAGGGTTTTTATCCAACTTTTTATAAGTAGTGTTATCTGACAGTTGCCGTTTTATTTCATTAAGATATGTGTTTTTATCTAAAATAACCACCCCTCCCCCTTTATCAGCAGGTTTAATTACAATGGAGGGATTTTGTTTTAAATCTTTAAGGGTTAATTTCTCTCTAAAGGATAAATTTTGTTCATATTTAGATAGAGGTTTGATGTTATAGATTTCCTCTAAGCACGCCTTTTCAAACACTTTCATACTTTGTGATTTTAAATATTGTGGGTTAAAAGAAGATTTTTTCTTAAAATTAGTGTGTTTAATATTGCTCTCTACTAATTCTATACCTACACTTTCTTCTCCTTCATTTTGGGGTGTATTAACTTTTACTTTATTAAAAAAAAAAATCAAACAAAGTTTTCTGGTGAATCTATTAATATCAATATATGCTTCGAATTTATACACGGAACAGCTTGGGGCATATTTAAAACCTTTTCTTAAAACTTTCTCTTTTGTCGGTGATAAAAATGTATTGGAGGAGGCATGAGTACTGCAATTTCCGCCGGAAACACTCCATATATGGATTTGAGGACGGACTCCACAGCTGTTAATGCTTATTAGTAATTATACTTATTATGTATGGTATATAAGAATGTTGTTGGACTGCCTTATGTTATGCACCTGAGGAAGACCTACTGTATTATGGTCGAAACGCGTTGTGCTTTATTTTTATTATTTTCTAATGAACCTTTTATTCATCTGGTGATCCTGGTTCCTGATTTCTATACTAAGAAGATCTTTGATGTTTTTCTAAGGGACCTATATCTCATTACCTGCATCAGATTGACACATCTGCTTTAAAAGTTTAGAGCCAACTCAGAAAGGCTCTAAATATTGTGAGTTTTCCAAGTTTTTTCTAATATTGTATTTAGTCTGAGATGTATTACCCTATGATGGTTTTTTATGTTTACAGAACCTAGGGATCTCACTTTTAGGCTAAGGATATCATTCATTGTGTGCACAACCACCGCCCTCCTTTCGTTTTATTCCTGTATGTAAGTGTTATCTAGTGACTATACACTTGGTTGGTTATTTCTGTGTGCTGCACTGGTTTTATATATGATATTCTATAATAATAATTTTTAGCGCCATCCTTTATCTCTGTCTTTTATCTTTAATTAAAAATAGCAATAGAATAGGATATCATAGGCCTAGGAGAATTTAGCCAGCGTTGAAAGAGTTAATCAGGATCTAACTGTGAGCCAAGATTTTATGGCTTCTCCCTGTGCTGCGTGAAGTTTCTGTGTTCCTTGTCTGTGAGATTGTTTACATATCGTAAAAGTCTTGACAGTTGATTCTGTAGCCATTGAATTTGTTTAAAACCATTGCCATTTTGTTGTATGCCTATGTTATACTAAATATTCACTGATTATTATCACGCATGTTACATATTATTATTATTTTATTATGATGTCACAATAAATTAGATTTTTATAAGAAATTGTGATTTTATTTGTATGGAATAAAATTCTCTAAATGATGACGTTCTCTTGGATCTAAGAGAATTAAAAATGTGGGTAATTCTCAATATATCAATTTTGATGTAATACAAATTATTAAATTAATTTTTGATAGTTTTTATGAAAATATTATTACCCCATAAATATCCCCACACCTTTGATATTGGAATAATGCTTAATTTTATGCATACATAGAAATATAACCGAGAAAGAGCTTTGTACGTTCTAAATTTCATTTTTGAACTTTTTAATGTGTATTCATTCTCACTTAGTTTGTTTTAAATGTGGCTTTCTGTCTGATGCCCATTGATCTCCACGGTGACAGCTTTTATTGCCGCCGCGGCATCATGACGCACTTACGTGATGACAATTTAACGTCATGCGGGTGCACACTTGCTGTGACCCTGACCACGTGCTATTTAATCTAATACTATACATGAATTTGCCACTTGGTCCTCAGTTTAAGCATCAATGTAATGAATTTGGAAGTGAAAGGGGAAGCTTTGATGTTTTCACAGCTGGCATAAACACAAGCCTCAAACGTGAGCCTTAAATCAATCAATATTCTAAAGAGCTCTCTCTATTCTGTTCAGAACACACTATGACTGATTGCAAAAAAATGTTTTAAGACAAGGAAGGAAACTGCCGGTTACATGTAATAAACTTTTTTTTTTATTATTTATAATTAGGAATTATTTTGTGCTAATAAAATTGTACATTTTGAGAAGAACATTTTTGAATTGCGTTAAGAAGTATCATTTTGTTAAAATAAATAACAGTGATTTGAAGTGGTTATGGTGCATCTCTATGTGCAGCATTTTGCTAAGAATGCAGGAAATACAGAGTTTAAACCCTTTACTGGTGGAGGTGTAAGTCCACCTGTGGCTGCATCATTGGGGTGTCATTAGCCAGTCTGGAATAAGAACGCAAAAAGTTGTAAGTTGGGCATCATGCTGTTGTAAACCTGCCTACAAAGAAGACCTGGCTAAATCAAGACTCAAATGAAAGTCCCCAAACTATTTTATTGGATCCTTGGAATAGGTAAATATATTCATTATACCCAGGCTAATGCCCATACTAAACCATTTACCATTTACTTTCATACCAGACTAAAGATAGATAGACAGATATATCTACTATGAATGTAAATTCATTCTATATGATGATACTCATGGTTTTACAAAGACCCATCTGCTATTAAACCATTTGAAAAAGCTATATTTACTATAACGTGGGTGTACGTATAGAATTTTGCAGAATCAGTATAAAAAGTGAACTTCATAAATGTCTAACTGCTCAAAAGAGCTATTTTTAAAAAGAAGTCGGCAGCTGAATTTAATTACAATCTTACTTGCAGTGAGCAAAAACTGTATTGAGAAACTAGGATAGAGGTCACAGTACATCTTTAACCCCTTAAGGACTGAGCCAAATGTACACGTTTTGATCAAAATAAACAAAATAAACAAAACTTGGAGTTTGACTCCAAGTCTGTCCAACCGTAATTCACCTCTTTCATATTAAGTGCACCCACACTTATTATATATCATTTTATTCAGGGGAAACAGGGCTTTCATTTAACATCAAATATGTAGCATTTAATATGAACAAAATATAAAAAAATGTGAGAAATTAAGATTTTCTTATTTTTTTAGTTCTGCATGACATTTTAACTGTGAATGTCACAATACTGTTTGCTTTTACTGCAATAAAATACTCATATTTGTACTCAGTGATGTTATTATGTACAGGTTTTATGGTGTTTTGGGAAGTTACAGGGTCAAATATAGCATGTTACATTTTTCATTTTTGTTTTCACATTGAAATTCGCCAGATTGGTTATTTTGCCTTTGAGACCGTACGGTAGCCCAGGAATGAGAACGACCCCCATGATGGCATACCATTTGCAATAGTAGACAACCCAAGGTATTGCAAATGGGGTATGTCCAGTCTTTTTTAGTAGCCACTTAGTCACAAACACTGGCCAAAGTTAGCATTAATATTTGTTTGTGGGTGAAAAATGCAAAAAAAATAATTTGAATGCCAATTTTGGCCAGTGTTTGTGATTAAGTGGCTACTAAAAAAGACTGGACATACCTCATTTGCAATACCTTGGGTTGTCTACTATTGTATCATGTATGTCCTGATGAAAGCTCCCTAGAGGAGCTGAAACGTCGAATTTCTTCAACAGTAAATAACTTTGAACAAAATCCTAGAGTGCCGGTTTTTGCTATTTTCTACATTTGAGCTACCAGAGCACCAGGTATATTTATATTTTTCATTTGGAGTGCAGGGGTTTACTATGTTTTGTATATATGTATGTATATAGACACACATATATATACAATGTTAAACAAAAATTTGCACACCAGTCAAGCCATAAGACTTGCCTTTCCCACAGAAATCACAAATTTGCTGCGATGTTCCTACCGCAAAGGATTCTGGGTGGGCATATGCAAATTAGTTAAACAAAGAATCACGTTTTTGCCTCATTCCATTTTAAACATGGATTCCTTTTAGTCTGTGTTTGCAGTATACAACTGCTTGGAACACAATTTAGGAAAAGATGCAAAACCAGTGTACCACTCATGCACAGCTGTTTTGTTGTTAATGCAACTCATCAGCATGAGGTTGGTTACTGGTTTGCTTATTGAGGCTCGGTAGTGCTTGGGAAGCAAAATCCAAATAGGTTATGGTGGGGAAAAATTGTGATTGAAAACCCCTTCAGGTGGAAGGGGTTTAAATCAATTTTTTCCCCACCATAACCTATTTGGATTATATATATATATTTCCATTTTTAACGTATTTATATTTTTATTTACTTTATATATATATATTTAATTAATATCACTCTACGTGTATTTTTATATTAATATATATATATATATATATATATATATAGACAAAAAATGGATAAGCAAGGCACTCCTCCTGGATTTCTCTGAACAAAAATCAAAACTGCCTAGGTGCAATCCCGCGTACCAATATATACAATCATAAATAAAGGGAGCACACTAGGACTTTTCAATAGTGGAAAAAATGGTCTTTACTGTATTAAATCATAATACAAAATCTGTGTACAAAAATCGACGTTTCGACCCTCCTGGGGTCTTTATCAAGATCACAGTGAAGCATACTAAATGTGTACAATATATACATATAAGTGTAATATCGCTTACCAATCAGAAGATCAGACAGCCGAAAAGCTGAAGAACCCGGAAGTGAAGAGACCACGTGAAAAGTGCTTACGTAATCGTGCATGTGACCTGGTTGCTAAGTCACCAAACAAACAACCTCTCTATTCCAGTGTAAAGATACATATATAATTATATATATAATAATATTAAAATACACTTAGACAATGTATGTGTATGTATATATATATATATATATATATATATATATATATATACTTAGATCATATATATAATATTTATATATATATATATATATATATATATATATATATATATATATATATATATGATCTAAGTATATATTAATTTATTTTAAACAGTTTTTAACTTTTATTTAACTTTATTACAGGCAGCAGGGGGACTACCTGTCATTCCAGGGCATCCCCCTGCTGGCACTGCTATGGACGACTATTCTATCCATGTGATTGTGAGGTCCTTGCAAGGACCTCATGATCACATGGCCCAGTAGGGCCGGATAAGATGCAGGGGGACTCCCTGGGATGCCAGGTAAGACCTGGCATCGCTATCGCCGGTGGGGGATCACCAGTGAGCAGGTAAGTGGGAGGGACTGCGTGGACGTACTACGCCGCCCGCTGGTGTTTAGAGATGGCGTTTAGAGTTGGGTGTTTAGAGCTGGGCCCACCGTCCTTAAGGGGTTAAAGCTTTGATATTTAATTAAAAAAAAAATACTTAACCAGAGAACAGTAAAACACGGGACGATTATAGTAAAACTCTTAAACTTTCTAATATTCTTTGCACAATGGGCATTGAGGCTTAGAATAATAATAATAAAAAAACAATAACCTGCTTTGTTAAATATTGTTCTACCATATTTTGATAACTGTTTGTTGTTATATTTAAGTAATTCGTAGTTCTACCAATTTTTTTTTTTTAATTAGCCAGTGAGTTTAGTCTGGTGGTGCAGGGAGGTGATCATTGGCTGATTTCCTTGAAGGAATTGGCATTGGGCATTAAGGGTTAACAAGTATATAGGGGTGTATATAAAAAAATACCACTTTCTCTCTCATCTGAGATATTTTTGCCAGAAGCTCAAGGAAGCAAGATAAAGGGTCAGAGTAGGACCTGTCTAGGGGGGTCCGCCTTGACGTTGGCAGGCGGGCATTCCCTCCAGTGGCCATTGGAGTAACTAAATGACCTCCATTGGTTTAAATATACATAGGGATTAAGGAGAGAGCGCAGGTAACTTTTTTCCTTTGGTTTTTACCATATGTATTAGCGGATGTGTACTGTAGTCGTTGCTGCCGCCCAGGAATGATGGGAGTGAGCGCAAGTCTTTTCTTTTTGTATTTGTATTCACTTTTTGTATCACACAGCTAGGTTACAATGCTGCCGCCCATCCCATGTGTTCCCTGTTAAGGGTTAACAAGTAAATAGGGGTGTATATAAAAAATACCCTTCTGTCTCATTAGAGATATTTTTGCCAGAAGCTCAATGAAGCAAGATAAAGGGTCAGAGTAGGACCCATCTAGAGGGGTCTGCCTTGACGTTGGCAGGCGGGCATTCCCTCCAGTGGCCATTGGAGTAACTAAATGACCTCAATTTGTTTAAATATACATAGGGATTAAGGAGAGAGCACAGGTAACTTTTTTTCTTTGGTTTTTACCATAAGTATTAGCTGATGTGTACTGTGTCGTTATCGATGTGTACTGTGTCGATGTGTCGTTGCTGCCGCGCAGGAGTGATGGGTGTGAGCGCAGGACTTTTCTTTTTGTATCTAACAGAACCTGCCTGGGGCAGTGTAACAGAGTACTCATGGCACAATAACCACTATAACATGTTGTAGTGGTTGTGGTGCTCGGAATATTCCTTTAGAAGTCTGGTATGGGAAATGTAGCTGTGTTTAAGGTTACATATGCAGTTCACTACTGTTTGTATATAGCATCAATTCTTTGCAGATGCTACTGTAGCTAGAGTAGAGTGGTTACAATATCAATACATTAACTTGTGCATTGCATGACCTTTACAGGAAGATCCGTATTGCTACCCAAATATTACTGGATTTAATGTTTATGTTACTGTTTGTGATATTTTTCTTTCATGGATATAACCTCCCTCTTAACACAACACCTGTTCTGTTCGCACACATTACCCTTGGCGTAGCAATGTAATAAGAATAGATATTTTAATAATGCAGATCAACATAGACGTGTTTCCTAGGGAATATATATAACATTTCTTTAGACGTATCGAAAGATCTTTCACCCTTTTAAGCTTCTGACAGGATCCATGCTGATCTGCCAAAATGTCTTCCAGCTTCTGAATTAATTGCACCAATTAGCTAGTGTTTACTGCCGTTCTTGGCCACGATCCACATTTTTGTCTGAAAAATGTACCTCTTGGGTTCAAACTCATGCACACACAGTGTTTCACATTGAATGACCTTATTTTAAAATTCCTCATAAGCCAAGTTAAGAGTTATGCTTCAGCTCAACTTGTTTTCCACACATTAAGGTATAATCTGTCAATTAAAGGAAGCCCTGGAAAGTGACATTTACATTTTTTCTCCTTGAACTATATTTATCAAATGGCAAAAAAATACAAATAATAGCAACATCCTGCTGATGGCCAATCCATCAAGCGTCCCTTCCTTCACCTCTGTCAGCCCAGAGGTTTTTTTTTCCAAATAAATAATAGATTCACACATTTCCAGGAAGATATCTGAATTTGTTGTTTTTATAACAATCTGTATTTTTGTTTTGTTTATTAACAGCGTTCCGCATGGAATTTTGCCAGACCTCTGTGGATTAGATTGGTACATTATAAATAAACGATAAAATAAAAGATTGTTAAAAATCATAAATATCCAAATGCTTAACCATTTTTGTAAAAAAAAAAAAAATGTCAAAATAGAAGGCATTTCTACTCCCCAACTTTACACAAACAAATGGCTAAACAACTGTCATTTGTGTATTAGGGGGAGCTTGATCTCAATGGAGGAATATGAAGAAAATGAGAATGGAACAATTATATCATCCAGGGATGGGTCCTTAGGTTTGTGCTGAACCGACTGGCAAAAAACAAGGGCAGTCATGACACACTAGGAAGAATGAAGTCAACACAGAAGATGTCACACCTATAAAGCTTTAAACAACTCTAGCCCCTGTTACATTTCTTCACTAATTCGTACATATGCCCCTTCTTGGTCTCTTCGCTCTGCCGGTGACCTTCTCCTGTCTGCTGCTCACACCCTTACTTCTAACATGCACTTGCAGGTCTTGTTGCCCCTAGTCCACAATCGTTTAAGAAGTCTCCCTTACACATCTGTTCAGAAATGCTTATGGACTCCCTGAGTAACTTATCTATACTTATCCAAATCTGTCTTTTGCTCTCCTAAGGACCACACTCCACTCTTACCTCCAGATCTGCTTCTTTTCCACCTTCTTTGGTTGGTTGTCACGTTTGCTGCTCTGATGTGATTTTGTACCCCACCTCCTCTAGATTGTAAACCCACCTCTTGTTCCTGTGTCATTGTGTAATTGTCTCATTTATTGTAAATTCCTCCTGCCCCTTTTGTAATATTGTAAAGTGTTGTGGAATTAGTAGGCGCTATATAAATGCTACTAGTAAAAATAATAATAATGTAGAGAACGCACATGCAGTGATGAACATTCACACACTAAGAATTTGCTCTTCTTGGGACTAAGTGAATGACAATTCCCCCCAATATTTGTGGATATTTAAGAACTTCGCACTTGAGATGCACATGTTCTGAACATTTGCATGCTTGCTCAATTCATGGATAGCTAGAAGGAGGCCCCATCATTTATCCACTAAATATATGTAGTAGATGTTGAATTAAACTTTAGGTCCTTTGATCCCGTGCATTTCCTGAAGGTTCGATGGCCACCAATAAGTTACTATCTGTGCTAACATAACAAAAATAATGCTATTTGCTATAGCGTCATAACATAGAAACATATCAAATCTAGAAAAATATAAAACAAGACATGGCTATGCATGAATCCCAAAAGGGAATGACAGAGCTACAGCTAAGGATTTCTCAATGAAAGATAATATAAAGAAGTTTAAGGATATAGTCTAAGTATGAAGAACCAGCCTGGGATAAAGTTTTAGAAATGTCCCAGTTATCATGGAAACCAGTAGAATATTCTAACTGAGTGCTTCACTGTTAGAACCACGTTTGCAACTGCTGATTACATACAACCGAACATGGTTACCAACGTAATAAAGTATTAAAGTCACCATTAATCTGCTCTCAAGCTGCAAGATGTACACTTCTTATTCAAAGAGTTATTTTCAATTTTGATATGTTTGTATAGGAGACAATACAGCACTTTCAATAGGAAATAGGCTGAAGTATTGTATATAAACTCACACTAAAAAGAGAAAGTATAACATAGTGCTATTTATTTACATGTGTAATTACATACACAATAATATATGTAATTACATGTGTAATTATTAACCCTGATTAAATCAGTGCATGGGGACTGAAAAAGAACTCCCAGAATTGTCAATAATACACTGTAGCCCAAGAGGCTTCCAAGGTAAAGAGCTACATTCTAGCACCTGAAAGGGTATCCCTGCATAACGCAGGACACATTTGTAACCGGCAATCTTTTTCCATTCCCGAGGCATCCTTTCAAGACATTTACCCACAAGGAATTGTCCATTTTTATTTGTATAAAAACGAATTGGTATGCAACACAAATATCATCTGTTCTTATCTGCTAATATCTTAGAAGATGGGTAGATAACCTTCAGCATTCCAAATGCTGTGAAATGCATCCCCCCCGATGCTTTGCCAGCAATATAACTGTTAGAGCATTATGGGAGATGTAGTCCACGACTCCTGGAGTACTGAAGGTTCCTTTCCACTGTCTGAGATTGTGACTTGATTATTGCAAAATACGTGTTTTTCTATAATCTGCATAATATATGTTACTATGTATAATCTCTAATTTGTATTATCCCCATTGATATTTCTGTTAAAGATAAGGAATGAGTGAAAAATAATAAATTGTGCAAATGTTCACATTTTTATTTTAGGTATTCCTAAACATTGCTGTTTTCTGCTATGTTTATTTGGCAGCTATGCATTCTCAAATACAAAGCACTCAGTAGTGAAAGGGGTTAAGTATATTCTGTGAGTCTCAGAACTTAATATTACCAAGGATGCCCAAGGTCATTGTGTTCCAGAGGTGAAATGGAGACCATTTCGACAGGAAAGCAATGTGCTTTGAATTGGCAATTGGAGTATAAGATAGTGTTTTGTGATAAAGTGCTACTTAGCACGAAGTGTCAGTGGCTTCTCTGTTTTTTGAGATTTGTGTTAACTCTTTGACTCCCAGACACACCATCATGCACATCTCTCCAAAGCAGATTTCTGTAATTAGACTTTACATGATTCAATTTCAATATATTCAATATTATCATTATATGTATTTACGTAAAATGCTCAAATTCAGTTAAAGCAAATTCTTCTGTGTAAATTGTCTTTCAGTGAGATGGACTTTACTGCAAGTGATATTTGATTTATAAATTACATTTGTTTTCAATTAGTTTTTAATTTGTTTGTTTTTTTAAAGTCATTTACTTGTGAGCTCTCAGCAGTATATTACAAAGGACAATTTGCTATGTCCCAGGATCGATATAAAAAAATTTCCAAGCAGAGCACATGACATAACTGTGTTATTTCAATTTCAATAATGAATGTAAAGGCTGCGTTCTACCAGCTGGAAGGGCCTTCAGGTATGTTTCAACAAAGTCAGGAAAACATCAGCCACTGTCAACATCTCTCAGGGGATGTCCGTTAATTGTCAAATGCTTGGTCAAGATAATATGAGCAGTGTTACACCTGCTATCTAGCCACTACACCAACTAGCTGTGTTATACCTGCTATCTAGCCACTACGCCAACTAGCTGTGTTACACCTGCTATCTAGCCACTACACCAACTAGCTGTGTTATACCTGCTATCTAGCCACTACACCAACTAGCTGTGTTATATGTGCTATCTAGCCACTACACCAACTAGCTGTGTTACACCTGCTATCTAGCCACTACACCAACTAGCTGTGTTACACCTGCTATCTAGCCACTACACCAACTAGCTGTGTTATACCTGCTATCTAGCCACTACACCAACTAGCTGTGTTACACCTGCTATCTAGCCACTACACCAACTAGCTGTGTTATACCTGCTATCTAGCCACTACACCAACTATCTGTGTTATATGTGCTATCTAGCCACTACACCAACTAGCTGTGTTACACCTGCTATCTAGCCACTACACCAACTAGCTGTGTTACACCTGCTATCTAGCCACTACACCAACTAGCTGTGTTATACCTGCTATCTAGCCACTACACCAACTAGCTGTGTTATACCTGCTATCTAGCCACTACACCAACTAGCTGTGTTACACCTGCTATCTAGCCACTACACCAACTAGCTGTGTTACACCTGCTATCTAGCCACTACACCAACTAGCTGTGTTATACCTGCTATCTAGCCACTACACCAACTAGCTGTGTTACACCTGCTATCTAGCCACTACACCAACTAGCTGTGTTACACCTGCTATCTAGCCACTACACCAACTAGCTGTGTTATACCTGCTATCTAGCCACTACACCAACTAGCTGTGTTACACCTGCTATCTAACCACTACACCAACTAGCTGTGTTACACCTGCTATCTAGCCACTACACCAACTAGCTGTGTTACACCTGCTATCTAGCCACTACACCAACTAGCTGTGTTATACGTGCTATCTAACCACTACACCAACTAGCTGTGTTATACCTGCTATCTAGCCACTACACCAACTAGCTGTGTTATACCTGCTATCTAGCCACTACACCAACTAGCTGTGTTACACCTGCTATCTAGCCACTACACCAACTAGCTGTGTTACACCTGCTATCTAGCCACTACACCAACTAGCTGTGTTATATGTGCTATCTAACCACTACACCAACTAGCTGTGTTATACCTGCTATCCAGCCACTACACCAACTAGCTGTGTTATACCTGCTATCTAGCCACTACACCAACTAGCTGTGTTATACGTGCTATCTAGCCACTACACCAACTAGCTGTGTTATATGTGCTATCTAACCACTACACCAACTAGCTGTGTTATACCTGCTATCCAGCCACTACACCAACTAGCTGTGTTATACCTGCTATCTAGCCACTACACCAACTAGCTGTGTTATACGTGCTATCTAGCCACTACACCAACTAGCTGTCTTATACTTGCTATCCAGATATTACACTAACAAGCTATGTTATACGTGCTATCTAGCTACTACACCAATTAGCTGTGTTATACCTCCTATCTAGCCACTACACCAACTAGCTGTGTTATACCAGCTATCCAGACAATACACTAATGAGCTGTGTTATACCTGCTATCTAGCCACTACACCAACTAGCTGTGTTATACCAGCTATCCAGACAATACACTAATGAGCTGTGTTATACCTGCTATCCAGCCACTACACCAACTAGCTGTGTTATACGTGCTATCTAGCCACTACACCAACTATCTGTGTTATATGTGCTATCTAGCCACTACACCAACTAGCTGTGTTATACCTGCTATCCAGATAATACACTGACGAGCTATGTTATACGTGCTATCCAGCCACTACACCAACTAGCTGTGTTATACCTGCTATCTAGCCACTACACCAACTAGCTGTGTTATACGTGCTATCTAACCACTACACCAACTAGCTGTGGTATACCTGCTATCCAGACAATACACTGAGCTATTATACCAGATATCCAGCCACTACACAAATGAGTTGTGTTATACCTCCTATCCAGCCACTAGACTAATGAGCTGCTATACCTGATATCCAGCCACTACACCAGCAAGTTATACCTGCTATACAGCCACTGCACCAACCAGCTGTGTTATACCTGCTATCCAGCCTCTAGACCAGGGGTTCCCAATTAATTTTTCCTGTGGAACCATTTGACATAATGCGCTAACAACGTGGAACCCCCCAAAAATTTTGGCGCTGTAGCCCAGGTAGTAAACGGATAGTAGTACACAGGAGCAGGTGTGCTTTTGTGTGTACAGTTGGTGTTATTATACAGGGATGTGTTTGTATGTAATGTTTGCATTTGCAATCAGGGGTGTGTGTGTTTGTATGCAATGTTTGCATTTGCGTGCAGGGGTGTGTTTGTATGTAATGTTTGCATTTGCGTGCAGGGGTGTGCTTGGATGTAGTGTAGGCTTTTAAATGCAGATGTACATTTGTGAGTAGTATTAGTGTTTGAGTGAAGGTTGTGTTTGAGTGTTTGTATAGAAATTTGAATCCAGGGTTTTCTGTATGTAATGTTTGTGATGGCAAGAGTGTGTTTGCATGTTGTGTTGGTGTTTGCTGGGATGTATGCACATATACTGCCATGTACATACATACACAAATAAATTAACACACAGACACATATAAAAACATTGACACATACACACACATTCATATACACACAGACACAAAGATATCTATATCCCACTGTGATCGTGATGGTTCCTTTTCTAGGTGTAGGTGATACCCAGTGAGTAGTCCATATGAATAGTTGGCCAGTCCCACACCTGACATGATTCATACCTACTGAATCAAGAAATGAATGCTTCATGAGCCCCTAACAGCAACAATGAACCAGTGAACTAGAAACAGACTCCCACCCTGACTGGCTAACACAAGGCAGAAGAATACTGGCCATGAAGTGTCCTCACAAAGGAACAACACCATTTAACTACTGACCAATCATCTGCCTCCCCAAGACCCAAGCCATCGCACAGTATTCTAAGATCAGGCAGACCAATCTGTGCACAGCCTGGATTGACTACAAGAAAGCCTATGACACAATGCCATACACATGGTTGCTCACAGTGTGCCTTAGAGGCTGCAAAAGCAATCTAGATCCAGAACTGGAAGTTGCCTGGTATCCATGGCAATGACATAAAAGGTGCAAACTGAGTGGCAGCAGCCCAGAGGAGAAGGCAACCTGAGTTTAAAAGGCTAGGTAACCCCTCCCACAAACCCAGGCTACCACCTTAACACAAATATGTATATATATAATTCACAAGTTAGGATGCACCCCCACGGATTTTTTGTGAATCACTGTGTTATTTTAATGAATTAGAAAAACATGTACAAAGTCTTTCTCCCACTTGGGGTCGAAACGTTGATCGGGACTTTGTATAAGTTTTTGTAATTCATTAAAATAACACAGTGATTCATGAAAAATCAGTGGAGTGCATCCTAACTTTTGAATGATCTATTTTACGTGGATTTGCACCAGGGTATCCATTGAATATTTTTTTTTCATATGAGGTGAGTGCCAGGCTTTCTTTATGTTATATATATACATATATATGCGTGTGTTTCTAGAGACACCATTGGAAGGATATTTCACAAGTTCAAAGTTGAAGGAACAGTGGTTGAACTACCTGGACAGGGCAGAACAAAGGAAGCTATCAAGGACTGCAATCACATTTCTGAGAAGGCAGGTTGTGAAAAACCCTTAAGTGACTGCAAAAGACCTGCAGCAAGATTTGGTGGCAACAGGCAGTTTTAGTAAATACAGTAAGGAACGTACTAAATGCAGATGGTTTCAATGACAGAATTCACACCTGTCACACCACAGCAGACGTACACCACTTCCGACCCAAAAGTTCAAAGTAGTTGGCTCCAATATGCTCAAATTCATATAAATAAGCCACAGAAGTTTTCTGTGGAGCTATGAAACAAAACTGGACCTTTTTGTGCCAATTAATTAGAGTTATGTCTGGAGGAAAAAGAATGAAGTGGAAAGAACACTCTGCCTACAGTTAAGCATGGTGGTGGCTCAGTGATGCACTGGACCTGCTTTGCATCCTCTGGCAATGGCAACCTGCAGGATGTAGAAGGCAAAATAGTTGAATTGATGTATTAGGAAATCTTAGGGAAAAATGTCATGCCGTCTGTGAGGAAGCTATGCTTTGGCGTAATTGGACCTTCCAACAAAACAATGACCTCAAGCATACCTTAAGTTCCACTAAGGCTTGGTTACAGAGGAAGTCATGGAAAATTCTACAGTGGTCCTCACAGTTACCTGACTTGAACTTGAAAATCTCTGGTGGTATTGCAGCACGCAAACCCAAGAATATTACTGAACTGGAGGCCATTGCTCATTAACAATGGGCTAAGAGAAACACTGGTGTCTGGTTACGCATCTCATTTTTAGCAGTTTATAATAGCAAAAGGGTGTTCTACTAAGTACTAAAGATTCATTGCAAACAGCTAAAACTGTACATTTTTACAATAAACCTGATTTTTAGTGGAGGTTGAATAATTTTGATTGCAACTGTATATTGCCTACTTGACAAAGTACAAGTCATATATGCAGTTAAAGATAACAACCTTCTGGTATAAAAAGTTTTCTCTCCTTCATTCTAAACCTTAATCTTTTACATTACATTCCCTATTTGTAAATCAGCAGATAACAGTAAAAAAAAATTCACCAAATGTTTTTACTTCAAGCACGAAGGAGCGTCTATGCATATTAATTTGGGAACCGACGTCTGTTCTCTCTCTTGTGTGTGAAAGGCCATTATTACAAAATAATAAACACAGAGTTAGCAGACATCAACTAAATTCTGTTGTTATACAATTAGGGGGAAGCAGTCAGTGTCTCTGCTAAAATCTCTGCATAGGAGATATGTAAATATGGACAGGCATCGTAACATTACAGCTTGCATGATGTCTAGTTTGTCATGTAGGAAAAATATTTCAAAAAACAAACTCTTTCTTTATATACACTTGAGATGGATATGTTTTTCATTTTCATTTTATTTATTTATTTTAAATTTTGGCTTAGAATATTCTTAGCAGTCATGAATTTGATTTGGGAGACACACAGTATATTGATATATGCATCACTATTTTGATGTGGACAATTTGCATAGACCTTTTGTGTGCATATAAGGTGTCTATCTGTGCTGGATGTTATAATGTTTTTTTAACGTGCTATTTTCTCTATGTGCTTCAGTAGTACCTATTCGTTTATAATAAAATACAAAAATTTTGGAGTGCGGAATTTATATGTTGTTTGGTATTGTTATTTTGAAGATTGGAGACTTCTTCTTACCGCATTTACTGCACCATCGAATATAATGGGCACCTCAATTTTCAAAATCTGGAAGCTGAAAAATGTTTTTGCTGTTGAATGTAATGCGCATTTATACAAGTAGATGCTACTGTACCATATTGTGCCACAATGAAAATGTTTATTGCCATATTGCCATATTGCCAATGTTTATTGCCATATACCATAGTAACATTGATGGTATTTCAATTTTAGTCTTACATTTTGTCTTTTCTTTTTTAAGCCTTCATTTAGGAAAAGAATTTGCCTCTTTGAATTCGTCAGAATGAAATTTACCTGTTTGAATTCGCCTGTGTGATTTAACCTGTGTGAGTTCACTTTTTTTAATTCACCAGTTTTAATTTGCCTGTGTGACATCGCCGGAATGCAATTCGATGGAAAATGTCGAATTTTGCCCCGAATGTAATGCACCATCGAATCTAATGCACATTCAACATTTGGAAACTTTATTTCCAAAAACGGTGTGCATTAGATTTGAGTAAGTACAGTAATACCTGTACCTTATACATATTAACTCATAAGTGCAATCCCATTTTGAGATTTGTTTGTTGTTTTTTTTTAAAAAAAACAACAACAAAAAAAACATTCTTCCCTTAATAAGCAAAAAAAAAAAGGCATTGTTTCCCCCAATGGAAATTTCTTAAAGTATTATGAAGAGTCTTTTGTAAAAAGCATATCAAATGAGATATGTTTTCTTTTTTGTATAAAGTCAGTGTATCTTCTTTCTCATGCTAACATTTACATAAAGAAATTCATTTCTAAGCATGTCGGCGGGTAGCCTACAGTCAACAGATTCATCAAATGCTACTTGATGCCAGCAGTCTTTAATAAGATTACTTTTATCAATAGGGGGTGAAAGAGCAGGCAGAGACTTCTAGATCTTTGTCGTGTGATGTGAAACTAAACACTTTTTTCTCTTCTGGAGAGCTTAAGTAGGATTATTTCAATAAATGGTAGCCTAGGGTGGAAATCTTATCACAGGAAAAAATATACAGTAACAACAACAAAATCTCTTTTGCTCTGAAGCAAAATAATAAAAATAAATCAGTGCTGTGCTTTGAATAACAAGCCAATACACATATGTTAACTTAATCTCTGCCTTTATATTGATTTTTTAAGAAATTATGAAATCCATCATCGATTCCCCAGGGCGCACAATTCCACAATGCATTCTCAGTTTACTAAACTCCGTGTTAGGGTGAAACAGCCATTATTTGGAAAATTGGTCTCTTTATGGGACTTCAAATTTCCAAGTTTGGAAAACACAACATTTCATTAGGATTCCGTTACACACTGTGCAGTGTACAAAATGAAGAACAAATCTCATTATTCTTTGTCACCTATGTTAAAATGCATGTCACTTAAATTCTGATTTTCACAAACAGGAAACAAGTTACTTGATTTATTAGATCTGTGATATTTTCAACCTCAGCTAGAAACTGATCTGTACTGCAGGTACACATATTGTAGCCTACAGATAGTAGCCCTCACACATAGATTTTATAGATCAATCAGTCAAGAGTGTTGGTTTATTTCTTAACATGTTTAGAAGGATATATCGACGACTAGCATCAGTTTCTGTTTGAAGGTACATTCCAGGCACTCAATAAATGCAAATATGTCTGTGAGCAATCTTGTTTAGTTTACATAATTTAATGGTATATATTTCTTTGGAAAAAAGGTAGAAATAATATGCTTCTTAAATCCACCCACTTGTCTTTCATTTTCAAAAGAAAATGGTGAGTTAATGAAAGAAAAGAACCCTGCATCACAACTACTGATACCCATATGTAAAGACGAATCCTATTGCTTCTAGTAACTGAATTTCTAAAATCTATGAACAAAGCTACTTACACCAGGATTTGATACAATGCTAAGTCTTGCAAATTGAATTGGAGGAAATATGCTGCTATGTTTTTATTGAAACTAATGGAAGGATGAGGAGGTGGTAAAGAACCTCCAACACTTCCTGGTTTCTCCATATTTATCCCTCAGTTTTAAAATTGTTGATATCCTTTTCAGAATTTCACCGGAAGCAGAAATGTATCTCAAACTTATATTCTGTTGTTAGTTGTAAATCTGCCAGTGACGCTGTTAAGAATGAATTAATTAAAGATTACCTGCAATAAAGTCTTTTACTTATAGCAAACAATAAATAAATAAAACACAAACCAAACAATATATTCTTCTATTGGAGACCAAAGTAGACCTACATGCCTTCCTGTTTCCAAGATTTGCTTGCTAACAAGTTGTGAGAGAATTCTGAATGTGCCATTTTGTTTATTTATCTTTTCAAGCACTTCAAGCACTATGTCACATTATTTCCTATTTATTTCCTGCTCATTCTCCGCTCCAACACAATAACGTTCCTATTTCCCCTCTATGTTTGTGTGATGTATCATTGAACCAGGAAATCTGTATTTTTTCAGTATTGAGTAAAGTGGTGGAAGAACATGCTGTAAGTCAGTACAGGGGTTGTCTAAATTCAGACGTAGGACACAGTGTGTAGTTTCCATTTATATAAATGTTATGATCTTTGCTTTTTATCAGTAAACCCCTGATCTTGGCTTAAATAACTTCAAAACCACTGTATGATTTGGCGTCGTATTACGATGCTCTGTAAAACCTAAAATTAAACTGGAAATACTTGCAAAATAGTTACCATTAGTTTACAATCTCAAAAAAAAAATCATTGCAAAGCCTTATTTGTCATTTTGTAGCTAAAATGTTCTGAAGCCTTCCGTGTATTAAAATATCTCGCTGTTTTAATGAAAAGTGAAATGTAAATGAATGTCATTCAGCGATGTTAAGCTGCCAACCTCAAACACTTTAAACAAAAGGAATTCACATGCCTTAAATCACAAAAACAAAGTATAAACAAAAGTTTATCATCAAACTTGGTTTACTTTGAAATTGTATTTCTTTGTAAAATACGGTATTTGTTAAAAGCTTTGAATCTTATTTTACAAGATTTTATTATTCAACAAATGGAAAAGTTTAATCTTTTTTCTCTCTAAAACCCCATGGCATTACCAGAGAAGGATTAAAATTTCACAGAGCCCTAGACGGGTTCCTGTGTTGGGGCCCTCCTTTATTTTTGACAAAGGTAAACAAATCTAGGACCATCCATTGTCACCAAGTGCCATCAGCCCAGAGTAGACCCCAGTCCTCAGCAATCCAATATTTAAAGAACATGCCACAAAATCAGATGAAGCTGCTAAAACTGTATCGTATTGTATTTCACTTCCCAACATATATTTGAAAATGAGAGAACTCAGAATCTATTTTTCTTAATGAAACATTATAAATAAACCAATACATACACTTACCCTACATTTAAATTTAAACAATTCTATGTAAGAGCTGTGCAGTGCTACCCGAGTGCTATTGTTGAAATATTTTGACATATGCAAGGCCTCGATTTCCCCATGTGAGCTTGTCTCTAACAGAACCGCTTATAAACGTATAAAGCCTATTGAAAAGTGATATGGCGGCTTCTTAAAGCCTGTTGGCATTTTAAATCATATATCTGATGGTAGTAAATGTAAACATGAATAAATAATGTAAGACAATGTGTAATATATAAATATTTAAGTAATTCAACACTTCGGTTTAGGGTATAATTTATTTTTATGGTGCAGGTATTGTTATTGTGTATTTATGGATGTGTTAATAAAGATCTTGTGTAGCAAAAAAAAAATTGCCTTTAATAAAAAACATTTAACAGCGAGGAGTGATAGCCACACAGCATCTGATTTCTCCTTCGGGAAACACATCTTTATTCAAAAGCTTCAATATATTATATATACACACCGACACAAGCAAAACTTCAGGGACGACCCTCTTGTGTGATTGATTGGCTTGTAGGGAAAGTAAAATAAAATGTGTTCAGTGAATAAAAACAGAAGCTAGTGAGTAACAAGCAGCAGGCCGGAATTTATAGTTTAAAAAGAATGGTTGCTTTAGGTGATCAGAAAATGAAGTAATACAATTATAAGAAAGATAACTCTCGCTACATGATGGGATGGTGAACGTTAAAAGAACACTCCAAGGACAAACACAGATTTTACACAATTGTAAAGCTTTTGACATAAATAATTAGTTGTCATTTTTGCATACCCAAATATGCACAGTTTTTAAGAAGGAAAATGCTTTGCAGCAACATACACCTTAACCCCATGTCCTCTGTCTTACTTCTTGTTAGTTTCTGTACCTGGGTGAATCTCGTTTTTTGTCCCTTTCTCCAGACCTGCGGTATCCAACAACACAGAGGTACATTTCATCAGAAAGCACATGATAACTGAACTACACATCCCATAAATCCAAGAATTGAGACTGTGATTGAGGCTTTGATTTCTGCCTCTTAGCTATTCCCAATTTAGACCTCCCAAACATCACCATTTCAATAGGACAGTGTTGATTTTAGGGTTCTGTCTCACTGTCCTGACTTTGTTTCCTGGTGTTTGGCTTTTTGGAATGTGGAACTGTCCCCGAAAAGCATAGCATAAGCGCATCATTATACAAGCTTGCGCTATGCTCAGGGTTCTAGGATCCTGCAGAGGGCACTGAAACAGCACTCCCTTCAGGGTCTGCAGAATGTGGGCTTGCCTGGTTCCATCTGTGGGCTGGACTGGATGATTGACAGGCAGCCTGGCATGCATTAATGCCAGGCTGACCTGCCAATCCTTTGGGCAGACCCTAATCACTGTCCTGCTCTCTTTTACCGTGCCCAATGGTATCCCACTGTACTTGCTCGCTTACATTTTAATCCATGCTAATATAGTTATGGGTTAAACATGTCCAAAAAAACGTCCAATCTTCAGTGGTCAGAATGTGAGACTATTTATTGGCCAAGCTACTTTCAGGAGTACGCTAAGCACTGCTGATGAAGAAAGTTGTGAGGGTTTCCTCAAAAGAAGGAACTTCACTCCAGGTTTAGTGATGTCCCGAACAGTTTGCCGGGAACCGTTCACCGGCGAACATAGCATGTTTGCGGTCACGAACACGCGCGTTGTTCGGTCCGCCCCTATTCGTCATGGAGGTGGGAGGGTCTGGGAGGGAGGGTCTGCTGCTGATTGTCTGGAATGTGTCTGCTGACTGTGAGGTACAGGGTCAAAGTTTACTCAATGATGACGAATAGGGGGAGGACCGAACAGCGCGCGTGTTCGCGACCGCGAACACGCTATGTTCGCCGGTAGTGATGTACCGAACTGTCCGCCGGCGGACAGTTCCCGGCGAAATTAGCTTGTTCGCGTTCGCTGCGGCGGGCGGACACATGCGCAGTTCGATCCGCCCCCTATTCGTCATCATTGGGCAAACTTTGACCCTGTGCCTCTCGGTCAGCAGACACATTCCAGCCAATCAGCAGCACTCCCTCCCTTCCACACCCTCCAACCTCCCTCCCAGCATCCATTTTCGATTCATTCGGAAGATGCATGCTTAGTGAGAGGACGGAAAGTTTAGCTGCTGCTGATTAGATAGGGAAATTGATAGCTAGGCTAGGGTATTCAGTGTCCACTACAATCCTGAAGGACTCATCTGATCTCTGCTGTAAGGACAGCACCCCAAAAAGCCCTTTTTAGAGCTATAACATCAGGCTGCTTTTTTTTTTTTTTCCTGTGTAATGTAATTGCAGGTGCTGCCTGCCAGCTTCTGTGTGAGGTTCACATTGGATACTGTGCCTATTTGCCCAGTGCCACCACTCATATCTGTTTTAACAATAGGTTAAGCTTTACATTTAAAATAAATATTTTTTTTCACTGTAATAGAAGAGCAGTTGCCTGCCTGCCAGCTTCTGTGTGAGGTTCACATTGGATACTGTGCCCACTTGCCCAGTGCCACCACTCATATCTGTTTTAACAATTGGTTAAGCTTTAGATTTAAAAGAAATATTTTTTTTTCACTGTAATAGAAGAGCAGTTGCCTGCCTGCCAGCTTCTGTGTCAGGTTGGATGCCTTGACCATTTGCACAGTCAGTGCCACCACTCATATCTGTTTTAACAATTGGTTAAGCTTTAGATTTTAAATAAATATTTTTTTTCACTGTAATAGAAGAGCAGTTGCCTGCCTGCCAGCTTCTGTGTGAGGTTCACATTGGATACTGTGCCCACTAGCCCAGTGCCACCACTCATATCTGTTTTAACAATTGGTTAAGCTTTAGATTTAAAATAAATAATTTTTTTTCACTGTAATAGAAGAGCAGTTGCCTGCCTGCCAGCTTCTGTGTCAGGTTGGATGCCTTGCCCATTTGCACAGTCAGTGCCACCACTCATATCTGTTTTAACAATAGCTTAAGCTTTAGATTTTAAAGAAATCATTTTTTTTCACTGTAATAGAAGATCAGTTAGTTGTCTGCAAGCATCTGGGTGTCAGGCCTACTTCAGCGTGTGCTCTGCAGACCTGTGCCAGCGTGCTTTGACAGTTGCCACTCATATCTGGTGTCTCTCTAGCGTGCTTTTACAACCAAAATTTTGTTTCCACTGTAATAGAAGAGCAGTTGCCTGCCTGCCAGCTTCTGTGTGAGGTTCACATTGGATACTGTGCCTACTTGCCCAGTGCCACCACTCATATCTGTTTTAACAATTGGTTAAGCTTTACATTTAAAATAAATATTTTTTTTTCACTGTAATAGAAGAGCAGTTAGTTGTCTGCAAGCGTCTGGGTATCAGGCCTACTTCAGCGTGTGCTCTGCAGACCTGTGCCAGCGTGCTTTGACAGTTGCCACTCATATCTGGTGTCTCTCTAGCGTGCTTTTACAACCCAAATTTTGTTTCCACTGTAATAGAAGAGCAGTTGCCTGCCTGCCAGCTTCTGTGTGAGGTTCACATTGTATACTGTGCCTACTTGCCCAGTGCCACCACTCATATCTGTTTTAACAATTGGTTAAGCTTTACATTTAAAATAAATATTTTTTTTCACTGTAATAGAAGAGCAGTTAGTTGTCTGCAAGCGTCTGGGTATCAGGCCTACTTCAGCGTGTGCTCTGCAGACCTGTGCCAGCGTGCTTTGACAGTTGCCACTCATATCTGGTGTCTCTCTAGCGTGCTTTTACAACCAAAATTTTGTTTCCACTGTAATAGAAGAGCAGTTGCCTGCCTGCCAGCTTCTGTGTGAGGTTCACATTGGATACTGTGCCTACTTGCCCAGTGCCACCACTCATATCTGTTTTAACAATTGGTTAAGCTTTACATTTAAAATAAATAATTTTTTTCACTGTAATAGAAGAGCAGTTAGTTGTCTGCAAGCGTCTGGCTATCAGGCCTACTTCAGCGTGTGCTCTGCAGACCTGTGCCAGCGTGCTTTGACAGTTGCCACTCATATCTGGTGTCTCTCTAGCGTGCTTTTACAACCCAAATTTTGTTTCCACTGTAATAGAAGAGCAGTTGCCTGCCTGCCAGCTTCTGTGTGAGGTTCACATTGGATACTGTGCCTACTTACCCAGTGCCACCACTCATATCTGTTTTAACAATTGGTTAAGCTTTACATTTAAAATAAATATTTTTTTTTCACTGTAATAGAAGAGCAGTTAGTTGTCTGCAAGCGTCTGGGTATCAGGCCTACTTCAGCGTGTGCTCTGCAGACCTGTGCCAGCGTGCTTTGACAGTTGCCACTCATATCTGGTGTCTCTATAGCGTGCTTTTACAACCAAAATTTTGTTTCCACTGTAATAGAAGAGCAGTTGCCTGCCTGCCAGCTTCTGTGTGAGGTTCACATTGTATACTGTGCCTACTTGCCCAGTGCCACCACTCATATCTGTTTTAACAATTGGTTAAGCTTTACATTTAAAATAAATATTTTTTTTCACTGTAATAGAAGAGCAGTTAGTTGTCTGCAAGCGTCTGGGTATCAGGCCTACTTCAGCGTGTGCTCTGCAGACCTGTGCCAGCGTGCTTTGACAGTTGCCACTCATATCTTGTGTCTCTATAGCGTGCTTTTACAACCAAAATTTTGTTTCCACTGTAATAGAAGAGCAGTTGCCTGCCTGCCAGCTTCTGTGTGAGGTTCACATTGGATACTGTGCCTACTTGCCCAGTGCCACCACTCATATCTGTTTTAACAATTGGTTAAGCTTTACATTTAAAATAAATATATTTTTTCACTGTAATAGAAGAGCAGTTAGTTGTCTGCAAGCGTCTGGGTATCAGGCCTACTTCAGCGTGTGCTCTGCAGACCTGTGCCAGCGTGCTTTGACAGTTGCCACTCATATCTGGTGTCTCTCTAGCGTGCTTTTACAACCCAAATTTTGTTTCCACTGTAATAGAAGAGCAGTTGCCTGCCTGCCAGCTTCTGTGTGAGGTTCACATTGGATACTGTGCCTACTTACCCAGTGCCACCACTCATATCTGTTTTAACAATTGGTTAAGCTTTACATTTAAAATAAATATTTTTTTTCACTGTAATAGAAGAGCAGTTAGTTGTCTGCAAGCGTCTGGGTATCAGGCCTACTTCAGCGTGTGCTCTGCAGACCTGTGCCAGCGTGCTTTGACAGTTGCCACTCATATCTGGTGTCTCTCTAGCGTGCTTTTACAACCAAAATTTTGTTTCCACTGTAATAGAAGAGCAGTTGCCTGCCTGCCAGCTTCTGTGTGAGGTTCACATTGGATACTGTGCCTACTTGCCCAGTGCCACCACTCATATCTGTTTTAACAATTGGTTAAGCTTTACATTTAAAATAAATATTTTTTTTTCACTGTAATAGAAGAGCAGTTAGTTGTCTGCAAGCGTCTGGGTATCAGGCCTACTTCAGCGTGTGCTCTGCAGACCTGTGCCAGCGTGATTTGACAGTTGCCACTCATATCTGGTGTCTCTCTAGCGTGCTTTTACAACCAAAATTTTGTTTCCACTGTAATAGAAGAGCAGTTGCCTGCCTGCCAGCTTCTGTGTGATGTTCACATTGGATACTGTGCCCACTTGCCCAGTGCCACCACTCATATCTGTTTTAACAATTGGTTAAGCTTTAGATTTTAAAGAAATCATTTTTTTCACTGTAGTAGAAGAGCAGTTGCCTGCCTGCCAGCTTCTGTGTGAGGTTCACATTGGATACTGTGCCCACTTGCCCAGTGCCACCACTCATATCTGTTTTAACAATTGGTTAAGCTTTAGATTTAAAATAAATAAAAAAATTTCACTGTAATAGAAAAGCAGTTGCCTGCCTGCCAGCTTCTGTGTGAGGTTCACATTGGATACTGTGCCTACTTGCCCAGTGCCACCACTCATATCTGTATTAACAATAGCTTAAGCTTTAGATTTTAAAGAAATCATTTTTTTTCACTGTAATAGAAGATCAGTTAGTTGTCTGCAAGCGTCTGGGTGTCAGGCCTACTTCAGCGTGTGCTCTGTAGACCTGTTCCAGCGTGCTTTGACAGTTGCCAATCATATTTGGTGTCTCTATAGCGTGCTTTTAAAACCAAAATTTGTTTTTCACTGTTATAGATTGAATAGCAGTTACTTGTCTTCAAGCGGGTGTCTCAGGCCTACAGTGTGTGCTCTGCAGAACTGTTACAGTTCACATTGCCAATCATATCTGGTGTCTCTATAGCGTGCTTTTAAAACCAAAATTTGTTTTTCACTTTTATAGATTGAATAGCAGTTACTTGTCTTCAAGCGGGTGTCTCAGGCCTACAGTGTGTGCTCTGCAGAACTGTTACAGTTCACATTGCCAATCTTATCTGGTCTCACAGTAGCTTGCACGCATAGTACCACTAATCCCCCAAAAAATGACAGGCAGAGGCAGGCCACCCTGCAGGGGCCGTCGTGGTCGTGGTGCTGTGATTCCCTTTTGCCCTAGAATAGTGACCAGTTTTCAGAAGCCACGTACCCTGAACTTGAAAAGTTCTGAGGACTTAGTTGACTGGCTAACACAGGACACCCAATCTTGTACAGCCTCCGCTCGGAACCTTGACGCACCATCCTCCTCCAGCTTAGCTTCAGGCACCTCTCAAGATAGCACTCACCCGCCTGCCGCCACCACCAAAACTAGCACCACAGCCGCTTTACTTGGTATGTCAGAGGAGTTATTCACACACCCGTTTGAAGAAATGAGTGATGCGCAACCATTATTGCTAGAGGATGTAGATAACAGGGATCTGTCTCAGGCAGGCAGCATTAAACACATGGAGGTACGGTGTGATGATGATGATGTTGTACCCGCTGCTGCTTCCTTTTCTGAGTTGTCAGATACAAGCGAAGCGGTTGATGATGACGATGCGTCCATGGATGTCACGTGGGTGCCCGCTCGGCAAGAAGAAGAACAGGGCGAAAGTTCAGATGGGGAGACAGAGAGGAGGAGGAGACGAGTTGGAAGCAGGGGGGGGGGTCGTTGCAAGGAGCTAGTGGCACAGTCAGACAGCATGCATCGGCACCCGGGGTCAGCCCGACAGCACGCCAATCAACGCATGCTGTGTCCACCACCAGAATGCCGTCATTGCAGAGCTCAGCAGTGTGGCATTTTTTTTGTGTGTCTGCCTCTGACAACAGCGATGCCATTTGCAACCTGTGCCAAAGAAAACTGAGTCGTGGGAGGTCCAACACCCACCTAGGTACAACTGCTTTGCGTAGGCACATGATCTCACATCACAAACGCCTATGGGATCAACACATGAGTACAAGCAGCACGCCTACTCTAAGCCGCCATCCTCCTCCTGGTCCAGCATCTTCAGCCACATCAACCACTGCTGTCCTTCTTGCCCCCTCTCAACCATCCGCCACTCCATCTCCCGCCTTGAGCAGTTCCCGCTCATCTGCCCACAGTCATGTGTCTGTCAAGGACATGTTTGAGCGTAAGAAGCCAATGTCACCAAGTCACCCCCTTGCCCAGCGTCTGACAGCTGGCTTGTCCGAACTATTAGCCCGCCAGCTTTTACCATACAATCTGGTTGAGTCTGAGGCGTTTAAAAAATGTGTAGCTATTGGGACACCGCAGTGGAAGGTACCCGGACGGAATTTCTTTTCACAAAAGGCAATCCCCAACTTGTACTCGATTGTGCAAAAGGAAGTCATGGCATGTCTGGCACACAGTGTTGGGGCAAGGGTCCATCTGACCACTGATACCAGGTCTGCAAAGCATGGTCAGGGCAGGTATATCACCTACACTGCGCATTGGGTAAACCTGCTGACGGTTGACAATCAAGGAATGCGTGGCATTGCAGAGGAGTTGGTGACACCGCCACGAATTGCAGACAGTCCTGCTGCCACCTCCTCTACTCCTCCTACTCCATCCTCTTCCATAACCTCCTCGGCTGAGTCCTCTTGTGCCGCTGCTTCTTGCTCCACATCAACGGCACCCCCCCAGCTCCCCAGGTACTATTCCACATCCCGGATACGGCAGTGTCACGCCGTCTTGGGTTTGACTTGCTTGAAAGCAGAGAGTCACACCAGACAAGCACTCCTGTCCGCCCTGAACGCACAGGTGGAAAAGTGGCTGACTCCGCAGCAACTGGATATCGGCAAAGTGGTGTGTGACAACAGAAAAAATTTGATAGCGGCATTGAAGTTGGGCAAGTTGACACATGTGCCGTGCATGGCACATGTGTGTAATCTGATCGTACAACGCTTTGTGCATAAGTACACAGGCTTACAGGACGTCCTGAAGCAGGCCAGGAAGGTGTGTGGCCATTTCAGGCGTTCCTACACGGCTCACTTTGCCGATATCCAGCGGCAAAACAACATGCCAGTGAGGCGCTTGATTTGCGACAGCCCTACACGTTGGAATTCAACACTCCTAATGTTCGACCGCCTGCTCCAACAAGAAAAAGCTGTTAATGAATATTTGTATGACCGGGGTGCTAGGACAGCCTCTGGGGAGCTGGGAATTTTTTTGCCACGTTACTGGACGCTCATGCGCAATGCCTGTAGGCTCATGCGTCCTTTTGAGGAGGTGACAAACCTAGTCAGTCTCAACGAAGGCACCATCAGCGACATCATACCATTTGTTTTCTTCCTGGAGCGTGCCCTGCGAAGAGTGCCTGATCAGGCTGTAGATGAGCGTGAAGCGGAAGAGGAAGAGTTGTGGTCACCATCACCACCAGAACAGCCTTATCAGCATCGCTTGCTGGACCTGCGGCAACGCTGGAAGAGGATTGTGAGGAAGAGGAGTCAGAGGAGGATTGTAGCTTTGAGGAGGAGGAGGAGGAGCAAGACCAAACACAACAGGCATCCCAGGGTGCTCGTTGTCACCTATCTGGTACCCGTGGTGTTGTACGTGGCTCGGGGGAAGAACATACCTTCAATGACATCAGTGAAATGAGTAGCTCGGCATCCAACCTTGTGCAAATGGGGTCTTTCATGCTGTCCTGCCTGTTGAGGGACCCTCGTATAAAAAGGCTGAAGGAGAACGACCTGTACTGGGTGTCCACGCTACTAGACCCCCGGTATAAGCAGAAAGTGGCGGAAATGTTACCGAATTACAACAAGTCGGAAAGGATGCAGCATTTGCAAAATAAATTAAAAAGTATGCTTTACACAGCGTCTAAGGGTGATGTCACAGCACAACGGGAATCTAACAGGGGGAGAGGTGGAAGTCATCCTCCTCCTCCTCCTCCCACGACCACGCCGGCAAGGACAGGACGCTTTAAAGACGTGTTGTTGATGGAGGACATGGGGACCTTTTTAAGTCCTATGCATCGCCACAGCCCTTCGGGATCCACCCTCAGAGAGCGACTCGACCAACAGGTAGCAGACTACCTCGCCTTAACTGCAGATATCGACACTCTGAGGAGCGATGAACCCCTTGACTACTGGGTGTGCAGGCTTGACCTGTGGCCTGAGCTATCCCAATTTGCGATAGAACTTCTGGCCTGCCCCGCTTCAAGTGTCCTGTCAGAAAGGACCTTCAGTGCAGCAGGAGGTATTGTCACTGAGAAGAGAAGTCGCCTAGGTCAAAAAAGTCTAGATTACCTAGATTACCTCACCTTTATTAAGATGAATGAGGGATGGATCCCGAAGGGACTGACACTGGGCGATACATTCGCTTAAAAAAGGCCTGATGAGATGAGCTGCCGTGGGCTAAAAATGGTCCACACACTGCTGTATTTTAGCTCTGAATGACGTTTGACTTGCGTGACTTATCCGCCACCAACTAGGGTTCAAGCCGCCATGTTTTAGGGCACTTTCTGCCTGTGAAACAAACATCAATTTTTCTGGCTGCAACAATACCAAATTTTTCAGGCATGTGTACATGCCTAATTTTTAGGCCCACTGGTGCAGCACTGTGGCTTCAAAAGCCAAACCAAAAATTAAAATCCTCCAAGATGGCACCAATATACCAGTGGTCTAAGCATCTTCCCACCTTGGCCTAAAAAGGGGAGGTGATTCAACAATTAAAAATCTCTGCCATTTACACGTCCACTGATAGGAGACGCGGAAGGTATTAAACTGATATGAACAATACTCCACTCCTATCAGTAGGTCCGTCCCATTGTGATTTATGCCCCCCACCCACCGCGCAGGGATGGGGGCCGGAGGGGAGGAAAGTAGGCCCCCCCATTGTGATTTATGCCCCCCACCCACAGCGCAGGGGTGGGGGCCGAGGGGGGGAGGACAGTAGGTCACCCCATTGTGATTTATGGCCCCCACCCACCGTGCAGGGGTTGGGGAGGACAGTAGCTCCCCCCCAGTGTGTATCAGGGGTTTTGAGGACAGGTGTCAATCCATATCTGCCAAGTGACCCTATGTAGGGGGAACAGTCTCTATTCTGCTCTGTGTCAGTGTGTATCAGGGATCATTAGGATAGGTGTCAATCCATATCTGCCAAGTGACCCTATGTAGGGGTAACAGTCCCTATTCTGCTCTGTGTCAGTGTGTATCAGGGGTTTTGAGGACAGGTGTCAATCCATATCTGCCAAGTGACCCTATGTAGGGGGAACAGTCTCTATTCTGCTTTGTGTCAGTGTGTATCAGGGATCATTAGGATAGGTGTCAATCCATATCTGCCAAGTGACCCTATGTAGGGGGAACAGTCCCTATTCTGCTCTGTGTCAGTGTGTATCAGGGGTTTTGAGGACAGGTGTCAATCCATATCTGCCAAGTGACCCTATGTAGGGGTAACAGTCCCTATTCTGCTCTGTGTCAGTGTGTATCAGGGGTTTTGAGGACAGGTGTCAATCCATATCTGCCAAGTGACCCTATGTAGGGGGAACAGTCTCTATTCTGCTCTGTGTCAGTGTGTATCAGGGATCATTAGGATAGGTGTCAATCCATATCTGCCAAGTGACCCTATGTAGGGGTAACAGTCCCTATTCTGCTCTGTGTCAGTGTGTATCAGGGGTTTTGAGGACAGGTGTCAATCCATATCTGCCAAGTGACCCCATGTAGGGGGAACAGTCTCTATTCTGCTCTGTGTCAGTGTGTATCAGGGATCATTAGGATAGGTGTCAATCCATATATGCCAAGTGACCCTATGTAGGGGGAACAGTCCCTATTCTGCTCTGTGTCAGTGTGTATCAGGGGTTTTGAGGACAGGTGTCAATCCATATCTGCCAAGTGACCCTATGTAGGGGGAACAGTCTCTATTCTGCTCTGTGTCAGTGTGTATCAGGGCTGGGCTTTGAGGACAGGTGTCAATGTTAGGTGATTTCTGCCCTTTATGGATTAAAAGCAGACTCTGCATCAACTGTGCAATTTTCCATGGGAGTTTTGCCATGGATCCCCCTCCGGCATGCCACAGTCCAGGTGTTAGTCCCCTTGAAACAACTTTTCCATCACTATTGTGGCCAGAAAGAGTCCCTGTGGGTTTTAAAATTAGCCTGCCTATTGAAGTCTATGGCGGTTCCCCGGGTTCGCCCGTTCGCGAACACTTGCGAAAGTTCGCGTTCGCCATTCGCGAACGGAAAATTTTATGTTCGCGACATCACTAATGACAATTTGCCTTTTTACTCGCTTAATACAATAAAAGAGAATTGTAAAAGATAAGACTTGTTATCTAAGTAATAATTATTATACTAACTATGTCTGCCTGACTAAAACCAGGTACTGTGTGTGGCATAACAGGCTGTTATTGCAGGTTGCACATATGCCCTACTCCGTTCCATGCCCTTCCAAAGCCATAATCTCCAGGCTGCTATTCTACATAGCGCTTTATCTTTTAGCTTGGCTGAAGAATGATGCCCAGCCAGAGATGGCATGAGCTGCCATCTCCTAACATCCCACATTGAATTTCTTCCCATAATCAATTGAGGACTGACCGGAGGAACTGAAGGCTGTACATGAGCGGCTGGAAAAGCAGCAGTAAGCAAGGCACAACTTCCCACGACTATACATGGAAAAGCTGGGGTATCATGGACACAAAAACAACTCTGCTCGCATGCCCGTATTTCTCTAGCACCCTTAGAGAGTGAAGATAGTATGGATCTGTGTGTACCAGAAGCTATACAAAGGTTTAGAAAGAGCAATCTCTCCAATCTCTCAATCTGCCATGACCACCAACCCATCAGTTACATCAGTGGTTTCCAACCCAGTCCTCTAGTACCCCCTAACAGTCCAGGATTTAGGAATTACCCAGTTGTGTCTAAGGTGTTTTTAGAAGAAAAAGAAAAAAAGCAGCACTTTAGATGCAACAGGGTAATCCCTAAATCCTGGACTGTTAGAGGGTACTTGAGGACTGGGTAGGGAACCCCTGAGTTAGACCATTATGCCAGCGAGGCATACATTTCTCTGGATTTCTGGTGGGTTAATTTGCCTTGGTGCACCTTCCATGAATGCAATGATGAGAATAAACTAATTACTAATACATCCAATGTCCACAGGCTATTGCCAAATCTTGTTTTTTTATTACAGTTGAATAAAGGTACATGTTCCTGTTCCTGAATAAGTCATGAATAGAGTTGAGCGAACCCGGACTGTAAAGTTCGGGTTCGTACCGAACATTACGGTTTTTGGACCCTGGACCCGGACATATCACTGTATGTTCGGGTTGGAGTTCGGTGTTCGGCGATTTAATGGCACATTTTGAAAGGCTGCAGGGCAGTCAATCAACAAGCGTTTGACTCGTGTGCCCTTAGAAACCATCACAGCCATGCCTGCTAATGGCATGGCTGTAATTGGCCAGTGCAGCATGTGACCCAGCCTCTATATATAAGCTGGAGTCACGTAGCGCCGCATGCACATGAGCTCTTATCAGTGTAGGGAGAGGATGCTGCGGCTGTGAGGGACAGGTAGGAAATCATTTTGCAAACTAGTACATTAGTGGGGTGCACTTTATATCTGAGAGTCAAATAGAAGGGTCAAATACCACAGTTACATCTGAGTTTTAAAAAGTAATTTTTTTTTTGTGCTAAATAGTACATTAGTGGGGTGCACTTCATACCTGAGAGTCAAATAGAAGCATCAATACTGCTGTCACATTGCAGTTTTAAAACGTAACATTTTTTGGGTGCTAATCTGCTAAATAGTACTTTTTGGGCGTGCTCTTCATATCTGAGAGTCAAATAGAAGCGTCTAATAGTGTGGTTACATCGCACTTTGAAACATTCTAACGTTGAACTGAAGTCAAGAAGATTAATAGATTAGCATAGATTAAAATGTATATGTCCCCTAATTGTTTTTGGTGTACGCCCATGGGCATATTTTACTGCCCTCACCACTGCTTAATCCTGCTAACAAACCTGACCAGTTATATCCTCCGCCTGTTTTTTTCATAACAAAATAAAATTATTACAAAACTTTGAAGAAAAAGTGAATATGTTACAAAAAAAAGCCTAGTGGCACTTGGGAACCACTCAGAAAGAAACATTAAAATAAAAATCTAGCAGAGCATTTAGAGATGGCAATACTTATAGCAAAGATTTATTACTTTCTAGTGCCCTATCTGACAATTTAATAAGCTCAACCAAGTGCTATGTGCACTAATTCTTAAACATTTTCAGCTCTTCTCAGACCTGACAGACATTATGCATTTATTCCACTTGCTTCCAGCTAAATGTTCTGCTTTCATTGAAAAAAAAAAAAAAAAAATCAGTGTGTCTAACTCTTTGAAAATTCATATTAAATAAAGGAATCTTGAGCCTGAGGACTATATTCATGGGAGAGATGGTGTTGATGTAAAGTAACACATTTGGCTACCTGCAGCATTGCTTGTTAGAAAGGGAAATGGCTACTCACTAAACTTTAATTTCAATGAAGCAATGAAGTGAGCAAGAAACAGCGGACATTGCAAATTCTCCTAATTTGGCTCTTTTTATCTATAATTTGGAATTATTGGTGAGTTAAGGCCGAATTTAATGAATGATGCCAGGTGAGTGTAATTTACTAATCTATGGTGACAGATCAAAACAGAAACTCCTTGACACAAAAGGTCATTTTGTGTGACAGGCGCTTACTTATGTGCAAACAGGCAAACAAATTGTATGATTAAGAGCTACTACCACCTACATGTAAATGTCTCTCTCATTTACACAAATTGATACAGTAAAACCTCAACTGCATGGTATATACACCCACCACAGTCAAACCGTGGAGCGCTATAAATATAATATCTTACCCTTACAATGTGGATAAGGTACAATGACCTAAAATGATAAACACATATATGGTGCAAAACAACCAATATTGGGCAGTGAATACAAACTCACATTTGGCTGAGCCCAATAGGACGAGCTCTGATCAAATGAACGGACGTGCACTATGATGACACTGCCCCTCTTCATCTGTGTCTTGATGTGCTTGTAATACAGAAAATTTGAAAAAATACCTAGTGCAATATGTCAATTCAATAATGTGCACAGTATACAGAGTTGCTGACTGCTCACCTTCTTTAGAGCCTATTATATTTCTTTGAAATAGGACCAAATAGTTGGATGGAGTCCACAAGAAGGATAAAAAATACTATTTATTACAAATCAATATAACAAAATATGAAAGAAATAAAAGTCAAATGATAAAATCCTCCAATAGCACTCCCAAGATGCGTTTCGCTGGTACAGTGGCTTTTTCAATCAGTATAATGTCCAACAGGTCCACTTCTTGTTTTAAAATGCGATGTTAGTCCTTATTGGTTTAGTCCTTTAAATGTCCATCCAATCGTCATACTCCTCAATTATGTCATTCGGTTTCGGTATAACTGTCTATCAGAATCATCTGTTCAGGAAGTGATGCGTCGAAACTCGTGCCACGCCACTTCCCGTTCTCGATCCGCCATCTTTGAAGAGGGAAAAACTCCTGGAAAGTGCAGGTAAATCTGTTAGCCGGGGAGTAAAACGATTAGATGGCGTAAACCAATAAGAATGAACATAGACTTTTAAACCAAGAACTGGAGCTGTTGGACATTATACTGACTGAGAAAGCCACTGTACTGGCGAAACACGTCTCAGGAGTGCTATTGGAGGATTTTATCATTTAATGTAATATATTTCTTTCATATTTTCTTTTTTTATTTGTAATAAACAATATTTTTTTATACTTCCTGTGGACTCCGTCCAACTATTTGGTCCTATTTCAAAGAAGGATTTATGTCCCCTATACAGACACAAGGGTCTAAGCACAAGTGCCAGATATAATAGGCTCTGGAGAAGGTGAGCAGTGAGCAACTCTGTGTACTGTGCACTTTATTGAATTGACATATTGTGCCGGGTTTTTTCCAATTTTCTCTATCCGTTCATGTGATCTGAGCCTGTCCTATTGGGCTCAGACAAATGTGAGTGTACCCTATCAGAGTTGTATTCACTGCACAATATTGGTTATATTGCACCATATATTTGTATATTTGTAGCACTCCACAGTTTGACTGGGGTGGGTGTATATACCACGCAGTTGAGGTTTTACAGAGACTCCTTGAAAATGCAGTTAAAAATGTGAGTCATATTGAGTTCATTATTAGTAGATTCTATCAACTATATAAAAGATTTAATAATTAGCCATTTTATATGGAGGCTCTCAAAGTAACAAACAGAGGTCCAAAGAAGGTAAATTGTCAGTCTTTAGACGCCTCAATAATAACTGCTAAATGATATAACTTGTCAAGAAAAATAGTCTTATGAACAATGTCAGCATAAAACCCATGTAGACAAACTTTATCAGCAAAGAAGAATGGTAGTAAAAACTTAATAGTCAGTGACAGGGATTTATGGACACCACCCAGGAGAGATATTTAAACAGCCATATTAATAAACACAAAATCTGAGTAAGCTCTTAACTTACTCTGTGAAACTTGTACATTGTGTGCTTCAGAAAAACATTGTGACCACTATTCGGAAACTGTTTGTACCTAATAAACAATAACAAGAAACTCCGTATACGGCACACTTAACATGGGTTCATCAGCATTGAATGCAAAGCAACACGGATCTTGAATAACTAAGCATTTAAAATGATCACAATCTGTTAGGAAAGCTTTCTAAATAATTTATCTACAGAAATCACCATTAAAGTCTATATCCCACTCCCAACAGATTTAGTAAAATAGTAAAAAAAATAAATTAAAAAAAAGCCACTGAAATGTTGAGGAAACAAAACCACAGAAGGTTAGAAATAAAGTATCTTCTACGTATATAGTGTGCTGGAAATTCTAGAATTTAAGATGCAGGATCCCTTTGTTAAAAAATAGAGGTTTACATATAAAACCACACTAAAATGTCATGGTTTAGAGTAATCTATTGTTAATTTTCCTTGGTTGTGAGTGGGTATAGAATCTATAGACAAGTATATAAATATAAAAAAATCACTACAATAAATAATATATAAGTGACAGAATATATACTTATCTCAGTATTTCAAATGAGACAGCCTCCCAGGTCATCACCCAGATCGGATGACCTTTACACAGCAAAATATAGAACAACAGGAATATTTGGGATACGGCTGAGAGATCTATAATTGAAACATAAAAGTGTACATAGTGTAAATCTACATAGAGTAATTAGTAAGTGGTCATAAAATGCACTCACGAGATGTAGATGAAAAGATAGCGTTTCAAAGGTGCCTCCCCCGGTAATAATGGGGGGCTGATGCCTTTCTCCACTTGCTCCCGATAATAGATGAGAAAAACAGGACTTCCAGGTGGTGGAAAAGATAAAACAATTTATTTAGGATGAAAAAAATCACCCAGCAATAAAAATAGGAATACAGGCTTTAAAAAGAGGTCCTACGCGTTTCGTTCACCAATTGGAACTTCCTCAGGGACCAAATGAATTAAAATTACATGTAGAAATCACAAACATGAAAAAATACAGCCTACTCCCACCCTCCCACCAGTCCTGTTTTATAGGGCTAGTCCCTGAGTTGATTGATGATCATCTGGGCGTTCTCCTTTCTTTCCTCCCTCATTGGTGGAACAGTGGGTCATCTCCAGCTGATTTCTTTCAGTATTAGTTGAATTTCCCGGGTTCTGTATCGGCCGAAAACCGGAACCGGAAGTGAACCTTCACTTCCGCGTTCCACTGAGTCATGCGTTCCAGCAGTGGAATTCAAAGAGGTTAGGATATGTAATGGTGTGGCCATCTAGTGGTCGCCAGAAGAACAGTCCCAGAGAATAGGATTTTTAAATAGATATGAATCTAACAAGATAAAACATAATGATATCGGCAGCAAAAAGTGGAAAATAGATTTATGCAACATACATCGCTTATACACCATGAAAATCAGTACAAAACACAATTCATACATAATTTAATATTGGAATATATAAATTTGAGAGAATAGTACTACATCTATGTAGATAATATTTACTAAAGTGCCCTATTTGTGCTCAAGTATATTAAATTTTGTTTGGGATTATTTAAAGTTATAAGATATACAGTTTGAATTTAAAGTTATAAGATATACAATTTGAAAAATAATATATGTGAATTTAGAAGATAATATTTGTGATATACACATCTACCCTCAGGATACTCTTTATATATAAACGTATATTAGTCCCAGTGAAACACCTTTAATTGGGAAATAAGAGGTGGTGGTGATAACAGATATCTCCTTATCAAGGAAGTATATGTAGAATTATAATGTAGGGGCTTAAATCAGATGCCCCCTAGGTATCAGTGCAAATTTAATATAGGTATGATAAGAATAGCCCAGAGATATACTATATATAAATGAAAAATATATTGAATGCATCTACCTTAAGTGTGTCTTTCACATTGATGATATTATGGATTGAGAGAGATAAACGGATATTAATCTATGAACCACAAAACCACTGTACTTTATAGGAAACAGATAAGATCTATGTCTACGTTCAATCCCATAGGTTCTAATGTTTGTAATTGATGAATCCAAAAGGTTTCCCTTTGGGATAAGTTCTTAATCTTATCGCCCCCACGCCAATGGGGCATGACTCTCTCAATACCCATACATCTGAACTGTTTCCATGAAAAGGAGGGGCATGTACTGCAATGAGCAGAGACCGAATGGGTGGTTAACCCTTTCTTGATGTTATTCAAGTGTTCAAGAATACGAACTTTCAAAATTCTCGTGGTACGACCCACATACTGTCTACCACACGGACACTGCAGTAAGTAAACCACAAAGTCCGTGTGGCAGCTGATATTTGATTTGATGTGGTATATCCTCCCAGTGATGTAACTGGAAAAGGTGTCAGATCTTACAATGGACACAGTTCTGCAAGCTTTGCATACGTTACATCCCCTGCAAGATCCCGTATTGGTGTTGATGAGGGAAGGTTTTATAGCGTAGCTAGGGGCCAACATATTCTTCAAATTCTGATTCTTTTTAAAGATCACTTGGGGGTGTTGGGATAGATGTTTTCCCAGCACTGGATCTTGCAATGATATTGACCAATGATTTTGTATTCCCTTTTTAATCTTCCTATGGTCAGTGTTGTATTGAGTAAGGAAAGCAGATCTAAATCGGTTACCTGTAGTGTCAGGGGTGAGTCTGTCCTCCAATAACTTATTCCTTTTAATTTGTGTTAGATGACGAATTTCTTTTTCCAAGGCATTTCTCTTATATCCTTTTTCTAGTAATTTCCTTTTAATGTGATGTGATTGGGTATGGAAATCATGGTCATGTGAACAATTGCGCCTGAGTCTTGTGAATTGACTCTTGGCTATCCCATTAAGCCACGGCTTATGGTGACAGCTATCCTGATGTACAAAACCATTGCCGTCTGTTGGCTTGAAATAGCATTTGGTGCGTATCTGGCCAGCTTCACTGAACAATGTAAGGTCCAAAAAATTAATTATGTCTTTACTCCAAACTGGGGTAAAGACCAGATTATATTGATTAGAATTCAAATATTCAACAAACTCAAAAAATAAACTAGAAGACCCCTTCCAAATAATAATCACATCGTCGATATAACGCCGCCAGAGCACCAGGTTTTCCCTCCAGCCATGCCCAGACCACACAAATAGCTCTTCCCATCTGCGGACATAGGTGTTGGCATAACTGGGGGCAAACCTGGTGCCCATGGCGGTCCCCGTGATCTGTAAATAAAAATTACCATTGAAGAAAAAATAATTGTGCTCTAAAATAAATTGAACTGCAAATAAAATGAACGTTTTTAGGTCCTGTGGTAGATCGGGATCTTGGGCCATGAAGTGATCAATCGCTTCTAGCCCTAATGAGTGACTAATAATTGTATATAGGGATGTGACATCCAAGGTGGCCCAGCTATAATCTGGATCCCACTCAATATTTTCAATTTCTTGCAAAAAAGATTTTGTATCCTTGACATAGGAAGGTGAATTTTGGGCATATTTCTGCAGGAAGGAGTCTACAAAGGCAGATAGATTAGCAGTTATCGAATTGATCCCGCTTATAATCGGGCGGCCTGGTGGGTTAGGGAGACGTTTATGGGTCTTAGGGAGAAAATAAAAAATAGGAGTGATGGGATTTTTCTGAAATAAATATAAAAAGTTTTTTGGAGAAATAATTTCATCGTTTTTAGCTTGTTCCAAAATATTTCTTAGTTGTAAATTAAATTGATGTGTAGGGTCAGATTTCAAAAGTACGTATGTATTTAAGTCATTCAGAATATTGGAAGATTCTTCCAGATAGTAGGTCATTGTCATCAAGACAATACCCCCCCCTATGTCCGCTTCCCTAATAACTAAATCATCCCTTTTCATGAGGTTTTTTAAGGTATTGGATTCTTTTTTAGTAAGATTATAAGTGCGCCCCTTAGATGTCAAAGATTGAAATTCCTGTTCAACCATTCGTTCGAATATTTCCAAATAAGGACCCCTACTCTGTACAGGAAAAAAGTTAGACTTTGGTTTAAATTTGAAATTCGATTTAAAATTGGGTTGTGTATTTTCACCTGAACCGTCGGTGTTAGGTGGTGAGGGATGTAAGAGAAAATGCCTTTGGATCGTCATTGATCTAATATATTTTTTTAAATCTATGTATAGTTTAAAATCGTTGGCCGATTTATTGGGGGCAAATTTCATCCCTTTAGACAATAGATGGATTTCATCATCTGACAGTGGTATTTCGGTTAAGTTAAAGATACCTTTTCTCACTTCTTTTTCCCTCAAAGGATGTACCAGAGGGGAAGTGGTATTTAATCTTCCGTCCTTATTCTCTTTTGGGGAGAATCTTGTTGTAGCGGGGAGAACCGATTGGGATGTTCCCACGTTTCTGCCCTGGGGCGGAAATAGTTGGTAATATTCTTTTCTCTGGGACTGGTGGGAGGGTGGGAGTAGGCTGTATTTTTTCATGTTTGTGATTTCTACATGTAATTTTAATTCATTTGGTCCCTGAGGAAGTTCCAATTGGTGAACGAAACGCGTAGGACCTCTTTTTAAAGCCTGTATTCCTATTTTTATTGCTGGGTGATTTTTTTCATCCTAAATAAATTGTTTTATCTTTTCCACCACCTGGAAGTCCTGTTTTTCTCATCTATTATCGGGAGCAAGTGGAGAAAGGCATCAGCCCCCCATTATTACCGGGGGAGGCACCTTTGAAATGCTATCTTTTCATCTACATCTCGTGAGTGCATTTTATGACCACTTACTAATTACTCTATGTAG
The DNA here is from genome assembly GCF_036172605.1 of Pelobates fuscus. Taxonomy (NCBI): domain Eukaryota; kingdom Metazoa; phylum Chordata; class Amphibia; order Anura; family Pelobatidae; genus Pelobates; species Pelobates fuscus. Next base: position 16,879,374 of record NC_086320.1, read on the forward strand.
ATTTACACTATGTACACTTTTATGTTTCAATTATAGATCTCTCAGCCGTATCCCAAATATTCCTGTTGTTCTATATTGTGAGTGGGTATAGTCTGAAATTAGTTTAATACCAGGAAAAAGCAAAACAAATAAATACAATAACTGTATGTGACAAACGCTCCTTTTCCTGTATGTTTGTCACAAACTCCTGGAGGAGCCTGCTGGCCAGCCTCCTGCCCAAGGACTATGGGTCATGTAAAAGACAATGCCAGGTTACTGCGGTGGAGCCTGGCCCTACAACCATATGACTTTTTCATTCATTATAGACCCGGTAAACAAAATGGGAATGCCGACGGGTTATCACGACAGACAGAACTGGAAAAGTGATCTGTGAGTACTCCCTTGGACATCTCCAAGCTGATCCTTTGGGATCAGACTGTGTACATAATGGCTTGTGGTTGAGGGGGAGCTATGTGGCAGAACTACTACTCATTTGTCTTTTTGTGTAGCTGAATAGAGGCCCTAACTACACTTTTATTCCCTGTGTTTGCAAATCATGTTTGGGCTTCAGTAGAATATTGTGCTCGTCCCATTCTAAATATGATAAAAAATAGCCTTGAGTATTGATCTGTGGGTGGGTATTGGTGTCTCCTTTTGGTTAGGATATTGGAACACAGGACTTGTAGATATGGAAGGACTCCTTATCTAGGAGGGAATCAGGACATATGGCAAGTGAGAGAGTTAGTCTAAACTGAAACAAGACTTCCAGGCCACTTGTGTGTGACTTCTCACACCTTGCAGAGTGGCTCTGTTGGGATCCCAGCTACAAAGAGGAATTTGGTTTGTAAGCTCTGCAATCCCCATGCAATCCAACTAGCCCCTTTTGAAAATGTATTTTTGGAGTGTTTTAGAATATTGTATATTTTCTGTAGAGGATCCTGGGAGGAAAAGCCCTGTATTATTGTATGGGAGATCCCATGTAGTGGTCTGTGCATAAAAGCCGTGTGTGTCCAAATAAACCCCAGTTGACTCCCAGAACAATGTTTCTCCTGGTTTCTGGGGGAATGGATGTTTGTATGATTTAATGGTTCCAGAGTAACTGAAGGAAGGAATTAGTGAAGTCGGGTTACCCATGGTTCGCTACACTGTATTTTCAGTTTACTGGGCCACGATCCACCCATCTGTTATGGGTCCTTATTATTGGTGTACTTGTGTTTGCTGTACAAACAAAGACATGTGAAAAAACCCTGTGTGAAAAAACCCTCATAATTCTGTATCAAGAACCCAGCTGATATTTATGGAGGAAGCTCCCTCTCTGGAAGATCCTTGGCACTACTAGTCTGGTAGTGCTTGAAGGGAACACTGGCCCTTTGCCATATTTTCCACTTAGGAGAAGGGGTAATCGCTGGGTAAAATAGGTCTGGGTTCCAAACCTGGGATTAGTCTTCCTGGTTCTGCTACATCCCTTAGTACCCTTAATACATTCTTAATATCCTTAATACCCTTAAAATTCCCATATTTACGTATTCTTAACCATCAACCATTGCTCCTTGGATGCTCCAACTTGCTTTGCAATATTGATTAATTCCTGTATGTTTTACACCAAAAACTTAAAAAAAATAGAACCCTCAAACAGAACTGTTTTAGATTCTGATACACAAGAAACTCTGTAACCGTAATGTTTACAGCACATAGAACCAGAGGCAGATACTCTGCGTGAGTAACATGGAGTCTTCTTGAAACCGCTGAATAGTGATTCAAGTGGATCTTCTAAAGAGTTTCATTTTATATTACAATGCAGGAAACACTCCACTCTGCTGGCTGGAGTATATATTTAGAGGATGGGAGCTATTTCTGCCCCATTAGGAAACCACAGAACTACATAGCTAAAATTGAGGCAAAGAAAAATAAAGACAGATGTGCAATCAATTCAGTATGACGAATACGTTAGGCATTGCCGGTAATAAAGTTCTCAAGTCAAGTCCTTTCTATCCTCGAATTATATTTATAACCCAGGAGAAGAATCCATACTCTATGCTGCTGTAACACAGGCATCTTTGAGAATACAAAATTTATAGAATAAAAATAAATGCTGGTGCAGTTTGTTTTTTTCTTTAAAATCCGTTGTGTACTAGTAGTTATAAGAGCAGTGTAAAATTGGGACATACGCAATATGATCACGTTTTATTTATCTTCTATATTTTCTTTACCTTTTTAATGAGTATTTTTCTAGATTTTGATACATGCAGATGACGTTTTTCCATGAGAGAAATATTCCTCCTTCTGTCCTAGAAAATAATCAATGACTTCCACAAGTATCAAGTGGAAACAATAATGAACTGATCGCTGTCTGCTAGGACAGGGGTGTCTTACACCTCTGAATAAGTAAAATTATCACATAATTCCTTGTTATCCACACTATTCACTTTCTAGTTAATTTCCACACAAAGAAAATAGTGTTATTTACTAAATTGAGGATTGTAGCGTATAGTCAAAGACTATATAAACCGCATGTGGCGGACCTGGCATCAGTCCCTGGGGTTGCCCAAACCCATATGGAGTTCTTGCGAAGAAATCTGTATCCCTCTGTTCGGGAACTGAACAGAACGTGTGTGGTTTGCCCCTGTTATTAACTTAGAACACCAACCACCCCTGGCTGTTGAGTGCTTTCCCTGGGTAGCCGCTGCTCGGATAACCAAATGCACGTGGTTCAGTGGGCCATTTTGTCTCCTGAACGCAGGCAGCAGTACTTGGTCATCGAGTGCGTGGAACTAATTTTGGCTACACGTTCTCATGAACCCTGGTCAAGATTGTACTGCTGCCTGTATACTTTCCTGAACAACTACACGAACCACATTCAGGAGATATGATCTACATATTTGGGGGAGCATTTGCTAGCTGAGAGCCCTGGAGAGCGTTCGTCGGTGTTCGTACAGGAACTCCCAAACCAAGACTGGCTAGAGCTCTGGAATCTCTAGAACTCTTTTGGGGCATCACTTTGTGGGCGGCCAGTGAAATATTTTCCTGAATAGCAATCTCGTTCCACCAAACCAATCTGAGCGCTTTTTGGATATGTTGTGCGCTCAGATTAAGGCTATTCAGAGATATACGCATTTTTTTTTTTTTAATAATATTTTTGGGGTGTTTTATAAAAAGTATATATTTTATGTAACTGAGAGATAAATGAATTATCTACACTTCTCATCTCAAGTATCTCTCAGACCCAGTGTATCTTGGAAAAATTCCCTGTTAACTAGTACTGGAGACCCCAAACTATGGGGCTAATAAAAAAAAAATCCCTGTTAACTTGTCCTGGAGACCCCAAACTATGTGTGGGCTAATAAAAATCAGGTGACTCCCGGAACTCTGTGTCGTCAAGTTACTGGGGAAACACGCTATATCTACTAACCAGTGCTTCCCTTCCAGCTCCAGAGGATTCCAGCGGAGATATTAATTCTTAGCACTGCAGCTCCACTACAAGGGAGAAATGGCTTCAATATGGTTTTCATGGACTTACAATTTCCTTCTCAATGCTAAAAGGGACAATCCAGGTCACTAAAGCAGTTCAGCTTGCTGAAGTGCTTTATGTGTTAAGAGTGTGCCCTCGTAATTCATTTTACAGAAAGTTCTCCTCCTTCTCACCCTCTATTTGTCACTTCTCACTTTATCTATGAATACAAACAACATCTAGTGGTTGTCCCCTAGCCATCAATCATCCCTATCTATAATAATAGGAGTTAAGGCTAGAGGAAACCGAGGACATGTGCAATGCTACAGTTACATTTATATACGTACACCAAATTATAGGGAGTCATTATTACTAATTAAAAGAACAGTCCACGCACCGAAAACACTTTACCTTGCTGAAGTGCATGAAAACATGCATGCTCAATAGAATAGCTACATAATAGTTTTTTGTTTATTTCTTTTGTATTTAGGCAATGAAGTGTCGCTTTAAAGGAGCACTATAAGGTCAGGAACACAAACATGTATTCCTGACCCTATAGGGTTAAAACCACCATTTAGCCACCCTGGTCCCCTCATGTCTCCCTAAAATAGTAAAATCTTACTTGTATTCAAGTCTGGAGCTGCAGGGTTTGTCCCAGTTTCCTGTAGACCTGCCCACTGCCTGCTGAAATCAGCAGAAGAGGTAACGTGATCCACTCACAATGCTTCCCCATAGGATTGGCTGAGACTGACACAGAGGCAGATCAGGGGCAGAGCCAACACAATTCAAACACAGCCCTGGATAATCTGCATCTCCTCATAGAGATGAATTTAATTAATGAATCTCTATGAGGAAAGTTCAGTGTCTGCATGCAGAGGGAGGAGACACTGAATGTTTGGATGCATTTTAGACAGCCATGACCCAGGAAGGATCTCTAACAGCCATCTGAGGAGTGGCCAATGAAGTTATCACTAGGCTGTAACGTAAACACTGCATTTTCTCTGAAAAGACAGTGTTTACAGCAAAAGGTAAGGATTCTACTCACCAGAACAAATGCAATAAGCTGTAGTTGTTCTAGTGACTATAGTGTCCCTTTAATGAGTTAATTCGGGGTTATTGAAGGTATTTATAGACAGGTGAAGAGAGAGAAAGAGAGACTTTTAAATGTGTTCTGTGAATATGTCAGTGCTCAAGACTTGCCATTACATTGGATTGCTCATTTAGATCAGGCCTGCACAACCTGCGGCCCCCCAGATGTTTTGAACTACAACTCTCGTGATCCCCAGTTCAAAATCTGTTTCATTAAAAAAAATACATGGGCGTTGTCGTTTAAAATCATCTGGGTGGCTGCAGGTTGTGCAGGTCTGCTTAAGATCATTAAGGCCTCCATTTCATCGCTGATAGAGTAAAAAGCTTACCTTTATTCCAGCACCTAGTCACTTGCAGCCCCGATCCACCTCCTGTGAAGTCATCATTTACTGATCACTTGTGTCCAATCAGATGATTCCAACAGAGAAACATTGAAGCCAGTCTTTCTCTATTGGGCGAATGAGGTAGGAATCCTTTCCACCTTTTTGCTTGTTAGTCTGTAAAGTTTTAAAAGTGATAAATTATCTTAAAATAATTTTATATAATATGCCTACAGAGGCATGTAGCTAATCCGTAAAACACTTCAGCCGTATCCCTGGAGTGTCCCTTTAATACTTTGTCTCATTTTCACTACAAGCATTTCGAATAACGTCAGCTAAATGCCACTTTTTATGGTCTGCCTCCAGCCTTCTCAAGGTTAGCTCCTGCTGGCATTTAAAATCACAGGCGTGTATCTAGGAAGGCATTAAATATAACCCAGCTGCTCCGGCAAGTGACAAGGGACAAAAACATATAATTCAAGGTGTTTAATAAAACCATGAACCATATTTCAATTTGATGATATGAAGAAACATTAAATATAATTAATAATCTAGACGCATCTTATTTTGAGCCTGTTTGGCTTAAGCAAATGATTTATCCTTGTAGAACGAAAATGATGTGAGTTAGTCCGGCATGTAAAAGGTTAGAAAGATTGAAACATATTCTATAAATTGCAAAAATTGAATAATAATGGATAAATTATGGAAGTTATTAGCCAGGTTTTAAGTTCAAGATTTTTCTTTCAGTATGTCATGAATATTCTAGCTTTACTGTACAATCATAAAAAATATCTATCTGTAGTTATTTCTTTCAGACATGTTTACAAATAAATATATTATGTTTGGGTTAGAGCCTCACTAATTTAGTACTACATATTATAGTAGATTTTTGACTCGGAGATTCGCTTTGTTATGAACCGCAATTGCATCCTAATTTAAGACGATCAGGTGATCATCCAAACTACCAAATTCCGAACTGCCATATAGACAAAACAATGACACAAACAAAGGAGGCAGTTGGTGGATGCTGAGAAAGAAGGTCCTGCAGGCAATATCAGATCTTTGAAGGAACTACAGAAAGGAAGATAAAGGATAAGTCCTTATAGGGGCCAAAATGCGTAGAACCAGGACCATTAAGTGCAATTTTTGTTTTTAACTGGCGCTGTTGTTTTCTGGAAAATAACAGTTCTACTTACTTTTAATGTTCTACTCTACTAATGTTCTACTCTCCCTTCTACAGTGAGAGATTTTAACTAGGCCCCCCACAGCATTTCGGGGAGGTACGCTGATTCTACTGTATTTGCTCTAAATCCTAAAAGTCTAATTCAATACACAGGGGAGCTTAACCACTACATGGATTTACCCGATTATTAACCTGTATTCCTTTACAGAAAGTAACAGTATCCCTTGTTTGATGAAAACACATTTGCTCTGAGAGACCTTAGCGAGAGGTCTCTGGGGAGGCTGCCCCGCATTACTGTGGAGGCAGCATCATTCCTGCACAACGCTAGTGTAGTTAATTTACATAGCCTCTTATTTCCAACTTTATAAAGACATTGGTCAAAATGTCCCACAAAAAGTCCTGAATGCAAAAACTGATAATTGTAGCCTCAATTCTTCCAAAATACCTAAAAAATAAATAAAAAAAAGACTGCAAATATCCATTTAATTAAGCAGAAATATAATTCTTCAGATTATTTATTTTTATATTTTTATTTGAAAGAAGCAAAAATGACCATATTTTATTATTTTGCCTACTTTACGCATTCCTGAATGTAGGATGTCTTTTCCTAAGTGCAAACAGTGCCACATTGGAAAAACAATTCGGCCCGGGCATTTTTTAATCACCGCAGCCCACTGTGAAGGGGACGGGACCAAAAGGGTGTGTGTTTTGTCATCACCAATTGCAAGCACGCCCCCTCTCAAAGTGAGCATGTTGGTTTAATGCGTTTCCAGGGCACACCATGCACAGAGCTCTGCTGAAGAGCTCTAGCATGAGAAAAAGGCCCTGTGTTTGTTCTCCGCAGTACAAGCAAGTTTATTAACATGCTTGCGCTGTGTTTGTTTGTAACTTGTCTATGGTGTCTCTATAAATGGGATACCGGGAAACAAAAGGGCCAAGAAAGAGTATTGTGCATGTGTTTGGAGCCTGCTTGTGGGATTGCGTGTGTGTAAAATGAGCTGAATGTGGTGTGATGTTGTGTAAATAGGTTGGTTACAGTTGTGTTGTGTTTGTTGGGTAATGTGTGGCTAGAGGCTATACAGAGTGAGAGAGTATAGGGAGCATAGTGTGTATAGAGGTGGTAGAGTGTGTGTGTTTAGGGAATGTAGTATGTGTTTGCTTTCAGGAAATTTAGTGTGTGCATAGGGAATGCAGAGTTTATATGTCAGGATTGCAGTGTGTGTGAAGGGGATCTAGTGTGTGTTTGAAGGACCCAGAGCATGAATGGGAGATCTAATGTGTGTTTGTGTGTATAGAGGATTCAGAGTGTAGAGGATTTAGTGTATGCAGATGATCCAGTGTTGTGTATGGGATCTAGTGTGTGTCTGGAATGTAATGTGTGTATGGGGGGTTCTGTGTTTGAGAGAGGGGTGCAGTGTGTGTGAGAGGTGGTGTGTGTGTGTGTGTGTGTGGAGGGTAAGTGCTGTGTGTGAATATGTTTGGAGGTATTGTGTGTGGGGGGGATAAATTTATGTAAATAGATTTTTTTTTTGCAGCAATCCCTGGTGGTCCTAGTGGTGAGTGAACTCTAGCCTGCGGGGCAAGAGTTCACTCCTGCAAGATCGCAGCAACGCTCCAACCTCACAAGAGGAACCCAGCAGAGGTGGAAGCCAGAGCTCCCCGGGCCCTCTCCTGTCTCCCTCCCCAGTCAGCGGCCGCCTTTCACTTCCTGAGGGCCGGTGAGGGAGATCTTTGATTTCCCCACTGGCCCATAAAGGCACACAGCAGGGCCGCTGCTCGAATAGCGCCGGCTCTGCATGGGCTGACAGGTGAGATCTCAATCTCCCCTGTCAGCCTTCGGCCCATGGCCACCTCAGCCTACCCGGCATTTACCTGGTATGCCTGATGGCCAGTCCGGGACTGAGTGCAAATGTGCAAATAGTGGTCTTACGTGCTACCAACTTGCGGCGTTACAGTCCATAATGAATGCGGGGGCGAGGCTCATCTTCCTGTCCGCCCACACCTCCCACGCCTCACCTTTATGTCAGTCCCTACATTGGCTTCCTAGATATAGAGCTCAATTTAAAATTCTGGTTCTTGCTTTCAAATCTCTTTATAATGCTGCTCCCAACTATCTATCCTCCCTTATACACAAGTATGTCACGTCTAGACCCTTACGATCTGCTGAAGACTTATGTCTATCTTCTGTCCGTTCTCCCACCTCTGATGCTCGCCTTCAAGATTTCTCCAGGGCTGCACCATTCCTGTGGCACTCACTTCCCTCCTTCGTTAGATGCTCACCCAGTCTCCACTCCTTTAAAAAATCGTTAAAAACCCACTTCTTCATAAAAGCGTATCAATTGAACTGTTAATAGCTTTGACTAATTCCTCTTCTGCAACAGTCACTGGTCTAATACTATCCTTACCCTTTTTGTGTCATTTTACCCCACTCCCTCTAGCAAGTAAGCTCATTGAGCAGGGCCCTCAACCCCTCTGTTCCTGTGTGTCCAACTTGTCTGGTTACAACTACATGTCTGTCCGTCCACCCATTGTAAAGCGCTGCGGAATTTGATGGTGCTATATAAATAACAATAATAATAATAATAATAATAATAATAATAAATAAAAGATCACTGAATAATCATTTGACACATTTTAGGTTAAACACCAACATTAAAGAGGATTTGACAGTTGTGTAATTTACATAGTATTTTGTAGAATTCTGGGTTTTATTCAAAATGAAATAGCAAAAAAACTAAGGTGGAAATAAGAAAGCTGATATGGATTTTTTTTCTAATTCTTGTGTACATTTTGCAATCTAGGTTTTTAATAAAATTTCAATCTACTGTTTAGATAACAAACCACGTGTAAAATATAAAACAACCCTTCTCTAGGCTCTTCCCAATCTGGCGCATCACACAGCTGGACCTCAATAGGGGATGAGCTGTGCGAACAATATTCATCATTTGTCTGTAATGCTCGTCCTGTCTTTAGAGCGTTGGCCATTTGGCCTTAGTGGCATTCCTTTATTGCTTTATTTTGATTCTGAGTGAATTCAAAGCATGGAACAGGAGAATGAACAGCTCCATTTCACAAACAAAATGCTCTTAGTAAATTTTAAGTCACTTTAGATTTCCCATGTATCTCCATTTATGAGAGATAAAGCGCTGAGAATGTTTTGCTGGTCTACCGCCTGCAGCTATCCGTCTTCTTCTCCAGCCTTGCTGTGTAATCTGATTATTCGTCCCTGGTCTAAAAATTTAGAAACCAGCGTCTGAATTTTGTTCCTCAGATGTGTGAACTTTTATTTGTTTCTATTGCTGTGATAAAGACATCGCCATTCATCTGAAAACTGTTGCTCTTTGCAAGTGAAGGACAAAGTGATACTGTAGGCGATTCACTCCGGGAGATGCATTGAGGTTTTCTGCATAGCTGATATGGGAAAGGTCATTCTTAATAACAGGCAATAAATCTCTTTCTGATACTTACAGTGAAATAATGTTTGCATTTGTTTACAGAACTCTATAATCTTTTTGTGGGCCTTTTAGGTTATTGTCTTTTTACACAGTTCAGATTGTTTTTTAGATGTCCTCGCTTGTTTACCACATCTGAACAAAATATATATTTAGTGCCGTTTTTTAGTGTTCTAGTTTATATAATATTAAAGGAACACTAAAGGGTCAGGAACACAAACATGTATCTCTAACCCTATAGTGTTAAAACCACCATCTAGCCCCCCCTTACACCCCTTGTCCCAATAAATTAGTAAAATCTCACTTTTATTCCAGTCTGCCGCTGGCTGCCTGCTTCTCTGACATCATGGGAAGTGTTGATCTAAGCCAATCACAGTGCTTTCTCATAGGAAAGCATTCGATTGGCTGCGATTGTCAAGGAGGCAGATCAGGGGCAGACCAGCACAAGCCAAACACAGCCCTAGCCATTTAGCATATCCTCATAAAGATTAATTGAATCAATGCATCTCTATGAGGAAAGTTTAGTGTCTGCATGCAGAGGGTAGAGACACTGAATGTCAGTCACACTGCCCCAGGAAGCACGTCTAGCAGCCATCTGAGGAGTGCCCAGGGGAGGTGTCTCTAGACTGTAATGTAAACACTGCGTTTCCTCTGAAAAGACTGTGTTTACTGCAAAAAGACTTAAGGGAATGATAATACTCACCAGAACAAATACAATAAGCTGTAGTTGTTCTGGTGACTATAGTGTCCCTTTAATAAGACCAGAAATCTAGCCAAATTAATTAGAACAGACTATATCTTATAACTGTTTTGTAAAATGTTTTAAATTGAGATATTTTACTTAGTACAAAGAGTGTACAGCACGTAGTGATAGAAAACTGTTAATATTTTGAAAGCAAAACATTAAAACTACACGATCACAAAATAAAACTATAAATATATAGATAGATAGATGTGTATGTATATATAAACAAAACATTAAGTAAACATAAATTATATGTGCTGATTATCTCTTTAACAAGAGTTTGCAGCATTTTATTGAAAAAGGGAAAATGAAGTAAATAAAATTAGCAATAAAGTAAAATAAAAATTCCTGATTGAGAATTGAGCAAGAGAGAAAAACATAGGAGCCGTAAATAGAGCAGAAATCTATATTTATATATTATACAGTTAGTAAATACAGATTGATAACTTTTTCTCACTTGATCTATGACCATAATACCAGGTTAATGCTACGTTCAGTGCACTACAGAATATTTATATCATATTTATATATCTGTGTCTATATGTATTTATTTTACAGCACACTGATTGGTGCATTTTCACACCTTTTTTGTTTTTATTATTCGGTTCTAGAATCTTAATCTCAATTCCAAAATTCTGATGAGTTAAACTGACATTGGGATTCATTTCAGTGTCCCTAACTATTATCTATTTTTGAAAAAAAAATTGTCTAAGCCAAATTTTCCCACAGTGCAGAGGCAATACTATACCCCTATTATGAGCTATATTTTGTCACACAAATTGCCAGACCCAGTTTTTCACGCCTTGTTTTGAGGTAATTCTAAGATCACAGGTCACTTAGAGATCATAGTATGGAATAGTTGAAAAAACGATATAAGAATGTATCCAGAACACTGTAAAGAACCGAAGTGTCATTATTTATTTTCTATGTTGTCTTTCATATGTTCTTTGCATATCAACAAACTTTTCATATTTCACAGTCTATGTTCTCTACTGATGGATAACTTTGCAATATTCAAGGAATACTCAGATTGTTGCGAACCCATCTAGTGGCGCTATAGACCTACAGAGAAGTTTACCAGTAAATACATTTATATGTAAATGCATTTAATTATTCCGCTTGGCAGAATAAATCATGACATTACAAACAGAGGAAAACATGTATGTGGGCCTACAGAAGACAACGGATCACTGACTACGAGATTTTATGGTGTCAAGTTAAATCGTTTCACATTGTTCACATTAGGATAGGAAAGGATACATGCACAGATTTTATGATCTTTCATTAAAATGCTTTTCCTGAAATGCTTCGGATATGTGATGTTCAGATAAAAGGTTTGTTGTATATTTAATTATTACGCTGAACATTTAAGATTATTGTCAGCTGTTAGCTATTAATCTGTGTATTTTCAATTTGCTTCTGTCAGTCACCATCATGGGGTACAATGCTCCCGATACCGTGCATTTTTGTGCAGTGTTCGTGAAAACGCGTCGGGATTTAATCAGACTATATATTGCATTGTCATAAGATGTAAGGGTGATGGACAAAGATAAAAGGAAATTATATGTCTTTCAGAAAAAGAGAAAGAGCAAAAAATCTGAGAAAACAGACAGCATTTTAATATGTTTTATACAAAGCGATTGCCGAAGATGCAGACGTTTAACTGCGCCGTGCTCCTGTTCACAGACATTAATTGTTATTTTTAATATAAACTCTATTCTTACTGCATCAACACCCCACGTACATTTATGAAGAAAGAATTCTGAACCCTGATGGGTATTGGTGTTTTTGAAAAAAGCCCAAGTCTTTTACATTCAATTTGTCCAAGTAATAAGTCAGTGTTCTTCCTGATTTAATGGTTAGCCATTTAAACCACTCAGAGCATAGCGAAGGCCTTAGAAGTTAAAATTTAACTTCTACATTATGTTTACCTGTCCCCTACAATTAACAAATATTTATTAATGAGGACTGAAACATAAAAGACAGTTCTCCTTCAAATGCCATTCCCGTACTGATAGTGGAATGAAAGTCATTTTTATGCAGGGATGGACTGACAGCCTTCTGGGCCCCCGGACAAAATTTGAGGAGGGCCCTACGAAGACAAAATATTAAAAGAGCACTATAGTGCCAGGAAAACAAAGTCGTTTTTCTGGCACAATAGGGTCATTAGGTTCCCCCAACCTGCTGGGCTGAAGGGGTTAAACTGTTTAAGAGCAGTTTGACAACTTACCTGGGGTCTGCTGGGATATGAGGCTGTAGTAGGGCATAGGAGCAGTGGTGTGTGTGAGTGGTGCAGTTTGTGTGAAAGGTTCAGAGTGTGTGTGTGTGTGGGGGGGGGGGGGGGTGTAGTGAGTGAATGTGTAGGGTGTGTGGGGCAATGTGTGTATGGGGGCAATGTATGTGTGGCTGTGTGTGTGTGTGTTGGCAGTGTATGTGTGTGTTGGGCAATGTGTGTATGGGGAGGGCAGTGTGTGTGGGGCAATGTATATATGGGTGACCAGTGTATGTGTGTATATGGGTGGGCAGTGTATGCAGTGTGTGTATAACGGTGGGCAGTGTATATATATATGGGCGGGCAGTGTATATATATATATATATATATATATATATATATATATATATATATATATATATATATATATATATGGGTGGGCAGTGTGTATGTGTGTATATATATATATATATATATATATGTATATATATATATATATATATATATATATATATGTGGGCAGTGTATGTATATGGGGTGGCAGTGTGTGTATATGGGTGGGCAGTGTATGTATATGGGTGGGCAGTGTATGTATATGGGTGGGCAGTGTATGTATATAGGGGCCAGTGTGTATATATGGGTGGGCAGTGTGTATATATGGGTGGGCAGTGTGTATATATGGGTGGGCAGTGTGTGTATATGGGGGGGCAGTGTGTGTATATGGGGGGGCAGTGTATGTATATGGGGGGCAGTGTATGTATATGGGGGGGCAGTGTATGTATATGGGGGGCAGTGTATGTATATGGGGGGGCAGTGTATGTATATGGGGGGCAGTGTATGTATATGGGGGGGCAGTGTATGTATATGGGGGGGCAGTGTATGTATAAGGGGGGCAGTGTATGTATATGGGGGGGCAGTGTATGTATATGGGGGGCAGTGTATGTTTATATGGGGGGGCAGTGTATGTTTATATGGGGGGCAGTGTATGTTTATATGGGGGGGCAGTGTATGTATATGGGGGGGCAGTGTATGTATATGGGGGGGCAGTGTATGTATATGGGGGCAGTGTATGTATATGGGGGGGCAGTGTATGTATATGGGGGGGCAGTGTATGTATATGGGGGGCAGTGTATGTATATGGGGGGGCAGTGTATGTTTATATGGGGGGGCAGTGTATGTGTATATGGGGGGGGCAGTGTATGTGTATATGGGGGGCAGTGTGTGTATGGGCCTGCTTACCTGTACAATGTGATGTTTTTCTACCTCCATCTTCCTGAAGCAGCACACTGGAAGCCAGGATCCTCTTCTCACTATTCATCCACGCTGTCAGTGGGCTCCGTGTGAGAGGGAAGCAGGGGGTGTGAGGTCACTTCCTGCCCCGCCTCCCATCCTCACACTGAGCACGGAGCAGGGAGAGAGAGAAAGAGGATAGACCTGGCAGTGAGAGCTGGTATAATGCCAGGTCTCTCACTAATGGTATAATAAGGTCTCTCACTGAGTGGAGTGGGGGGATTGATGGGTTGCAGGGGCCCTTGGAGTCATTATGGGCCCCTGCAAGCTTCTTACAGCACTTTATTTTTGCATAACTTACTTCTGCTGTGGAGATCTTTGATCTCCACAGCAGAAGCATGACTGTGCTGCCGGGCCCCCTGACTGACTCGGGCCCTCGGTCCATGACCGAACTGCCCGACCTGTCAGTCCGCCCCTGTTTTTATGGTCTGATTTTTTTACTTTAAATCTTGTAGGGTGATAGTAAGCAGCATTTTGTGCTTTGAAACAAAATATTCAGTGGAAATAAAATAAGATGTGTGTATTTAAGATGTATGGATGAGATGGGACACTGTTTATTAATGGGCCCCTTGCTCTAATATATCCTAAATTGAACCCTCCTTCTCATCCTAAAAGATTCAATGATACAAAAAATAAACATACTCTAAACCCCGTGTTCTCCCTCATAGGGGCCGAACATTTCTCCTATCCCACTCAATGAGTGCTTACTGAGGGACCTAGAAAATATCAGGACCACTTAAAATACATAATAATCAGGTCCAACCCAAAGCAGTAAAGGAGAGGAAATATTACAACTGGAAAGCTCAGTAAACGCCCAGTACTGGTTGCCATTTGATTTATTTTAATAACTAGCTAAAGAGGCTTTACTTCAATGGTCTATTTTAATGGACAAAAAAAGCAGTGTCCCCATTTGTGTCTTTGTCCCCAAGTGTGTGTCCCCATGTATCCCAGAGTCATCTAGTGTCTGAGTGTCCCCGTGTCTCCCAGCGTCCTCTAGTGTTTCAGTGTTCTCAGGTCTCAGTGTCCCCTAGTGTCTCAGTGTTCCCATGTCTCCCAGCATCCGCTAGTGTCTCAGTGTTCCCAGGTCTCAGCGTCCCCTAGTGTCTCAGTGTTCCCAGGTCTCAGCATCCTCTAGTGTCTCAGTGTTCCCAGGTCTCAGTATCCCCTAGTGTCTCAGTGTCCTCATGTGCGTCTGTATCCCCAAGTCTCAGTGCCCCCATGTGAGTCTGTGTCCCCGTGTCCCCAAGTGTCTCAGCATCCCCATAGGTCCCCCTGTGTCCCCATGTCTCACAGTGTCCCCTAGTGCCACAGTGCCCCCATGTCTCCCTGCAACCTTTACCCCATCCCTCACTTCCCTGAGCTGAAGGCTGTCTCAGCAGGCCGGGAGCTGCTGCCTGGACTCTCTGTGCTTTGTAGCTGCTCCTGTGCGGATCAGTGAGGATAGAGATGCAGGGATATGCTGTAACTTCCTATCCCTGCCTCTCTCCACACACACACAGCAACCCCTACTGGCCGGTGCCAGTATTGTAGAGTAATCTCTGTTTATACTGAGAAAAATACTGGCATTTGTATTGCCGGTTTTACTGCAATATCGGCACCGGCCAGGGCAGCCTCAAATAAATGTCGGCTAGGTGGCAACCCTAAGAGTAGTGTGCAAAAGAAAAAGAAAAAAGTAATTTATTTTTGTTTATCCAATTGGCCTATTCCATGGGTCTGGGCCTGGAGCTGCAGCTCCATCAGCCCCTATGTTAATCCGGCCCTGGTAGAAATATGAATAGTAGAGAAGAGGCAAGGAGGCTAAATACAGGGAATGCGCGTGACATCATTAAAAAAACAAAAAAACTGCATTGTAAAATATGTAAATTTGGGAAATGTCACATTTAAGCTACCCTGGTGAAATCTAAGAGATGGGACATGGGTTTAATCTGATAATAAAAGAAACAGAAACTTGAAGTATTCCAACTAAATTTCCATCTCAGGGCTTTCCTTTGGCCAACTCACAATATGTTAACAAAACATTTCTTTAACGTTCCGTAGACTGATATATTTCATGGCATGTTTTATAGCATATAACACATTTTTGAGATTTTCTTTTTTTTTCTTATTAATCGAGACAGGATAAGACAGAATACATATGCAAGCAATTCCTGTGAGTTTGAACTATGTCTCCATTGTCAAGGTTTGCGATGATCTAACAGACTGACCGAACCCTTCCTAGCATATTGTAAGAATAAAATGCTGAGGTTTAGCTAACAACTGCACAATTATTTTACAAATCCTCTTATGGTTTTTTGTTCTACGATCATAATTATTTTAGAGCCGTTAGGAGGAAATTGTCCTGTATAATTCAGCACAAATGTAAAACAGAAATTGAAATAATTAAGATAAAGTCATTAGAATTTATATCAAATTAAATCAATTCTTTTTATTACTGTATTAATACTATTAATAATAATAACACTAATATTATCATTATTGATAATGTTATACTTATTAATGGTATTAATGCTGATATTATTTGTATTGTTACAATATATTCTATGGAATTCTAGGTAAAGTTAAACAGGTTTAAGCAAACAGGAACAGAGGGTGCAGATGGGCATTCTCACATTGCTCTGACATTCCAAAGAGTAGATTTGTGTATTTGGTTTCACATGAATCAGGATTTGTCCAGATTTTGGGCAATTCATCCAAACTCCTCAACTCACCATAGACCATATTGACATGTCATGAAACAAACTAAATTGGAAATGTATGAGTTGAGTCATTTGTTTCCCTACGTAGCACCATAAATAGGGGTAGGAGATAGGTAAGAAACTGTTTTTTCTTTTAGGTGGTGCCAATAAGCAGCACAATATACAACAATATGGCTGAATAAGAGCCAAATATGCTCAATACTAAACATACAATATGTATTTCATTCTGCCCATTGGCCAATTCGGGTTTCTGGGAGGTGTAAGGTATGATAGTTCACCCAGCCTTGGAGGCAGTTCAGTATTCCATTGAGATCAGTGAGTAGACTTACCCCATCATTCGTGAATTGGCTGGCATTACAACAAAGGCATGGTTCGAATGTCCTCCACGCCTCTTTATGATTGGTCTTTCTTGCAAAGAGGAGGGATTATGGATCCCTTTTATATGACAACTCAGAGAGGCTCTTATCTTAGCCCCAGACGAAGGCGATCTTTAGGGCTAAAACCGCTTTTCTTTTGCGCGCCTTATGATTTGATTTACCATTGCTAATTTTAGCTCGGCTGTGAGAAAACCAGGGGTTATTACAACCAGTGTGTGGGCCTCTGTTTGGGTACTTAGCCCTTCAGACGCTACGTTAGAGATAAGAGTTGGTTGTTAAACCTTCTGACTGCTAGTGTTGGTTACTTTCATTATATATGTGAGATTTGTGAATTTCATTTATGGATACTGCTATGTAAGGGCACAGTGGGTTACTCAACCCTCTGATTATTAGTGGTATTACTGACTAATTGGCTGCATCTGGTTGTACCCTTTCGACTATTCAGCTAATTTGTCTGATCTGAGTGTTTACCTACATTAAAGGTTGGATATCACTAGAAGAGCTGTCTCTTATTAATAGTTATAATTGATTTAACATATACTATGAGACATTTATTTAGCTCTTTTTGGGGCACACTAATAAATTGTTCCTTCCGTGTAATTATATATTTTTTCTCATTTATTCAATTTGCATCTGAGTCATGGTAACAGTACACACTGACTAAGGGACAATCAAGGTGTACATTGTATACATCTACTTATATAATTTGCTACATTTCAGTTCCTCACTGATACTCAGCCTGTTTAACTGGTATGGTGGATTTTGTTATAAGTCCTCTTACCATATTTTTCCTATATTTACCGTATTAATGATTTCGTTTTTCAGATATCTTTTGGTGGGACTTATTTGTGTGTGACATGCCTATTGGCACCTGTCAGACACTATTGTAATTTGGGTGTTTGTTTTTGCAAATGGGTTACCCCTTATGAAAGTCTCTCTAGTATGACTTATTAGATCTCCGTTTGGTAGAACTTTTTAGAAACCACTGTATCGAGCAGCAATTGCCCAGGTAAGGGGTTTAAGTGGGTTTCAATAGCTGGGTTACCCCTCCCACACAATTCCACACCACAGCCTTCACATATATATATTTAAAAAAACTGCATTCATTCTGTGAGATTTTGAATTGTTGTTTACTATATATATATATATAGTAAACAACAATTCAAAATCTCACAGAATTAATGCAGTTTTTTAAAATTTATTTTTATAAACCCAACCTAGGCACAAACAACGCGGGTTTAGTTGATCATATATTACAAAAGCCTTCTTGGTTTTATATATATATGGGAGTCCAGGGCCAACTCATGTGGATTTGCACCCCCCAGGAGGAAGGATTTCACAAGAAAGTGGGTTCATCTTGAAAGAGCAGGCATTAGCTTGCTAGCATCGAACCTGCCCTCTATGTAACAAATAGTCTTTAATTTCAAATTCAATTCCATAAAACGTTATGGTGAACCATTTTGCAAATTTAAATAAACACTTTAGCATTAAGAATACTGAAAGGCAACTTCTATCCTAAGTGATTCGTTCTCTGGTCTCCGTTGTCGGCTGAATTCAGGGAAGAACGATGGAGCAAATAATGACACGCACACAGTTTGCTTTCCAACGAACTTCAAATGTATTATGAAAAGGTTGTCATATTTATACAGTATAGGTCATGAACTTTGAGTTGCAAAACATATAAAATATGTGCTTACAAAAGATAAATGTTTATGCTAAAAGCGGTAATAGCTGATCTTGCAAAACCACATATGCCTTGTGGTCAAGCACATCTGTTTATTCATGATACTTCTCTCGGAAGCATCAGGTCAACGTTTGTTTGCGGATGCGTCTGTTGTTTCAAAAGCAGAAGTTCTAAATCAAAAATAACCTGTGGTTAGTCTGGTTTTTAGCTCTTGTGTAAATCTTTATAAATGTTAGAAAGAGAATATAATATTAAAAGATGAGATTCATTAACCATTTATTGACTCTCTCTATCCCTTCATTTCCCCTCTTTGAGCAAAACTTGCTCATACCCTTTTAAGGTTAATTTAGCCAGGGTAGCTGATCATGGTATATTCAGAATTGCTAGCCAATTCTGCAGGACTTTCATTATTTCTTCGGCCACTATTCCCATGGCATATACCCTGGCTAATCTAGATTACATATAGACATTTTCAGGAACATGGCTCTCATGCATGTAAAATTGTAAGTATTCTGCATAAACTGGTGGTGGAGGTATTGGACGTGATGGTGGTGTGCTTTTGTAGATGCAGCATATCACTCTTGTGAGTACATAAAAGAGGAGAGATATAGATGCTCCCATAATTAAGATCAGACCTAAGGTTTTTATTGTATTAAGGATGGATGAGAAATTAAACCAATCACCCCAGTAGTTAGCTATCCCAGAGTTACTCTTCATTTCCTTTGCTAAATCGTCTAATTTCTGTATAGCTAAAGTTACTTTTCCATTGGGGCCGGTATTCTGGGGTATATAGGTGCAACATACCCCTGAGGCAATGTATTTACAAACTCCCCCCTTCTCTGCTAGAATCATGTCCAAGGCCAGTCTATTTTGGAAAGTAATTTGTGAAGTAGCTTGGAATTGTTCAGCAAGGCCTTGTAGGGCATCTCTAGTATAATTAATAAACCTTTGCTGGTTATAATATATGTAATTAATCCAATCAACATTTTTACTGGCGGTAATCATAGGAAGTATGGATTCAAATCCGGCTGCTACTTCATCTCTTGCCTTAAACTCTTTAGGAACACCCCGTGGGATACCTATAGTATCTAAATAAATGTGTGGATCAAGGCTACCAATGGGCACTGTCCTCTTCCTGCGATTGGAGACAGGTATTGCTTTGGATACGGAAAGAGAATCACTAAAGATGTGTAAAGGCATGATAATATTAGCTGGGGTGCATTCACCTCTCCATGGAGTGGGGAGCCTATATCTAATCTTCATGTCCCCACAGATCCAATATACATCTCCAACTGATAAAGTCTGGTTTAGTAAGGTGATGTTACTATAATAGAGACAAAAACCATTGGAAAAATTACCAAATTGTTTTCCTTTGTTATCAGTATTGTTACCCCTAAAACATGTATAATTACCAGGGTAAATGGAGACGGCATCGTGTAATTTAACTTTAGACTCGCCTAAAGGATGCATTACTTTCCAGGTCTCACAACCATCTGTAGAATCATTTGTACCAGTGAATAGACTAAGAAAACAGTTCCAATATTCATCAGGGACAAAGAGTGGGACTGTTCCTAAATGAGGTCTGGAACTGCCGCACAGATAACAATTGGACCTGTTGTTGGAATGAGCATTATATCTCATCCATTCCAACCAGAGATTAGTGTCGGTGTATCCTGTTTCTAGGGCAACAGTATTCTCAAAAGTTGCATCTGCTATGGCCATCATATCTCCAAGGGTGTGTATATGTGGTTTGAGGGGGTTAACAAGTGTCTGCTGTGAAGTAAGCTTCTCCCATTCTGTTGAGTTCCACATATCCTTAAATTGGAACCGTCCTTTAGTGGCAGGGGATACCATATCTATATAGGTAGATAATATGTACAGACCTTCATAATTTTTAATGGGGTTTTCTAGGTTAAGTATCAAGGGCATTCATTTACCCAATTTCTTCCTATAACAGGAATATATGTTAGGCTTAGGATCAGTTCTAGTTAGGGTCAAACGTTCCTTAAGTGGTATACCTGATTTGTCTATTCTGGTCATAACACTATATGGTCTATATCCCCAATCTGTACCGGTGTTCCAGCCTACCGAGCCCCAGTGATCACAATTGTTTCCCCAGTAGTTATCAGTAATGCAAATGTATTGTTGACTTGGTGGAGTAAATAGAATGCATTCATTAGTTCGTTCCTTAGGACTACAGGGTACTATATCACAGTAATCAAATGTGAATGTTGCTACTGATGTACTGGATGAGTTAAACCAAAACTGGAAAATGTCATCTGCTCCCTTAATAATGGTTACCTGAGGTGTGTTATCAGAAGAGAGACTATGGGGCTTACGTTTGAGGCTACGTAATTTCCTTGGTAGGCTATAAGATAAATTGTAAGGAATGTTAGGGTGGTAGGTATCAGTGTTGTGAGGAATACGAGTGTGGTTGGTGTTGTTGGTAACCCCTGTCTGAGAATCATTCTGTGTATGTTTACAAAAAGGCAGTATAGGATTAGCGGAAGGATATAAACAGTCACTAATAAAATAAATCGGGAGAAAAAAAACATATTAGTAGCAGGAGCATTAATCTGGCATCGCCGGTCACTAGTGTCGGCATTCTCGTCTTTGTCTGTATCGTTGCCTCTATCGATCTCTTTGTCTTTGCCTTTGTCTTTATCTTTGCCTTTATCTTTGCCTTTATCTTTGCCTTTGTCTTTGTCTTTGTCTTTATCTTTGTCTTTACCTTTCACTCGGGATGCATGGATCCAGAGGTCCTGGGAATCTGTGAGGACAGCCGTCCGAGTCACAGCGATGACGGTAGTTGGTGGGCCAAAAGGATATCCACCCTTCTTTTTCCGGTTAAGTTGTCGAATGTATACGGTATCTCCAGGCTTGAAAGAATTAGTAGGTTCCTGTGAAGGCAAAGGAAACTGCGAAGAAACATTGCCATATATACCATTCAATTTGATCAACAATTCATGCACATATTGTTCTTGTATTAAGTGTAAATCACCAGGTATAATTATCAAAGGTTCCCTGGCCCAAGGAGTGGGAAATGGGCGTCCCATAAGAACTTCAAATGGAGATAATTTAGTCACTTTATGGGGAGTCATTCTTATCTCAGCCAAAATGGCTGGAAGATATTTTGTCCAATTAACCCAAGTGCCAGCAGTCACCTTCATCAATTTATCTTTTATAGTCCTGTTCATTCGCTCTACAACCCCTGAACTCTGTGGGTGATAGGGAATGTGAAATTTCCAAGTTATCTGTAGCCACTTGGCTAGTTCCTGTGTTATTTTGCTTGCAAATGCAGGACCATTATCTGAATTGATTTGAAGCGGGCACCCATATCGTGGGATAATATCTGTGGTTAGGATTTTCACCACAGTCTTAGCATCTTCTTTATTAGTTACAAATGCTTCTGGCCAATGACTAAATTGGTCTACAATGACCAACAAATACTGTTGCCTATTTCCTGTCTTTGGAACATGTGTGAAATCAATCTGCAGATGTGTAAAAGGAGCAGTAGGAGGAGGAAGGTGATCGTGTTGTGGTTTGTTAGGAATGTTGGGATTGGATCTCATACATGGTTCACAGGATTGTATGAACTGTTGTACCTGTGTGCGGAGATTATTGATGTAAAATGTATCTTGGATAGTTTTAAAGGTATGAAGCATACTTTTGTGTCCGAGACCATGGGCCTGGCTGATAAAAACAGCTGAACTTGCTTCTGGTATTCCTACTTTCCCCTCTTTAGAGTAAAGATCAAACTGATCTTTAATCAAACCTTCCCTGGACCAGTAATCAAGATCAGAAGGGGAAGCAAAAGATTGTAACTGGGAGAGGAGAGTTTGATCTGGACAAGTAGGTGGCAATAAAAGAAAACAGTCAAAATGCCCTGTAGGGTCAATTGTTAGACTTGCAGCTTCTTTAGCTACTCTGTCTGCAAAGGCATTACCTTGGGACACTACATCTTTACCATATGTGTGTGCTTTGCAGTGTATGATTGCTATCTGTGAAGGCAATTGGATAGCTGTGAGGAGTTCAGTGATGAGTTTACTATGTGCAATTTGTCTGCCATCTGCTCCTACAAAACCCCGTCTTTGCCATATAACTCCAAAATCGTGAACTACCCCATGAGCATAACGAGAGTCAGTGTAGATGTTAACTTTGCAATCTTTGAATAGGTGACATGCACGTGTGAGAGCTATCAGCTCAGCAGCTTGAGCTGATGCTACTGGGGAAGAACCCGATTCTACAATGATATCAGGTAATTGGACTACAGCATAACCTGTGAGGTATGAGCCGTCAGAGGGTCTGGAACAGGACCCATCAACAAACACAGAAACAGCATCAGAATCAGAAAGAGGGGTAGACAGTAGATCAAGGCGGGGTGAGGTCTGCAGGTGAATTGAAGAAAGACAGTCATGTTCGAGGGCTGAAGGGGGGCTGAGTTTGGAGAGGAAGAAGACAGGGAGGAAAGAATAGCATGCAAAACAGCCATGGGACCTGATCCTTGTGGTGTATATTCTATGGTAAGGTTCTCTGAGTTGAGAAGTATGATTTCATAGCCACTAAGACGTTGTGCTGTCATGTGTTGGGTTGTCAAATGCTTAACTAGGTGTTGGACTTGGTGTGATGTGTGTAGGATTGTAGTGTGGCCCAGAGTGATAGTAGCAGCAGTTTCAACAGCCATGGCACATGCCGCCAATGCCCTGAGACAGGCCGGCATTCCTTGCACGGATATGGGCATGACCTTAGAAAAAAATGCTATGGGGCGTAAACCACCTCCATGCTCTTGAGCACACACAGCAGCCATAGTTTTACAGTTGTCCTTAGCATACACATGAAATGGTTTGGTATAAACAGGGAGACCCAAAGCCGGAGCTTGAACAATTGACACCTTCAAAACCAAAAAGGCATTTTTCATGTCTGGGGACCAACAAACAATGTCAGGGCTATCTGAGGAGGTGGATTTTCTGAGCATTGAGCATTGAGTCATAATGGGAACATTCAGGAATCCAGTCTCTTTGGGGGCGTGGGTTCGAATCCCACCGCTGCCACCAAGCTGAAAGGCAACTTCTATCCTAAGTGACTCGGTCCCACTTAGTCGTTCTCTGGTCTCCGTTGTCGGCTGAATTCAGGGAAGAACGATGGAGCAAATAATGACACGCACACAGTTTGCTTTCCAACGAACTTCAAATGTATTATGAAAAGGTTGTCATATTTATACAGTATAGGTCATGAACTTTGAGTTGCAAAACATATAAAATATGTGCTTACAAAAGATAAATGTTAATGCTAAAAGCGGTAATAGCTGATCTTGTAAAACCACATATGCCTCGTGGTCAAGCACGTCTGTTTATTCATGATACTTCTTTCGGAAGCATCAGGTCAACGTTTGTTTGCGGATGCGTCTGTTGTTTCAAAAGCAGAAGTTATAAATCAAAAATAACCTGTGGTTAGTCTGGTTTTTAGCTCTTGTGTAAATCTTTATAAATGTTAGAAAGAGAATATAATATTAAAAGATGAGATTAATTAACCATTTATTGACTCTCTCTATCCCTTCAAATACAAATCTGTATTATTAATCCTATAGTATATCTGCCCCTATTTGATTTTAAAACGGACCAATCCACCCCATCCCCACATATAACTAAATTTAAATTTAAATTTTACTCACCTTGTCTCCATCGTTATCTGTCCCTCATTGCTGCGGTCCTCTCCTCCTCAGTTGATATTATTCTGGAGTTTGTGCCTACATAATTCGAATCCAATTATTGCTCCTCATAGATAAGCATTGGGGAACGTAGGCTCAATGTGTCTCTGATTCTTTCATAAGGAATCATTGCATGCAGTGAATTTCTATGACAAGCAATGACACCACTGTGCATGTGCCTGTGATATCACGGTATACCTTGGTATGGTACAGGAAGTAACATTCCCAGGGTTGGAACCATGGCTTGATGTCACATTTACAAACATTCAACCTATTAAACTATTACTTTTTAGAGGAAGGATACTGGATGTAGGACTAAAGACACTAAAACAACTTCAATTAGATGAAGTTATAATAGTGTTCATTGAATTAGCAAAACTAGAAAACCATATCACACCTTAGTTGGTCGAGCCCAGATGATTCTAAATGTAAGGGGTACAGACCTACATTAATAGGAACTAATGCTACTGCTTTAATTTTTATTTATTTTTATGAATATTTTCTCATTAAACCCACTGGTTTGCTATTTAAATCCAGAATTAATTAGAATTCCGGCTCCCGTACACCAGGGCTATGACATTGTGCCATACAGAGAATAGAGAAATTAAGCTGATAATATTAATTATGCCTTGTCTCCCTGTGTGTATTGAAGCCGGGTATTAGCATTCTCTAGAGTTCAGTGCTGGTGGTTTTTACTTTCATTCAACAGTTTCCTTGCTAAACCTGTAAAATAAATCACAGGAAATTAATTTAAGTGGAATTCAGTTTTTTTTTTTTGTTTTTTTTTCTCGGTTTGTGGCTGAAGTTATCCAAGTGAAAAATTAAAATGTATTTGCACTTTGAAAGGGATTGAAAGAAAACAAAATCAAATGAGAATTCAATAAAAAGACCGATGTCCTCTGACTTATTTCAGCTACAAAGAGATGTAAAGTAGTTCACAGAGGTTAGATTAACACGATTTTAATGGTCCCGAAGGGAAATAGGAGACGTAAAAATATATAACCACCACTACAGAAGCTGGAGATACACCACGACACAGCCAAGTAACTAAACCTAAACCAACATAGATGAAAAAGGCACTAACTGAGACACACTCACAAACATCCACCGACCATCGACAATAACGCGAACCACACTGAAAGGACCTACTGTATCTGTTTGAAAACACAACACACGAGATTACCAATGACACACCCATGTAACCAGACACACCGCTGTCTTGAAACAACAACGAACCTCCCACCCCTAACGGCAACTTAGCAATCGAACTGTCAGTCACAACAGAACGCCTACGAAAAGCACTCTCCATATCCAACTACACCATGACACCGCAGCTAGGAGACCTGCGAATCACGCGTTAGCAGTGCCTGCAACGTGAAAACACTGCACCTAAATGCACACACTTCCATGAAGCTAGGAAACATTGAGGAATCAGATGACCACCCCCCCCCCCCACCGGGAGAGACCCACCTGAGGGGACCCACACACCTACCAAGACACACGGATAATGTATCCTGGGACCGGGTAACATGCTAGCATAGCACTGGAAGGGTGAATGCACTATACACACCAGGTACTGACAACCAAGCTAGACCACAAGACCCACACGTTGATACGATATACCACTATACGTGTCCCCTGACTAAATGTTTACTGCATATCGATGCTCCTTTGTTATATTCAAATATGGTTCTTTGACCCAAGTTCGCTACTACAGCACGTTAAACCATTGTGATTATAAAATTCTGCTAAAATAAAAGCCTGTTTAAAATATTTTTTTTTTAAACAGATTAACATATTTTTTTTATAATGTCATGTTTATGGTTATGGTTTTAGAGGGAGACTATAGTCAACATTACAGCTTAATGTAGTTGTTGTGGTGTCTATAGGTTGTCATTGTGGGCTTTGTAAATCAAACACAGAGAAAAGGAAGTGTTTACATTGCTCCCTAGTAACACCACTAGGTGTAGTCACTCAGACATAGAAACATAGAATGTGACGGCAGATAAGAACCATTCGGCCCATCTAGTCTGCCCAGTTTTCTAAATACTTTCATTAGTCCCTGGCCTTATCTTATAGTTAGGATAGCCTTATGCCTATCCCACGCATGCTTAAACTCCTTTACTGTGTTATAAAATAGCACTCCCCGTCGGGGAATCGAACCCCGGTCTCCCGCGTGACAGGCGGGGAGACTCACCACTATACTAACGAGGATGAGCTAAAAGACTAATTGGAGGATGCGGGCATCGATCCCGCTACCTCTCACATGCTAAGCGAGCGCTCTACCATTTGAGCTAATCCCCTACATAATAATAATAATAATATCTAGTATTTATATAGCGCCTTTCTCCCAGCACTTTTCAGCAGAATTCACCAAATTGGCAGCTGAATAATAGATGTGATTATTACCCAATCGATGATACTCGTTTTATTGACCTCGGAAAGATGAAGGGCTGAGTTGACCATGCCGGGATTTGAACCTGTGAACTTGCATTTTATTTGAACAGGCTCTGTAGGGAATTTTCCAACTGAGCTAAGTCACTGGCCTTATAGACGGCAGCTAGAGGTACTTCCTAGTCCAGTGCTGCATAGTGTACAACACTGGCGTTTTGCATCTCCACACACTGCATGGAGGAGCTGAATGTTCCTCTTAAAGATTCATACATTCAATGTATCTCTATGATAAAATGCTGATTGGTGCACAGTTTTATTTTGCCACGCATGCTCCATAGCTTCCAAATGCTTTCTTACGGAGCCGGAACCAGGCTGGCCAAGCCATGCAGAAACTGGTGTGGATGAAACTCCAGAAATACAATGATCTAGGCACTTACAGAATGCATTTATGGGCTCAAAATTTAACTTTTTAACTGTCACAACTGAGCTGCTCAAGACACACTCTACTGTGTTACCCTTGGTGTGTCTATTTGTCCCTCAGCCCTTTTTGTGCCTTTTTGGCTTCCCAGCCTCTCTGCGTGTTTCTTTGTCCCACCCAGCACCTCATGTCTCATCCTCCTCCCAGCCCTTTTATGTGTCTCCTTGTCTCACAAAGCCTTTTTGTGTGTCTCATTGTCCCCACAGTCCCTCTCTGTGTCCCTTTCCACCCCAGCCCCTCTCTGTGTCCCTCTCCACCCCAGCCCCTCTGTGTGTCCCTTTAGCCCCCAGCCAGTCTGTGTATCTATTTCTCCCCACAACCCTTCTGTTTGTCCCTCCCATCCCTTTGTGATCTCTTCCCCCACCTGTTTACCTTCATGTAGCATGGCTAAGAGGACTGCAGTAGAGGATCCTCTGTATCCTTTACCATTCTTACAGGAAGGTGTTAGTTGCTCTCACTAAGTAGCATTCTATGAGACCAGGTAGAGAATACAAAAGATCTTTCACCGCGGTCTGCTTGGTAACGTTACATGTTTTGCAGCCCCAGTCCACGCGGCAAACCGCTAGGGCCACCATTTAAGGTGTCCATCGGGTGACCCATGCTGTAAGGGCCAACTGATTCAGATGGATTTCCAAGGGGCCTGGTCAGCGCTGGGCACTTTAACAGCACGACCGTGCCCCCTGTGATGACATCAGACAGAGCTGGGAGGAAGTGAATGGCTGTCACTCCTCCCAGCTATCAGTGAGACGCGCAGGAGGAAGGAGGGAGTCAGAATGGGAACTCTGACTCCCATCAGGCTGAGCCCCCACTGGACCCCAGGTAAAGTCACCCTCCTGCAAAAAGTAGGAAACTTGAAACATTTTGTATATGTATGTGTCTCTGTATGTATGTGTCTGTATGTGTGTCTGTCTCTATGTATGTGTGGCCCTAACAGCATCGGCCACCCGATTCAGATGGATTTCCAAGGGGCCTGGTCAGTGCTGGGCGCTTTAAGAGCACGGCCGTGCCCCCTGTGATGACATCAGACAGAGATGGGAGGAAGTGACTGCCCGTCACTCCTCCCAGCTATCAGTGAGACGCGCGGGACGAAGGTGGGAGTCAGAGTGGGAACTCTGACTCCCATGAGGCTGAGCCTCCACTGGACCCCAGGTAAAGTCACCCTCCTGAAAAAGGTAGGAAACAGGAAACATGTTGCATATGTGTGTGTCTCTGTATGTATGTGTCTGTATGTGTGTGTCTCTCTGTATGTATGTGTGTCTCTGTATGTATGTGTGTGTATGTATGTATGTGTCTGTATGTATGGCTGTCGGGGGTGTGTGTGTATGTGTGTCTGTCTGTATGTGGCTGTGTGTATGTATGTATGTGCGTGTGTATATATGTATAAATAAATAAATGTGTCTGTCGGGGAGGAGGGGGTGTATGTGTGTGTGTGTCTGTATGTATCTGTCTGTATGAATGTGTGTGTGTCTCTGTCTGTGTGTGTGTCTGTATGTATGTGTCGGGGGGGCCCACGGATCAGTTTCGCGCCGTGGCCCCATGGATTGTGTGTACGCCACTGATTATAATGCTGGACAAAGGACAAAAGCAAGAACCCTGCACACCAAGGATATGGAACGAAGGACACTTACTTGTATTAACTCTGCAGAGTTTTAAAATGCTTTAATAAACCTGGATACCCTACTAGCAACTGTCTGTGCATCCAGAGTGATGAACGCCTGATGGGACCGGCAGATAGACTGAGGTGCAAGTGTTGGACAATACACGATGGGCTTTGGGTGGGATATTGTGAAACAGTGAATTCTGTGTACAGTTACAGTCATATTTTTTTTAGTTACTGTTATAGTGTCATTTATTTTTTATTTTTTGCATGTTACATGTTAAACCAAGACTCCAGGTATGTTTAATATATATTATAAAGTCTCTAAATGCCAATAGCTTAGATATAATAGTTTAGAGATAACATTTAGAGCATCTATCCTACAATAAAAGATCTAATTTTCCAGGCTAACAATTTTTATATTTTATGACATGATTCTTTAAACAAAAAAATCAAACATACCAAGTGCAGCAAAAAAAATAGAAAAGCAACAACAACAACAAAACAATAAACAACTTTTCGTACTGTAAATAATCATTATTACCACTCTGTTGTCTCTGGCAACCTTTTCAACTGGAAAATCAGGTTCATGAACAGGATATTGTGTTCCAATTTAACAAAGACTTGAATCTAAAGGCTTTGAAATATATAAAAGACATGTATGTACATAGCGGGGAATGTGGTGCGACTAAAATAATGACAGACAATGCATATTGAATGAAACAGGCCACAGCATTTATTAAAACTTACAACTGTAGAACTCATCCGAACTTTATTCTTTTCCTTTAAATCAAATATAAATAAACACATAAATATACCATAATTAACATATAAATGAACACTTATTGCCCTACAGCCTTCAACTTAAATAACCGCCAACAAACTTAACCAGGTGCCTATGCACCAAAAACTTTACCCACTGTGTCTCGCCTCCCCCCTCCTCCAAACCAAATTTCGATCATCTTAAATGCTCTAACCACCAGCCGGCTCTTAGCTCGGTGGGCACGTCCAATTCGGTAACTTAAAAGTTTACCTTACAGAGCAAGGGAGGTTGAGACCCACCATGTCCATCTCCTGACATTCCATCTGCTCCCCAACCCTGTTGGCAAGGACACGCTCCCCGCTAGCTGTGACGAAACAAAAAACATAAATTATGGTGGGTGGGAGGGAAGTTGTTTGCTGGCCAGAATCCAAACAGGCACTGAGGTAAGATAATCCCTGCCCCACTACAAACCCATAACCACTCCCCTAAACACATACAGCCAATCACTTGCACCATCCCCACGCTCATACATGTGCCCTTGTCCATTTAGCTGTGCTGACTCCCCAGGACCTCGTTTGAAGAAGATTAATATGTTGTGGTGGGGTCCATGTTTGCAATAAAATGCACAGTATTTACAATAATAAACATTATATAACACAAATGATTGTGAGACAACGACCCCTTTCCCACACTTTGTCTCCAAGGTACAGAGGCTCCTGGGATACGACCCCTGTTGATTTGGGATGAAAACCCCTTGCACATGCATAAAAGCCGAGTGTGGCTCAATAAAATTGTGTCGTACCTCCAGAACTGTGTATCGTCCAGTTACTGGGGGGGAAGGGTCTCTTGATATTCTGAAATGGTTCCTGAATGGCAGAAGGAAGGGAATTAGCGGAGTTAAAGAGTCAGGTTACGGGGGTCCGATACACAGACAATTGCCTAAAATGTGAACAATACTATTTTGATTAGTGCACTAGCAGCCAGGTATTAGTATTCATTGGGCTCTTGTTAATATTATTTTGTAAAATAAGCTATAGTATAGATTAATATATATGTACCATGAATAAAGTAATCTCAAACTGGGAAAATACTGCTTCCGGGACTATGCAAATATGTTTTTTCCATTGCTGCGTCCCCTGGGCTTCATGTAATTTTCACTTTATGATTGTATGATTGTGAGTCATAATTTATATGACAGTCTCAGTGGATAGCGGCTGAATAGACCAGGCTGCCTGCATTTTAAGTGATGACTAATAGGTATGTGAATGGTGCTGATGTGTGTTTGCAACAAATTTGTCATTTTAAAACCTTGTCTTTCAATCTTAGGAAAGTTTGAAAGCAGACAGAGCTGTGCGGAAATGACATCCTTCAAAGCCAGAATTAAGATGAATACAAATGTTTTAACATTGGCAGTTGTGTTTGCCGCCTGCCATATTTCTTAAATTCTACCCATTTCTAATGTTGATGCTATCAGAGTTCTGGCAAACAAAAATTAACGAGGGACAATGGGTGGACTTTGTATATTAAATATTGTTACAGTTATTACGTGTTGACTAACCCAATACAATGACATATAGTAATTTAGAATGCTGTCAGTGAAAGAAGCAATAAACAGCAAATAAATTGTATCCACCACACTAATTATTGTGGAGACAGAGCAAAGGAACTGAAAATTTTAGGCAAAAAAAAATATGAGTTGGAGACTTTTTTTTTTAGGACAGTTCGAGTCCCTTGTTAATCACAACTTCTAATTCAATGAATAAATCCCAAAGATTCTGTTTGGTACCATTACATCTTTTTAATGCAACAAAACGTCACAGCTAAACTTGGAAATAAATGATTGAATACATAATTATTATTTAAAATAGATAATGTGTTTGATTAAACATTTTATGTATCAGATCCCTCCTCTCCTCCACCCCCTTTACCCAATAAACTCGTGTTGACTTTCAGGACTGAATATCCACCACATAGCTCAGATGTCAATGAAACTAGAGTAACAAAGAAAAAGGGATTAAAACACTTATTACCTTTGCATTTCTTCCTACAAACATTAAAAACACCAGCAAGTTGTATGTGACAGAAATGCGTGGGCTGCTTCTGTGCTAATACTTTGAATCCAGAAAAGCTGCATGGTAAGGATGGCTGTGTAATCACTAAAACTATTTGGCGCACAATATCACTGCCTCCACCAGCCTGCCTTCTTCCCATAGTGCATTCCATTGCCATCTCTTCCCCAGGTAAATGATACGCACGCACCTGGCTATCCACCTGATCTAAAATAAAATACAATATTCATCAGATTAGGCAACCTTCTTCCATTGCTTAGTTCTCACGTTCACATGCCCAGTGAAGGCACGTTTGGCAGGTCATCATTGGAACTCTGACCGGTCTGTGGCTACCCAGCTCCATATATAGCATGCTGGGATGCATAGTGTATTATGACACCTTTCTATCATGGCCAGCATTACGTTTTTAAACAATTTGAGCTACAGTAAATCCTCTGTGTGATCACAGCAAATATGCTATCCACGTGCATGATTGAGACTTGAGTGCCCAGGCCATGACTAGAGATGAGCAAATTATGATTTTTGACCCTGAACCCAAACCCGGACATTTCAGTAACAGTTCGGGTTCGGGTTCGGTGTTCGGCGATTTAATGGCTCATTTTGAAAAGCTGCAGGGCAGCCAATCAACAAGTGTTTGACTTGTGTGCCCTTAGAAGCCATCACAGCCATGCCTACAAATGGCATGGCTGTGATTGGCCAGTGCAGCATGGCACCCAGCCTCTATATAAGCTGGAGTCACGTAGCGCCGCACATCACCTGAGCTCTTATTAGTGTAGGGAGAGGATGCTGCAGCTATGAGGGACAGATTAGGAAAGAATTCTGGTGTTGAATCTGCAAACTACAGTGATTATTTTTGTAGGTGCTACACTACATTTTTGTACCCTGCCCTGAGCCCAGTGCCACAGAGAAATAAGCAATCCGTCTGTTATGTGGGCACATGCAACTGCATGTGTGCCAGGCACATTACTTTAATCCTGTTCTGGTAGCTCAGTGGGCAACATCTAGGCATTTTTAAATACTGCTGTGACATTGCAGTTTGACAAACTCAAATTTTTTTGGTGCTAAAAAGTAAATTTGGGGCGTGCACTTCATATCTGAGAGTCAAATAGAACCGTCAAATACTGTGGTTACATCGCACTTTTAAAAATTCACATTTTTTTGGTGCTAAATAGTACATTTGCGACCTGCGGTGCATTTCTTGCAGTCCAATAAAACCCTTAAATACTACTGTTACATTGTTGGTTTAAAAAATCACACTTTTTTGTGCTAAATAGAACATTTGGGGCCTGCGGTGCATTTCTTGCAGTCCAATAAAACCCTTAAATACTTCTTTTACATTGTTGGTTTAAAAAATCACACTTTTTTGAGACAGTGAAGTAACTGTATTAGTTACGCATGTCACACTGTTGTGTAAACTCTAGAAATATTGTCCTTGCCTCTGGGCAGCCTGGCACACTTGAGCGACTACATGCTGCAGTGCCTGCGCAACGACTGCCGAGTTGCCCACATTCTAACTTGTGCTGATTACTGGGTGGCCACCCTGCTGGATCCCCATTACAAGGACAACGTGCCGTCCTTAATTCCCTCACTGGAGCGTGATCGAAAGATGCGGGACTACAAGCGCACGCTGGTAGACGCGCTGCTGAGGGCATTCCCAACTGACACCGGGGGCTTAGGGGAAGCACAAGGCGAAGGCAGAAGAGGAGGAAGAGGTCGCCAACGCAGCTGGGGCACCGCCAGCACCTCAGAAGGCAGGGTTAGCATGGCCGAAATGTGGAAAAGCTTTGTCAGCACGCCACAACAACCAGCACCACCATCTGATATGGAACATCTTAGCAGGAGGCAGCATTTCAGCAACATGGCGGAACAGTACGTGTGAACACGCCTACACGTACTGACTGATGGTTCTGCCCCATTCAACTTCTGGGTCTTCAAATTGGGCACATGACCTGAGCTTGCCCTTTATGCCTTGGAGGTGCTGGCCTGCCCTGCAGCCAGTATATTGTCTGAACGTGTGTTTAGCACGGCAGGGGGCGTTATCACAGACAAGCGCAACCGTCTGTCTACAGCCAACGTGGACAAGCTCACGTTTATTAAAATGAACCAGGCATGGATCCCACAAGACTTGTCTATACCTTGTGCAGAATAGACATTTATACCGGCCTCACCCAACCATTGTTATACTCAAGTGCACTTATTCTTTGTTTTCTTTTTTTATATGTCCCAATTTTTTGGGGGGGCTACCCCAATTGTTTGCAGGGCACTTGTCCTATTCTTACCCCCATTTTACTTCCTTTTGCAGCCCTCTAACCCTTTCCAGGACTTTTTTAGAGCCATTTTAGTGCCCAAGAGTTCGGGTCCCCATTGACTTCAATGGGGTTCGGGCTCAAGTTCAGGTCAAGTTCAAGGCCAAACTCAAACTGTTTGCCGATGTTCAGCCGAACCCGGCGAACCCGAACATCCAAGTGTCCGCTCAACTTTACCCATGACCCTGACACCATTCACATTTTTAACTTCCTTGCACTACTTTTGGTATGTGCTAACCAATGGAACACCCACAAGATTTGCCGTTTTGGAGATGGTCTGATCCAGTTGTCTAGCCATCACTATTTGGCTTTTATCAAAGTCACTCAGATCTTTTTACTTGCCAATTTTTTCTGCTTCCAACACATGAAATTCAAGAACTTAACTGTTCAATTTCTGCCTAATATATCCCAGCCTGTGACTGGTGCCATTGTAACGATATAACCAATGCTATTCACTTCACCTGTCAGTGGTTCTAATGTTGTAGCTCATCAGTGTACATTCAACTATCTGTTACACTATATTGCTGTTTTGTCTTATATTTATGTGCTTGTTTTAAATCACAGCTTGCAAATCATTGTTAGTCTATTGATTCTTAGAACAAAAGTAGTTGACTGTGAATGTGTCTAATGTTTGAATATTTCCTTACATCCACTAGTCATCTGTAATATTTTGTCACCTAAACTTGGAGATTCATTTCAATCCAAACTGCTATTCAGCTTGAGTTTAGGCTGTATTTGGCTGAGGGACGAATTCCGAGCAGAAATATACTCAAATTATAGATTAGCTGAAATGCTCACAATTTCGACTGTAGAAAGTAGAAGGAATTTTAGAATGACCCAATGACCAAAAGAAGCACCCAGCCATTTTATATGTAAAATCTGCAACACTTAAAATGTTGTACATTTTGAATCAATGATTTAATATTCTGTATATTGTATTCACTATCATTGTTTGATTTTTAGCTTTTATATCTAATTTGTTTGTATAAAAAAATATTTGGAAAACATTTATTGGCCTTACAGTCTCAGTCTGCCTTCTCATGGTTATAACGGAAAGGCGATACTTATATTGAGCTGGAAGAACGCCTCAAGTCATTGTAACTCAGGCAATCACCCAGTCTCTCCGACTGTCACTGTTGTGACTCTGTAATCTTTTTGACATTCACAGGGTTATTCACAAAATATCGGATTTTGTCCTCATGTACAAAATCCAGTAAAATAATCAAATTCTGACTGCAATTCCCATATTTTCTAATGCAGGGGGAACCTAATGAGTTGGGTAAGACTATTATAATATAGAGGGGACCTATTTTCCCCTCACCTTAATAATTGTTGAGAGGACCATTACTAATACTTGCCAATATTTTAAAAAATATATATAATTGTACTTTTCTTCAGCCCAAAAAATGGGGATTAGGATCTGCCAGATGATGGAGACATCTTAATATTCCCACGGCAAGAGATGGCAAATATAAAGCTTTTTCCCACCGTGAAGCTCAATTTGCAGATTTTTTTAGTTTTTTTTCAATAGTTCATAATTCTATGGATTTTAATTTAATTTAGTATTTTTGGGGCTGAAGAAGAAGAGGAAGAGTTACATTAAAACGAGTCTTAGTTTAATGTCCTGCCTCACTATTAGGGATTGGGTACCCCAAGCCACCTATGGGGTGTTCAATGGCACTAAATAGGGGGTGGACAGTGGTATACTCATTTATAATTGAAAATAATTGTGACAGATCCATCTGTATAGACTTATATTGCTGGTTCGTCTGTTTGCCTTGATTTCGTTGGATTTCCTGTCCGTATGCCCCTGTTTGTGTGTTTCCACAAATACCGATTGAAACTACCGAACAGACGGCCACCCAGGAGAGGAGTGTGCTGCTCGTTAACTTATTGACCTCAATTAGAACGTTGCGGATTACCGCACACACTTCCATTCGCACGGGTGGCCGTCGTTCGTATGCCGACCACGAGGCGGCGGCCATTTTGGGACACGAGGAGAATCAGCGGTGTTCGGTGCAAACCCTATGGAACTAAAAATGGACACTTTATCTGCTGAACACCGCTGGAAGTCACCGCCGCCTCCTATTTCGTCGAGGCGTACGAACACCGGTCAGTTCGGGAGTTTCTACCGTTCGTATGGACTTTACCCAGATAGCCGTCCCATAGAGTCATTCGTATACCGAAGGACTTGTGAAATACTTTGACTCCATGGCGATTGAACTATGTACATCGGATCTGAGCGCTATTCGGTAGAAATATGCACTCAGGTCCAGGCTATCTGGGAATATGTTACACGAACTATATGCATTCGGTATTTCTCAAGTTATGTATTTTATTGTATTTTTCCTACTGTATTTTAAAATGGCGATTGTCTCTATCCTGGGAGATAATTAGGTTTCTTCCTAATTATCTCCGGGATAGAGAAGAAGGATTTATGGGTAAAATGGGAAGGGCTTATGTTGAAGCCACTGCGATTGGCTACTGTCCAATATATTGTACAGTCTTCCACAAGGTCCCCCAGGGGAGTGTCCACCTTGTGGAGACCCGCATAAATACCGGGCAGGTAGCCCCCATTAAACACATTCCTGTTTGACCTTCAAGACGGAGCTTGGTCTCATTTGTGGAGGGATTTATTATTGGGACAGTACTTTCGTTATTTTTAGCTGTGGAAGGAGTTCGACTGGATTGCTGATCGGGAGTTGCCGTGTTCGTATGCGCCGTACGGGAGTTTGACGATCAGCTGATTTAAAACTGCATTTCTGGAGAAAGGGGATTATTCACTAAACGGCGGCTTCATCTATCTGGCGGTGAGTGTCATAACAATTGGTGGCAAGCGACGGGATGAATCCCACCGCCCTGAAGGCCAGCTACACATCCCAGTTTGGAAATGCAGTATGAAGAATTAAGGCGTGCTACCCTTAAAGATATATTGGAACGCAGAGGACGATCAGCGAGTAATCTCAAGAAAAGAGAGATTATTTCTATACTATTGGAGATGGGTGCAGCACAGGGAATGGAGAGAGCTAATGTGCCTGGCATACTGGATTTAGCACCCGAGGAGGTACAATTTAACCGGGCAGTCCAGATAAGCCTGGCACACTTTGGCCCCAACCCTGCAGCAGATATTGTGGTCCAAGTGCAAGCAGCGGTAGCAGCACAACAGGCGCTCCAGGGAAGAGGAGCTGCAGCAGCAGAGGTGCCCCATAATAATAATGGAAGGAGAAATTTTGTAGAAACAGAGGGAGAGATTGATGGGTTCCTGGCAGATTTTGAAAGGCAGTGTGCCTTACACCAGGTACCCGCAGAGGAATGATGGGTCACTATCCTCTCTGGGAAGTTATCCGGCCGGGCCAGTGAGGCTTTTCGGGCCATCCCAGAGGAGGAAATTACCAGTTACCGGGCAGTAAAGGATGCCCTTTTGGCCAGATACGCTGTCACCCCTGAGGCGTACCGGCAGCGATTCCGGGACACCAACAAGCAGGCTGGTGATTCTTATGTGGAGTGGGCATGCAGGGTACACCGCACAGCAGCCCACTGGATGGCAGGGTGCCAAGCGGTAACTGGGGAGGAGATGCTGCAAGTGTTTTTGTTGGAGCACTGCTTTGACCGTTTACCTGCAGGAGTCAGAGAGTGGGTTAGGGACCGCAAACCCACTACCTTACCTGAAGCTGCTCGTCTGGCTGATGAGTACACAGATGCACGGAAGCTAGACCAGACAGCAGCCCTACCCGAGTGGAGTATAAACCGGCAGCACCTACCACCACTACTGTGTATCACCCCCCAGCACAACGCACCCCCACCATGCCACCAGCGAACAATTATGTTCAGCCAGCCCGATTCAATGCCCGGGATTACTCACAGCCGGTCCAGTACTATGGGTGCAAACAATTGGGGCACAAGAGACCGAAGTGCCCATTGAACACTTCCAGCCAAGCCCAGTTGTGGAGAAGACCAGCCGGCAGAAACCAGCAGCCACCCCAGCCTTCCGCTCACTGTTTTGAGCAGGAGGAATTTTGGGGTATACTACACGAGGCAGACCCAGTGCAAGCAGCCCAGCAGGATAACCGTCAACAGCACAGGCAGACCGTTAAACTAAATGGCAAAGTGGTCACTGGTCTGAGAGACACCGGAGCCACTATGACCCTGCTCCAAAAGAACCTTGTTTCAGAACACCAACATACTGGAAATACTGTGGCAGTGAGGGTAGCAGGAGGCGCCATGTTCCGTCTGCCCGGGTTCATTTGGATTGGGGAGTGGGCTCTGGACATGTGAATGTGGGGGTTATGAAAGACTTGCCTGCCGATGTTTTGCTTGGGAATGATTTGGCCCCTTTGGTGTCTGCTTATGCTCCAATGGGACCTGCCGATGTCAACCCAGTGACTACCCGTGCTCAGACCCGTGCCGCTGGAACCAGCCCGCCTGCTGCTGAGACCCAGGTAAGACCCGATTCCCCGACTGATACCCTAGGGCAGACATTTGTTAGCTGGGATTCCCCAGAGGAGTTTGGGAGGGAAACCCAGGCAGATCCGACTCTACAGAAGTATAGAGACAGGGCAGATACTGGAGAAGAGGGAGTAGATGGGGAGCGGTATGAGTGGGTGGGGGACAGGTTATATAGGATCCCTAAACCGTCCCAGAAAAGTGTTGCCCATTCGCCGAATCGACAGCTGGTGGTACCCGCGAAATACCGGCAGGAGATTCTGCGGATAGGGCATGATGTTCCATTAGCCGGACATCTAGGGTCCCGCTGCACAGCCTATAGGATCATGCAGAACTTTTTTTGGCCAAACTTTAATCAGGCTGTGCGGATATATTGTAGTACGTGTGACACTTGTCAACGGGTAGGAAAGCGGGGGGACCACCCAAGAGCTATTCTTATGTCTATGCCTATCATTGGGGAGCCCTTTGCCCGCATAGCCGTTGACATTGTGGGTCCACTGGCCAGGGCTAGTCCATCCGGTAAGAAATATATTCTCACCGTGGTGGACTATGCCACTCGCTATCCAGAGGCAGTAGCGCTGTCTAACATAGAGGCAGAGACAGTTGCTGATGCCCTGGTTAGGATTTTTACCAGGGTCGGGTTCCCTAAGGAGATCCTCTCTGACCAGGGAACCCAATTTACCGCTGTGCTCACCCAGCAACTGTGGAGGGTATGCGCCATTAAACCGATACTTAGTTCCCCATACCATCCACAGACTAACGGTCTCTGCGAGCGATTTAATGGCACCCTTAAACAGATGTTGAGGACCTTTTCTGACACTTGCAGAGACTGGGAGCGATTCCTGCCTCACCTGTTGTTTTCGTACAGGGAGGTGCCCCAGGAATCTACTGGATTCTCCCCCTTTGAGTTGCTTTATGGGAGAAGGGTCCGCGGACCCCTAGATCTCATTAGAGGCCACTGGGAGGGGGAGACAGAGCAAGAAGGGACCCCCATAGTACCGTATGTCCTGGAACTCCGGGACCGCATGGAGAAACTGTCTCTGATGGTAAGAGAGAACCTCCAGGGGGCCCAGGGGAGACAGAGGAGATGGTACGATCGGGGTGCCCGACAGCGAGTCTTCCAGGTTGGGCAGAAAGTGTTAGTGCTCAAACCTGTGAAGGCAAACAAGATGCAAGCATCTTGGCAGGGCCCGTATAAGGTGTTAGCTCAGGTGTGTGATACTACCTACCTTATAGCCAGCTGTTCAGATGAAAGGATCCAGCGATCTTTTCATGTGAACATGCTAAAGGAGTATCAGGAGAGACCAGAGAATGTAGCTGCAGTATGTGCCCCGGTTGCAGACGATACAGAGAGTTTACCCTTGCCCGATTTGTTAGAAAGGGACTCCCAGACTGACCTTACTAGCCTTGTACAGCTAGGGGACAGGTTGAGCCCCACAGAGA
Organism: Pelobates fuscus; assembly: GCF_036172605.1. NCBI lineage: Eukaryota > Metazoa > Chordata > Amphibia > Anura > Pelobatidae > Pelobates > Pelobates fuscus. The sequence continues at coordinate 16,919,049 of NC_086320.1, forward strand.
AGGGACAGGCAAGACAGCTTCTGTGGGAGAAGCATGCGACATTCTCCCAAGAGCCCGGCTACACTACACTAGCTGTACATAAGGTAGAGACCCCTGGACAGAACCCGCTGCGACAACCCCCTTACCATATCCCTGAAGCAGTCCGAGAAGAAATGCGGAAGGAGATACAGGAGATGACCCAGCTTGGGGTCATCGAACACTCCGATAGCCCTTGGGCCTCCCCTGTAGTCCTAGTGCCTAAGAAAGATGGGACCACCCGGTTCTGTGTGGACTACAGGCGGCTCAACGAGCGGACCACCACTGACGCCTACCCGATGCCCCGGGTAGACAAATTACTAGACCGCATTGCCAGGGGACACTATCTGACCACCATAGACCTGTGTAGATTCCCCTGGCCGAGGATGTTATCCCCAAGTCGGCCTTCGTCACCCCATTTGGCTTGTACCAATTTAAGGTCATGCCATTTGGGATGAAGAATGCCCCGGCTACCTTCCAGCGTATGGTGGATAGGCTCCTCGATGGATTCCAGGAATTTGCCTGTGCATACCTGGATGACATTGCGATCGACAGTGGGTCCTGGGAGGAACACCTGGTGCATGTAGGGGTAGTGCTGGACAAAATTTGGGCCGCTGGCCTGACATTGAAGCCAGAGAAGTGCCATCTAGGCATGGCTGAGGTGCAATACTTGGGTCACAGAGTGGGGTGTGGGAGCCAGAGACCGGAGCCAGCTAAGGTTGAGGCAGTAGCTAACTGGCCCACACCTATCACTAAGACCCAAGTGTTAGCCTTCCTAGGGACAGCAGGGTATTACAGATGCTTTGTCCCAGACTACAGCTCTATTGCTAAGCCCCTGACTGACCTGACAAAGAAAAATCTCCCTAAGCAGGTCTTGTGGTCTCCAGCTTGTGAAGCTGCATTCCAAGCACTTAAGCAGGCTCTGGTACATGCCCCTGTCCTGGCTGCCCCAGTCCCTAACAAACGTTTTCTTGTCCATACAGATGCTTCCATGTATGGACTGGGGGCTGTGCTGAGCCAGGTCGGGGAAGATGGAGGAGAGCACCCTGTCGCATATCTCAGTAGAAAGCTGTTACCCCGTGAAGTGAGTTATGCGTAGTGCCCTGGTTTGGGCATTGAAAAAGTTGAGCCCTTATTTGTATGGACAGGAATTTTCCCTTGTGATGGACCACAATCCCCTTGTCTGGCTTAACCGGGTCTCAGGAGACAACGGTAGACTGCTGCGGTGGAGTTTAGCACTACAACTGTATAACTTCACCATCAGCTACCGACCCGGTAGGCAGAATGGGAATGCAGATGGATTGTCCCGGCAAACCGACGTTCTTGCTACCTCCTAGTCCGGTCATCCCCAAGTTGACCCGCTAAAGGGTCAAGCCGGGTCTGCCGGAGTGTCCCACAAGGGGGGAGCCGTGTGACAGATCCATCTGTATAGACTTATATTGCTGGTTCGTCTGTTTGCCTTGATTTCGTTGGATTTCCTGTCCGTATGCCCCTGTTTGTGTGTTTCCACAAATACCGATTGAAACTACCGAACAGACGGCCACCCAGGAGAGGAGTGTGCTGCTCGTTAACTTATTGACCTCAATTAGAACGTTGCGGATTACCGCACACACTTCCATTCGCACGGGTGGCCGTCGTTCGTATGCCGACCACGAGGCGGCGGCCATTTTGGGACACGAGGAGAATCAGCGGTGTTCGGTGCAAACCCTATGGAACTAAAAACGGACACTTTATCTGCCGAACACCGCTGGAAGTCACCGCCGCCTCCTATTTCGTCGAGGCGTACGAACACCGGTCAGTTCAGGAGTTTCTACCGTTCGTATGGACTTTACCCAGATAGCCGTCCCATGGAGTCATTCGTATACCGAAGGACTGGTGAAAGACTTTGACTCCATGGCTGTCAGGCCTTAAGCCTCCCGATGTCTCCTCATGCTTCCAGGTTTGACGGAGCTTAGCCACACCCCCATTGCCGCGGTCGGCTATTTAATGCGACCGCACCAGCTGATAGACGCTGGATTATTGAAACGCGTACCGCGCCAAACTCACCGGCTCACATACCTCGGTGAGACGACCACTCGCTACTAGACCGGACTGGAGGAATATTCAAGTCCCCAACATCTCTCTTCATCACAGACAACTACCAGCACTCTCGGCAACCATTCACTGAAGCAACCGCCTCTGAGGAGAGCTGGGGACACAATCCCTCTACTTCCAGAAGTTAAGTAATTTACAGTCTCTGAGTTAAGAGCTAACAATGTTAAAGCTTTATTTCAACTTACTAAAGTCTGCTATCAAGTTCTCCAGCAATCCTGCTACAGCTTTCCTCAAATCAAGTATTATTCAAGTTCAGCTGTACCTGTCTTGCTACAGATAATCTTATTTCTTCATACTGAAGTCTGTTATCAAGTTGTTCAGCAATCCTGCTACAGCTTTCCTCAAATCAAGTATTATTCAAGTTCAGCTGTACCTGTCTTGCTACAGATAATCTTATTTCTTCATACTGAAGTCTGTTATCAAGTTGTTCAGCAATCCTGCTACAGCTTTCCTCAAATCAAGTATTATTCAAGTTCAGCTGTACCTGTCTTGCTACAGATAATCTTATTTCTTCATACTAAAGTCTGCTATCAAGTTGTTCAGCAATCCTGCTACAGCTTTCCTCAAATCAAGTATTATTCAAGTTCAGCTGTACCTGTCTTGCTACAGATAATCTTATTTCTTCATACTAAAGTCTGCTATCAAGTTGTTCAGCAATCCTGCTACAGCTTTCCTCAAATCAAGTATTATTCAAGTTCAGCTGTACCTGTCTTGCTACAGATAATCTTATTTCTTCATACTAAAGTCTTCTATCAAGTTGTTCAGCAAGCCTGCTACAGCATCCCTCAAAACAAGTATTATTTAAGTTATACTGCACCAGTCTTGCTGCTGATAATTCCAATGTATATAATCTCTTATAATTTGAACTGTTAACAAGAATAACGGATGCTAATGAATTCTGAACCTTGTCAATGCTAAATGAAAAAAAACGTTTATTATTTAAAGAAACAGTAACTGTAATTCTGGAACTGAAGTCTCAGTTCCATCTAAGTGTCTTAATAAAAGATCAAAGTCCTAACAAATCTGCAGTTGTGTTCCACATCATTTACTGTGAACGTGACAGAATAATCCAGCCTTTGTAATGGAACCAGCAGATTTCGATTCTAAAGTATTGTTGCTGAATCAACGAGTCGATTCACTTAACCAAGGTGTGCAAGACCTGCAGGTTACAAATGAAAGAATTCTCACTTATGTCAAAGACTTACAGACACATACTCCTCATACTGTTCTGCACTCAATTAGCGATCCTGCTGTATGTAACCCTGAAAAATTCTATGGTGATCGTTCCAAATATAAGGAGTTTTTTTATTCCTGCAAATTATTGATTGCTTTAAAACCTAGATCTTATCCCACAGAAAGATCTAAGGTTTTTTCAGTTATCTCATTTCTGAGAGGTGAACCTATGTCCTGGGCCCATTCCTTTTTGGACAATGATGACCCCATCTTAGATTCACTGGAGGAATTCCTTAAAGCCATGTCTCTTCTCTATGAAGATCCATACAAACAAAATACTGCTGAATTAACAATTAGAACCTTGCTACAAAAACATAGACCCGTTGAAGATTATATTGCTGAATTTAAAAGATGGGCAGTAGAAACGCAATGGAATGACATCGCACTGCGCAACCAGTTTCGAATCGGCTTATCTGAAGCTGTAAAAGATGAACTATCCAGAATAGAACTCCCTACTACTTTGAACGATCTGATTCATCTTTCGATCAGCATTGACAGAAGGCTTAGAGAAAGGAAGGCCGAAAAGGCTCTCTCAACTTCAATTGGGAAAAAATCATTTCATCCTCCAAAGCCTTCTGACAACTCATCCTTACCAACCGAACCTATGGAAATAGGGGTAATAAGAAGTCCCCTCACTCCTGAAGAGAAAAATCGAAGATGTATATTAAACCTCTGCATGTATTGTGCCTCTCAAGTTCATTTGGTCTCTGATTGTCCTTTATTGAAACGGATAAAGGGCAGTAGGCAGACTCATGCCTCTTCCATCCTAAGTGCACTCCCCTCTACAGCAAATACTCAAATGTCCCCTATCATTCTCATATTACAGTGGGACAATAAAAGAATTATGACCAAGGCTGTCATCGATTCCGGTGCAAATGGAGTATTCATCGACTCAACCTTTGTAACAAAGAATAAAATTCCTTGTATTCGTAAAAGAACTTCTGTTCCTGTTAGAGTGATTGACGGGTCCCTCATCTCATCGGGACCAATACTTCATGAAACCATCCCTCTAAAAGTAACCACAAATCATACTCATACTGAAAATCTTATATTTGATGTTATCTCATCACCGTTTTTTCCTATTATATTAGGGATCAACTGGTTAAGGAACCACAACCCTCAAATCTCGTGGTCCCCCTTTTCTCTTACCTTTAACTCCGATTATTGCAAGAAAACATGCTTGCAACATATTCCAATCCTTCAGCCTACTAAAGAACCAGCTATAACCTCGTGTTATGCGGATACCGAACTGGAGCCTCCTCCTCATACAGTCGTTGGGACTTTATCTTCCCTTCTCGACGACATAAAAGGACTCAGTAAAGATACTCTTAATCTTCCTACATCAGTTAAACTATCGAAAAAAGACGGTCTCTACTATTTCAAAGACCGAATTTATGTACCTCCTGCTTTCAGAAATCAAGTGCTCAATTTTATTCATGATTCTAACCTGGCAGATCATCCAGGTATAAAAAGACCCTTGAATTGTCCAAGAGATATTATTGGTGGTCTCATCAAGACAAAACCGTTAAATCATATGTTAAAACCTGTTCAATCTGCCAAAGATCCAAACAAGGACCTCAGTACCTAAGTAGTCAATTATTGAACCTACCGATTCTCGGAAAACCTTGGCAATCCATTTCTATGCACTTCTTGGTGGATCTTCCCCCTTCTCAACAGCATACCACCATTCTAGTGGTAGTGGACCGCTTCACGAAAATGTCCCATTTTATCCCTTTAAAGATGTTACCCTCATCCTCTGAACTTTCAAAATTATTTCTTGACAATATTGTAAAACTTCATGGACTGCCCGACGAAATCATTTCAGATCGAGGGACTCAGTTTATCTCCAAATTCTGGAACGCATTATGTGCTTCTCTACATATCCAACGTAAACTGACATCCGCATATCATCCCCAAACTGATGGACAAACTGAAGGAGTCAACCAATACTTAGAGCAATATCTACGATGTTATTGTTCTCACTTACAAGATGATTGGATAACCTGGTTGCCCATGGCAGAATTCGTATACAACAACTCCTATCATACTAATAGCAAGATGACTCCATTTTTTTCCAATTATGGATTTCATCCCTCCTTGTTTCCTGCTCAAACAAATCTTTCGTCTAATTCCTCTGTTTCGAATCAAATCTCTCATATGTCATCCCTATTCAATTTTTTACATGAACTTTTGGAATTTGCAGCATCCACTCAAAGAAAAAATTTTGATATTAAAGAAAATTCTTCCCCCGATTATGGGATTGGGGATCTTGTCTGGCTTTCCTCAAAGGACATTTTCATAAATTGGCCATCTAAGAAGTTAAGTTCCCTTTTCCATGGTCCATTTCCAATTAAGTCAATAATCAACTGTAATGTTGTTGAATTGAAGCTTCCATCTACTTTGAAAATTCATCCTGTTTTCCATGTATCCTTACTTAAAACTCATCATCCTCATCCTTTCCATGGAGCTGTAACTACTTCTCCTGATCCTGTTTTAGTCCAGGATGAAGAAGAATACAAGATTCAGAAAATTCTTGATTCAAGGATTCATCGTGGCTCATTACAATACCTCATTAGATGGAAGGGATATGGACTTGATGAAGATACTTGGGAAAACTCCTCTGGAATCCATGCTGATAAATTGATTTCTGCTTTTCATAGACGCTACCCTTCTAAACCATGTTGAGATAGCACCCTGAGGTTGCTCATTAGGGTGGGGGTACTGTCAGGCCTTAAGCCTCCCGATGTCTCCTCATGCTTCCGGGTTTGACGGAGCTTAGCCACACCCCCATTGCCGCGGTCGGCTATTTAATGCGACCGCACCAGCTGATAGACGCTGGATTATTGAAACGCGTACCGCGCCAAACTCACCGGCTCACATACCTCGGTGAGACGACCACTCGCTACTAGACCGGACTGGAGGAATATTCAAGTCCCCAACATCTCTCTTCATCACAGACAACTACCAGCACTCTCGGCAACCATTCACTGAAGCAACCGCCTCTGAGGAGAGCTGGGGACACAATCCCTCTACTTCCAGAAGTTAAGTAATTTACAGTCTCTGAGTTAAGAGCTAACAATGTTAAAGCTTTATTTCAACTTACTAAAGTCTGCTATCAAGTTCTCCAGCAATCCTGCTACAGCTTTCCTCAAATCAAGTATTATTCAAGTTCAGCTGTACCTGTCTTGCTACAGATAATCTTATTTCTTCATACTGAAGTCTGTTATCAAGTTGTTCAGCAATCCTGCTACAGCTTTCCTCAAATCAAGTATTATTCAAGTTCAGCTGTACCTGTCTTGCTACAGATAATCTTATTTCTTCATACTGAAGTCTGTTATCAAGTTGTTCAGCAATCCTGCTACAGCTTTCCTCAAATCAAGTATTATTCAAGTTCAGCTGTACCTGTCTTGCTACAGATAATCTTATTTCTTCATACTAAAGTCTGCTATCAAGTTGTTCAGCAATCCTGCTACAGCTTTCCTCAAATCAAGTATTATTCAAGTTCAGCTGTACCTGTCTTGCTACAGATAATCTTATTTCTTCATACTAAAGTCTGCTATCAAGTTGTTCAGCAATCCTGCTACAGCTTTCCTCAAATCAAGTATTATTCAAGTTCAGCTGTACCTGTCTTGCTACAGATAATCTTATTTCTTCATACTAAAGTCTTCTATCAAGTTGTTCAGCAAGCCTGCTACAGCATCCCTCAAAACAAGTATTATTTAAGTTATACTGCACCAGTCTTGCTGCTGATAATTCCAATGTATATAATCTCTTATAATTTGAACTGTTAACAAGAATAACGGATGCTAATGAATTCTGAACCTTGTCAATGCTAAATGAAACAAACCGTTTAATATTTAAAGAAACAGTAACTGTAATTCTGGAACTGAAGTCTCAGTTCCATCTAAGTGTCTTAATAAAAGATCAAAGTCCTAACAAATCTGCAGTTTTGTTCCACATCATTTACTGTGAACGTGACAATGGCGATTGAACTATGTCCATGTACGCTATTCGTTAGAAATATGCACTCAGGTCCAGGCTATCTGGGGATACGTTACAGGAACTATATGCATTCGGTATTTCTCAAGTTATGTATTTTATTGTATTTTTCCTACTGTATTTTAAAATGACGATTGTCTCTATCCTGGGAGATAATTAGGTTTCTTCCTAATTATCTCCGGGATAGAGAAGAAGGATTTATGGGTAAAATGGAAAGGGCTTATGTTGAAGACATCTGCGATTGGCTACTGTCCAATATATTGTACAGTCTTCCACAAGGTCCCCCAGGGGAGTGTCCACCTTGTTGAGACCCGCATGAATAACGAGCAGGTAGCCCCCATTAAACACATTCCTGTTTGACTTTCAAGACGGAGCTTGGTCTCGTTTGTGGAGGGAGTTTGACGATCGGCTTATTTAAAACTGCATTTCTGGAGAAAGGGGATTATTCACTAAACGGCGGCTTCATCTATCTGGCGGTGAGTGTCGTAACAATAATAATGAATATTACAATTAGTATCTCCCTCTACCTTAAGGGGACACTATAGTCACCAGAACAACTACAGCTTATTGGATTTGGTTTGGTGAGTAGAATCATTACCTTCAGGCTTTTTGCTGTAAACACTATCTTTTCAGAGAAAATGCAGTGTTTACGTTACAGCCTAGTGATAACCTCACTGGCCACTCCTCGGATGGCTGCTAGAGATCCTACCTGGGTCATGGCTGCCTGAAATGCATCCAAACATTCAGTGTTTCCTCCCTCTGCATGCAGACACTGAACTTTCCTCATAGAGATTCATTGATTCAACTCATCTCTATGAGGAGATGCTGATTGGTCAGGGCTGTGTTTGAATCATGCTGGCTCTGCCCCTGATCTGCCTCTTTGTGAGTCTCAGCCAATCATATAGGGAAGAATTGTGATTGGATCAGGCTACCACTTTTGATGATGTCAGCAGACTGCTTGCTGGTCTGGGGCAGACAGGGCAGAGCCAGCAGCTTCAGGCTTGAATACAAGTAAGGTTTTGCTATGTTTAGAGAGGCATGAAGGGGCCCAGGGAGTTAGGTGGGTATTTTAACACTATAGGGTCAGGAATACATGTTTGTGTTCCTGACCCTATAGTGTTCCTTTAATGTAACCTGTAAAGTGCTAAATACACCTGTTAGTGCTATATAACTAAAATATACATACACTGTATACCTACTGCAATTACTGTAATCCCCTTCTACTGTAATATAACCTGTAAACTGTTGAGTACACCTATTAGCGCTATATAGCCAAAATATGCATACACTGTATACCTACTGCACTTACTGCACCTCCTTCTACTGTCATGTAACCTGTAATGTACTGAGCATACCTGTTAAAGCTATATAAATAAACTATACATACACTGTATACCTACTGCACTTACTGTACCTCCCTCTACTGTAATGTAACCTGTAAAGTGCTGAGTACACCTGTTAGCACTATATAAATAAAATATACATACACTGTATACCTACTGCACTTACTGTACCTCCCTCTACTGTAATGTAACCTGTAAAGAGCTGAGTACACCTGTTAGCGCTATATAAATAAAATATACATACACTGTATACCTACTGCACTTACTGTACCTCCCTCTACTGTAATGTAACCTGTAAAGTGCTGAGTACACCTGTTAGCGCTATATAAATAAAATATACATACACTGTATACCTACTGCACTTACTGTACCTCCCTCTACTGTAATGTAACCTGTAAAGTGCTAAGTACACCTGTTAGCGCTAAATAAATAAAATATACATACACTGTATACCTACTGCGCTTACTGTACCTCTCTCTACTGTAATGTAACCTGTAAAGTACTGAGTACACCTGTTAACGCTATATAAATAAAATATACATACACTGTATACCTACTGCACTTACTGTACCTCCCTCTACTGTAATGTAACCTGTAAAGTGCTAAGTACACCTGTTAGCACTATATAAATAAAATATACATACACTGTATAACTACTGCGCTTACTGTACCTCTCTCTACTGTAATGTAACCTGTAAAGTGCTGAGTACACCTGTTAACGCTATATAAATAAAATATACATACACTGTATACCTACTGCACTTACTGTACCTCTCTCTACTGTAATGTAACCTGTAAAGTGCTGAGTACACCTGTTAACGCTATATCAATAAAATATACATACACTGTATACCTAGTGCACTTACTGTACTTACCTCTACAGCAATGTAACCTGTAAAGTGCTGAGTACATCTGTTAGCGCTATGTAAATAAAATATACATACACTGTATACCTACTGCACTTACTGTACCTCCCTCTACTGTAATGTAACCTGTAAAGTGCTGAGTACACCTGTTAGTGCTATATAAATACAATATACATACACTGTATACCTACTGCACTTACTGTACCTCCCTCTACTGTAATGTAACCTGTAAAGTGCTGAGTACACCTGTTAGCACTTTATAAATAAATTATACATACACTGTATACCTACTGCACTTACAGTACCTCCCTCTACTGTAATGTAACCTGTTAGCGCTATATAAATATAATATACATACACTGTATACCTACTGCACTTACTGTACCTCCCTCTACTGTAATGTAACCTGTAAAGTGCTGAGTACACCTGTTAGTGCTATATAAATACAATATACATACACTGTATACCTACTGCACTTACTGTACCTCCCTCTACTGTAATGTAACCTGTAAAGTGCTGAGTACACCTGTTAGTGCTATATAAATAAAATATACATACACTGTATACCTACTGCACTTACTGTACCTCCCTCTACTATAATGTAACCTGTAAAGTGCTAAATACCCTAAATAGATTAAATCCCAAAGATTGCTGAGTATTTAGTGCAGACTGTGGAAGCACTTTTGCTTATACCATCAGAAGGTCATTGAACACACAAGACAGGGCGGCTCTGAGCTATTCCCTTCCTTTACAGTGATTGGAATACGCTGTACAGCAGAAACCATGAGAGAAATGCTGTGTGTTCAGGTGTGCAGGAAGTGCTGAGTTGAATGATAACCTTTCTTAGAAGAGAACGGTTTGAGAAAGATCCAGACTCACTGATGTAGAAAGAGGATCCCAGGTGTGTTGCTATGCAGCCATCAGTCATTGCTAATAATTTGTCTGTAAGCAAGATGATGTTAGAAGAGGCACTGAGCCTATAGTGCGACAATTTGTCAAAAAAATCAAACAGGGAATGAAAAAATGCCCATTCCACAGTTTGAAGTTCGATATGTTTTTTAATAATAAAAAAAGACTCATCACTTCAAGCTTACATATACACATGTACATAGAGCTTACATATACACATATACATAGAGCTTCCATATACACATATACATAGAGCTTACATATACACATATACATAGAGCTTACATATACACATATACATAGAGCTTCCATATACACATATACATAGAGCTTACATATACACATATACATAGAGCTTCCATATACACATATACATAGAGCTTCCATATACACATATACATAGAGCTTCCATATACACCTATACATAGAGCTTCCATATACACATATACATAGAGCTTACATATACACCTATACATAGAGCTTCCATATACACATATACATAGAGCTTACATATACACATATACATAGAGCTTCCATATACACATATACATTAAGCTTGCATATACACATATACATAAAGCTTGCATATACACATATACAGAGCTTACATATACACATGCACATAGAGCTTACATATACACATATACATAGAGCTTACAAATACACATATACATAGAGCTTCCATATACACATATACATAGAGCTTACATATACACATATACATAGAGCTTCCATATACACATATACATAGAGCTTCCATATACACATATACATAGAGCTTCCATATACACATATACATAGAGCTTACAAATACACATATACATAGAGCTTCCATATACACATATACATAGAGCTTCCATATACACATATACATAGAGCTTCCATATACACATATACATAGAGCTTACATATACACATATACATAGAGCTTCCATATACACATATACATAGAGCTTCCATATACACATATACATAGAGCTTCCATATACACCTATACATAGAGCTTACATATACACATATACATAGAGCTTCCATATACACATATACATAGAGCTTCCATATACACCTATACATAGAGCTTACATATACACATATACATAGAGCTTACATATACACATATACATTAAGCTTGCATATACACATATACATAAAGCTTGCATATACACATATACACAGAGCTTACATATACACATACACAGAGCTTACATATACACATACACAGAGCTTACATATACACATATACACAGAGCTTACATATACACATATACATAGAGCTTACATATACACATATACATAAAGCTTGCATATACACATATACAGAGCTTACATATACACATGTACATAAAGCTTGCATATACACATATACATAGAGCTTACATATACACATACAGTTGTGCTCAAAGTTTGCATACCCTTGGAGAATCGGTAATATATGTACCACTTTTAAAGAAAATATGAGTGAGCAGGAAAAAGACATTTAATGTATTTCTTATTGGATTCATATTTAACAGTAGGTTATAACTCCACTCCTTTAAAATAATCATTATAAACTCAGTTTTTCACAAAAGCACATCAATTAAACTGATTGATCTCCTGCAACTGTCATTTAAATAAAAACTATACACTAAGTCTTTAGTGAATACTATTCTACCAATCTACTTCCCTTACCTTTTGTGTCACTTTACCCCACTCCCTCTAGCATGTAAGCTCATTGAGCAGGGCCCTCAACCCCTCTGTTACTGTGTCACTATACCCCACTCCCTCTAGCATGTAAACTTACTGAGCAGGGCCCTCAATCCCTCGGTTACTGTGTCACTATACCCCACTCCCTCTAGCATGTAAACTTACTGAGCAGGGCCCTCAATCCCTCTGTTACTGTGTCACTATACCCCACTCCCTCTAACATGTAAACTCACTGAGCAGGGCCCTCACTGAGCAGGGCCCCTGTTACTGTCACTATACCCTACTCCCTCTAACATGTAAACTAACTGAGCAGGGCCCTCAATCCCTCTGTTACTGTCACTATACCCCACTCCCTCTAGCATGTAAACTCACTGAGCAGGGCCCTCAACCCCTCTGTTACTGTCACTATACCCTACTCCCTCTAACATGTAAACTCACTGAGCAGGGCCCTCAATCCCTCTGTTACTGTGTCACTATACCCCACTCCCTCTAGCATGTAAACTCACTGAGCAGGGCCCTCAACCCCTCTGTTACTGTGTCACTATACCCCACTCCCTCTAGCATGTAAACTCACTGAGCAGGGCCCTCACTGAGCAGGGCCCCTGTTACTGTCACTATACCCTACTCCCTCTAACATGTAAACTCACTGAGCAGGGCCCTCAATCCCTCTGTTACTGTGTCACTATACCCCACTCCCTCTAGCATGTAAACTCACTGAGCAGGGCCCTCAACACCTCTGTTACTGTCACTATCCCCTACTCCCTCTAACATGTAAGCTCACTGAGCAGGGCCCTCAATCCCTCTGTTACTGTGTCACTATACCCCACTCCCTCTAGCATGTAAACTCACTGAGCAGGGCCCTCAACCCCTCTGTTACTGTCACTATACCCTACTCCCTCTAAAATGTAAACTCACTGAGCAGGGCCCTCAACCCCTCTGTTACTGTCACTATACCCTACTCCCTCTAACATGTAAACTCAGTGAGCAGGGCCCTTAATCCCTCTGTTACTGTGTCACTATGCCCCACTCCCTCTAGCATGTAAACTAACTGAGCAGGGCCCTCAATCCCTCTGTTACTGTCACTATACCCCACTCCCTCTAACATGTAAACTAACTGAGCAGGGCCCTCAATCCCTCTGTTACTGTGTCACTATAACACTCCCTCTAAGATGTAAACTCACTGAGCTGGGCCCTCAATCCCTCTGTTACTGTGTCACTATACCCCACTCCCTCTAGCATGTAAACTTACTGAGCAGGGCCCTCAACCCCTCTGTTACTGTCACTATACCCTACTCCCTCTAACATGTAAACTCACTGAGCAGGGCCCTCAATCCCTCTGTTACTGTGTCACTATACCCCACTCCCTCTAACATGTAAACTTACTGAGCAGGGCCCTCAATCCCTCTGTTACTGTGTCACGAAACCCCACTCCCTCTAACATGTAAACTCACTGAGCAGGGCCTCAATCCCTCTGTTACTGTGTCACTATACCCCACTCCCTCTAACATGTAAACTCACTGAGCAGGGCCCTCAATCCCTGTGTTACTGTGTCACTATACCCCACTCCCTCTAACATGTAAACTCACTGAGCAGGGTCTCAATCCCTCTGTTACTGTGTCACTATACCCCACTCCCTCTAGCATGTCAACTCACTGAGCAGGGCCCTCAACCCCTCTGTTACTGTGTCACTATACCCTACTCCCTCTAGTATGTAAACTCACTGAGCAGGGTCTCAATCGCTCTGTTACTGTGTCACTATACCCCACTCCCTCTAACATGTAAGCTCATTGAGCAGGGCCCTCAATCCCTCTGTTACTGTGTCACTATATCCCACTCCCTCTAGCATGTAACCTCACTGAGGAGGGCCCTCAATCCCTCTGTTACTGTGTCACTATACCCCAATCCCTCTAACATGTAAACTCACTGAGCAGGCCCTCAACCCCTCTGTTACTGTGTCACCATACCCCACTCCCTCTAACATGTAAGTTCATTGAGCAGGGCCCTCAACCCCTCTGTTACTGTCACTATACCCCACTCCCGCTAGCAAGTAAACTCACTGAGCAGGGCCCTCAATCCCTCTGTTACTGTGTCACTATACCCTACTCCCTCTAGCATGTAAGCTCATTGAGCAGGGCCCTCAACCCCTCTATTCCTGTGTGTCCAACTTGTCTGGTTACAACTACATGTTTGTTAGTCCACCCATTGTAAAGCGCTACTTTGTTGGTTATTATATAAATATAATAAGAATAATAAGAATAAGAATAAAAAAATGGCACAATCATAAACAAAACATGGCAACAAAGAAAAAGATGAAATTACCCATTTTCAAAAGTCTGCATACACTTAGTTTGTAATACTGTGTATTCCTTCCTTTAGCATAAATGACAACGTGCAGTATTTTGTAATTGTTGCCTATGAGGCCCCTAATTCTTGCAGGTGGTGCACCCATTCGTCTTGGCAAAATGCCTCCAGGTCATGCAAAGTCTGCACGTTTGAGATCACCCCAGAGTGGCCCGATGATATTAAGGTCAGCAGACTGTGATGGCCAGAACCTTCATCTTTTTCTGCTGTAACCACTGGAGGGTAATCTTGGCCTTGTGCTTAGGGTCATTGTCATGCTGGAAAGTCCAAGAGTGTCCCGTGACAGCCTTCATGCAGAAGAATGCAAATTGTCTGCCAGTATTTTCTGATAACATGCTGCATTCATCTTTCCATCAATTTTCACAAGATTCCCCATGCCTTTAGAGCTCACCACCCCCCAAAACATCAGTGAGCCACCACCATGCATCATAGTGGGGATGGTATTCTTTTCACGATAGGCCTTGTTGACCTCTCTCCAAACATACGCTTATGGCTGTTACCATAAAGCTCTATTTTGGTCTTGTCACTCAAAATTACAGAGTGCCAGAAGCTGTGAGGTGTGTCAAGGTGTTGTCAGGAATATGGTAACCGGGCTTTTTTGTGGCATTGGCGCAGTAAGGTGTTCATTTATTTCAGTAATGCAACGTAAAAAGGGAAACTTATATATGAGATAGATACATTACGTGCAAAGCAAGATAGTTCAAGCCGTGATGTGTCATAAGTGCGATGATTATGGCTTACAGCTCATGAAAACCCCAAATCCACAATCTCAGTAAATTAGAATATTGTGAAAAGGTGCAATATTCTAGGCTCACAGTGTCCCACTCTAATCAGCTAAGTAAGCCATAAAACCTGCAAAGGGTTTCCGAGACTTTAAATGGTCTCTCAGTCTGGTTCAGTAGGAATCACAATCATGGGGAAGACTGCTGACCTGACAGTTGTGCAGAAAACCATAATTGACACCCTCCATGAGGAGGGAAATAATCAAAAGGTAATTGCGAAGGAAGTTGGATGTTCCCAAAGTGCTGTATCAAAGCACATTAATAGAAAGTTATGTGGAAGGGAAAAGTGTGTAAGAAAAAGGTGCACAAGCAGCAGTTATGACCGCATACTGAAAAGGATTGTCAGGAAAAGGCCATCCAAAAGTGTTGGGGACTTTCACAAGGAGTGGACTGAGGCTGGAGTCAGTGCATCAAAAGCCACCACACACAGACGGATCCTGGACATGGGCTTCAGATGTCGTATTCCTCTTGTCAAGCCGCTCCTGAACAACAAACAACGTCAAAAGCGTCTTACCTGGGCTAAAGAGAAACAGACCTGGCTCAGTGGTCTAAAGTCCTCTTTTCTGATGAGAGCAACTTTTGCATCTCATTTGGAAACCAAGGACCCAGAGTCTGGAGGAAGAATGGAGAGGCACACACTGCAAGATGCTTGAAGTCCAGTGTGAAGTTTCCACAGTCTATGTTGATTTGGGGAGCCATGTCATCTGCTGGTGTTGGTCCACCCTGCTTCATTAAGTCCAGGGTCAATGCAGTCATCTACCAGGAGATTTTGGAGCACTTCATGCTTCCTTCTGCAGATGAGCTTTATGCTGACTTCATTTTCCGGCAGGACTTGGCACTTGCCCAAACTGCCAAAAGCACCAAAGTCTCGTTCAATGACCATGGGATTACTGTGCTTGATTGGCCAGCAATATCGCCTGACCTGAACCCCATAGAGAATCTATAGGGCATTGCCAAGAGCAAGATGAGAGACATGAGACCGAACAATGCAGAAGAGCTGAAGGCCACTGAAGTGCCACAGGCTGATAGCTTCCATGCCACGCCGCATTGAGGCAGTAATTGCTGCAAAAGGGGCCCAAACCAAGTACTGAGTCCATATGCATGCTTATACTTTTCAGAGGTCCGATATTGTTCTATGTACACTCCTTCTTTTATTGATTCCATGTAATATTCTAATTTACTGAGATTGTGGATTTGTGGTTTTCATGAGCTGTAAGCCATAATCATCACACTTATGACAAATCAGGGCTTGAACTATCTTGCTTTGCATGTAATGCGTCTATCTCATATATTTGTTTCCCCTTTTACGTTGCATTACTGAAATAAATGAACTTTTGCACAATATTCTAATCTTTCGAGTATCACCTGTACTAGTGTTTCAAAACAGTAAAATGTATCACAACAATTATATCATCATTGCAAGTGCATTTTGTGTGTGATAAATGCAAAAAAAATCACTTTCACTGCTAATATCATTGCTGTGATATGTTTTACTGTTTTGAAACACTTATATGTGTGTTTAACAAAGTCTCCCGAGTAAAACAGAATCCCTCAATGTACTGGTTTTAGGGTGTCATAGAAAGTTACAGGGATAAATACAATGCTAGCAAATTAAATTCTCTGGACTTTCGGCCTGACTTTTCAGGCAGGTCCCTCAAATTGATAAAATCAATAAATCAATAAAATTATTTAATTATGTAAAAATATTACATAAATATGCACATAGAATTTAAATATATATATATACATATTTATGTATTTGAAGTCTATGTGTATATTTATGAAATTATTTATGTAATTTTGTATATGGATATATATGTTTAAGGCCGAAGGCCTGTATTTGTGGGAGGAGTCAGCGTTCCTATATAAATGCTACTCCCCCCTTCCTACCTGGCTGTACTCACGCTGTTCACCTCACCTGCTCGCCTCCCTCTCGTCAGCACAACTTCCGGGTCCTCGACAGCGCTTCCGGTCCTCGCCTCATGACAGCCAAACTTCCGGGTCTCTTCCCCGCCGCTCTTCCGGACCACTCATATCATCTTCGCAGACTTCCCGCCAGTCGCCACCTTCGTTCACACAGAAAGCAAACAAGCGAACACCAGGTAATCGGCGGGAATAAACAGTTGGCTTAATTCATATGCTTTCTGTTTAATTTGTTTAAACCGGTAAATTCATTAAATTTTGACCGAACGAGGTCTCATGTCTAATTTCATGTTACTTCTTAAATGGCCTTCATATGCAACTCCAGTACGGGAGGCCAACCTGCTCATACGCTAGTTCTCTGGTAGGCTACAACCTGACAGACTTAAGAGTATGCATTGTTATTTACAATATCCTGTACCTCACAAAGAGCTATAGTTTAATTAATATTCCATCACCAAGCAGCTTAACGATTTTCACTATCTGGTTAAATTACATGCGTGTCAATCAAGTAAATTCATGCATTTACTATGCTATGTATTTAACTTAAATAATGAAGTTAACTGCTGAATTTAAATTATTGTATCTATCAACCGTTACAGGGACACTCCAGGCACCCAAACCACTTCTGCTCATTGGAGTGGTCTGGGTGCCAACTCCCACTACTCTTAACCCTGCAAGTGTAATTATTGCAGTTTTTCATAAACTGCAATAATTACATTGCAGGGTTAACTCCACCTCTAGTGGCTGTCTACTAGACAGCCACTAGAGGTCACTTCTTGGGTTCTAGCACAGGAAACCTGTGCTAGAGCATCGCTGGACGTCCTGTGTGAGGACCTCCAGCGTCACTCAAAACCCCATAGGAAAGCATTGAAATGATTTTTCAATGCT
Organism: Pelobates fuscus; assembly: GCF_036172605.1. NCBI lineage: Eukaryota > Metazoa > Chordata > Amphibia > Anura > Pelobatidae > Pelobates > Pelobates fuscus. The sequence continues at coordinate 16,937,145 of NC_086320.1, forward strand.
TTCCTATGGGGAGACGTAATGCGCATGCGCTGCATTTCCGCGCATGCGCATTACGTCTCCTCGGCCGGTGGGCGAGATCAGTCTCGCCCACCGGCCGACGCAATCACTGGGAGGAGCATCGCGGAGGCGGAGACAGCGGCGAGGGACATAATTATCACAGGCAGAGAAATACAGTTTTATAAAACATATCACAGGGACCCCAAAACATGCAATAACCACATAAAAATCCCGTAGTTTGGAAGATACAGTTTAATGTAGATTCCGCAGAACATATACAGGCTATATGAAAAATAATTACTGTATAATGTGCCCCCTGTTGTATAGTTTAAAACTACTGCACGATGTCTTTGTGCACCAAATACCGGCGAGATGGCACCATGTAGAAAAGTCACAACAGTGTCTGTGAGTTAAAATGGCCGCCATCCATTGTTCTCACCATGTGCTTCATCCATTGTTCTCACCATGTGCCTCTGATACATGAAATGGTGGCCACCCAGTAACTCCACAGTATGTCCCCAGATGGTTCTTAAAGGGCCAGTAGCAGCATAATACAATACAACATGCCCAAATCAGTTCCTAGAAGGGCAATACATCCCAGGGCCATAGTCGCAGGGCAAAAGGCTGGCAAGCAGTCCTCTCCAGGCACAAGTGGAGGGGCTGGTTCCGCCACAGTAAATATTTCCGTTATGCCGGTTCAGGAGCGTCATCGGTCCTCATGGAGATGTGCCAGATGACGGTCCTGAACCGTCACCGGTCCTGAACCATCACCGGTCCTCAAGGGATTTAATAAACAACATTCCGTGATATGATTATTAGGGGCATTACTACCTCATAAAGGGTTAATAGAAAAACATTTCAATAACAGATCTTGTGATATATTAAGATTAGGAACAACATTGATTATGTTTTCACAGTTTTGGTATGTTCTGCACACCAATTACTTTTAAATGTCAGATTACTCACTGCCTTTCGCAGGTATTAAGACGCTAAAATTCTGGATTTTTACATTTTGAATCAACAGAAAAGTAATGATTAAGGACCAATACTTCCCATTTAAGCAAAGTAATGTATTTTAATTATACACTAATAATAAAAGAAGTCATTGAAAAGACATTTCTGTGTTTATGAAATGCAGTTATTTTCATTTTGACTTTTCGCTGGTATTTTACAAGATATTTTCAATTATGAAAAAGGATTATGAAAGATTGTGATGAAGTACAATAAACAGATATGTTTTCATAGCATGCTTTGTCTGGAAAAAATATTAACAATATGATTTTTTTAAAGAAAACCTAGGTAAATCTTTTAAAAAATTTGATTTTACCCCTTAAAAGCCAATAGCCAACTATCATCACCATCTGGTCATTGAACACTGTATGCCAGTCATTAAAGGAACACTATAGGGTAAGGAACACAAACATGTATTCCTGACCTTATAGTGTTAAAGTCACCATCTATCCCTCCCCCCAGCCTCCCTTACTCCCCTAAATGTAGTAAAATCTTACTTGTATTCAAGTATGCAGCTGCTGCCTCTGCCCCGATCTGCCTGCTGTCTGCTGACATCATCAGAAGTGATTCTCTGAGCCAATCACAATGCTTTCCCATAGGATTGGCTGAGACTGTCAATGAGGCAGATCAGGGGCAGAAAGCCTGAAGGAACTGATTTTACTCACCAGAACAAATACAATAAGCTGCAGTTGTTCCGTGACTATAGTGTCCCTTTGATGCTCAGTTTATCACTATTAATTCCTGGTAAGGACAAAATAAGGTGCAGTACTATACAGTTGTGAGAAAGGCACTGCAAATTTACTTCAAAAAGTATGCAGCACTTCAACCCAAAAGAGGGATATTTGTCAAGCTCAAGTGTAATACTGTAACAAAATGAATTAAAACCCCTGCATGGAAATGTTATAAATTAAGCCGAAGTAGTCATGTGACTTTGGTAACCAAGTCACAGTGCTATACTTAATAGGGCATTATAGACATTCCACTAAGGAAAAACAGAGTAACAGTGCAAGTCAGCAGAAACCATATTATTATTATTATTATTATTATTATTATTATTTTATTATTTATATAGTGCCAGCAAAATTCCGTAGCGCTGTACAATGGGTGGACTAACAGACACATAATTGTAACCAGACAAGTGGACGCACAGGAACAGAGGGCTTGAGGGCCCTGCTCAATGAGCTTGCATGCATATAATCCCATTTAAACATTAGTTTATCCTGTGCTCTCAATAGGTTGTTGCAAATAACATAAAGATGACACATTTTAAACTATACCCATATACTGTTTTACAAAAGTGACATTAAATTATCACATTGAAAGATTTGCCAAACAGGATGACAATTATGTTAATTCTACAAAAGTATAAGACCTGTGAAATTATCTTAAATCAGTAGAACACACAACAGTGTCTCAAATAAGTATTTCTCCTAAAATACATTTAAAAATATGTGCACAAACTTATATTTATATTAATGAAAGCAAGATGGCTGCACTCACCTGAACAGACATATAATATAGAGTGCTGATGGGGCCAAATCATACAACATACAAAATCCAGCGCACTCGCTAATTCACTAAACAGCAATTTCACAGAATGTAAAAGTTGTATTGAAAAACACCTGACTGAGGCACAAAATAATGGGGTTTTAGTTACAGTATATGATCATACATTGCAAAAGCCTGCAACAACATCTGTATGTGGCCTTTTTGGCACTTTGTTCTGTTCCATGTGTTCTGTTTAACCCCTTAAGGACCAAACTTCTGGAATAAAAGTAAATCATGACATGTCACACGTCATGTGTCCTTAAGGGGTTAAGTGAACTCCTGCACCTTCAGCACTAATCTGCCCTACACATTTTATAGCATTTTTAAAAGGAGAAACAGGGCTTTCTTTTGATATCCTTCCAGTATACATAACACAATGGTAAATATGAATAAAATACTGAAAAAATGAAAAATAATGAAAAGAAACCTCTCCGTTTTGCATCTAATAAATTCTATACTCTTGTTTATTTTCAAATATACTGTTTTTTTATTTCCTTCATAAAATTTTGCTAGTACTCTCACTGCTACAACAATGTATTAATGAATGAATTAATTAATTAACATGATTAATGCCAAATGCTTGCCATTGCTGTTGGGGCTTTGCAAGCTTGTTTGTATTCTATTGCACACAAAAAAAAAAGAATTAAAAAAAAAAAAAAAAAAGAAAATAACTCAAAACAGATTCACGATTAGTCTTGGTTGTTAAAATGCCCAAAATGTCTAGAATGTCAATAAAGTGATATAAAACAAATACTGCAAGGACTGAGTTATTGTCTTAAAATTAAAACATTGAACATTTGGTATGCTGAGATTACATGTAATAGAGGTCACAGAATCCTAAACCAATACAACTTACACAGAAGTATATATTTGTAGAGTCTGTTTAACTAAGAGCATTGTTGACACTTTTCATTTAACCATTTTATCACAAACCTTTGTCAAGTTCTGGTTATATCTATTTGTTTGTGCTTTTTTTTTTCACACAAATTAATTTTGTGTTTTCAAAGAACCGTGTGTCTGCAGTGTGCGAGGGGTGATCAGCTGTCAGCATTTTAATGGCAGCACAGGCTCTGTTGTCTGGACAGCCATTGCAAATTCCATTTGCTTGCAATGAACAAATTTAATATACAATTGTTAAAATAGTGTATGCATGAGTGTGGGGTATGGCTGTATACCTTGACAATCGTGTATACACGATTGGTGACGTGAAGGGGTTAATCCATTTATAAACCCCTTTACTTTAATATTCTTACCCCTTTGTTTCAATATTTTTTCTCTATCCTCTTCTCAAATTGGATTAAGTACATTGCTCGTGACCTGAAATCGAATGTGATCTAATGTAATGGGACTCAAGTTAGTCCCCAGGACAGGTGGTGTAAGTTTATAGGTTCTAATATCAGATTTGTATCTGGAGAACCACTAACATTTTGAATGGTCTCTAAGAGTTATAATTAGCCACAGAGGCATTTTAAGATGTTTATTAGATCATTTGATTCCAAAGTAAAGAAACTATATATAATATAACTTTGACCTGTCTTGGGATTCTCCCCGTTTATAACAATATTACAGGTTACACAAACTGAGATTGGATGAATCACATGCTTAGGTTTAGTTAAGGTAGATTGCGTTGACCCTATGACAGGTCTGACGAGGAGGTCTTGAAGGATTTACATTGTTTAAAAGCTGTAATTAATGATCTTCAAAATTCTTCCATAATGGCGTATGAGTTTTTAAGGATAGGTCAATGTTTTCAGGTATTTGTAATGTGTAGCTGATACCTTTCTAGACCAAGCCCTTCCATCTGGTACCATTGCATTTGGGGGAAGGGGGTGTACTCTCTGACATCTAATAAGTTTAATTACTTTTGTTATCCCTTGTGCATTGTGGGAGAGTGAAGATGAACTACTAGATTAGATGACCTTGGTTAACGAGAGTTCTAGGGATCCTCGTGTGTTTTACATTGTGCTGAGTATAACTATAGCTTTTATATATGAAAACCGTAGATCTGTGGCTGTTATATTGAGGACACAGAGTGTTGGTGCCTAGCCAAATATTTGACTATTTTGTAATGCCGTAAGAGGTGAATAAATGTTATTATTGATTTTGTTGAAGAAGCTGGCACCACTGTATGTATTTCTGAGGTTTGGAGACACCATTGGTGTTTGCCTTTATGTAAAATTGTGTTGGATGCTTTATAGTCAGGGCCGGATTAACATAGGGGCTGATGGAGCTGCACCTCCAGGCCCAGGCCCATGGAAAAAAGCCCATTTAAAAAAAAATGAAAAACATTTTTTTTTACTTTTTTTTATTTTTTTTACACGCTACTCTTAGGTTTGGCACCTGACTGGTATTTTACTGGCACAGCCAGTATTTAAGGCTGTCTGGCCATGCTGGTATCTCAGTAATACCGGCAATTCTTTTGCAGGTATTTTTCTCAGTATAAACGGTGATTACTCTGCAATACCAGCACCAGCCAGTAGGGGTCACTGTGCGGAGAGGCAGGGATAGGAAGTTAAGGCATATCCCTGCCTCTCTCTATTTCGCACTGATCTGTGGGGGAGCAGTTACACAGCACAGAGAGTCCAGATAGCAGCTCTACAGCTCAGGTAAGTGGGTTATGGGGGGAAAAGCAACAGGGAGACATTGGGACACTGAGACACTAGGGGACACAGACACTAGGGGACACTGAGACACTAGGGGATGCTGGGACACTAGGGGACGCTGGGACACAGTGACCCTATGTCTCCCAGTGTCCCCATGTCCCCCAGCCAGTGTCCCTAGTATATCAGTGTCCCCATGTCTCCCAGTGTCCCAATGTCTCCCAGCCAGTGTCCTCAGTGTTCCCATTTCTCCCAGTGTCCCCAAGTCTCCCAGTGTCTGTGTCCCCATGTCTCTCAGTGTGCCTAGTGTCCCCATGTCTCCCAGTGTCCCCAAATATCTGTGTCCCCTTGTTTCCCTGTGTCCCTGTGTCTATGTCCACGTGTCTATGCCCACAAGCGGTCCTATGTCTCCCAGAGTCTCCAAGTGTCTGTCTCCCAACCAGTGTCCCTCAGTGTCTCCATGTCTCACAGTGTCTGTGTTCTGATGTCTCTTAGTGTCCCCAAATGTTTCAGTGTCACTGAACAATGGATGTATTGATTCGGGATTCATAGTTCAATCGAGAGCGCCAAACAAAAGAGATGATTGTTAGAAAACAGTCGCTAAATCAAATAACTAAAACTAGGGATCAGTCAGACATTTAGAGGGAAACTATAGTTCCAGGAAATTAAAGTTGTTTTCTTGGCCCAATAGCTCCCTATAGTGCCCCACTCTGTCGCACCCTTAAAAACCCCTTTTGTCATTAACCTGATTCCAGCGCCAATATCCCTCAGCGCTGGGTCAGGTTCTGTCTTTGCTTCTATGTGGTTTCCTATGGGGTTTAACCCCTTAAGGACCAAACTTCTGGAATAAAAGGGAATCATGACATGTCACACATGTCATGTGTCCTTAAGGGGTTAAGATGACACTGGATGGCCAAAAGTTGCCCAATGACCCGGAAGACACTTTAGTAGCTGTCTGTTAGAGTTAACCCTAATAATTACCTTTGCAGGATTAAGGGACCTGGGGCACCTTACCCAGACCCCTTCAATGAGCTGAAATGGTCTGAGTGCCTATAGTGTCCCATTAAAATTTCCAACCGAATGTTTATAAATATTTGAACACTCACATGAGTCAATGTTAAACAAATGCCCACCCAATGCCAACCTCAGTCAGATTTAAATCAAAATTTATATATATGTAAAGGCTTTGCCTGGAGTTGTGGGAGGGGCTTACGGACCTACATGAGGGACACCCCCTTTACTACACTACTGTAATTGGTCTGGCAGTCTGTATGCTGCTACTTCGGTTGCATACAGACTTCCAATCTCGCTACTTATCTGTCCATAGAATGCTGCTGTCTCCTGCCCTACGGTTTCCTGGTTCTGCCCAGCTGACCCGGAAGCTCCTGTTGACCTCCGACCCTGTGGAAAGGCAGTCGATCAGGTGCCCTCCCTTGGCGTCATCACGGTTTGATACTATTCATTTATGCTTAATTTTGTATATATTGAATTTTTCGGTTGCTTTTGTGTATGCGAACAGAAGCCTCCATTTGTGGAAAGCTTTCAGGCTTACGCCTGCATGGATACCAACCCGTCCGGCTCTTTCCATATGAATGGTTTTGTTTTAGGCTTAGACGCACAAATGCGGTGGCATGTTTTCAATCGGTTACACGGGCACACAGGCTCTATGGCCATATAGAGTTTTCATGTCCTCAATAATGTTGTTTGCATAGTCTGGGGGGGTTCAGCTCAGTTCTTATACAAACAAATCCCTACAAAGGGTCACAAGCTGAATCTATACGCATACACTACATTCGCACCCTTTTCTCACGAACGCTTGTTATAGGAACTCTCTATACAATGCAAATCCTTCTGGTTGGCACATACAGCTTAGATAGATTTTTGGCTTGTGGCCCTCTAGGTTCATTATTGGGTATTACATCTGTTTTAAACTATGAACTAATTGTAAAGTTATAAATGTCTAAAAAACAGGTACTATTAATTTCAATATAATGGATTTATTTGTTTCAATGACGGCTGGTTCTCCATTATGGATCAGTGAATTTTTTTGTCCTAATAATATTAATATGGTTTATGATGATGCTACAAACAGGTTTTCCTTAAGGAGGCATTGGGATAGGTTATATGGTAGATGATACAGGTTTTAGGTACACTGTTATTTCCATATGCTTTTACTGATTTAAAGATTGTGAGTTTATGCAATTTAGAGCAGCATTTATTCTTCAGCTCTCAAATCCTAGTCCAATAAGTAGGTGGTTTATATATTATGGGTTGAGTACGTATAGGATCTCCTAAACGAAGTGTATCATAATTGGTATACCCATCTTTGTTCTTAATAGGTATAGGCCTCTCTTTCCCCTCTCCTCCTTCTTTAGTGGGAATCTCAGATTGGGTGTCAGGTAAGTATATGTATAAAATAAAAAAAATAAAAAATAAAAATAATAAGGGAGCATAACTTCCTTTCATTCCCATAGCCTTCCCACAACTTGTCTCATTTCTTTTCATTAGGTTACGGATCTTAAAAGCATGAGTATTAACTCCAGGTACGTGATGTCCATATTTGTTCCATATGCCAAACATTGTTATATAGGGGAATATACCAATGTTTGGCATTTAGTGAATATTCCCCTATATACCAATGTTTTGCATTTAGAATAAAAAAATAAATAAAAAAATAAAAATAAAATGATTGCAGCTTCCGGATGAATCTAAAATGGATGCTGTCCAGTAGGTGGGAGGGTCTGCTAGGGAGGGTCTGCTGCTGATTGGCTGTAATGTGTCTGCTGACTGTGAGGTACAGGGTCAAAGTTTACTCAATGATGACGAATAGGGGGCGGACCGAACATCGCATGTGTTCGCCCGCGGTGGCGAAAGCGAACATGCTATGTTCGCCAGGAACTATTCGCTGGCGAATAGTTCGGGACATCACTAATGTAAAGGCTTTGCCTGGAGTTGTGGGTGGGGCCTATGGACCTATATAAGGGACTCCCCCCTTTCCTACTCTACAGTAATTGGTCTGGTGATCTGTATGGCCCCCTCTCCATCCCCTCCACTCCCTTTATTCATTATATTCTACTTGAGTGGGACCACTTTATTTACTGGCCTACCGCAAACGTCGGTTTCGGCACACCTCAACCGACTTTTCCTACTACAGGTTACGCTACTACACAGTCTTGCATTAATCATATTGATGTTGCCCCGAACACAAATGTAAAGGCTTTGCCTGGAGTTGTGGGTGGGGCCTATGGACCTATATAAGGGACTCCCCCCTTTCCTACCCTACAGTAATTGGTCTGGCGATCTGTATGCCCCCCCCCCCCCTCTATCCCCTCCACTCCCTTTATTCATTATATTCTACTTAAGTGGGACCACTTTATTTACTGGCCTACCGCAAACGTCGGTTTCATCACACCTCAACCGACTTTTCCTATTACAGGTTATGCAACTACACAGTCTTGCATTAATCATATCGATGTTGCATATACATATAAATCAGCCACTGATTGACTATGTTTTTCACCCGTTTGGTTTGCTTGAGTTAGTTTTCTAAATTTTTTGCATGGAGTAAATTTGGATGAGCCAAACCATCGGATGCGTGAAATTCGGTTGACAGATTTTTTTTCAGCCCAATTCATTCAGCTGAACCAAATGGAATTTGTTTGCACTATATAATAATAATAATAATAATAATAATAATAATAATAATAATAAGAAGAAGAAGAAGAATAATAATAATTCCACCATGACAAGTCTGTTTAAAACGCATGATGAAATATAGGATAAAAATGTGCAGTAATCTCAGGGCAGCCCTAGGACACACTTGACGAGACTTGTCTAAGAAGTTGTAGCTCAGTTCCAGGCAGCAGCTGCCACCATTTATTCAGACCCTCTCCCATTACTGGAGTGTTGAGACAGGGGCTGAGGAAAACAGAAATATTGAGATTCTCTCTACCCAACTCCTCTTCCATTATATCATAGAAAAAGAGCTACAATAACCGAAAGTAGCAGTAAACTCACCACCCTTGTAAAGAACAAAATATGAATATCCCTGAGCTGCCCTATGATTGAAGGTGCCCTCATTCTTATCTTAGCCCCAATAGCTTTTCATAATAAATCATGTGCTGATAGTCCAGTCTCCAGACCCTCTCTCTCTCTTTATCTATCTCCCTCTCTTTCTCTCTCTCTCTCTCTCTCACTCTCTCTCTTTATCACTCCTTTAGGTACTCAAACTCTTAGATTACGCACAAAATATATTTTTAAAATATTTTAGTCAATATCTTATATTATTGAGAGAAAATGATTCTGTTTGTGTTCCCGCTATATACAGTTTCGGTTTCATTCATACAAGGAGCTGAAAGTATCCGTCTCTATTAGTGATGTCCCGAACTGTTCGCTGGCGAATACTTCCTGGCGAACATCACTTGTTCGCGTTCGCCATGGATGAGTAAACTTTGACCCTGCCTGTACCTCACAGTCAGCAGACACATTCTAGCCAATCAGCAGCAGCCCCTCCCTCCCAGACCCTCGCACCTCCTGGACAGCATCCATTTTACATTCATTGTGAAGCTGCATTCTTAGTGAAAGTTGGGACAGTGTAGCTGCTGCTGATTTGATAGGGAAATTGATAGCTAGGCTAGTGTATTCAGTGTCCACTACAGTCCTGAAGGACTCATCTGATCTCTGCTGTAAGGACAGCACCCCAAAAAGCCCTTTTTAGAGCTAGAACATCAGTCTGCTTGGTATTGTGTGTAATGTAATTGCAGTTGCCTGCCTGCCAGCCTGTGTGTCAGGCTCACAGCATATACTGTGCCCACTTGCCCAGTGCCACCACTCACTCACTGGTGTCACAATAGCTTGCATTTAAAAAAAAAAAGTTTTTGACTGTAATATAATAGCAGTCAGTTTCCTTCACTAGTGTGCGTTTCAGGGCCTGCCCAGTGCCACCACTCACTCATAGCTGGTGTCCCAATAGCTTGCATTTAAAAAAAACAAAAACTTTTTGGACTGTAATATAATAGCAGTCAGTTTCCTTCATGAGTGTGCGTTTCAGGGCCTGCCAGGGCACAGTGTCACACCAGTGCAACTCATATCTGGTGTAACAGTAGTGTACATTTAAAAAAATAAATAAAATTTTGACTGTAATAGATTGAATAGCAGTTAGTTGTCTGCCAGCGTGTGTGTCAGGCTCACAGCGTATACTGTGCCCACTTCCCAGTGCCACCACTCACTCACTGGTGTCCCAATAGCTTGCATTTAAAAAAAAAACGAAACTTTTTTGACTGTAATATAATAGCAGTCAGTTTCCTTCACTAGTGTGCATTTCAGGGCCTGCCCAGTGCCACCACTCACTCATATCTGGTGTCCCAATAGCTTGCATTTAAAAAAAAAACTTTTTGGAATGTAATATAAGAGCAGTCAGTTTGCTTCACGAGTGTGCGTTTCAGGGCCTGCCAGGGCACAGTGTCACTCCAGTGCAACTCATATCTGGTGTAACAGTAGTGTATATTTTTTTAAAATGAATACAATTTTGACTGTAATAGATTGAATAGCAGTTAGTTGTCTGCCAGCGTGTTTGTCAGGCTCACAGCGTATACTGTGCCCACTTGCCCAGTGCCACCACTCATATCTGGTGTCCCAATAGCTTGCATTTAAAAAAAACTAAACTTTTTGGACTGTGATATAATAGCAGTCAGTTTCCTTCACGAGTATGCGTTTCAGGGCCTGCCAAGTGCCATCACTCACTCATATCTGGTGTCCCAATAGCTTGCATTTAAAAAAAAACTAAACTTTTTGGACTGTAATATAATAGCAGTCAGTTTCCTTCACGAGTGTGTTTCAGGGCCTGCCCAGTGCCACCACTCACTCATATCTGGTGTCCCAATAGCTTGCATTTAAAAAAAAACCTAAACTTTTTGGACTGTAATATAATAGCAGTCAGTTTCCTTCACGAGTGTGTGTTTCAGGGCCTGCCCAGTGCCACCACTCACTCATATCTGGTGTCCCAATAGCTTGCATTTAAAAAACAACCTAAACTTTTTGGGCTGTAATATAATAGCAGTCAGTTTCCTTCACGAGTGTGTGTTTCAGGGCCTGCCCAGTGCCACCACTCACTCATATCTGGTGTCCCAATAGCTTGTATTTAAAAAAAAAAAAACTAAACCTTTTTGGACTATAATATAATAGCAGTCAGTTTCCTTCACGAGTGTGCGTTTCAGGGCCTGCCAGGGCACAGTGTCACACCAGTGCAACTCATATCTGGTGTAACAGTAGTGTACATTTTTTTAAATAAATATCATTTTGACTGTAATAGATTTAAAAGCAGTTAGTTGTCTGCCAGCGTGTGTGTCAGGCTCACAGCGTATACTGTGCCCACTTGCCCAGTGCCATCACTCATATCTGGTGTCCCAATAGCTTGCATTTAAAAAAACCTAAACTTTTTGGACTGCAATATAATAGCAGTCAGTTTCCTCCATGAGTGTGTTTTTCAGGGCCTGCCAGGGCACAGTGTCACACCAATGCAACTCATATCTGGTGTAACAGTAGTGTACATTTTTTTTTTTTTTAAAATACAATTTTGACTGTAATAGATTGAATAGCAGTTAGTTGTCTGCCAGCGTGTGTGTCAGGTTCACAGCGTATACTCTGCCCACTTGCCCAGTGCAACCACTCACTCACTGATGTCCCAATAGCTTGCATTTAAAAAAAAACAAAACATTTTTGACTGTAATATAATAGCAGTCAGTTTCCTTCACTAGTGTGCGTTTCAGGGCCTGCCCAGTGCCACCACTCACTCATATCTGGTGTCCCAATAGCTTGCATTTAAAAAACAACAAAACTTTTTGGACTGTAATATAATAGCAGTCAGTTTCCTTCACGAGTGTGCGTTTCAGGGCCTGCCAGGGCACAGTGTCACACCAGTGCAACTCATATCTGGTGTAACAGTAGTGAATATTTTTTAAAATAAATACAATTTTGACTGTAATAGATTGAATAGCAGTTAGTTGTCTGCCAGCGTGTGTGTCAGGCTCACAGCGTATACTGTGACCACTTGCCATGTGCCACCACTTATATCTGGTGTCCCAATAGCTTGCATTTAAAAAAAACTAAACTTTTTGGACTGTAATATAATAGCAGTCAGTTTCCTTCACGAGTGTGCGTTTCAGGGCCTGCCCAGTGCCACCACTCACACATATCTGGTCTCCCAATAGCTTGCATTTAAAAAAAAAACCTAAACTTTTTGGACTGTAATATGATAGCAGTCAGTTTCCTTCACGAGTGTGTGTTTCAGGGCCTGCCCAGTGCCACCACTCACTCATATCTGGTGTCCCAATAGCTTGAATTTAAAAAAATAAAAATAAACTTTTTGGACTGTAATATAATAGCAGTCAGTTTCCTTCACGAGTGTGCATTTCAGGGCCTGCCAGGGCTCAGTGTCACACCAGTGCCACTCATATCTGTTGTCACAGTAGCTTGCACGCATAGTACCACTAATCGAAAAAAAAATGACAGGCAGAGGCAGGCCACCCCACAGGGGCCGTCGTGGTCGTGGTGCTGTGATTCCCTTTGGCCCTAGAATAATGGCCAGTGTTCAGAGGCCACGTAGCCTGAACTTGAAATGTTCTGAGGACATAGTTGACTGGCTAACACAGGACACCCAATCTTCTACAGCTTCCGCTTGGAACCTTGATGCACCATCCTACTCCAGCTTAGCTTCAGGCACCTCTCAAGTTACCACTCGCCCGCCTGCCGCCACCACCAACACTAGCACCACAGCCGCTTCACTTGATCTGTCAGAGGAGTTATTTACACATCGGTTGGAAGAAATGAGTGATGCGCAACCATTATTGCCAGAGGATGTAGATAACAGGGATATGTCTCAGTCAGGCAGCATTACACACGTACGGTGTGATGATGATGATGTTGTACCCGCTGCTGCTTCCTTTGCTGAGTTGACAGATACAAGTGAAGCGTTTGAAGATGACGATGCATCCGTGGATGTCACGTGGGTGCCCGCTAGAAGAGAAGAAGAACAGGGGGAAAGTTCAGATGGGGAGAAAGAGAGGAGGAGGAGACAAGTTGGAAGCAGGGAGAGGTCGTTGCAAGCTAGTGGCACAGTCAGACAGCATGCATCGGCACCCGGTGTCAGCCAGACAGCACGCCAATCAACGCATGCTGTTGCCACCACCAGAATGCCGTCATTGCAGAGCTCAGCAGTGTGGCATTTTTTTTTTGTGTGTCTGCCTCTGACAACAGCAACGCCATTTGCAACCTGTGCCAAAAGAAAGTCGTGGGAAGTCCAACACCCACCTAGGTACAACTGCTTTGCGAAGGCACATGATCGCACATCACAAATGCCTATGGGATCAACACATGAGTACAAGCAGCACACAAACTCAAAGCCGCCATCCTCCTCCTGGTCCAGCATCTACAGCCACGTTAACCACTGCTGTCCTCCTTGCCCCCTCTCAACCATCCGCCCCTCCGTCTCTCACCTTGAGCAGTTCCTGCTCATCTGCCCACAGTCAGGTGTCTGTCAAGGACATGTTTGAGCGTAAGAAGCCAATGTCACAAAGTCACCCCCTTGCCTGGCGTCTAAGAGCTGGCTTGACTGAACTCTTACCATAGAAGCTGGTGGAGTCTGAGGCGTTCAACATTTTTTTAGCTATTGGGACACCGCAGTGGAAGGTACCCGGCCGAAATTTCTTTGCACAAAACGCAATCCCCAACCTGTACTCGATTGTGCAAAAAAGGAAGTAATGGCATGTCTGGCACACAGTGTTGGGGCAAGGGTCCATCTGACCACTGATACCTGGTCTGCAAAGCATGGTCAGGGCAGGTATATCACCTACACTGAGCATTGGGTAAACCTGCTGACGGCTGCCAAGCATGGAATGCGTGGCTCTGCAGAGGAGTTGGTGACACCGCCACGACTTGCAGGCAGGCCTGCTGCCACCTCCTCTACTCCTCCTACTCCATCCTCTTCCATAACCTCCTCGGCTGAGTCCTCTTCTGCTGCTGCGTCTTGCTCTACATCAATGGCACCCCCCCAGCTCCCCAGGTACTGTTCCACATCCCGGATACGGCAGTGTCACGCCGTCTTGGGGTTGACTTGCCTGAAAGCAGAGAGTCACACCGGACTAGCACTCCTGTCCGCCCTGAACGCACAGGTGGATCAGTGGCTGACTCCGCACCAACTGGAGATTGGCAAAGTGGTTTGTGACAACGGAAGAAATTTGTTGGAGGCATTGCATTTGGGCAAGTTGACACATGTGCCGTGCATGGCACATGTGTGTAATCTGATCGAACAATGCTTTGTGCATAAGTACCCAGGCTTACAGGACGTTCTTAAGCAGGCCAGGAAGGTGTGTGGCCATTTCAGGCGTTCCTACGCGGCCATGGCGCACTTTTCCGATATCCAGCGGCGAAACAACATGCCAGTGAGGCGCTTGATTTGCGACAGCCCGACACATTGGAATTCAACACTCCTAATGTTCAACCGCCTGCTTCAACAAGAAAAAGCCGTTAACGAGTATTTGTATGACCGGGGTGCTAGGACAGCCTCTGCGGAGCTGGGAATTTTTTTGCCATGTTACTGAATGCTCATGCGCAATGCCTGTAGGCTCATGCGTCCTTTTAAGGAGGTGACAAACCTAGTCCGTCGCACAGAAGGCACCATCAGCGACATCATACCATTTGTTTTCTTCCTGGAGCGTGCCCTGCGAAGAGTGCTGGATCAGGCCGTAGATGAGCGTGAAGAGGAAGAGTTGTGGTCACCATCACCACCAGAAACAGCCTTATCCGCATTGCTTGCTGGACCTGCGGCAACGCTGGAAGAGGATTGTGAGGAAGAGGAGGAGGAAGACCAACCACAAAAGGCATCCCAGGGTGCTCGTTGTCACCTATCTGGTATCCGAGGTGTTGTACGTGGCTGGGGGGAAGAACATACCTTCAGAGAGATCACTGAGGACGAGGAACAGGACATGAGTAGCTCGGCATCCAACCCTGTGCAAATGGGGTCTTTCATGCTGTCGTGCCTGTTGAGAGACCCTCTTATAAAAAGGCTGAAGGAGAACGACCTGTACTGGGTGTCTACGCTACTAAACCCCGGTATAAGCAGAAAGTGCCTGAAATGTTACCGAATTACGGCAAGTCGGAAAGGATGCAGCAGTTCCAAAATCAATTAAAAAGTATGCTTTACACAGCGTATAAGGGTGATGTCACAGTACAACGGGAATCTAACCGGGGAAGAGGTGAAAGTAATCCTCCTCCTCCCACGACCACGCCGGCAAGGAGAGGACACTTTACAGACGTGTTGTTGAAGGAGGACATGCGTAGCTTTTTAAGTCCTACACATCGCCACAACCCTTCGGGATCCACCCTCAGAGAACGACTCGACCGACAGGTAGCAGACTACCTCGCCTTAACTGTAGATATCGACACTCTGAGGAGCGATGAACCCCTTGACTACTGGGTGTGCAGGCTTGACCTGTGGCCTGAGTTATCCCAATTTGCGATAGAACTTCTGGCCTGCCCCGCTTCAAGTGTCCTGTCAGAAAGGACCTTCAACGCAGCAGGAGGTATTGTCACTGAGAAGAGAAGTCGCCTAGGTCAAAAAAGTCTTTATTAAGATGAATGAGGGATGGATCCCAAAGGGACTGACAGTGGGCGATACATTTGACTAAAAAAGGCCTGATGAGGGGGCCTACTTAACGCATGCACGCGCAGTGCCCCAAATTTGAAGTAGGAGGACCAACCAAGCATCTTTTTCCATCTCCCGCTTCATAAAATCGATGCCCTATATACACATCACCTGATAGGGGATGTAACAGGGAATAAACTGATAAGAATAGTACTACTTAACACACTACTCCTATCTGGTGGCACATTAAATTGCACGCGCAGTGCCCCAAATTTGAAGTAGGAGCACCGACCAAGCATCTTTTTCCATCTCCCGCTTACTAAAATCGATGCCTTATATACACGTCCCCTGATAGGGGACGTAACAGTGATTAAACTGATAAGAATAGTACTACTTAACACACTACTCCTATCTGGTGGCACATTAGATTGCACGCGCAGTGCCCCAAATTTGAAATAGGAGGACCGACCAAGCATCTTTTTCCATCTCCCACTTCCTAAAATCGATGCCTTATATACACCTCCCCTGATAGGGGACGTAACAGGGATTAAACTGATAGGAATAGTACTACTTAACACACCACTCCTATCTGGTGGCACATTAGATTGCACGCGCAGTGCCCCAAATTTGAAGTAGGAGGACCGACCAAGCATCTTTTTCCATCTCCCGCTTCCTGGGTGGAGGAAGAGAGACCTTCAATGACATCAGTGAGGACAAGGAACGGGACATGGCTAGCTTGGTATCCAACCTTGTGCAAATGGGGAGTTTGCGGTTGTGCAAATGGACTGTTTGCGGTTGTTTGCGGTGCGTTAAACAGGGAGTTTGGTCTGTCACTGTAAAGCGGCGTAACCCTTACACTACCTGATCGATACAACATCATACCTGATGTTTTAAAGCACGTTATTCCAAACAATTTAGGAATGTTAGGTGATTTATGCCCTTTGTGGATTAAAACCAGACTCTGCATCAACTATGTAATTTTCCATGGGAGTTTTGCCATGGATCCCCCTCCGGCATGCCACAGTCCAGGTGTTAGTCCCCTTGAAACAACTTTTCCATCACTATTGCAGCCAGAAAGAGTCCCTGTGGGTTTTAAAATTCGCCTGCCCATTGAAATCTATGGCGGTTCGCCCGGTTCGCCCGTTCGCGAACATTTGCTGAAGTTCGCGTTCGCCGTTATTGAACCGAAAATTTTATGTTCGCGACATCACTAGTCTCTATCAGTTTGTATTTTTCTTGTTTTCTATTGTCTGTGTGTCCGGTAAAATTATAACTGCCCATGCATAATTTGGCAGCGATGAATAAAATTGCACATGCTTTTACAGCTAACAAATTGTTCTCTTGAAAACCCGCAGTAGGGAATCTTCGATAATTGGCAAAAATACACTCTATTATTTTGTTCCATGCAAGTGGCATTTTATTGAGGAACAATTCTATAGCGTTGGTTATATATTATTGTAACACTTTTTCTCCCACCCCCAGGCACTAGCTGTATAAATTAATAGCAATATAGGAGTTTAAAATAGGTCAGTGATAACCATACTCCAGGCTCATGGTGTATAAGATAAGATGGACACCAGAGTACATTTAAAGACGGCAAAAGATAATTATCTCAGCCTAATGTAGGTCATATGATTTCCAGTTATTAAAGTGACAGTGATGTTATTAAGTTCGGTTTCTATAGAGGAAAAGTTAAACTACAGATGTAAAAGAAAAAGACAGCAGTGCCTGTTTTCACGTGTATTGGCTCCGTTTTGCATTTTATGGGAGACAGCGGCTGGCATTCATTTATTCTGATATGTGCATTTTTCAGGTCACTCTCCATGATTACAATTATAACTTTTGATTAGATGAACACACAAAGCAACCAATCAGCATGCAGCTTTCATGTAAACAGTGTCTGTTTTGTTTTTGTGTTCACACCTTGCACCTCTGAAACAATACCTGAGATGAGGATGATACAACTGTTTCCGCTATATTCTATATTTTCTGATAAATGTATTGTCTATTTGACACTATTTCCTCACAATAAATTTCTTTTGACACGTGTTGCAGATGGTGTTAAAGATCAGTTTGTAGTTCCTAAATAAACAGAAATAAAAGAAGCAGTCTTTATGGTCTGGGTCATCAGGATCGGACACAAAGAGATGTTCCAAAAGTGCAAAAAAAAAATGACAAATACATACTGGAACCTTGAAAACTTATATATAGCTATATGTGGAAGATGCACAAGCACCTGTAACTGGTCTGGTTTAAGAGATGGAGTCTGGCTTTACTCGGACCCTTACTGTAACACAGGGGAACAAACTACATTAAAACACTGCAATAATACCATATCCTGAGCTCATCCTACAAATGAGAGTGAGTAGTGAGTAACGATAGCAGAGAAACTTTAACATGAAGCATGGGAGTTAACCAACGCATTTTGATGAATTTGATGAAGGATGAGAAATTGATTTAAACTACACTGAAAAAAGAATGGAAAATAATCTGAATTATATATTGACTTCTCAATCCATTAAAAAAAGATTTGAAAAACAATTTAAGCAGCGACCTCAGTGATGCAATGTATCCATCATTGCCTGTCGGTTTTATATTAAAATTGTAAACAAGCGAGGACGTTATAGATTTGCCTAAATTCTCAAGAATGAAAAATCCATTGTTCATTCCAAGTCCGAGACGCAGTTTGGAGAAAAAAAATTATCAGAGGGAGAATGAAGCCACATGTTTAAAGGTATTACACATCTCTAGGCACTGAGAGCTTGTGGGCCCTGCAAGACAAAAGTAAATATTCTGTTTCACCTACAGCATTTCCGAAAGTATAGTTTTATAAACACAATCCTTATATTATTATGCATATGTCAGCAATGATTTATTTATGACAGTTGCAGAAGAGGAAGCAAGGTGGATTACCAAGGTATGGGGAGTGAATGAGTGAACGCTATGAACAGTTGAAATGTAATGCTATCCTGAAGAAGGCAGAGAATTCCACATCCTTATTGTTCTTACTGTAAACATTAGCTTTCTTTAGTTGATGTCGCCCCTTCTTGAGACATCCAATCCCAGCAGTTATTTGAATTTTTCTTGCCATAGGTTTCTTCCTGATATTTACTGAAGAAAAAATATTATTTAAAATCTCGGCCTACATGCATGAAGAACACACTGAAGAAGATGTTTGCAAACAATTAGCTGTATATTGGTGGGCAAGGCACACATTGAGTAATCGCTTAGTTATTTTTATTCCACAAGAGCACAATCGGGGGTGTGGGAGAGACAGTTTCTAATAATTGTCAAAATATTAAAATGAGATTCTGTTTTCAAAAGTGTGTCTATCAAACTTTAATACTGTTCCTTAATCTATCATAACACTCTACTTAAACTGTACAACCTCAAATAAAAACCATCCTAGAATTCACGGGGTGGAGTTATATCTCCCGGAGCAAGCTCAGATATCTCTGTATGTGCAATGCTTCAAATAATGCAAGTACAGACTTTAAGTATTATTATTATTATTATTATTATTATTATTATTATTATTATTAAATATTATTATTATTATTAGTAGTAGTATGCTTATTCTGCAGCACTTTAAAACGATATAGTTGATGAGGACCCTGTTCAAAAAAGCTTACATTCTAGAGGAGGTGGGGTATAAAAACATAATAGGATGAGAATCAAGGGGAGTAGTTACCAAATAACAAACACCAAGGTTTGAAAGTAGTAGAGCTGGAGGTGAAAGTGGAGTGCGACTCTTTTAAATAGAGCAAGAAACAGGTTTCTGAAATAGAAGATACTCAGGGAGGCGATAAGCTATCCTGGAGAGATGAGTTTTGACGGATATCTTAAATGATTCAAAACATTGAAGTGGTCATAGTGCTTGGACCAACACTTTAAGAGTTTCCTTGATTTTTACCAGCAGCTGTTCAATAAACCCTAATAGTCCTTAAGAGATAGCTGGATCACCAGAGCTACTTAGAATTTTACCTACTGCCAAGCCAGGGTCAGTTGGGATCAATAACCCAGTTATAATAATATTTTATCGGTCTCTGTTTCAGAGGGAAAATACACTGAAAATGCAGATTCTATTAATTAAATTTGCTCCAAAAATGCAACAAGGCAAAGATAATAATTCACACTGAATGTTCATTAAGAATAAAGAGTCATTTAATTAGCAGCTTCATTACAATAAACCCAAACAATTTCAAATGTTTAGACACAACAAAAAGATAGCAATTGAGTTAAACCTTACTATTCATAGCTACAGTGTAAAAACAAGTACAACAAGTCTATTTAAAGCAGGGAGGGAGAGACTTAAACTGTCATCTGCCGAGTCAATCCCATGTAAAAGGCAAGTCAAATATTGTAGAAATTGTGAAGAAATTATAAATAAATGAGTCCGTGAAACAAGACCCACTGACCTGTTTTGACCTGATTTTCTTTCCACCGTTAGAAAAAATAGTTACTGCAGTTTGAAGAATGTTTTCTAAAGAGAAAGCAAGTAAGTTAAAGTCTTCATTAAAGAAATGGATTGCAAACGTCTGTAATGCAATCAAGAAGTAGCGCTTAGTAGCTAATAGATGTGGCTGTAATAACAATTCTGCAAGAAAGCCAATTGGGACAATGTAGCTGTCCATTTACAGGTGCTGAAATACCATGTTGCAGAAGGTCATAACAGCAGAAGAATTGGAAGATTGCAGGTTTAGTTACAATTATATGCATAATTATTTTGGTGATTTAGTTCTTCGTCCTCTGAATACTAATGTTCTCGATTGTACTCTGAGAATCTGATTATATCAGGCAATGCTTTCTGACTAAATCTCGGCTTATCTGCACAGAACGTGTTCTAATATTCTGAGACCCCATAATAATTAAAATAGATGCAATCACCTTCAAAGCACGAGGTAACTGCACCCCAAATTTCACATTTACTCTAATATGATCGTGCACCCCTTGATCACTCTACTCGATTAGTGACCTTGCTTGTCCTCTGTTCATGCACTTGAATACAATTCTCCAAGAATTCTCGAGGACTGCACTATGTTTTTTTAAAGGCCCTTCCCTGTCCTATGGGACAAAGCATTCATCCAGGTATTGTAAGAGATTGTGTCAGCATGGATTTTTTTTTTCTGTGGTTAAAGAGATATTTTTGAGGATTTATTCACCAAACATCAGATTTTCACAAGAATTGTAAGTCAAGTTGCAAAGTTTAGTCAACACGAGCTGATTTGGAAACATTTAACTCCTCTCCAGTCAATGCTTTAATATTTCAGCCTAACGTTTTCAATTTGGGCTTTGTTTCACTACAATTCAGAGTTTAGCTAATACACCTCGGAATGTGTGCAGCTTTATGACAGGAGCTCTGACTAGATTAGGCTGTAACGGGCATCTGTTAATCTTATTAACCTCTACTGAGATTGTAAACAAGCTCTGCGTTGATTTATGTGTTTTCATCTCTAAGTCAGGGCAAACAAAGAGCATGTTCAGTATTATTTACTAAAGTGTGAATTATCGAGAATTTAAAAACACAAAATTAAGCCGTGCGCTCAAACCCCCACTATTCCTAGGAGACAGCAATGGCTACAGTATACGTCAGCAAATAATTGTAAATCAAAAGCGAAAAAAATAGTTACCTGAGCACTATCCCAAAACCCTATTGACATTTAAATAACTGGAGGTTTTTAATATCACTCCAATGGCCATTAAATTGTAAGCTCACCTGCCACGTCATGGCAAACCTCTTAGGTGAGTCCTAACTAACAATTCACCTTGCTGCTTTAAGCTTTATGGCAATATCTCTAATGAGACAGAAAGGGGGTATTTTATGAACCCCTAAACATGTATTAACCGTTAATAGGTGGATGGCAGCCTGGGGTGGATGACAGGGCTATAAAATATGCTGGGTAATACAAACACACTGCCGAGGGTTATTGACTGGCATTCAGATCAGCTGACATCTGGACCAAACTCAGGCCCATTCAAAGCCTGAATTGTAAAATCCAGACGTTATTGAATAGCATAAACAATATATGGATTTTGCAGCCAGATTTATTTGCCCATTCATTACGGGGCCATTCATCTTTCTTTTTGGAGAATCACAGATAACGCTCCAATCATGAAAAAAAACGTGTCCATTGTTTGTTTGCTTGTTATGCGACCTGTCCATATGGTATCTCAGTATTCAGAAATTCGAAGGAGTCCCTAATCACACAAAATTCTGACAAATAACAATTTGGGAGAAACAAAGTTCTAAGTCTAGCTTTTCAACCTGATTTATTGCTCTCACTCTGGCTGTAAAAATAACAATGTATGCATTGAATCATTTATGTCTTCTACACCTTAATTGTTGATCCAAACCATGTACTCTAGTGGTTAACATTGGTGTTCTATGGTGTGTCACAATATTAAGTATCAATGTAATTGTTTAACTTCCTTTTAAGGTTGTTAGTTAATCCAGATTATAAAGCTGTGTTATTTTCCCACGATAATAATGTATCAATAGCCGTGGAAAGTTGATTTGTTGTAGTGTAACTTTTTGTCGATATACTCTCACAAATATCCGCTGATGTTTTGTGTGTGTGTGTTTTTTTATTTGCCAGCCATAAAGAATCTGAGACATATTTACAGGGTAAATAGCTGCTTTCAAACATGAATTATTGTGAAAGCAATTACGAAGAATATCTATAATTCATTTTAACAATATCCTTCATACATCTTCGGCGTTGAAACGGTTGACTCCTTTCCCTTTTACAATGATATAATTACTTCTCTCCCGTAAAACAAATAAGAACACAGTACAAGTTGGGCTCCTGCAGTGCTATTTAAGTTGCTTTCCTTGTATTGTTTATACTCATTAATTACTCTATATCAGAGAGCAAAGCTTAGTCCCTACAATTGTGCTTTGACTCCAAGCAGAAGATTTTAGAATTTGGAAGCTAAATTTGGAAGCCCATCACCATCATGCGATGCTATAAAATCACCTCTGGAATCTGCAAAATAAGAATGTGACATCCGAAGACAAATACATTCTAAGGCTGGTACCCATTTCATAGACTTTAAAATAAGCTGCAGTAAAAACCTTTATGAACACATTTAGAGTTGGTGATAAAAATACCACCTGGATTCAAATTTCATTGAGCTTCTCTTCAACAGAGCAAACATGTGACTCCAGATGCACATTACAACCCCAGACAAGTCTCATCTTTGAGACCTTCTCATTTTATATTGCCATGAACACAGAAACAAATAATTGTGAAGTAAGAACAAATGGGGTTGAGGCAGTGGCGGAACGAGAGTAGAGAGGGCCAAAGTGCAAGAATCTTTTTGGGGGCCCCTCTAGTGCAAGAATGGCCAAAAGGTAGATCACCACCTCTTGCACAGCTTCCACAATGCTTTACCAGCTGGGGATCTACCATTTGCCCATCATTGCAAGGTTGTATTTAGCACCAAGAAGTGTTGTGTGTTTTATTGCAAACATGTTTTTGTATGGAGTATGTGTGTGTGAATGTAGAAGCATGTGTGTAGTGTCCTTTTATATACTGTAGTCATTTGAAAGGAGTGGTTTACTCATGTGTAGTGCTTGCCTTTGAATGTAGAGGTGTGTCTGAATGTAGTGTTGACATTTGAATTCAGGGGTTAATTTGTGTGTAGTGTTTTGGCATTTGAATGCAGAGATGTATGCACATATACATAGACACACACACACAAACACACACACACATGCACAGACACAAATCCAGCACTGTATAGACAGCAACAAAAAAATATGCGTTGCAAAGCTACAGGTCCTTACTCATGGCAGCTTAAGAAGGATCCTAGGATCAGGAATCAACTTATCTGAAAGAGAATATATTATTTGAAGGCTTCTATTGCAAAAAAACTATTTCACAACACCTATTGATCCCTATGATTCCAACCAATGCCTCATAATGCTACTTTTAATATATGACTTAATTACCTCTCTGATGTCATCTTGTAAAGTGGGATTTGTAAATTGGACTCTTTAAAATAGCAAAGCTGATTCAAAGATGTATGGCATTTGTGGAAACATCTACGCTCAAATATTTTATTTTAGTTGAACGTTTAATGTTTTCTTGGACAAATACAATTACAATTATTTATATAGCGCATAAATCGACAAACATTTTATTCAAACCAAACATTTTTAACATACGGGACACTAGGTGGGCTATTTTGAACAGAATCCTAAATGGAACAGGACATTATAAGGGCTGACATTAGTAAGAGGTGTGAAAATCCTAGACAGAAGGTAGTTGAGGCATTCCTTATGGACCATAGAGGGGCAATCCGGACACTTTTAAAGTTGACAAGTGGAGAGTTACAAAAATCAACGCATGAAACCATGAGACCTGGACAATGATCTAGTTCGTCACTGGGAAAGGGGTGGATGCAGGAAATGGTTTTAAGGTTAAAGTGACTGAAGTTGGTGATAGATTTTATGTAAGGGGTAAGGGAAATGTCAAAGTTTATGAGCACACCAGGACAACGCGCCTGCTGGGTACAGGTTACAGTGGCTGCTCACTGTAAAAAAAAACACACAAAAAAACAACCTTTTGGCTCCCAACCCTGTACGACAGGTGGGGGCAATAAATTACAATGGGGGGGAGGACCTACTGTCCTCCCCACCGGCCCCCACTCCTGGGCGGCGGGTGGGGGCCATAAAGATAATGAGGGGGGGACCTACTGTCCTCCCCACACCCCCACCCCTGCACGCTGGGTGGGGGCCATAAAAATAATGAGGGGGGGACCTACTGTCCTCCCCCTGGCCCACACCCCTGCGCGGTGGGTGGGGGCCATAAATCACAATGGGGGGACCTAATGTCCTCCCCCCTGGCCCCCACCCCTGAGCGGCGGCTGGGGGCCCTAAATACTAAAAAGGGGGGGGCCTAAGGTCCTCCCCCCTGGCCCCCACCCCTGAGCAGTGGGTGGGGGCCATAAATACTAAAAAGGGGGGACCTAATGTCCTCCCCACTGGCCCCACCCCTGAGCAGCGGGTGGGGGCCCTAAATACTAAAAAGAGGGGGGACCTAAGGTCCTCCCCCCTGGCCCCCATCCCTGAGAGGTGGGTGGGGGCCCTAAATAATAAAAAGGGGGGGACCTAAGGTCCTCCCCCTGGCCCCCACCCCTGAGCGGCGGGTGGGGGCCCTAAATATTAAAAAGGGGGGGACTAATGTCTTCCCCCCCAGGCCCCAACCCCTGAGCGGCTGGTGGGGGCCCTAAATACTAAAAAGGGGGGGACCTAAGGTCCTCCCCCCTGGCCCCCACCCCTGAGCGGTGGGTGGGGGCCCTAAATACTAAAAAGGGGGGGTACCTAAGGTCCTCCCCCTGGCCCCCACCCCTGAGCGGCGGGTGGGGGCCCTAAAAAAAATGTCCCCACAGGTGACTAGGGGTCCCCAAACCCCTAGTCACCCCCTCCCCCCCCAAAAAAAATTAACCCCCTACCTACCCAACACCCTAAAAATAATGAGGGGGGACCTTTAACTAATTTCCTGTAAAAAAATAAAACTTACCATTCGATGTTTTCTTTCTTCTAAATTTTTTCAGCGCCAAAAAAGGGCAAATAAAAAACCATAATAACCGACGCAATAAAAAAATAAAAAAATAAAAAAATTAAAACGAGCACAAAAAAAATTATCCATGTTCACCCGGCGAGGGCTCCGCACAGACTGAGCTCTGCAGGGCGGGGGAAGGCTTATAAAGCCTTGCCCCGCCCTGCAATTATGCTCAGAGCACTCTGATTGGTGGGTTTAAGCCATCCAATCAGAGTGCTCTGACAGGTAAATGAAGAGACTGACAGGTAAGTCTCTACATTTACCTGTCACAGCACTCTGATTGGTTGGTTTGAAATCCACCAATCAGAGTGCTCTGTGTCATTTTACACAGCGTGGGAAAGTTCTTTGGAATTTTCCCACGCTGTGCAATTTGACTCATAACTCTCTGATTGGTTACTTAAATACTTTTTAGTATTTAGGGCCCCCACCCGCCGCTCAGGGGTGGGGGCCAAGGGGAGGACCTTAGGTCCCCCCTTATTAGTATTTAGGGCCCCCACCTGCCGTTCAGGGGTGGGGGCCAGGGGGAGGACATTAGGTCCCCCCCTTCTTAGTATTTAGGGCCCCCACCCACCACTCAGGGGTGTGGGCTGGGGGGGGACAGAAGTTCCCCCCTATTGTTTTTTTTAGGACCCCCACCCACCACTCAGGGGTGGGGGCCGGGGGAGGACAGTAGGTCCCCCCATATCATTGAGTATACTCTGACAACCCCCTCGCCCCCACCCCCAAGCGGCAGGTGGGGGGTTGTCAAAGTTTACTCAATGATATGGAATAGGGTGCGGACCGAACATCGCATATGTTCGCCCGCCGTGGCGAACGCGAACAAGCGATGTTCGCCGGGAACTATTCTCCGGCGAACTGTTCGGGACATCTCTAATTTTCTTTAATTAAAAGTAATAATAACAAAAATAAAGATTTCTATTACCAAGTGAAGAGCACTGAACTTGTCATATTTTGGTGGTTTTTCATTTCAAGAGTTTTCCCTTACTTACAGTATGAGACTGAAAGAGAGAAAATTGTAGTAATACCTAGCAGTATGAAGGAAATGCTACTTGATTGATTTCTGTCATTTCTATCTAATCATTTCCTAACAGTAAGTAAAGTCAGAGCTTGCCTGCAGCTAAATCCCCAATCTATGTATGAGAATGTTTGGACAGAACACAGGGACACTGGTAGATAGATGGGAGAGGAGACAGAGACATACAAAAAGATAGATAGATAGATAGATAGATAGATAGATTAGATTAGATTAGACAGACAGACAGACAGACAGGTGGATGGATAGATAGATAGATAGATAGATAGATAGATAGATAGATAGATAGATAGATAGATAGATAGATAGATAGATAGATAGAAATATAGATTAGTGTCAGCGCTATACTTGAAAACCTAATTTAGGTGATCACTCTCAATCTAAAGTAAAACACTTATAAATGCAGATTCATGGAAATACTTCCAAGTGCAATAAAATAAAATACAATAAAACAGACCAGCATAAGTGTAGTACTCAAATAATCATAAAAAGTCTTGCTATAGGGTCCAATAAATCTTGGGTGATGATTAGTGATGTCCCGAACGGTTCACTGGCGAATAGTTCCTGGTGAACATAGCGTGTTCGCGTTCGCCACGGACGGCGAACATATGCGATGTTCGGTCCGCCCCCTATTTTTTTTTTTGTGGTCTTTCAGCCAAATTTACTAATACTAAGTAAAAATTACTTAGTATTAGTAAATTGTGCCCCTACTCGCAATATAAGTAGGGGCATGTCTATTAAACAGTGAGCAAGATCAAAGCCTGGTATTGTGGGCGAAACGCGTCGAAGTGTGAACAGCTTCCTGCTGCCATAGGTGGATGCACGTCTAACTGTCAGCATTGTTTGCCAGCCACAGCCTCCTCTCCATTTGAATATTCATTGTATCAGCGCTGAGATCGGGTGGGAGTGTGCACTGATGGTAACGGCTGCTAAGCCTCTGTGTATTTTAAAGTTTATATCGTGGTGTCTTGGAAACGAGTACCACAACTTGCTGATGTAACGGTCTTTAATTTGGGGGAAGGGTTTTGTATGTTAACTTAAATTGCAGTATTACGCTATGATAGGTCTTTTTGTATCATTTCAAGGTTAAAAGCCCACAGTGCAACAATGTACCTACAGATGCTGTGACATAGCTGCAAGACTAATCTTAACCCTGTAAAAGATAATCACCCAAGATTTATTGGACCCTATAGCAAGACTTTTTATGATTATTTGAGTACTACATTTATGCTGGTCTGTTTTATTGTATTTTATTTTATTGCACTTGGAAGTATTTCCATGAATCCACATTTATAAGTGTTTTACTTCAGATTGAGAGTGATCACCTAAATTAGGTTTTCAAGTATAGCGCTGACACTTTATTTTGTTGATATATTATGTGTAAAGTTTTTAAGGATCTTTATATGTGTATAGCTGCTGAATTTACTCACGTTCTTATTTATATTTAGTTTTTTTT
The DNA here is from genome assembly GCF_036172605.1 of Pelobates fuscus. Classification (NCBI taxonomy): domain Eukaryota; kingdom Metazoa; phylum Chordata; class Amphibia; order Anura; family Pelobatidae; genus Pelobates; species Pelobates fuscus. The sequence continues at coordinate 16,964,998 of NC_086320.1, forward strand.
TACTTTTAAGATCTGCGCTCTCCTATTTTGTCTATAGATATATAGATTAGATAGATAGATAGATAGATAGATAAATAGATAGATACTGGATAGATAGATAGATAGATATATAGATAGATAATTAGTTAGATAGACAGATAGATAGATAGATAGATAAATAGATAGATACTGGATAGATAGATAGATATATAGATAGATAGATAGATAGATGTAAAGCAGTACAGAATTTGTTTGCCCTATATAAATCTAACAATAATAATAATAATAATAATAATAATAATAATAATAATAATAATAGACAGACAGACAGAAAACACCATCCCTTTCTGTGCACTGACACCACTAAGCAACTAATCAACTCCTTTTTATTTTGCATTTAGACTACTGCAATAGACTTTCTGTCTCCCAAGCCAAGCCCCTTCAGTCTATCCTAAATGCCTCTGCCAGGCTAATCCACCATACCCATTACTCCATATCTGCTGCACCTATCTGCTCCCCACTACCGTTCCTCACTAATCAGCATACAGGATCTAACAATGATCATAAGATCTAACAACCTGCTCCTTGAATACGTTGGCGCTTTGTAAATAAAGTACAATAATAATATATAAGAGCTGATAGATAGACAGACAGACAGACTGACAGAAACCTGGACCAACAGTTATTAACCATATTAAAGATTTGTGTTTGTACATATTTTTATTTATATTTTCTTTTTCTACACCATTCTCTGTGACGTTAAATATCTGTCAGCTTTCCGGGCTATATATTTTATTGTATTTTGTCAGAACGGGCTCCGTGGAGATTCTTCATTCATTGTCTCTGCTGACAGATTCGTCTTCCTCTCCCGTATAACATACCAATAAAAAGAGAAAGATTGAAGCACTAAATCTTCCTTCCCTCAGATCTGCCACTAAAGCAATAGCTGGCAAAAAAATGCATGTATTTTACAATGAGTGAGCATCAAAAATTATGAAAAAAAAAATAAAAAATAGAAGGAATGACTGATGATTTTAAACACTCGTGGGTTACAGACAGAAATGAAGTAATTGTTAGAGTATTTCAGGGAAGATTGAATATTATTATTCTGACACTATCTGTAAATCAAAGCGTTTTTCTAGCACATTGTGTTTATTTTCTGCTGATGTTCTTATATTGAGGCTAGAGCACAGAGATGTCGGGCTTCTTAGAAGTATTGTCCAAGTTTGATAAACTGATGAGTAGACTGCTAACAGTGAACTCGGGAGTCAAGGACTGCAAGGTACTTACTCGCTGTGATCACAGGTAAATTAATCAGGTCATTATTGAGGATTTAACAGAGAGCATAGCAGCAGCATCAGGGACACAGTCGGAAGGTCTAAATAATAAACGTGACCAGCAATGCGTAGTCATTGTCTTTACAGTATTTTTTTAAATATGCATAAATAAAGGGGAAATTCTACTGTCTAGAATTTTTATATAATATGTATATGTTTAACAAATATGTATTTGTGAGGTGTGAAAATTAAATGTAGAAATCCACCCATCTTTATTCTGCAACTGGGCGCCTCCATCTTAGCTCCCTGTCAATCATTTGTTATAAGCTTTGTCTTTTCCACATAGTTGTCAGCATAGAGAGAACATACAGAGAAGGGGTTTAATTAAACAATGTTTCATTTTTTTTCTTCTCCTTTGCAATGTTTGACTGAATTGTACTTGGGCTGAACTTGATTGTGATGTGATTTACTAAATCTTTGATATACATTTGAAGAACCTCATTTGGACAAATGCCACTCTAGAACCTATCAAGATATAGTTATTAGAACTTCAGAAAGTGTTTGAAACATCCGGTTGATCATTTCACCCACTTACAGTCAGGCTTTGGTTAATCCTCTTAATAGGAATCTTAAATGGACACTATAGTCCCCAGAACAACTACAGTTTAAAGTAGTGGTTCTGGTGTCTATAGCCTGTCCCTGCAGGCATTTTCATGTAACACTATCTTTTTAGAGAACAAAGCAGTGTTTACACTGCTGCCTATGGGCAACTCCAATGGCAGTAACTCAGACGGCCCCTAGAGGTGCTCCCTGGGTCAGTGTATGATGTGTATCTTCTTCAATAAATGTCTATATTGTTCATAATACATGGATGGATACCTTATGGATAGACCTCATACATTGCTTCTACGAAACAGTTTGTGCTACAATTGTGCAACTTGCTGTGAGAAGTTATGTTGGTCCTAGTGGCAGATTTGAAGAGAAGTGAGTTGGTTTGGTTGCCATATTGTGATATGAAACATTATCCAAACATCTTCTTTACTAAGAAGGTTGCCATAAGCTAATGGCCTTCAAGTGTTCCTTTAAGATGTTTTTTAGTTTCATAGGTGTATATTATTGCACTAGGGAGAGCAAAAACAAGTTGTAAGAGAGTGCTGAGAATGGACAACAGCTCAATTAACCTACCCTTCGGTAGGTCCCCGCTCAAATCTCAAGCTGGTTTTAACTCATCTTGTGCCATTACAAAAAGAACCAGGGCTGTTTACATATCAGACTGGTCCCACCCAGGGCAGAACAGTTCCAAAGTGCAGAGAGATACAGCAACCCCTAACAATCGTTTCAACCTTGTTAGGCATTGTCAGTGAAGTATTGTAATGCTTACATGTTCCTGCAATCTTTTCCCCGATCCGGCGGTGGGATAGACGCTGCACACTGCTCAGAACGCCGTGACTGAGCACCGATTCCGTCTGTATGAACAAACACAGGAAAGTCTCAAATTCAGCATTCGGACGAATTTAGGTCTTTCGGAGTTCTAAAATGATGCCAGCCAATAGTGTAAGTGCTCTGACTATTTAAAGTCAGAGCTTGATGACCAAGTTGACCTGTTGTGGTTCTAGTTTACCCAATAATATGTTTATATTCTATTGGATTCTCTGTTACTGGCCATGGATTGTTTAAACATTTCTCTCTGTGTTTCTGACATTGTGGCTTGTTTATCGATTGTCCTGTTTTCACTTACTCTTGACAGAGGCTCTCTCTCTGACTTTTCTATACTTTAAATCTAAGGCCTGGTAATACGTGGTATAACTTTCTTAGTGGATTAGGGTATGTGAGTTGTGGTTTCCCTTACATAACCGTGGCAGGTATGGCAGTTATCCCTCTAGGCATTTCACTATCACATTATATTACTTGTTAATATATGATTACTCAACACCACAAGTGGCAAGGGTAAAATGGGGTGAAAGGCCAGTGGCCATTTTGAATTTGGAAAATAAATAATTCCATGAAAATTTGTGGAATTGTAGAGGTTTAACGTTTTAGTGAAACATTTTGTTATTGTTTTACTGTTCACAGTTTTAAAAATGATTAAAATCATTTTCTGAGAAAAATGTGTATGACAGAAGTGACCCTTTTTGTGCGAAGCTGTATTATGGAATGTATTTATATTTGTTCAGGAAGAGTCAATTAATCAAATGTATCACAATTACTTTTTCAAATAAGCATAACATGAAAACTGCTTGATAATTTGAAAACTTGTAATTGTGATAAATAGCTCTGTTACGTTCTGCCATCTTCAATATGGAGCGCTTATATCAGCTGGTATGGAAGTCATATTGGATTATCTAACCAATTTTCAGAAATTTTCAAATAGGTTTTCAAAAATGCATACTTTCATACTTGGACACCTCCTTCCCTAATTGCAGCTATGTTTATTATTATTATTATTATTATTATTATTATTATTATTATTATTATTATTATTATTTATTATTATTATTATTATTATTATTATTATTATTATTAACATGTTTATAGCTTTTCAGTTTGATGACACTATGGTTTTAATCTGTTTCAATATTTAAGGGGTGTCACGAAAAGAAGTATTAGCACAAAGTATTGCCCTGGTCTCCCCCAAACCTGTGAACTTCCAATAAAAGATAATTGCTAAATCCAAGAAGCCATATCATAACGTCACAAAGCTTCATTTCTGACTCTTTGCTGTCTAGGACAGTAATTAGCCTGTTTATTGCACAGCATCACCGGTCAGTTGGGAAATGTGACTGCAAAACAAGTTAAGCTTGCTATTAAATTGAAGCTTCATTTGAAGATCTGACCTCTATCAGTGAACACATTATATCGAAATCCATACGTATGTTATTGTTTGACATTCAGCATACTCAATTTTCTCTCTCCATTAAGATGAGCAACATATTTGCAGAGCAAATTTCTTCGAAATGTGAGAAGATTGTTTCACAAACAGAGTTCATTAGCATATAAATTGATTACATTTGTAAGGCAGGTAGATATCAGAGCTGAGTGAATCTGGGAAAATACTGCAAATTAATTTTTTATATTATTATTATTTGAAAGGATAGTATTAGTGTGAATGATATCATGACGGCCAGAAAAGTTACAAGACGGGTTTCTAATACAAATTGCATATGCTTTATATATATTGCCCTTCATTTGTTTATTTTACTTTTTTTTTTTTTTTGCAATCTTTTTCAGATTGCTAATGTATACATATTTTTGTTTTACCCCCTAATGTATTGTTACGTTTCTACGTTATTTCACAAAGTTTGGAACTTGTGTTGTTCCTGTACATGACAAATTGATGGGTGTAATTGTTAACAGATGCTATAACTGTAACCGTGGGCGGTTCCCTTATTTACCACTATAACATCTTAAAGCATAGAACTTAGCACGGCTAACCATACAGATATCTTAGCCATAATTTTATATAGTTAGTAAGAGATCCTCTATTTAAAATATATAAATAATTGAGAATACAATATAAATTAGGATTGTCTTGGAAGCAATAAAGTTTTGTCTTTTAGATATTTATTATATAAAAATATAAATATAGACATATAAAATCCATTATAGCAGAGTTTATAAGATTAAACTAAATGCTTGCAAATATCATTAATAGGTTAACATACCCTCCTGAACATGTCATCGTGTCAGCCTCTCTGTCATTTTAAGATGGAGCAGCGTCTGTCTCCAAGTCTCTCCTCTGTTTCTTAACATTTAAAAGTACACCTATTTATACCTTAAGTGTCGTCATTTTACGGTCACTGTAGTTCATATATGAAAAAGTAACACGTCTTTTACTTTATTCATTTTAGGACCTCCCCTAATTTGGCAAACATACAAGGCCATAACTAAAGGGTGTATACGTCATGGGAATTTTTCCTGACTTAGGTCAAGATGGCATCTTAAAGTCTGTACATCCTTATCTTCTTAAAGGGAAACTCCAGTGCCAGAAAAACAATCAGTTTTCCTGGCACTGGAGGGTCCCTCTCCCTCCCACCCCCCAATCCCCGGTTACTGAAGGGGTGAAAACCCCTTCAGTGACTTACCTGAGGCAGGGGCGATGTCCCTCGCCGCTGTCTACTCCTCCGCGATGCTCCTCCTTGTGATTGTGTCGGCTGGTGGGCGAGACTGATCTCGCCCACCGGCCGTGGAGACCTAATGCGCATGCGCGGAAATGCCGCGCATGCGCATTATGTCTCCCCATAGGAAAGCATTGAACAATCATTTCAATGCTTTCCTATGGGGTTTTGAGCGACGCTGGAGGTCCTCACACAGCGTGAGGACGTCCAGCGACGCTCTAGCACAGGTTTCCTGTGCTAGAAACTAGGAAGTGACCTCTAGTGGCTGTCTAGTAGACAGCCACTAGAGGTGGAGTTAACCCTGCAATGTAATTATTGCAGTTTATGAAAAACTGCAATAATTACACTTGCAGGGTTAAGGGTAGTGGGAGTTGGCAGCCAGACCACTCCAATGAGCAGAAGTGGTCTGGGTGCCTGGAGTGTCCCTTTAAGGTTACCACAGTATATTGTGTACTGAAAGAGTCGTAGTATAGCCTTGAAGCTTGTTTATGCATTATTGTAATTCGTCTCGGACAAAATGGCGTAAACATATTATTCACTGAAGGTAGGTAAGAGGTTATTGCTTAAAGAAACAGTTATGAAAAACAATATGTTCCATTTCTAACACCTTGTCAGTTTGCAATATCTCTTAAAGACAAAGTACACAGTTTGAGAAATACAATATTTACATTTTAAAACTTGTAATATTTGCATTTGCCCATAACATAACTGCCCGATGTAAGATTTAGTTAAAATCTGATTTAAACATAACAAAAATGTTACTATTTTTATTATTTATAAAAAGCAAATCTGGGAAAATGTACTAAAAGTGTAGCAGCCAGCATTGGAAGCCAAATGAATGTCTCTGCTGACCGCACTGCTTTTAAAGTGTTCCCCATAATTGTTCTTCATGAATAAAACTACAAGATTTATAAAAAATCTGGCAAAATATAAAACACAATTATTACTGCAGGGGTGTCCAAAAGGTCGATCCCCAAAAGTTTTGAAACTACAGCTTCCATGATGCTTTGCCATTCTAAAGGCATTCCAAAGGTACGCAAAGCTTCATGGGAGTTGTAGTTCTACAACATCTGGGGATCTACCTTTTGGACAGACCTGTATTACTGCTACAAAAAATAAGAAACCAGAAAAAAAATGTATTTGTATAAAACAAGACAAAAATGGGGAAAAAAACACAAATAAAAAAAAAAATTAAAAACCAACAGAACACAGAATATGTTAAATGTGAATAATCCACAACCTGATAGAAAGACCGTTAGTGTATAATGCATGGGCACTGCTGTATGTGCATTCATACAGATGAGAGTGTAGGTTTTCCATGTCTGACATCCTGTGATGTGATGGCTTGAACTCTTCCTCATTGGTGGTAATTTGTGGGCATGGCTTGAACTCTTCCTCATTGGTGGGAATCGGTGGTGATGGCTTGGACTCTTCCTCATCGGTGGGAATCTGTGGTGATGGCTTGGACTCTTCCTCATTGGTGGGAATCGGTGGTAGCTTCTGTCTGAGTGCTTTAGTAAAATAGAAAGATGGCAGCGAAAGAGAGTTGTTATATGTCAAGGTAAATTGTCTGTGCTCTCAGGTCCTATTGTATTTCAGAGGAATAGAATTGTAAATTGTAAAACCAAATTCCAAAGGCTTCACATTGTAGTGCAATATTCCTATTTCACCACAATGTGAAGCCTTTGGATTTTGGATTTACAATTTACAATTCTAGCTTATTCACAACACGGATCACAAAACCAGAGATGACGTTTCGCTCTCAAGTCTTAGTCATGCATACTAAGAGTTGAGGCCACAATGTTGCGTATGACTTTGTTCTCCTGATTCAAAATAAGCTACGTTTGATTGCAGCACACGGTGAAGCCTTTGGATTTGGATTTGTAATAATCCTAATGTTCTGCGGATCCCTTCCACAGTGATTCAGGAGTGGCTCCCTGAGTGTAACACTATAGTTTGAATTGGAGAATTAGAGATTGTGCTATTGGTTTCTATCTTTATGTTCAATGTGATTTTTTTACAACTTTATACAACGGAAACAGGTGGAAATACAGAGAGTCAGGAAAGGTTAATTGATAAAAATAAAAAATATCTTTACAAGAAACTGGACCTGCTTATTTTACTTATTTCCTACTTGCAAGTTTTATTTCTGTGTGTTAGCCTTTATTAATTCCACTGAGAATATATTCCAGTTGTCAACTCCCATTAAATAAGGGCTAGAAAGCAATCTCATTCATTATCCTTCTGCTTTTTACATATTGCCACCTAACCTCACTGACTTTGGGAATAAATCAGCATTTATATTCAGTAACCACTTGGCAAGATTTCTGCTCCAAATGGGATTTCTAACTTGTGTTTTACTTTTAATTTTTCAATGTTCTCAACATATTTTGTTCAGATATTTCCACCATCACAAGAGAGAGAGAGAAGGGAAATTAAGATGTAAAACTTAGATTGTGATCTCACTAAAGGTATTGACTTATATCAGGATGATTAATCAGAGAAACCCGGAGAAATAGAGGGGAGATTCCTCTAAATAGGGGATGCAAATGTTGCAAAAAATGGGGGTTAGACAGGAAAGGGTCTGCCCTGAAAAAACAAATGAAAAGTTCAAAATCTGCTTAATATCAGCGCTAGTTAAAGCATAGAGTAAAACACCTCTAAGTTGAGGATACAAAAAGAGAGGTAGTTAAAATGTGATGAAATGGACAGGAAAAATGCTGCCCTGAAACCACAACTAAATAAATCCACAATCAACCAAATAGTGGATAAATAGTTGGTGCATCAAATATAAGACATAAAACATGAACTAGAAAATGAAGATAAAGTAAAATGCAATAGAATAAAATAAAATAAAATATCAGTCTATAGTCCCAATGTAGCAAGAAGTATAAAATATAAAACCAATAACAAATGGTAATAAATGTCAGACTCCTGCTACTAAATCGTACTAGCTATAGTCACCCTGTTGCTGATATACTATATAGAACCTATATTTGCAGATATAAGGTATAGGTACAAAGTCTTCTTATTCCTAAATACCTGTTCACCATTAAGTCGGTCTCTTCAATCGTGGATGTCTTATGATCTGTAGGGAACAGAAAATGGAGACATTGTGCTCTCTGTTTACCCTTTATTCAAATTAGTATATGGTTAAAAACACTTACAAAATCTCTGGAGTTACGAGCATATCTGTGGTAACAAAAGGAGTCCTGGATCCAGATGTTCGCAAAGAGGCTGTGAAGTCCCTTCGTCCTTTACTTCGCCGGCTTGAAGTGGAGTCAGGGTATAGTCAGGATGAAGGATGCTGATTCATTGGCATTCATTGGCTGAGATCGTCAGCTGCCTCGATGACGCTGCCGGAGATGGACCTTTACCGCTGGCAGCAAACAGTCTAAACTTTGTTCGTAAATTGCTGCACATACAGACTGCAGGCACTATGACCACTTCAAATCACTGAAATGGTCATGGTGCTTGGAATAACTATTTAAGTTAGTCTGACATGTCCGTTCTTCCAATCAATCATCTTACTGATATGTTGTGTAGTTCACAATTCAACTATTCAATACATACACAAAGTGTACACGTTCATATATCTCAAGGCTACTTAAAACCATATATTAAACGCAATGATAGGGGGACAGTGATAGCATTTGGAGTTTTGGTCTCACCATATGGACACACTGTGTTATGGTCCCCAGTATGTTAAAGTACCCCAACATCAGAGAGTTCTCATCTAATTTTGAAATATGATCATGCAGGATGAATTCATTGCTTTACTGCTAAGGCTGCTTTGAGAGGCAGTACCTTATTTTATTTACTTCTAAAGACATTTAAAGGGGCATTCAACACCAAAACAACTTTCAGTTTTTTTTTTATCAAAGTGAGAATTCAAGGTGAATTTCAAATTTAAGGTCAAAATAGCCAAATTGGAAGAGCTGTCAAAGTTTCACCAGCTTATTTGGCCTTAAATTTTAAACTCATTTTGAAATGAAATATTAGTATATAACATTGTATGCCTTAAAGGCACCAGCACAGCGTACACGCATTTGATAGATTTTGACCTCATATTTATGCTGTGGTTTTCTTGCTGTTCAAATCTCTATAATTTTGTTGAAAAAAAAAGAGAGAAAAATGATTAACAGCTCCGCCCCAGAAATATATGCGCATTCATTCTGTGTAGTATTTCTAAGAGGAAAGGGGGCAGATAATAAATGTACTGGGATTGGCTGTGGAAGTCAGTAACTCAGCTCTCTCTGGTCTCTCGAGATCGTCTTATAATACATTGTGCAATTAAGTTGCTTTGTGGAGAGAGGATATGGCTACGGAAGAGTTACATTAAAGAAAATACCTATTTTTCTTTTTTTTTAGCAAAGCTAAAATATATTTGAATGTGGAGAGCAATGCGTTTACATTGTGTTGGTGCCTGTAATATACCTTGTGTATCCTATTAATGGAGTGGCTTTGGAGCAGTCCCTACAGTCAAATTCATCTAAACATTTTGAATTCTTCGTTTAGTAAATAATCGTTAGAGAATTTATTTTCTATTTAAATAGTTTAACTTTAAGTTTGAAATTTACTTTGAATCTTCTCGATAGTGAATAATCCTGTGAAGGTTAAAAAGGACACTTGGACATTATAAATGAATTTATTTATTTGTAACATTAGAGTGTTCTGTTAATATGTTTACATACAAGACGACTGCCTTGCGGTTAATCCTGCTCTGGCTTTCCTTAGTGATGTGACCAAATTGTCATATTTTTACTTAAAATATGTGTCTTTAATTACTATTGAAGGACTTGAAATGTTTACATTGTGTCTAAAAGGTTATTCATTTTGTTTATTTATTTTTTTTTAATTAGTCATTTCGCAGCACGTTCCCAGAACCATTGGTTTGACTGATTTTGTGGAAGCTGGTACATCCTTATCGTTCAGGAAAGTTTATTAACAGAACGGAAGTGACGTAAGCACAGGATAGATGAATACATAACAGAGAAACGTTTTCAGCAAACTGTCCAGTAATGTTTATATTGGAGGGTTGGCCATATAAATAGATTTAATTCATTCTGAACAATTGCATTATAAAAAAATAAATATATTAAAAAAAAAACAAAGTTTGATCTGTAACTAAAAGTAATTTGAGTAGACAGACATCCCAAAAGTGTCAAGCAGACCATAAAAAGATTTGCATGGTGATTAATATTCAAATGTTGATTTTTAAGTTGTCCCAACGTCCCTGCCAATCCACCTCTCCCAGATTGATAAATATGATTTATACAGGATTCACGTTGAGTTGAAATTCAGCCAAGTGTTGCTCTGTTGCAAAAACGATCCTAAACTGTAAATTTAATGCACAACAAGACTGCTAACTGCCTTAAAATGGTGTCGATTTCCTTACATTTATATGGATTTATCAGATTAGTGCTACAACGGGGGAAACATTACAGTTGAAACACAAATAATTAGTCCAGATGTTATTTCCCCAAAAGAATACAATAAGAAGACAGTTCTATATGAAGCAGGACTTCATTTCGTTTTTCTTTATTTATGTACGATTTAATTTATAATTCTCGTTGCCTTTTGTTTGTCTTTGTTTCTTGGGATGGGATTGTTTTAATTTTTTCCTTTTTGTTTTCTTTTCACAACTAATTGGATTCGAAGAGGGTTGAATATATTTGCATAAATATACATTTGTTTTTATAGAGTAGTTTTAGATGAACTTTTCTATTATTTCATTTTAAATGAACCAATAAAAGCTTAATTTTACTAGCACTTTTACATATTTTGCTTGATCTGTTTCTATGTGTCAACCGCTTCTGTCACATATATCACATTATCTCCACATTTAACCGAGGGCTTAATTTACGACGTGAAGAATTTATTTGTTTGTTTGTTTTTTTCAGTTTTAATTGCTTTTGTAACCTTCAACAACTATTTAACAGAAGGCATTCTTACTCAATAAAGTGTGACTTTAAAATGAATTCAAAGTGAATTTCAAATATTAGGTCAGAACAAATGAAATAAAACATGAGTTAATTCACAATTTAGTAAATATCCCTGTGTACTTTCAATTTGTAATGTTGCGTTGATGCCAGGGTAGTGTGGGCTGGGTTATATTGATATATTGTATACATTGATTTATTTAAACAAGTTAAATAAGCCCTGTCAAATTTCAATATTTCAAAGAACAAAATCTTTATAAGTACTAATGCTGACCACATGAACAAACATTTCATAGAGATTCTAACTCAATTAAAGGTTCCATAAGTTAAAGTAGGGACTACTTATTTTTTTTGTCAATCAAATTTTATTGAGTGGCATTAGCAAGTACAAGCAGAGATGTGTGTGATAGTGAAATGAAAAGGTAAGTAAACATAAGTAGACATGTGAAATAAGGTTCGTCGTACTGTGTAACTACCACTCGGTTTTTATATAATGTAGAAAATAAACTATGTTAGACTATGATAAACTAGCAGTCAGGGAAACAGCAAGCATGTAGAAAGGGAGAGAGAATGCAGGTAATGTGGGATAAATAGGAGTCCCAGCAATGCAGACAATATCTATGGGACACAGCAGCGGGTAGGGACCCTCATCCAATTCCTGGTCTTGAGGCCGATGGTAGTGTGGTAGAGGTCTGCCCATATGCAGGGAACCGACATCAAGCTAGAGAGTCCAAAGACAGCACAGCATTTGAGGCTATAGATATATCTTAGTATGGATCTACACCTCCAATTGGGCTCTTTCAAGGTGCAGTCCCAGGCTGTGAGTTTGCAGAGTTATAACTTGTGTCTCATCATTTTCATACTCACTTTAAAAAGCTTCATAAATGAAATATAATTTCCTATTATTTTGTGTACACTATGATCTTGGTAGCTTTTTAAGATTGCATTATGCTAGCAATTCTTGTTTAGCATTTTAGAAATCTAAGTAAATTAAGGGTGAAGAACTATTAGTTCTAAAATATTGAATAAAACATTCCTATACATTATGATGTGCGTGTAATCCGAGGGGCGGGAACTTGTGGTTACCGAGAACCTCTGTTGCTGTCTCAATAATGTTTTTTAATACAGAGTATTTCTGGCAGTATCAATAAAGAATACATGTATGAGGGTATGATAATGTCTCTGCAATTGTATACACTATTTAAATGAAAATATTGACACTGGAATTGTCACCAAGCCAATTGTTTGGTTACGTATTCATCCTTTAATAGATACGTGACATGGCTTGCCATTGCTTCGTACCATTTAGTTTTTTGTGGCTAGCTGTGACCTCAGGGGATCATGCTGTGATTTATTTATAACCTGCTGCATGCTAGCCTTGCACCTTGCTAGGCATATAAAGTGATTTCATCTGACAATCAGTTTGCTGTATGACAAATTGAAAACATTCGGAATTAATTTCTCCTGGGTTGCGGCTTTTACTAAGTGTCAGAGAACTGAGTGCATGATGCCTTCATTTTGTTCCCCTTAAATTGGGAAGTATTCATTTTTTTCAGTATGAGCTTTAACTAATAATGCTTTTTGACTTAAGTTGTATTTCTACCATGTACATTAACCTGTTTTAAAAAAATAAACTCCATCTTACGCTCCTTGTCTGTCTATCTATATATCTATCTAATCTAATCTAATCTAATCTAATCATGTCTGTCTGTCTGTCTATCTATCCATCTATCATATTCTAGAGATGTGCACCCTGCATCACTGTACTCCCCTTTTTGCATCTTGAATCCAGATACATGTTGCTGCTGAGGTGACAAGTAAGGAGACACTGAGAATTATACTGTAGACGCTGTGGTCTGAAGTGGTGGAGTGCGCTGATGACATTGATGAGACCTTGGAAGGACGTATGTTGTTTGGTTAGGAGCTGTTACAATTTTAAGAGTACGATTATTGTTTTTGGGACTAGAGGTTCCCTTTAAGTATATGAATAAGAAACATAATATTGAAAGTCTTTGGAAGTGACAGTTTCCCTTCAATCTGTTTTCTATAAATGTACTTTTTCTGGACAGTCTTCATCTTTCTTGCCGTGATCTACAAAATACATTTAATTTCTTTTGTGTTTTTACTGGTTATAGGGTAAGTGCAAGCCAATTTAATAGAATCTCTTTAAAACACCATAAACACTTCATTTTGTGTAAGTGGTTATGGTGCAAACCTTATTCTTATTCGTTTTTAAACAAGTTGAGTTCAGGAGATACATGTTGTTTTATCCTTGTGTGTAAGGCCATCTCCACGGGCTTTCAGTCAGCTGCAATACTCCCAGCATGTTATCCCCAGACACCCTTACTCTCTAACCCCCAATAAAGGAAAAACATAATGAGTTCCCTGTTAAGGGTTAATAAGCATGTAGGGGTTTATAAAAAATTCCCCTCTCTGTCTCATGAGAGAAATCTTTGCCAGAAGCTACAGGGAAACTCGGTGAAGGGTCAGTGTAGGACCCACCTAAGAGGTTTGCCTTGACGTTTGCATGTGGGCATTCCCTCCAATGGCCATTGGAGAAATGAAATAACCTCCATTTGTTTAAATATACGTAGGGATTTGGGAAGAGCACAGGTACAAATTGTCTTTGGTTTTTACTTCATGTATTGGAGCTGATGTGTACTATGGTCATTGCTGCCACCCAGGAGTGATGAGTGTGAGCACATGACTTGTTTTTTTGTGTGTTTGTATTCAATTTGTATCACACAGCTATGTTACAATGCTGCCTTTTCAATATGTTTAATGCATGTTGTATTTTTGTTTTGTTATTTATGGGGGAAAGAACAGTGTGGGTGAAAGGATTGTTACATCTAACCAGAAATTAAACATTACATGTAGTTAACCACACACAGAGTAAACTGGTCTCTATTTGCAGTTAGCCTTAATCTGACTGCTTCTAGAATGAAGTTGTTATATCTATCCAGACCAGCATTGTGGATTGCAGTCCTAAACCATATTATTCCTCATTCTTAATATCTGTATGAGCATTTTCTGGTTAATTTAGATTTATGTAATATTGAGTGTGTTGTAACTCGCTATATATATATATATATTTCTGTGGTGTCTATTTAAGCCTGTGCTATATCAGTATGTTTCTAGAGCCCGTAGTTATCTTTAGGATTGTCTATAACATGTATCAGATACCAACAACAGCCATTGGATGATAAATATAGTTGTGTATGTGCAATAGGCTTCATCTACAAACCCAGCTCTACAAACGATGACGTTGTGTCATCTGGACTCTCATGGATAGCAATGTTTATCATATGCCCATTTGATTAATCCATTTAAAGTTCTACACGTTATGTCCCTCTAGATCACACAATTCCTTATGTACCTTGTGTTTTATTTCAACTTACTACCTGCTTGTTCTTTTCTCATAGCAGCTTCTTATCTTTGTTATAGGGAAGAGTGTGTTGTGTCTGCCAACTGACAGCAAGCAAATCACAGGGAGTAAAACGCCAGCAATCAATACTTCCAAGTGGCATTCGGAGACCTGCTCGGGAGAGACAGATATAACAGTGACACATGTTTCCCAGCACCGTGCCCGGCACACATGCACGGCGAGAGGGACAGAATTAAGCATTTGCAGCCAGACAGGAGCTATAATCTGAGTCAGTCACAGCAAGAAAGAAACTTGGGATAAAAAGATACTCTAAGAGACATAAATACTACAGCTTATTGCAGTGGATATAAATAAATTGTCTTGGATTCTGGAACTGGATTCCTTCCAGTAGTTGGCAAACCGTGTTTGAGTGGAAAAACGTCCCCATCTGTCGCCACTAACATAAATGTTCTCTTTAGTCAAAACTCATAACTATGATCAAAAAAGTGTAAAACATATAAATTTAAAGAGCTTCTATGATGACAGATAATGTAAGTAACCGGTATAGTGAACATTCATCACCAACACAATGATTGTTTGTAACAGTTCGTCACTGCATTAATTTTCCTGTCAGATTAACGTACAATGTGAACGACTCAAGCGGTTGACAGGTTTTCATTACCAATAAATGTCCAGTGGCCTTTTGTTCCTACAGTGCTTTGAAATGTTATGGTCCCTAAAGCCCAAATCGGGATTCTGTGATAATAACCAATACACAGAACAGCAACATGGGTCATGGGATTGTAACAATTCAGACCCTGATTCTCTTGAAACATGATGCAGATGCCAATCTATGACGTTGGTTAAAGACATTGGAACTTTATATATATATGTGTGTGTGTGTTGCAGATCATCAACTATTCCCCAAACTAACAATCTCTTACACCTCCAGTCCTTCCTGAATATCCAGAATTATTAGCAATTCACATTCATTTATTCTTCCCCATTGACAGCAAGTTGAGTCCCAGAGAGAGGGTTGAGGAGGAGTAAAGTGGGTATTAATATGTTCAGAATTAATAAACGGATAATAAGAGTTGTAATAGAAGACACTACAAGGTTTATGGCAGGCATGTGTAGACAGAAGCTTTCTACATAATTAGTTTCTAATTGCACTGGCACAATGAGGATGCGCAAATAGCAGTCCCCATCTGATAGTCTGCATCCTGCATAGTTGTGCCGCAAGGATCATGTGATTGTGGGGGTTTGCTAAATAAACACCTCAGGGTGTACTTGGAGTATTACGTAGAGTACTTATAGAAGCAAGTGGTAGATTCTTACACTAGCATATTCTACCCTCTTCTGAAAATGTAAACACAGAGAAAAATGTTCAAAAACAATGTACAAAATCAATACTTTTATACGAAGCAAATTTGAAACAAGACAAATGCAGGACAGTAAGAATTTGTGGTTTACCTTGACTACGGTAATAGAAACTTAAGGTAAAGAAACTTTCACGCAGCCACAGACACCCCACTACAGCCCCTGTCACCCCACCACAGTCATTGTCACCCCACCACAGCCCATGTCACCCTAGCATAGCCCTTTGTAGCGGTTACCCCGATGAGTAAAGGGGTTTCCACCGCCAGAGGGCATCCTTCTCCCGAGTGTGAGGGTTATTACAGCATTCCCAGCAGTCATCCAAGTAGAGAAGCTATTACAAGAGCTAGTATGATAGCTTTATAGCAGTTTCCCCCATTAAGAGACAAGACTCTACATTGAGGGTAAAGTAAGAACTGAAGGTTTAATGGAGCATACTGTTCTTTTATACAAGTTTCCCAACAAGGTTGCCGCCCAGGTGGACCTTGTTGGACACAGGACATAAAATCAACTAGCCGATAAAAACAGTGTTTTATATTCAGACACTCCCAGATAATCTACACAATCCCTCCCCACTGTTTGGGTGATAATTGAGTTAATTAATGTATCAACACAATTATCTCCAAACAAAAAGTGTTTACCCAGTTTTAAAAACACCCCAAAAACATATGGGAACCTCATAAAACCTATATGCCCTGATAGCCGAGATCTGGGGGAACAACATACTGAAAAATCACCCAGATCAGTCCAGGGGTTCAAGAGTTAGGTGGAAGTCTCTTTTTGACCGACCGCATGCATGGTTTCATGCCGAAAATAGTTCCAGAGGATTAGGCTGTGTGGCCGGTCTCTTTTGTACAGTCAAAGTACATTAAAATAGTTGAACGTAGTCATTTGTACACTGAGGCATTGAGTGTAGTTGGTTCGGTAGGTTATATCTACCAAACAGCGCTCCATTCGTGTAATTACCATTGAACAGAATGAGGAGTGGAAGTCCCTGCGGTGTTCATGCCGTTGAGTGTCCGATTTTAGTTCAACAAATACCATTGGCCGCATTCGTAACCCAAAATGGCCGCCACCACACGTTCGTGCATACGAACGCCAGTCGATCACTTAGAATGTTACCGTGTTCGTGGTTTTTAGAGGTGTTAATAAGGTTGTTCTGTAGATCTTTCGTTATTCGAACGGCCAATGATAAAATAAAACAGGCTTTATTCCATCCAAACGGTTAGACGAACAAAGGGTTTTAACTTTAAAATTCATGGACAGAGGTTCTGTCACACCCTTGTTATCCTACAACAGCCCCTGTCAGACCACCACAGTCCCCAAAATCCCCAGTATCACCTCTGTCACTCTACTACAGCCCCTGTAACCTAACTTCTGCCACTACCCTCTCACCATTCAAAGTGATGGTCCGCACTCACAGTCTTCTTAAAACTTAGCTTTTAATATTTACATAAAAGACAAATATGATGCCAGACAGCATCAACGTTTCAGTCCCAGTTTGGAACTTTCCTCAGTTGGTCCCTTCTTCCCTCCCTAGGTTGATTCCATGGTTCCTGGCCTTGTTTAGTCACAGCAGCAGTGTAAGTGAGGGGAAGGCTAGGGAGAAAAGGGTCCCTGGTGGAGTTACAGACGAGTTAAGGATGTTGGTCGAGTGGTTACAAGTTGGTTGGTTACAATGTTTGTGTTATGCTGGTGGGTTTCCAGCCCGTCGGCAGCTCAGAACCTTGGTGCGGTAGGTGTATCCGGGTATACCCCTACCAGGAGGCTATTCATTTATGTTGCACTTTAATTGTGTATATTTATGTTGAGTTATGTATATAATTTACATGTCCTTATATTGTAATAAGAATGTTTACAATATGGGTCATTGCCTTAATTATGATGTATGGGATATGTATTGTTGAAGTTTGGTTGAGTGGAAGCCGGCAATGATTTTAAATGTTTAATCTATATATTTCATGTTGTTTAATAAAGCTGTGGACGTATTAACCCATACCTTAGAGTGCTTGTATTTAATTGGGTAACG
This sequence comes from Pelobates fuscus, assembly GCF_036172605.1. NCBI lineage: Eukaryota > Metazoa > Chordata > Amphibia > Anura > Pelobatidae > Pelobates > Pelobates fuscus. The sequence continues at coordinate 16,983,081 of NC_086320.1, forward strand.
GGTGGGGTATGGGTCCTCCTGCCCATATGGCAACAATGTATATGTCATGTTACTACAATCAGTGAGTGCACATCCCTCGTCACTATGTTTATATATGCATTGAGGATACTGGCCTTGGGGCTGGTAGCTTGTCCACGCAAGGATATATAATGAATAAAGTGCTGACTATGGATGTAGCTGCACATTGTGTACATGCATCAGAGATGTTTATCTGTAAAGAGGAAAGTGAGTACACAAACAGAATATGCCTAAATTAATGCAACCTGGGATCGTTCCTTCCTGCTTGACCTCAATAACTTGATCAGTGCAACTAGAGGAATGAAAGAAAGAAGCCGTGTTTAAAAAAAAAATCACGTGAGTTAGACATCACACAAGTGGCAGACCATCAATAATCAAAAAAGGAACACTCCACATGTGGCTGATTGTTAGAGAACATTTCTTAGAATCATTTTCCATTCCAACAGCTACATTTCCACTCACTAGGCGGCGTCTGAACAACACACGCTCTGTCACACTGGGAAAATCAAAACTCTCACAAAATGTAACAAAATGTAACATTGTTCCTGCTACGTGAACATCACGTATATTTTTTGGCAGCTCCGACTGATATTTGGGTGGAAATTTAGCTCATTGGGGATGGATGAAAATAGTATACATGAAAAGCTGTCCTTGTAGGATGAGTGTTAAAACAAGCTATGCTTCTTTTATTTTTCAACAAACACATTCACACATAATACACAAGCACAGAGACAGACAAGACAGACAAGCACAGACACTGAGGATCCCTTGCTTTTTAGTTAAATACAAAGACATACATGTCCTGGTCTGCCTGAGATTGTTGTGATTTACACTCCGCGGTGGAAGCTGTGCCTCTTTGCTGCTATCATTGATTCTGTGACTATAAAAAGCACCTTGAGAATGATATCCATTATGTTAAAAAGACAAAAAAGAATGATGCCAGCCAGGAGTCAAGTCGAAGAGAATCAAGCTGTTTTTGCCTCCACAGGTCTTCACAGCTCCACTCTCTCTATATCCACAACTGCTCTCCCACCATACCCTTAGTAAAGGCAGGAGAAAAAAGACATCAGCTGCAAATAACATGTGCTGCCTGGAAGTATAAATCCTACTAATGTCAGACAAGCAATAATATGTGAGCTCTTAAGTTGCTCTAAAATTAAAGGGATGATAAGCCACACATTATGGGGAACAAAATATAAAATGTGAGATTTAAGGTAAGATGCATGCTGTTGAATCAATACATGCTTTGTGTTATTCTTTTTAAATTGTTTATTTTTTATAAAGCGTAAGGGAGTTTAGTTATAAACAAGGCAGTCTCTTTGTTTGATAATTGTAAATTAGATGCTGATTTCATTATGTCTGAGTGTGTACACTATGTACTTTGAGTTCCTGGGGAGAGAAGCCCTGTAGATATGGATTGGTAATAGTGTAATTATTTTTATTAAGAGGTATTGCTATAGTAATAGGTACCTGGTAGCCTTTAGTGTATTCTCAGACTGTGTTCTGTCACCTTTATACAGATTTTAATATTATATAAAATCCTAGAATGATATTTTAAGGCACACAGCATAAATTATTTGTCATGAGCCCGGAGGAAATATTTCTAGACTGCATTGAGAAAAGAAATAATATAAAAATGTAATTCTAGTCATAAGTCAGGAACCACCAAACTTTATTATTATCACTATTATTATTTTTTATTAGTAGTAGTATTTATATTTAACTTCAGTATATTCCCTAGAGAGCTACAATGGATGAAAAACACAGTTAAAAATAACAAATTAAAATAACTCAAATGTTATTCACCTATCTGCTTATCTCTAAAGACTTTCTCTGTTATTACTGCATCCCCCCCCTTATTTTATTGATACCCACCCGAATGTCTTGCTTGACCAATCCTCACCTCCTCTGTGCATCTCCATTCCGTAGCTTTATTGCAGGCCTTTTGACCAGTTGCCCGCCAGAACAGTTCTCAGTTGCCCGCCCAACAATTATCCTACACTCCCAGACTCAACTGTCAAGGCCATGGTGTAGGCATCCTTCTCTCCCCACAATGTATCTTTCAACCTATCCTCTCTGCCCCTGTCTGATCCTTTACCATCATCTATCCTCCCCCCCCCCAGTCATCCTAGACTATGCATTGAACACTTTTCTTCCTGGCTACCCCACTTTCTCTCCTCTAGCACTCCTTCCCTCATACTTGGGGACTTTAACATCCAAATCAACAACCTCAACTGCCCTGATGTCTCCCGTCTTCTCTCTGTTACCTCCTCCTTTGGCCTCACACAGTGGTCTACTTCAGCAACTCATTCAGCAGGAAACACTCTTGACCTCATCTTCACCAATTTCTATACCACCTCTAATCTCTCCAATGTTCCCTTTCCTTTATCTGACCACCATCTGCTGACCTTTGACATCGGCAAACCCTGTACCCAAATTTCACCACCCTCAACTCTCCAATCTCGCAGAAACCCCCACTGCTTTGATCTCCAGCATTTCTCCCCCAAACTCTCCGTTTAACCATCTCAACCCTCACTTGCCCTAACTCTGCAACCTCACTCTACAACTCCACTCTCTCTTCTCAACTTGACATCATGGTACCTCCTACATTTAAACACAGCAAGCGTTTCCCAATTACAACCCAGGCACACCAAGCTGACCCGATATCTAAAAACATGTTCGAGAACTGCTGAACGCTGTTGAAGAAAGTCTCACTCTGCACCAGATTTCCTCCACTATAAATTAATGCTGCGTTCATACACTCTGGCTCTTTCCTCTGCAAAAGTAAATTACTTCAACACCCTCATAAGCACACTGTCCCGCTAATCCAAATGCCTATTTTACACTTTGAATGCTCTCCTTTGCCCTGTTGCTCCCCCTACAACCCTGCCCGCCTCAAACTTTGCAACTCACTTCACTGAGAAGATTTCTACAATCAGAGAAGAGATCTCAAACCTCTCTCCCTCCCCTTCCAATACATCTTCCAGTACATCACCCAACCCCGCTCACTCCACTGTTCTATGCTCATTCGCACCTACTACAATGGAAGAGGTTTCTCCTCTGCTCTTGTCCTCCCGCCCCACCACCTGTTCTCTTGATCCGGTTCCCTCATATCTCATCCGCACTCTGTCTCCCTCTTACTAAAATGTTCAATCTCTCCCTTTCCTCCGGCACATTTCCTTTACCCTTCAAGAATGCAACTATAACGCAGATTCTGAAAAAGCCCAAACTCGACCCCAGCTCCCCATCCAACTACCGCCCTATATCACTACTGCCATTTGCCTTCAAGATCCTTGAGAGAGTTGTGTATGTGAGATTGACAGACTTCCTCGAATCCAACTCTCTGCTTGACCCGCTTCAGTCTGAATTCCTCGTTCGTCACTCTGTTAAAACAGCTGTGACCAAAAAAATCCAACAATTTAATCGCTGCTAAATCTCACGGCCATTACTCTATACTTATTCTCCTTGATATTTCTGCTGCCTTTGACACTGTTGATCATCAACAGCTTCTTCTCATTCTCTATGATCTCGGTCTACGAGATACCACTCTCTCCTGGTGCTCCTCCTAACTCTTCCAGTGCTTTCAGTGTTTCTTTCTCTGGCTCTGCCTCTTCTCCCCAATCCCTCTCTGTTGGCATTCCCCAAGGTTCTGTCCTTGGTCCCCTATTGTTCTCAGTCTACACTGCCTCCCTTGGTAGCTACTTTGGCTTCCATTATCATTTATATGCAGATGATACACAAATCTACCTCCTCTCCTAATCTCTCTTCGCCCATCTTGACTCGTGTCTCTGACTGCCTCTCCGGGAGTTCCAACTGGATGGCTGCTCACTTCCTTAAACTCAACCTGTCCAAAACAGAACTTCTGGTCTTTCCTCCAGCAGTGTGTCTGTCTTCCTCCAAGTCAACAGCGCCACCATCACCTCTACTTTGCAGGCTCACTGCCTAGGTGTTCTCTTTGACTTCCACCTCTCCTTCACCCCTCATGTCCAGTCGATCGCCAAATCCTGCCACTTTCATCTCAAAAACATAGCTCGCATCTGCCCCTATTTAACACCAGACGCAGCTAAAATGCACTGCTGCAATCTATGATGAATGCGGGGGCAAGGCTCATTTTCCTGTCCATTTTCCTGTCTGCCTACACCTCCCAGGCCTCCCCCTGTGTCAGTCCCTACATTGACTTCCAGTTAGATATAGGGCTCAATTTAAGATTATAGTGCTTGCTTACAACTCCCTACATATTGCTGCTCCAACATACCTATCCTTCCTAATACAAAAGTATGTCCCGTCGAGGCCCCGCGCCCCCTTTCCATATTCCAACATCTGATGCTCGCCTCCAAGACTTCTCCAGGGCTGCACCTTTTCTGTGGTACTCCCTTCCCTTCTCCATTAGACTTCCACCCAGTCTACACTTCTTCAAAAAATCATTGAAAACACACTTCTTCTGGAAAGCATACAATTTAAACTGTTAGCGGGTTTTCATCTCCCCCCATGACTCCTCTCCTGCAACTGTCAAAAAAAAACCTAAGTTCTAAGTTAATACTTTCCTAGCAACCTATTTCATTACCCCTACTTATACTCTTTGTGTCACTATACTCCACTCCCTCTAGCATGTAAGCTCATTGAGCAGGGCCCTCAACCCCTCTGTTCCTGTGCGTCTGTCACGACTACTAGTGTGGTCCAGCACGCAGAAATTATGTGAACATATACATAAACAAGGAAAGGGAAATAAAAGGAGAGAGCGTAAACCGGACCTTAGAATGGCCGGACTAATACGCTAGAGACAGAGAATGGTCAAAGGGAAAGCCGAGGTCAAGGAAGCCAGAAAATACACAATACCGTAAACACAAGCCAAGTCAGGGAAACCAGAATTCAGAATAACCAGGGAAAAGCCAAGAACAGGATACCAGGAAATCAGATAGACGAATTTAGAGCGCTCTCAGGAAACCAGGAAACAGAAACCACGACAGGGCAAGGTACTGGGGTGAGTTAGGGATTTAAATATCCCTCTCTATGCTCTGACCCCAAAACGTGCGTGTGCGTTGACGTCGTGACGTCACGCACACGTTAGTATAATTTCCGGGGGCGGGGATAGTGATAGACGCGACCACGCGGTCGGCGCCATCTTGGATTTGGGCGCGATGCCCGGAAGACCTGGGGGAGCGGTTGCCGGCTCGCCGTCGAGCAGGTAAGCTTGTGTTGTCGGCGAGGTTGTGCCGGTCGGGCACGGCCGTGTGACTCGGCGGGCCAGCGACCGCAACAGTACCCCCCTCTCGAAGACCGCTCATCGGGCGGGAAGGACCCGGCTTAAGAGGAAAGCGGTTGTGAAACGACCCGACAAGACGGGGCGCATGAACCCGGTCAGCAGGAACCCAACAACGTTCCTCGGGACCATAACCCTTCCAGTCAACAAGATAGGACAAGATACCTCTGGACATTTTGGAATCCATTATAGAACGAACTTTGTACTCCTCCTGGTCACCCACTACCAAGGGCGGAGGAGGTGTGGATATCCTAGTGTATCGATTGCAAGTAAGGGGCTTGAGTAAAGATACATGAAACGTATTGGCAATCCTCATATGAGCAGGAAGTGCCAAGGAATAGGTCACTGGATTGATACGTCGGGTGACTCGAAAAGGACCTATGTACCGAGGGGCAAATTTCATGGAAGGAACCTTAAGTTTGATATGTCGTGTGGATAGCCACACCTTGTCACCTGGATGATAGACAGGATTGGCACCCCGTTTCTTGTCAGCTTGGATTTTCGCACGTAAAGAAGCCTTTTGCAGAGCTGAATGAACGGAATCCCAAGTATCATGAATAGATTCCAAACTGGTGTTTAAAGCAGGAATGTCCATGTCTGAGAATTCAGAAGGGAAAACAGTGGGGTGATAACCCTGATTTACAAAGAATGGACTATGATTAGAAGATTCATGAGTTGCGTTGTTCCTGGCGAACTCAGCCATGGGTAAGAGTTCATACCAGTTAGACTGGTTAGCATTGATAAAACAACGTAAATATGCTTCTAAAGACTGATTAGCCCTCTCTGCTGCTCCATTTGTTTGGGGATGATATGCTGACGAAAAGGAGAGTTCGATACCCAATTGTTTACAAAAGGAACGCCAAAATCTAGAAATAAATTGGGTACCTCTGTCAGACACTATGGGTACACCGTGCAACCGAAAGATCTCTCTCAAAAATATCTGAACTAGATCTTGAGCAGATGGTAATTTTTTAAGCGGAATAAAATGTGCCATCTTCGTGAATCTATCGACGACCATAAGGACTGTATTGAACCCGTTTGAACTGGGTAGATCCACAATGAAATCCATGGCTAAATGGGTCCATGGAGCATTAGGTAAGGGCAGTGGTTGTAATAGTCCAGGAGGTGATTTAGGAGGTACTTTAGAAACGGCACATATTTGACATGCCCCCACATAATCTTTGATATCGTTCCTAAGAGTAGACCACCAAAACTTCCTGGAGATAGCAGAGAGGGTTTTATGGACTCCAGGATGACCTGCTGTGAGGTTATCATGGAATAAATCAAGTACCTTCTTTCTTAACGGAGGTGACACATACAGTTTATCCGGAGGTTTTCCCATGGGTGCCTGAGTTTGATCTGCTAATATGGCACAGAAGAGTGGAGAAGACACTTCGGAAACTGTGGTGGCAATGAGGCATTCAGGAGGTATGATAGGAAATATCTCTTGTTCAGGAACTTCATCTGTCTCAAACTGTCTAGAAAGTGCATCTGCCTTTGTGTTCTTAGTTCCAGGCCTATAAGTAATTACGGAATTGAATCGGGAGAGGAACAATGACCATCTAGCCTGACGAGAGGACAATCTCTTAGCGTCCCCAATATAAGCCAAATTCTTATGATCAGTAAAGATCAAAAGTGGCTCTTTGGAACCTTCCAAGAGATGCCTCCATTCTTTAAGGGCAAGAACAATGGCCAAAAGTTCCCTATTCCCTATGTCATAGTTCTTCTCTGCAGGTGTGAGTTTGCGAGAGTAAAATCCACAGGGATGTAAAGGCGTATCAGGACTTTCTCTCTGAGACAGAATTGCTCCAACTCCTGTTTCTGACGCATCCACTTCTAGAATAAATGGCTTGGTTGGATCAGGATGGGTCAGGACAGGTGCTGAGGAAAATAAAGATTTTAACTGTTCAAATGCCTCTCTTGCTTCTTTGGGCCAAGATATGCAATTTGCTCCTTTTTTGGATCGATTGGTTATAGGAGAAATTACAGAAGAAAACCCTTTAATAAATTTGCGGTAGTAATTCGCTAAACCTATAAAGCGTTGTGTAGCTTTAAGGCCCTTGGGCAACGGCCACTGTAAGATTGCCTCCAGCTTGCGGGGATCCATCTGGAAACCAGACGGAGATATAACATAACCAAGGAATTGTATCTCCGTTTGGTCAAACTGGCATTTCTCCAGTTTACAGTAGAGACCGGTCCGTAACAGGGTTTTGAGTACTACTCTCACATGTTCGTGATGTGTCTCTAGGTCTGGGGAGTAGATGAGAATGTCGTCTAGGTACACTAGAACGAACATGTGGAGGTACTCTCTTAGGACATCGTTAATAAAATCCTGGAATACCGCTGGAGCGTTGCATAATCCAAACGGCATAACCAGGTATTCGTAATGTCCCATTCTTGTGTTAAATGCGGTCATCCACTCGTGACCATCCTTAATCCTGACTAGGTTGTACGCACTTCTGAGATCGAGCTTAGTGAAGACCCGAGCTCCTTTCAACCTGTCGAATAACTCTGATATAAGGGGAATAGGGTAGGCGTTTTTTATCGTAATTCTATTCAAACCCCTATAGTCTATACAGGGGCGTAGGTCTCCTTCTTTTTTAGAGACAAAGAAGAACCCAGCCCCGGCGGGTGAGGAGGATCTACGGATAGGACCCTTTCTGAGAGCATCTTTTATATACTCCTCTAAACAAAGATTTTCTTGGGGGGATAAAGCATAAACTCCTCCCTTTGGGGGCATAGTACCTGGTAATACATTTATGGCACAGTCATAGGGTCTATGTGGAGGCAACCCCTCTGACTGGGCCTTGTTGAACACCTCCTTTAAATCCAAATACTGCGGTGGTATCTGTGTGGTCAGGGGAGGTGCAATGGGAACATTGATGGTACCAATTGGTTGTGGTATCTGCTTTAAGCAAACACCCTTGCAACTCTCACCCCAACTCACAATCTCTCCTTCAACCCAATTGAAACAAGGGGCTATGGACAAGTTAGGACGTCTATTACGTTGTTTGTTTTTCTTTCTTTCTCTGAGCCTATTATCAATATCTATCATGTACGCAATAAACTCATTGAGATTAACCGGAAGGTCTCTAGCTGCGGTCTCGTCCTGTATACTCTCAGATAGACCTTCAGAGAAGGCAGCCACCAAACCGCTATTGGTCCAGTCAACTTCGGACGCCAGTGTTCTGAATTCTATGGCGTAATCGGCTACAGAGTGACTGCCTTGTTTTATCCTCATAAGGGCTTTGGCAGCGTTCTTTTCTCTGCCTTTAGGCTCAAAAGTAGCCTTAAATGCTGTGAGGAAGACGCTGTAATCACGGGCTACTGCGTTTCCACTCTCCCATAAGGGGTTAGCCCAGGTTAAGGCCTTTCCTTTTAATTGGTTCATCAGATAGCCAATTTTTGATCTATCTGTACGGAATGAACATGGGGAGGCTTCGAAGTGGTACTCAATTTGGTTTAAAAAACCTCTAAATTCCTTAGAATCACCTCCATAACGAGGGGGAGGTGAAAGGGTTATCGACAGTGGTTTATGTGGCACGGGAACCACTACAGGTGGCAGAACCACAGGTGGTACAGGAGGGACCTCTAAATAGGCAGTCCTCTGGAGCAAGGTCTGAAATGCCTGGGCAAATTGGTCTAACCTGTGGTCCATATCCTCCACCCTACTCTCACAAGCAATCATATGTTTGCATAGTTCTGCAGGATCCATGGCCCTGTCGTAATGTCACGACTACTAGTGTGGTCCAGCACGCAGAAACTATGTAAACATATACATAAACAAGGAAAGGAAAATAAAAGGACAGAGCGTAAACTGGACCGGATTAATACGCTAGAGACAGAGAATGGTCAAAGGGAAAGCTGAGGTCAAGGAAGCCAGAAAATACACAATACCGTAAACACAAGCCAAGTCACAGACTTTCCAATGCAGCTCACTGAGAAGTCTTTGAAAGGTGGGTGCTCTGAGAAATTGCTTCCTCAAGTTTAGCTCCACTGAGTTAATGGGACTCTCCAGTGTCAGGAAAACAATCAGTTTTCCTGGAACTGCAGGTCCCCTCTCCCTCCCACCTCCCATCCCCAGTTGCTGAAGGGGTGAAAACCCCTTCAGTCACTTACCAAAGTCCCTCGTCGCTGCTACTTCCTCCGCCGCCGCTCCTCCCTTTCAGTACGTCAGCCAGCAGGGGAGACTGATCATGCCCGCCGGCTAGGGAGACCTAATGCGCATTGCCGCGCACGCGTATTAGACCTCTTCATAGGAAAGCATTGAAAATGCTTTTCAATGCTTTCCTATGGGGATTTTAGCTACACTGGAGGTCCTCACATAGCGTGAGGAAATCCAGCGATACTATAGCACAGAAAACCTGTGCTATGGAGGGGAGGACTTAACCTTGCAAAGTAATTATTGCAGTTTATGAAAACTGCAATAATTACAGTTGCAGGGTTAATGGTAGCGGGAGTTGGCACCCAGACCACTCCAATGGGCAGAAGTGGTCTGGGTGCCTGGAGTGTCCCTTTAAACAAACCAGGAAGTAGCAGGACTGGTTGTCTGATTGATGTATAAAAGAGTTGTACCTAAATCTGCAGCTTTTGCAAAATAAAAAAAAGAGCACACACTATTCACAAATAAAGCACTTCAGCAAGCTAGAGTGCTTTATGTGTTTAGAAGGCACCTTTAAAAAAGTTTAATGATATTTGGATTTAGCTGAGGTTAAATCTCTGATCACTTTGGCCAAGGCCATTACAGTAAACTCCAGAAAGCAGAAACCAGAAGGAAGAGGGTCAGGGATAGAGTTAAATTTGAGAGTGTTAGATAATTGCATACAAGCCATTCCAGAAGCTTTAAGGCAAATGGCAGTGGGGAAATTGGGCAGGACTTTAATAGAGAAGAAGGTTTAAATGAATGCCTTTCTTTTAGAAGTGGATTGACTATACTGTATCAATAGGGTCAGACATCAGAAATATGGAAAATGAAGATGTGATTTAAGGAACAAAGGAAAGAAATGGGTACAGTGTGCAGGACAGTGTTTGGGAGAGGAGAACGTTTGCTAAGGGAAAACATGTTCCGTCCCATGGGATAGGGTGAAGGAATTTATGGTAGAAAACAATCTTCATTAAAGTTGAGGTAGGACTTTAACAAGTTTCTTGTTGTAAGGTTATTGTAGGGAGGAGTATAGCAAGGTCACATAAAGCACAAAAATGCATTTGGGATCCTGAGAATAGGACCTAATGAGATAAAGTATGTTTGGTAGAGAGCATTAACAAAGTATGTTAGAAGAATTTAGAGTGCATGATGGGCATTATTTTCTCTTGAGTTATAACGCTTTATAGGAAGTTCCTTAATTTTTGTCAATGATGGAATTCTTTTATTAGAGGAGTAGTATAGGTTTTTGGTGCTTCCTGACTTTTTAAAAGACTTTATTTTGGCTGATGGCAGTACAATAGCAACAATGCACATCAAAGAACAAGCCCATAGTCATCAACTTTTAAAACAATCTTTTAAGAGTGATTGAAATGAACGGGGAAAGCTAAAAGAAAAAGGCGGAGGGGGAAGCAACCCCAAAATTCTGACTCATCCTACATTTTATAGAAAGATCAGTAGAAATAGATAACATGAAATATAATGGCAATCTATGATTTCAAACAAAAGTTATAGGACACATGCTAAAAAATAAACCTCTGGGGATTTAGGTGTAAAAACGCCCTATGTAGAATTTCACGCTATCATAAAAAAAAAAAAAAAAAAAGGCCCACAAAGGGTTCTATGTAAAAGTAATTTATAATGTTCATCTTTGTAACTGAAAAATTCCTTTTAATTAAATATCACAAATCCAAGCGAGGCCATTGATAAAGTTCAATAAAAAGGAAAGCAGAATTGTATAATAGCAAGATGAGATCCAGCTAATGTCCAGATCCAGTATAGTGTGCAAATCATTTCTAATTGATGGCATAGGCAATTGCCTACCAGCACCGATAGCAAAATAGCTGTTATGAAGACATAGCACCATGAAGAAATATAATAACCACACTCAACATTACAAATTGAGTTCACATGTGGCCTCGGGGGACAAAAAGTAACAGGATACAGAGAGGATATTGTCTTAGGCTGGATGTATCCTTGCTCTGTTAATTCCTGAAAGTCTTAAGGTGCTAAACGACCTTTCTCTAACCTTGATTCAGTGACAAAGAATGAAACATTTAATATAATGGTATATATTGCTGTGAAGTGTTTGTTTCAGAAAAGTTCTTCAAATTCCAACGTACGCTGGAAATTGGAAAAATATATATATTTTTTTAATGTACTAGATCTATTACACTCTAACAAATGCTTTTTTTTTTTGTAAATTCTTTATTATGACGATCAGGTGAGTACAAAGTCACAAATATTCATACACCACAACAGTGTATATACTGTATATCAGATCGTAACTCAACATTGAAAGTAAGCATCGTTAGCTTCTGCTCATCTAACATTCAGCAAGCGTCATATGGCTGTTAATCAGTCAGTAAAGCGTAGGTAATTTGAGCAAGTTAAACAATTGAACGACTATAGATAGATGCATCTTTTCGAGCTAAAACAGTTCCAGTAACTTCAATAATCAAACAAGCAAGGTTAAACAAGAAGATATCACGATGCCCCTGTTCTGCAGTCCTTCCAAGTGACCTGGCATATAGACCTAATAGCCAAGGGAGTAGGTAAGAGCTGTAGTCTCATACATGGTGAGATGTGACATATATGGCTGAGAGAACCTGCGCATCCCCAGTTGGGGGTAGTGTCGGATATGTGTAGGCATATGATGTTAAGCTAAGTGTGTTGTGTTGCAGGCGAGATTGTGAGTTCCAAGCACTTACAATGCACCACTAAGGGCGCCACCCCCAAATCCACACCCTAATCTGGGATCTCCCGAAGATGGGAATTCTAGTTGTCCCTCGTGTTACATAGGTGGTTTGGGTGTATCTGTCTACTTCAGTAGTCCGTCAGTCAAACGTCTGTTGAGGTGCCTTGGAGTGTCGTAGGGCGTATGTTTTATTCCCTTCCTTTTGTCGGTCTAGCGTGTTTTACTTTGGGGTCGCCTCTCAGTATGATCAGTTCCCTAGTTGTCCCTTTAGTCAGCTTGTGGTGATAGTACTGGTACGCCTCCCTGGGATCTACCGCCTATTTCGCCTTTAGCTCGCGCATCCTCACAGTCGGGTACCCCTGATCCGACCTCCCCGGGCCAGTCTGAGCCGCCGCCACTGTGTCCCAGAAGTAGGTCGCGTGGGTTTGAGTAGAGATCTTGTACGTTGTGAAAATGAGAAAAGGAGGGGGGGAGGAAGGGGGGGGGGGGGGAACACAGATGTGGGGGGGGGGGAAGGAGGGTGGGGTGATAGGTGGCACCATTCGTCAGCGCGCGCTCGGGCACTCCTGAACCGTGTGAAATAATGTGCTTTACGGTCTTCTTGCTCCCGGTCTTGAGAGGTATACATACCACGGAGTCCAGGCTTCGACATGTTTGGTGCTCCTTCCGAGCAGTTCTGCGTATCGCGCCTCGGCCGTGTGTATGTCCTCTATCCTCTGAAGCCAGTCTGTCATAGTTGGTGGTTGTGTTTGTTTCCATTTAGCGGGTATGGATGCTTTGGCCGCATTTAGTAGGTGGCGGATTATCGACCTCTTGTATTGGGCTATTGAGCCTTCCGTGTGATGGAGTAGAGCCATTTCTATATTGAAGTCAGGTAGGTCACCCAGGATGATTGTCATTTCCCGTTGTACGTCTTCCCAAAACGGCTTAATCTTTGCGCAATCCCACCAGATGTGTCTTATTGTGCCTGTGTGGGATTCACATCTCCAACAAGTGTCTGTAGACCCCGGGAATATTCTACTTAATAGAGATGGAGTCCTGTACCAGTGGGAGAGTAGTTTGAAGTTGACCTCCTGGTAGTTGGTACTAATGGAGCTCTTGTGCTGCAAAATCAATATCTGCTCCCATTGTGCATCAGTAAATGTCCTATCCGTCAGCTCTTCCCATCTTCGCTTGAACGCCGTGTTCCGTGTGCGGTCTCCTGTTATTAGCTGTTGGTAGATGACTGAGACACTGCCATCGGCGGCGGAGCCGGTCATGCAGGAGCGTTCAAACCACGTCTGTTCTCTATGTAACGCTACCCTGTTGGGGAGGTTGTAGTAAAAATGTCGTAGTTGCGCGTAATGAAATCTGTGCAGTAGTGTCGGTTGTAGTATTCCACTCCATTCCCGAAGATTTTGTATTCCCGCGTTACTGAGGACCTCGAATATTGGGACAAAGTCCCCACTTCCCCCTATTGGCCAGGAAGAACGATGTAGTCCTCCGCCTATCTCCGAATTATAAGTTATCGGTATCAGGGGGCTCGGTTGTGGGGATATATGTTGGTTTCGTCTCAGGTGAGACCATGTTTTTAGCGTTTGAGTGACGGGTGATTCAGCGCCCAGCTTCGAAGTTACGTCCGCCGAGTTATGCCATGTGAGTCTGGGGAGGGCTTTGTTTATGGCTTCTCTATTCAACGCCACCCACAATTTGTCATCAGATGCCACATGCCAGTCCCTGATCCGCTGCAGTACCGTGGCATGGAAATATTTGCGGATATCTGGTAAAGCCAGGCCCCCCCAGTTCTTAGGTAGGCATAGCTTGTCAAAGCTGAGTCGTGCCCTTTCTCCCTTCCAGACGTATTGTATCACCGCCGACTTAAGAGATGTAAAAAATCCTGGCGGGATGTGCCAGGGGATGGTATGAAAATGGTAAAGTAGCCGCGGGAGAATGTTCATCTTTATTACCGATATACGCCCCTGCCAGGATATGTGGTCGTAATTCCAGCTCTTAAGGTCGTTTAGTATTGTGCGCAAGAGGGGGATGTAATTCTTGGCATACAGTTCTGTCGGGTTCCTGGGTATCCATATTCCTAGGTATCGCATCTGATCCTGGCACCAATGGAAGGGGTACTCACGTTGAATTCGTTCTCCTGTGTTCGTCGGGGTTGAGACGTCTAATAGTTCGCATTTAGTCAAATTGAGCTTCAGCCCTGATAACTGGCCATACGTATCGAATTCTCGCATCAAGACCGGCAGGGATTCAGCTGGATCGTTTACGAAGAAGAGCATGTCGTCTGCGTATGCAGCTACCTTGTGTTCCTGGGTCCCATGCCTAAACCCTCTGATCTCTGGTGTATGTCTCACTCTATCCAGGAACGGTTCCAGCGAGATGGCAAACAAGAGTGGCGATAGTGGACAACCCTGTCGCGTGCCATTGTGAATGGCGAAGGTGTCCGTAAGCGCACCATTCACCCTTACTCTGGCGCTGGGGTCTGTGTAGAGCGCTTCAATCCAAGTCATCATGCCTCTTCCCAGTCCCACCTTTCGTAGTGTCGCCATCATGAAACTCCAGTTTACCCGGTCAAAGGCCTTTTCGGCATCTGTGGAAAGCATTAGTAGGCCTGGTTTCTCCCTAAGGGCTAATGCTTGTATGGAAAACGCCCGGAGTGTGCAATCTCTGGCTTCCCTTCCCGGCACAAAACCCGTTTGATCCGGATGTATTAAGCGCGGTACATATTTTTGTAGTCTGGTGGCAATGATCTTGGTGAATAGCTTCACATCCGCGTTGAGAAGCGAGATCGGCCGGTAGCTACTGCAGTTTTCGGGGTTCTTGCCGGGTTTAGGGATTACCGTGATAGTAGCTGCTAACGTTTCCTGATGGAATGTGTCTCCCTGCTGGAGTCGATTGAGGGCTGCCATTAGATGTGGCGTAAGAATGTCTCTGAATGATTTGTAATATCCCACCGAGAGTCCGTCTGGTCCCGGGGCCTTCCCTTTCTTCGCTGCCTTAATCGCCGCCTGCACCTCTTCCGTGGTGATCGGGGCCTCCAGTAGTTCCGCTTCTTCTGGTGTTAGGGCGGCTGGTTGGAAACCTTGTAGGTAACGCCATGTTGCGTCTTGTAGGTCCGCTCCGCGGGCGTCGGGAAGTGACGGTGTGGAATTGTACAGTTGTCGGTAGTAGTTACAAAATTCAGTGGCAATTGCTTCTGGGAATTGTGTGAGTGTGCCATCGGTCTTCCGGAGTGCGTGTACTTGCGCCCTCGCTTGTTGGGGTCGGATCATGCGGGCCAGGAGCCTCCCACCCTTGTTGGCATGGATGTAAAAGAAGGCCTTGGATCGTTGTGTCTCCCTATGGTGTTTGTTGGCTACCAGGTCCGCCAGTTGTCGGCGAGCGTCCAGGAGTGAGCGATAGTGCTCTTCGAGCTGTGATCGCTTGTGTTGTGCTTCCAGTCGGGAGATCTGATCGGTTAGCTCCAACATACGTTGCTGCGAGTCCCTTTTTTTACGAGAGGCAATCCTGATGAGATGACCTCGAAGTACACTCTTGTGCGCTTCCCATAGCGTCACTTTTGACACCTCTCCCGTGTCATTTTCCCTGAAGTAGTTGGTGAGGTGTTCCGTCAGGGCAGCCTGCACTCCTGGGTCTGACAGGAGCGACTCATTCAGTCTCCACTCCGTCTTGGTGGGCCTGAACAGCTGGGAGTCCAGCTTCACGGACACTGCGCTGTGGTCCGACCATGGTGTCGGTGCGATTGTTGCTGACTGTAGATGTCGTAGGCCTTCCTGTTGTATAAGAACATAATCGATGCGAGAGTATCTCCTATGTATGGCCGAGTAGTGCGTATAATCTCGAGTTGTTGGATGTATGGTCCGCCACGCATCCACTAGTCTTGAGTCCCTCATGGTCTTCTTTATAGCCCTGATCGCGGTTTGTGGTATACTGCTGTGTCCTGTCGAGGAGTCCAGCAACGGATCAAGCGGTGCGTTAAAATCCCCCCCTATGACGAGCGAACCCTCCGTGAATATTGCCAGTTGGCGGAATGTTTTGCACAAGAACATCGCCTGTTTTGCGTTGGGCGCATAAATAGAGGCAAAGGTGTATGTCCTCCCCTTAATCGTGCCTTTGATAAAAAGGAACCTACCGTTAGGGTCTGTCTTTTGGTCCAGCAAAGTGAAGGCAAGATTAGCAGCCAACAGTATCGCAACTCCAACCTTTCGGGCTTCGGGGTGAGTGCTGTGGTAGTTGATTGGGTAACCCCTGTCTTTCAGTCTATGGGTATCCGAGGATTTGAGGTGCGTTTCTTGTAGCATTGCTACTGAGATCCGTTTGCGTTGGAGTTCCCTTAGGAGGTGCGTGCGCTTCTCTGGCGAGTTAAGGCCTCGGCAGTTCTGCGTGAGAACGTGTAGAGGTGCTGCTGTGTACGCCATGGAGTTAGTGTGGGCGAAGTCGCTGGCGTCTCCGTAGTCGTGTTCAGGAGGTCTGGATCCAGTGGCCCTCGCGCACGTCAACTGCCGGTGGGAGAGAGAGGGGGGGGGGGGGGTGGAAGGGGAAAAGGAATATAAGTATAGTTAGAGAAGAGAGAAGGTAAAACCTTCGTGAGTCACAGTTCCCACGAGTTGGGGGCGGCTCAGCCCGCGCCCAGTTCAGCCCGTCCCAGAAGGCCCCCGGTGTGAGTGCTTAGAGGTGTGATGTCAATAAGAGTCAAAGTTATCCCTTCAATACGAGGGAGTCCTGTGTAGCTGGGTGGACTACAAGACCGTACCGTTCCCTAGCAAGCTAGGGCAGCCGCGGTGTTGGGTCCCCCAGTAGTGTGGTCTACACAGGTGTAAGTCGGGGTGGTGGTGAGACCTACGAAGTCCAGAGCCACTGTCCGGTCGGTCGCAGAGGCTCAGTAACTAGTGGTGTAGTAGTGTGTGAACTCTCAGAGGGGTGTCCGTGTCCCACTTGTTCCCAATCTGAATTCAATGGCTAGTACAGTGAAAATTTCGAGTAGTACGGTCACGTAATATGGGGGTATGGGTAAACAACTGTTGGGATATATGGTGTGAGTGGTTGCTGGTCTTTCCCTATGTCGGGGCGGGTAGCCCATTGCTATATCAAGGTAGTTCAGGTCGCGGGTCGTGCCGGGCCGGGCCGGCTGCGTGTGGAGTGCGTCTGGGTCCCCCCACCTCCCATAGCGGGCTCTGTCTTGGGTCCCCTATTCTGGGGATAGGAAGCGGAGTTAGCTGTCCGTGGGGGAGGAAAGAGAGGCACTAGGTGGTATGGGCGCGTGCGAGCCTGTCCGCGGCGGGTGAACGTCTCAATTTGCGACTGTCTTACGGTGCTAGGAACTGACAATGCGACATATTAAACATATAACATCACTCCTCAGTACCACTCAGAAACCGGCCGCCCCCCCACTTAGCCAGACCCACCCGTATCCCCGCAACCCTAGGTATCTTGTGCTAACAGTGAGTCATAGGTGCAGTCCCAGTTTAACTCCCCACATATCCCCTGCTCCCTCCGTGTCCCTAGGGTACAGCAGCATCCCTGTCATACTCCCACCCCCAGAGCCATCTCACCCATTACAGCCCGGTATATCAGTATTAACGAAATAAGATCACATACCCAAATATGTCCCCCAATTGTTCCCCACCTCCCCCCTTCTATCTTTCAGATAGTGTTATAGGCAGCTGTTACGTGATCAATATGACCTGACCAAATCACATTTGCAGCATCAGAAAAACCTACAATACATCAGGTGCTCAAGCGTCCCGTAAGTAACCAACAGTCGTATATAGCGACTTAGTTCATGTTCCGTGTGCACAAGTGGGGCTTTCCCTGCAGGGGTCCCAGCCCGCGGGCAAGTCAGGCGGTGCGTCCCATCCCCACCAGGCCCCCCTCCCTAAGCAGCTCGGGGCGGCCTCCCTTCCCCAGGGGCATGTTAGGAATGTGTGGCAACACCCGGTCGTGCGTAAGTCTCCGCACATGTGCACGTGTGTACAGCATTTCAACAGTTCCGTATAGCGACACAGTTTCTGTTCTACGTACACATGTGGGGTATATCTTGCAGGTGCCCCACCCCACGGGCAAGCCAAGCGGTGCGTCCCATCCCCATCAGGCCCCCCTCCCCAAGCAACTCGGGGCAGCCTCCCTTCCCCAGGGGCATGTTAGGAATGTGTGGCAACACCCGGTCGTGCGTAAGCCTCCGCACATGTGTACATGTATACAGCATTTCGACAGTCCCGTATAGTGACATAGTTCATGTTCTACTTACACATGTGGGATATATCTTGCAGGTGCCCCAGCCCACGGGCAAGCCAAGCGGTGCGTCCCACCCCCTTCAGGCCCCCCTCCCCATACAACTTGGGGTAGCCTCCCTCACCCATGGGCATTTTAGGAAGGTGTTGCAACACCCGGTCATATGTAAGACCCCATATATGTGTATGCGTGAACAGTACTTATCTGACTTCTGCTGTACACGGGATGGCGTTGGCATCTGTGGGTATCAGCAGGCCGTGATGTGTTGGTGTGTCATGGTCGGTCTTCCATGCCTGGTGGGAGCAGGTGGGGAGCATAGCCTTATTCCTCCGGGTCCGTGGGTATCAGTTGCCTGCGGGCCTGCGGTCGCCTAGGTGTGACGTCTCGTCTCCTTCGCTGCAGGTTCGGGGTGTGAATTCCCTGTCTCTGGTCCATTGGCCCCAGGATCCAGTCGGTGACCTCCGTAGGCGGTAGGTTGAGGCGCTGCAGGAACCTGGGGACCTCCTCCGGCCAGCGTAGCGGGAGCCAGTCGTCCTGGTGTCTGGCCAATAGCATAAAGGGGAAACCCCATTTGTATGGGATCCCCCTATCTCTGAGTAGCGCTGTGATGGGTCTCAGGGCCCTGCGGGCCTCAAGTGTGAGGGGAGACAGGTCTTGGTAAAGGGCAACTTCTGCGCCGTTGAAACGCCAGGTGGGCCTTGCGCGGGCTTTGTTCATTATTTTCTCCTTCAGTTTGTAGGAGTGTAGGCAGCATATAATGTCTCTCGGTGTGTTATCAGTCGTGCGTGCTCTGTTGGCTCTATGCGCCCTATCAAACGTTATGGAGTCTGGCGCATCTGTGCCTAGTATGTCGCGGAACAGTGTCTGTAGTGTTGCTTCCACGACCTCCGCCCCCTCGGGTTCTGGTAGGCCTCGGACCCTAATGTTTGATCTGCGGCCCCTGTTATCAAGATCTTCAGTTTGGCGTCTTAAGTGTAGAAGCATATTGCCTTGCCTGTGTATAGCCAGATTTGAAGCCTCAACCCTCTCTCCAACAGCCTGCACTGAGGCTTCAGCTGCTTGTATCCTGGAGGCCTGTGTGGAGATTTCGGCCTTAAGTGAGTTTACCTCCGTGCGGATCGCCGCATGTAGATTATCAGAGAGGGTCTGCATATCAGTTTTGGTGACCATTGCTGCTGCCAGGGCTTTTATTGCCTTGATGTCCGCACTGATCTCCGCCAGCGTGGGTGCAGCCGCCTCCATTATTGGCGAGTGGGCCGGGGAGTCGGCCATGCTTGCGCCCGCGGCCTCGTGGTACTCGGCGGATGCCGGGGCCAGGTACCCGTCCATGGGACCCGTTTGTGCGGCAGTCGCTGGATGCCTGGGGGTTTGGGAGCCGTCAGGGCGTTTAGTGCGCCCCATTTCCGTGCCGTGCTGGTAGGTAAGCCTGCTATATTTGCTGTGTGGGTCGGAGCTTGTCCCTTAAGCGGCCATCTTCGATCGCGGCCAAACCACGCCCCCCTCTAACAAATGCTTTAATGTTGCACAAATGTCTCTTGAAAATTATATATATATACTAGATCACATTTAAAGGATCGCTACCAAGAATTTTTAATATCATTTTTATTATCATGTTTACTTATCCTTTTTATTGAACAAATGTGCATGCGTTAGGACTGAAAAAGTAAAGATAACGGTAGAAATGTACAATGCTAAATTTACCGCTATCCTGGAATTAATGGCTCTACCTGAGCTCCCTGTCAGCCATTGTTAAAATGTCCCTTTGTCACTGGCAGTCAGCATAGGAAGCGCACATGGAGAGGAGGAGAAACCTTGGCTCTGTTTCCACCCCTCCAATGCAATGTGTGCCGTGAACTGGATCGAAATTGCTAAATCTTTAGCATGAATTGAAAAGAAAGCAGAGGATCACACAAAACGTTAATACAAATTATAGATGATTTTCAAAGTTTTTATCTGTTGAAAGCCTTTTTTCACTCTCAGTTAATAAATACAAAATAAATTAATAATTTATCGCGGTCAAGCTTCAGAAAACGGAACAAACTCCATTGAAGATTGCTTCACCTATAGCCTCATCTCAGATATGATCCTGGGAAACTCTGAAAAGGATCCCATTATTAGAAGCAAACTAATTGAATTATCTATTTAATTTGAAAACCTATGCGGGAATTGAAGAGAAATCAAGGGAAACGCAGGGCGAATGGCAGAAAGAGTAGGAGGGACACTCTAAGAAACAACACAATGTTTTTTGTATGTTATAGCTCTTGACCTAAATAATTACCTTTCCTATATCAATCCTAATTTTCTAGGGTTTCTAAAAAAATTAAAAAAAATAAATAACATTTTTGCAGTATGTTGCATCTTATCTCTGCCTCTTTTCTCAACCCCCGCCAACCCCCAATTCTAATACTCCCATTTGCTGATCCCTGCTCAACCTGTGCACAACTGCATTTATGTAATTTCCTTTTAAACTAGTTGTATAGGCCATCAGGAAGCACAGTGCTCATTTAATATTCCAAATAGCATGCTATCTGTTTACCTGTTTAGAGAAGTAGCCTTCAGTAAGCCATATAGATGCTTAGTGTTTATTGCCATTGTAAGCATCGTATTTGATAACAAGTATAAAAATCAATAACACTAGAAGGGAGAATCATTTTTAACTTTTTCTGTGTCTACTTTCTAGAAATATATTAATAACAACTATGAGATGTGAAAGCAAGTCAATGCATAGCCAGTGCAAGTAGCAGATGGAATAAACAACTCGACCTGCAGGAAATATTTGTCTGTTTAAGACTTGTTGTATGTTGCATTGGAAGGTCTACCATTTCTGCTGGAGGTAATCTACCCCGGAAAACTGTCCGCTTGTTCTATCAGGATGGAGTCTTCGGATCCATGGACATGGGACCCAGTCTGTCATCTGAAAAGGAATTCAGAAATCACATGCAACCAGCTCGAGCTTAGGAACAGATACAATGTAATTTGTGCTCTGAGATAGCGACTAATGAAAGGTTAACGCACGTCATGCCCCTTAGCAAGTACGTCCACTGTTATTCTAATTGCGATATTTCACTATTTGTGGTTGCTTATTGGTTTCTCATTACTCGTAACAATGCAGCTCTGTCTCGTGTCAAAGAATTGTAATTTTATAATTGATCAAAACTGAAATAAATTTGGCTATCCTCATGAAGACAAGTGTGGATAAATATTTTATGACATTATTGTATTTAATAAAGAAAGTTCTGTTGTGCTCAACAATGTAACATGCTTGACAAAGGCCCTACTGGGACGAAACATTGTTTTTTGGTTCTTGGGTCCAATAAAATCTTTTGGAACATTTTGGAGTGCCTGGATTACTTTCTACATTTGAACAATGTAACATGGTCATAAACAAGTAGATATATAGAACTCTACCTAAAAAGAACCCATACCTTTCATCTGTATTTAAAATTTTCACCTCAACTGAAAAAAAGCCATTGGTAACAAACGCTATCAGCCACTGGGACTGTAAACCTCATGGTTCTGTGTTCTTGGGATGGATTGAAATATGTCCCACCAAAACACTTTTCATGAAGTTAATTGTTGCCACAAAGTTCAGTGAGCGAGTTTGAGGGAGAAACTTTACCAGTAACCCAGTCTTTCTCTTGGGGGTACACAGTGGCCCTGGCTTCACTATGCAGTGGTGTAAAACACAAAATTAGACCCAGCAATCCACAACTGTGAGAAAAGCACTGTGAGTTCATTGAAGGTCTTTGTAAAGTCCTTATATGAACATGTGATCAATTAGGATCATATGCACACATTGCAAATTGTTGCTTGATTTTCCAGACTTATTTGTGTACTTACCTCTGCCAACCGGATTGGGTAGAATTACATTTGATCATAGCGACTGAGGAGCTGGTGGGTTGTGGGTATTAGAGAGTCTCTAATCTTTTTGACAAATAACACCAAAGCATTGTGACAGACAATTGAAGATTGGCACCCATAGAATACAATGAGCCTTTGTAGTTATAGTGCTTATAGTGTGACATTTAAACACAACTTACAATATCGTGCGGCGTGACCTAGCGAGCTATGTGAAAGGACACACTGTAAGAGAGCTCCATGACTCCAGCACGATACACATCCTTTTACACACCCTACATCCACCATGGGAAAGAAAAGAAGTCGATAGCAACCCAGGATCCAACGGACCAGACAAAATTCAGTGATCTGGACAAGTACTTTAGGGAGAAATCCAAAGCTCTCTTTCTGGACATGGAAAAGACTCCCATGCACCATCTTTGCCTTGTGGCTCTCCAGCCAGAAGGCTGACCAGGTCAGAACACTCCACTAGCTCTAAAGACGCTGATATCAGGGAAATACTACTATGCCTGCCCTTCAGGGCAGACATAGCTGTCATGTTGGCTGGGCTAGAGGCCTCCTTTCAGGAGAAGCTTGCAGTAATAACGGGCAATGTACATTATATTGCACAACGAGTGGGAGACTTAGAGGAAGAGAGAGACACCATTTACCATCATCTCCACTACCTAGAAGGCAGACAAGGGCATATGGAGACTGAATACGAATATATTGTGTGAAAGATGGACGACATTGATAATAGATGCAAAAGGAACAATCTACGCATACGGGGGTTACCAGAAATAAATGAGGGCCCTGAAGACATACAGAAGTCATTAGACATGTGCAATTCGTTTCGGTCTGAATTCAAATTTGGATGAATTTCGGGTAATTCGGACATTCGGGTGCTTCCGAATTGAGCATGTCTATTTTTTTTTTTTTTTAAATTGCGTTGGTTATTGTGGATTTTTAATTGGCCTTTTTGGGGCTGAAAAAATAAGATTTTAGAAGAAAGAAAACATCAAATGGTAAGTTTATTTTTATTTTGACAGGTACTTAGTTAAAGGTCACCCCCTCATTATTTTTAGGGTGAGAGGGGTAGGTAGGGGTTCATTTTTTGGGGAGGCGGTGATAAGGGTTTGGGGGGTTACATTTGTATTTAGGGCCCACACCCACCGCTCAGGGGCGAGGGCCAGGGAGGAGGACAATAGATCCCCCCTTATTCTAGTTTAGGGCCCCCACCCACTGATCAGGGGTGGGGGCCATGGGTAGGACATTAGGCCCCCCCAATTTGTACTTAGGGCCCCCAACCACCACTCAGGGGTGGGGAGTAGGGGGGGGACATTAGGTCCCCCCCTTATTCTAGTTTAGGGCCCATACCCACCTCTCAGGGGTGGGGGCCAGGGGGGAGGACAATAGGTCCCCCACAATTTTTATTTAGGGCCCCCACCCGCCGCTCAGGGGTGGGGGTCAGGGGGAGGACATTAGGTTCCCCCCAAATTGTATTTAGGGCCCCCACCCACCGCTCAGGGGTGGGGGCCAGGGGAGAGGACACTAGGTCCCCCCCAATTTGTACTTAGGGCCCCCCAACCACCGCTCAGGGGTGCGGGCCAGGGGGGAGGACATTAGGACCCCTTAATAAAACGTATATTTATTGATACATATTAAATAAAATAAAAGTGCGGGCCAGGGGTGCGGGCCAGGGGGGAGTACATTAGGACCCCTTAATAAAACGTATATTTATTGATACATATTAAATAAAATAAAAGTCTATAAGATAAGTAAAAGAATATTGCCAAAACGTGTTTCGCCTCTTTGGCTTCCTCAGTTGGTTAAAAGAGGCGAAACGCGTTCTGGCAAAATTCTTTTACTTATCTTATAGACTTTTATTTTATTTAATATGTATCAATAAATATAAGTTTTATTCTCAAATCATCTGGATCCTTTGCAGTCTATGATTGGGAGCAAGTTTACCTTTGGACATCCAGACCATCCACAGAGGGATTTGGATCACCCCTGAAAGATCCTGAGGCCATTGATACCAGAGCCAGGTTTTTAATTGGCTCTAACTTTGTGAGTGTTCCCTTACACATGTTACCTTTTACATTTATATTTAAAGTTATCTTAACTATTTTGTGTACCTCTCTGTCTCCACAGCATTATTGAATTGAGAAGAGAGGATTATAATTGTTCCATCCATTGTGTTTGTATTGTACTTATCTTGGACTATCCTACAAGGGAGAAGAGCCCTGCGACCATTGAAATCCCTCCTTCAAGACGGACAAATAAAGCACCGCTGGGGATATCCTTTTGCCTTACTTGCCACAGATGGAGGCTGTAACGGCTACCCAGAGTGGAGAGCGATATCAGTCGTTGGAGACATCCTTTAAAGGGCCAGGTGCTTGGTTGAGGTGAAGAGGCGAAGTCCCATCAGCTAAATCCCTGGAGGAGTAGAGAGACAGAGCTCTGAGAAGAGCTAGTAATATATAGCAGGTTCCCTTTCAATAAGGAGACACAGCTACGTTTTGAAGGGTGAAGTAGAACTCAGCTTTAATGGCAAATGCTCTCCTTTTATGCAATGCTCCCATGCAAGAGAGACACCCACAAGCAATTATACAGTAACCAATAAAACACAAGGTACATCCCACACATCTCCTCCCCTTAGATAAGCATTAACATAATTATTAAACACACATTTTCCCCCAAGTTTCTGGATGTACCCCAAATCCCCCTACTCTGGGTGAGCAACATATTTAAAAATCACCCAGATCGGGCCAGGGGTTCGGGAGTTATGAGGGTTTAAAGGTTTGACCGACCGCACAGGTAAAGTATCCGAAAACAGTTCCATAAGTTTTGGCCTTGCGGTCGGTCTCTGTTCGTGCGCTAAAAGTCCCGAACTGCTTGCCATCCATGGGTCTCCTGGGGTTTGTATGAATCACCATACTTAACTTAGTCTTTCTACCGAATGGTGGGACGTTCGGTAGTTGCAGCACAAATTTCTGGAAGTCTGGAGGTCTCAGAGGTGTTTGCTTGGTCGAGTGTCTGATTTTAGTTCTAGACACTCAACGGTAAAACACCGCTGTTCGGGTGTTTAAGATGGCCACCGCCACGTGTAAAACTCCCGAAATGGCGTTTGCGGTTTTCATTTAGTCGCACAGGGAGGTAAATTGAAGTACAATTAAGCATCAGGGTGGTCCGGTGTTCGGTATTTAATTCGGTATTTTGGACAGTTCGTATTATAGTCTATGGCAATCGGTTGTACAGTGGTTTTAAATGAATGAACAGTTCACATAAAGTACAGATCCCGCGAATGAGTCCAGAGGGGATATCCTTTTGCCTTACTTGCCACAGATGGAGGTAAACAGTATACCATAACAACTCCATTTGAAGCGCAAGACCTCGCCAAATCCATGGACATGTCACAAATAGAGATACAGGACTGGAACAGCCCTAGACCCCAAGATAATCCATCCACATGGTTGCTGCAAAGGCCCAAATGGATAATGGTGAGCCATATGAAAAGGCAGCAATCTTCGCAGAATTTTTTTTTTCCTGTATCAAGGCACTGACGGAACTCACAGACCACCTGAGTCTGAGGGACAGTTTGTATGTATTTCACGTGCTGTCTGACATTTTAAACACTTTCTATTACACCACATATTTAAATTGCAGATTAGCGGACATTGTGTTATAGTATTCCCACAAGTTACGGCCAACTCCCCCAGTTATGTTGGTATCACTCGTAGAGCTATGTTTTCAGTGCATGGTTTTTTAAAGTTTGTTGACCTGCACACCCTAATCTCAAGGTAATGCTTAAACATAACCAAAAAGTTTACAATGGGTAGTTCAATGACAATGGGGACTGGCTCCGGGGGAAGTACACTCATAGCTAAGGAGATGTATTATTTATTTTACAGGGAGTGCAGAATTATTAGGCAAGTTGTATTTTTGAGGATTAATTTTATTATTGAACAACAACCATGTTCTCAATGAACCCAAAAAACTCATTAATATCAAAGCTGAATATTTTTGGAAGTAGTTTTTAGTTTGTTTTTAGTTACAGCTATTTTAGGGGGATATCTGTGTGTGCAGGTGACTATTACTGTGCATAATTATTAGGCAACTTAACAAAAAACAAATATATACCCATTTCAATTATTTATTTTTACCAGTGAAACCAATATAACATCTCAACATTCACAAATTTACATTTCTGACATTCAAAAACATAACAAAAACAAATCAGTGACCAATATAGCCACCTTTCTTTGCAAGGACACTCAAAAGCCTGCCATCCATGGATTCTGTCAGTGTTTTGATCTGTTCATCATCAACATTGCGTGCAGCAGCAACCACAGCCTCCCAGACACTGTTCAGAGAGGTGTACTGTTTTCCCTCCTTGTAAATCTCACATTTGATGATGGACCACAGGTTCTCAATGGGGTTCAGATCAGGTGAACAAGGAGGCCATGTCATTAGATTTTCTTCTTTTATACCCTTACTTGCCAGCCACGCTGTGGAGTACTTGGACGCGTGTGATGGAGCATTGTCCTGCATGAAAATCATGTTTTTCTTGAAGGATACAGACTTCTTCCTGTACCACTGCTTGAAGAAGGTGTCTTCCAGAAACTGGCAGTAGGACTGGGAGTTGAGCTTGACTCCATCCTCAACCCGAAAAGGCCCCACAAGCTCATCTTTGATGATACCAGCCCAAACCAGTACTCCACCTCCACCTTGCTGGCGTCTGAGTCGGACTGGAGCTCTCTGCCCTTTACCAATCCAGCCATGGGCCCATCCATCTGGCCCATCAAGACTCACTCTCATTTCATCAGTCCATAAAACCTTAGAAAAATCAGTCTTGAGATATTTCTTGGCCCAGTCTTGACGTTTCAGCTTGTGTGTCTTGTTCAGTGGTGGTCGTCTTTCAGCCTTTCTTACCTTGGCCATGTCTCTGAGTATTGCACACCTTGTGCTTTTGGGCACTCCAGTGATGTTGCAGCTCTGAAATATGGCCAAACTGGTGGCAAGTGGCATCTTGGCAGCTGCACGCTTGACTTTTCTCAGTTCATGGGCAGTTATTTTGCGCCTTGGTTTCTCCACATGCTTCTTGCGACCCTGTTGACTAGTTTGAATGAAACGCTTGATTGTTCGATGATCACGCTTCAGAAGCTTTGCAATTTTAAGAGTGCAGCATCCCTCTGCAAGATATCTCACTATTTTTGACTTTTCTGAGCCTGTCAAGTCCTTCTTTTGACCCATTTTGCCAAAGGAAAGGAAGTTGCCTAATAATTATGCACACCTGATATAGGGTGTTGATGTCATTAGACCACACCCCTTCTCATTACAGAGATGCACATCACCTAATATGCTTAATTGGTAGTAGGCTTTCGAGCCTATACAGCTTGGAGTAAGACAACATGCATAAAGAGGATGATGTGGTCAAAATACTCATTTGCCTAATAATTCTGCACTCCCTGTATTTATAAAATATTTTGCCAGGAAGGATACATTGAGATTTCTCTTGTTTTCAAGTATGTCCTGGGTCCACAAAACATTGCATTGATACAATAGGGTACAATAAAATACAAAAACAACATTAATACACAATATATACAATATTTTACATAGAACAGGTAGGAAATCTATAACCAACCATGACAGGTGCATTCTGTTTTGAGGTATGTAGAGAGGGATCTCTTAAAGGACTTTAGGCTTGGGGAAGATTTGAAAGTATGTGGGAGGTCATTCTATAATTGCGGTGCTCTGTGGGAAAAGCCTTGCCTCGCCCTGCAATTAGGCTCAAAGCACTCTGATTGGTGGGTTTAAGCCATCCAATCAGAGTGCTCTGACAGGTAAATGAAGAGACTGACAGGTAAGTCTCTACATTTACCTGTCACAGCACTCTGATTGGTTGGTTTGAAATCCAGCAATCAGAGTGCTCCGTGTAATTTTAGACAGCGTGGGAAAGTTCTTTGGAATTTTCCCACACTGTGTAATTTGACTCATAACTCTCTGAAAAGGGAAAAGGAGGATCAAGCTGCTTTCTTTTTGTATTGAGGTAGACTTAATAAAGTGCTGGTACTTGATCGGAGGTTATAGGAGGTGAGAACAGCTGGGGAGAGCATTCTGCTCAGGTAGGGTGGGAGCTTCCCAGAAAAGCTCTTAAACACAGTGCTGGAAAGATGAAGGGTGCGTCTGGATTCCAGCAACAGACAGTTTACCGTATATACTCGAGTATAAGTCGAGTTTTTCAGCACATTTTTTGTGCTGAAAAACCCCCACTCGACTTATACTCGAGTTAATGTCTGTATTATGGCATCTTACATTGCCATAATACAGATAAGGACCGCTGGGCTCATTACAACACACTCTGCATCACACACACACACTGCACTCATACACACACTGCACTCATACACACACACACTGCATTCATACACACACACTGCATTCATACACACACACTACATTCATACACACACACACTGCACTCATACACACACACTGCATTCATACAAACACACTCCATTCATTATATACACACACTGTAAATAAATATTCAATTCATATAATTTTTGGGGGATATAATTTACCAGTAGCTGCTGCATTTCCCACTCTAGTCTCATACTCGAGTCAATACGTTTTCCCAGTTTTGGGGGGTAAAATTAGGGGTCCCGGCTTATATTCGGGTCGACTTATACTCGAGTATATACGGTAGTTCTTTTAGCATGTCACAATGGTGGGTCCTGTAATTACATTGTAGCACAAATCGGCAGACCGAGTTATACAATGTATTAGGCATGTACATGGGGAAAATTTTCGGTTCGGCATTCCGAAATTCGGAATTTTCGCAATTCGGGACTTCGGCAATTTGGCACTTCAACACTTCAGAACTTCGGCAACTTCGGAACTTCGGCACTTCAGCACTTCGGAACTTCGGCAGTTCGGCAGTTCGACACTTCAGAAATTCGTCAACTTCGGAACTTCGGCACTTCAGCACTTCGGAACTTCAGCACTTTGGAACTTCGGCAACTTCGACATTTCGGGACTTCGGCACTTCGGGACTTCTTTTGCAGCCGCTTAGTAGATAACTCCCTAATTCCCACGGTATTAGGGAGTTATCTACTAGCTTGTGGCTGCTCACTGTTTTAAAAAAAAAATAGGGTCCCCCCTCCCGAGCCCCCACCACTTTTAACCTAAAGGGGGGACCTATTACCCCCCCCGGCCCCCACTCCTGAGCGGCGGGTGGGGGCCCTAAAGTAAAATGATGGGGGGGACCTATTGTCCTCCCCCCCAGCCCCCACCCCTGAGTGGTGGGGACCCTAAATACTAATAAGGGGGGACCTAATGTCCTCCCCCCTGACCCCCACCCCTAAGCGGCAGGTGGGGTCCCTAAATTGGTATAAGGGGGTGACCTAATGTCCTCCCCCCTGGCCCCCACCCCTGAGCAGTGGGTGGGGGCTCTAAATACTAATAACGGGGGGACCTAATGTCCCACCCCCTGGCCCCCACCCCTGAGCGGCAGGTGGGGGCCCTAAATTGGAATAAGGGGGGGGGCTAATGTCCTCCCCCCTGGCCCCCACCCCTGAGCGGTGGGTGGGAGCCCTAAATACTACTAAGGGGGGGAGGACCTAATGTCCTCCCCTCTGGCCCCCACCCCTGAGCGGTGGGTGGGGGCCCTAAATACCAATGGGGGACCTATTTTCTTCCCCCCCTGGCCCCCACCCCTGAGCAGCGGGTGGGGGCCCTAAAAAAAATGGATCCCCCCACAGGTGACTAGGGGTCCCCAAACCCCTAGTCACCCCCTCCCCCCAAAAAAAATATCCCCCTACCTACCCCCCTCACCCTAAAAATAATGAGGGGGGACCTTTAACTGAGAACCTGTAAAAAAAACAAAAAAAAACTTACCATTTGATGTTTTCTTTCTTCTAAAATCTTATTTTTTCAGCCCCCAAAAAGGCCAAATAGAAAACCATAATAACCGACGCAATTAAACCCCCCCCCCCCCAAAAAAACAAGCGCAATAAAAAAAAATCCTTCTTCACCCATGGAGGGCTCCGCGCAGACTGAGCTCTGCAGGGCGGGGCAAGGCTTATAAAGCCTTGCCTCGCCCTGCAATTAGGCTCAAAGCACTCTGATTGGTGGGTTTAAGCCATCCAATCAGAGTGCTCTGACAGGTAAATGAAGAGACTGACAGGTAAGTCTCTACATTTACCTGTCACAGCACTCTGATTGGTTGGTTTGAAATCCAGCAATCAGAGTGCTCCGTGTAATTTTACACAGCGTGGGAAAGTTCTTTGGAATTTTCCCACACTGTGTAATTTGACTCATAACTCTCTGATTGGTGGATTAAGTAACCAATCAGAGTGTTATGAGTCAAATTACACAGCGTGGGAAACATTTTTTTTAAGCCTTCCCCCGCCCTGCAGAGCCCTCGCCGGGTGAAGAAGGATTTTTTTATTTGCGCTCGTTTTTTTTTTTTTTTTTTATTGCGTCGGTTATTATGTTTTTTTTATTTGGCCTTTTTTGGGGCTGAAAAAAGAAGATTTTAGAAGAAAGAAAACATCGAATGGTAAGATTTTTTTTTTTTTACAGGTACTTAGTTAAAGGTACCCCCTCTTTATTTTTAGGGTGAGGGGGGTAGATAGGGGGTTAATCTTTTTGGGGAGGGGAGGGGGTGACTAGTGTTTTGGGGACCCCTAGTCACCTGTGGGGGGGGATCCATTTTTTTAGGGCCCCCACCCACTGCTCAGGGGTTGGGGCCAGGGGGGGTACATAAGGTCCCCCCCCCTTATTTTACTGTATGGCCCCCACCCACCGCTCAGGGGTTGGGGCCAGGGGGGGTACATAAGTTCCCCCCCCTTATTTTACTGTAGGGCCCCCACCCACCGCTCAGGGGTGGGGGCCGGGGGGAGGACAATAGGTTCCCCCCATTATTTTACATTAGGGCCCCCACCTCAGGGGTGGGGGCGGGGGGGGGGGGAATTGGTTCCCTCTTTAGTTTAAAAGTGTGGGTGGGGGCTCGGGAAGGGCCACAGGCTGCTCACTGTGTAATAGAGATGCCCCTAGGGGCATAATTTACTAATACTAAGTAATCTTTACTTAGTATTAGTAAATTTGGCTGAAAGACCAATTTAAGTCTTTCAGCCTTTTAGTAGATACGCTCCCTAATACCGTGGGAATTAGGGAGTTATCTACTTATTCATTCCTGTCATTACATTGACTGGCCAAGTGACTTACATTTTATATGAATGTATGTTACTTGATTGTTGTAAGTGTTGCAAATGCTTACAACTGAATCCTGGCTATGTTTGTATACTTTTTATTTAAAATTGTATACAATGTAACATTCTTCTTCTTTCACTGGGTAAGTATATTAGTAGTTAAGCAATACTGTGCTTCGGAACTTCGGCACTTTGACACTTCGGAACTTCGGCAACTTCGGAACTTCGGCACTTCGGCACTTCGGCACTTCGGAAATTCGGTAATTTCGGAACTTCGGGACCTCGGCAATTCGGCACTTCGGCAATTCGGACATTAGGAAGTACCCGAATATCCAAATTGCCCGAAATTCGTCCGAATTCATATTCGGACCGAAACGAATTGCACATGTCTACAATGTATTGAGTTTATTAAGGTGAGTTTGCGTGCTATTCTACATCCCCATAATCAA
This sequence comes from Pelobates fuscus, assembly GCF_036172605.1. NCBI lineage: Eukaryota > Metazoa > Chordata > Amphibia > Anura > Pelobatidae > Pelobates > Pelobates fuscus. The sequence goes on from NC_086320.1 coordinate 17,014,927, forward strand.
TAATTGGCATCAGAATTTGCTGTACAATGTTTTTCTTTACTGTAGGGCTTAGGCAGGATTTGTTTCTGTACAGGGCACCTAGTTTTGGATAAAGTTTAGATGCAAGTTTTTCATACCCAAGTATTTGAAAGAGCGGGCTGTGGTCAGTGTGCTATTTGATTTTGTTTTGATGGATAGGTGGGAATTGTGTAATTTGTGTAATTTAGGTACTGTTCCAAAGATCATTGTGACAGTTTTGTCAGTGTTTAGGAAGAGTTTGTTTTTTTGCGATCCACTTTTCTACCTCAATAAACTGGTCTTGGAGCACAGCTTCAAGCTGTGGTAGATGAATCCCTTGCAAGCATCTATAAGCAGAGGCCCGGCAACAACATTTTTCATATGCTTGGTATTGTGTAATGGGATTTTCTCTTTCCCTTTCCTTTTTGTTGTATTAGACCTCTTCAAAAACTTACATACCCCATCAAGAAGTGGACACAAGGTCTAAGGAATTATATTACTCTACTTTGCATCACTCTGTTATAAGTGTTAGTTACGACAATGGGATAAGTTATAAAGATGGTTTAACATTGTAAAGGCTACACTCCATGTACCAGCCACGACGGGATACAACATGGAACAAGCTAACATACTTCCCTGACTCCCAAACTGGATCTCTCACATGGTAATGGCCAACAGACTCCCCGCATTGATGATGCAGCGGAGGTCGGCTAAACAGTCCATGTTCCCATACATATCAAATTTAATATCCTATTCTATTATATAAAAAATAACAATAAATAAAGAAAAAAAATAAACAAAAAAAAAATAATAATAATAATAATAAAAAAAATACATACATGAGATTCCTATCCCTCTTGGTTTCGCTTAGTACCTCTTCTAAAGGATGCATGTCTGGAGTTCCTACTACTTCGACCTCTAAAGGCCATATAAAATACTAGCACACAGTTTCTGAGTTCAGGAACAGACCTCCAGTCCACTGAAAAGTGTATTTCTATTTGTACAAGGCGCGTTACATGCAACCCACCCCCACATTGCAGCTGTAGCGGTACTTACCCTTTCCAGGGGCCGGCCGGGGTCCTCTGTTCAAGCCGCACGCGGTCCTGCTGCTGCACGAGCCGCATGCAGCTCATCCGACGGCTGTTACAGGAAGGTGGGCAGTGACCGCGAGTAGCGGTCACGTGTTCCGCCTGACTCTAAGAGCGCGCCGCGGGTATCTGGCGCGCTCTTAAAGGGACAGTGGGAGCCTAAATTGGCAAAGGCCTCCCATTGGTCCCTGTCATGCCACACTCCCCATACACTTACCTTTTGGGGGCGTGGATATGACAGGGACCAATCAAAATAGATGTTAAGGTATATATACACTCACCTTTCTCCCTTAGTTCCTTGCCCTATCGTGGTTTCTGTTTCAGTTCCCTTTAGCGCTTGTTGTGTTCAGTTGTGTTCCTTCATACTTGACCTTGGCTTTGTTTCTGACTACGTTATCTCTTTATCCTTATCTGTTCTGTTTGCCGGCTTGCTGTTTACTGTGTACCAGACCCCGGCTAGTCCTAGTTTATGCTGTCTCTTTGTGCCCTTGACCTTGGATCGCTCCTGACTCTGTATATCTCTCCTTTACATCGAGTCCGGCCACTCTAAGGTCCAGTAGACGTATCTCCCCTCTGTGTTGTCTTCTCTTTAGTTTAATTCTGCGTGTTGGGGTATATTTTCGTTACATTACGACAGGACCATGGACCCCGCAGATTTAGCTCAGCAGATGGCGTCTCATGAGGCTAGATTTGTAGAGCAGGATCACCGTATGGATCAGATAGCCCAGGCTCTCCAGACGCTCTTATCTAGAACTATTCCAGCAACCACACCTAACCCTTCCTGAAGTATCTACTTTGTCTAGTACTTCGGCCCATTTAGCGGGGTTCTTCTTTGTATCGAAGAAAGAAGGTGATTTAAGACCATGTATCGATTATAGAGGTCTAAATAAAATCACCATCAAAAATGCATACCCTATACCTTTAATCACGGAATTATTAGACAGGCTCAAACATGCTACTGTATTCACTAAATTGGATCTTAGAGGTACATACAATGTAATACGTATTTAGAAAGACCCCGAATGGAAGATAGAATTCAACACTAGATCTGGCCATTACGAGTATACTGTTATGCCATTTGGTCTATGTAATGCCCCAGCAGTATTTCAAGAATTTATTAATGACGTCTTAAGAGACTTTATTCACACATTTGTATCGTGTACTTGGACGACATTTTAATATACTCTACAGATTTACACACTCATCACAGACATGTTACAACTGTTCTGAAGACCCTTCTTGCTAATGGTCTTTATTGTAAACTGGAAAAATGTCTATTTGACAAGTCCGAAGTCCAGTTTTTGGGGTATTTGATTTCCGCTAAAGGTTTTCGTATGGATCCCCAGAAGCTTTCTGCTGTCATAGAATGGCCTCTACCACAAGGTTTGAAAGCCATTCAGCGTTTTCTTGGTTTCTCTAACTATTATAGACGCTTTATTAAAGGTTTTTCCTCTATTGTAGTGCCTATCACCCGTATGACAAAAAAGGATGGCAATACTCGTGTTTGGTCTCCCGAGGCACTTCAGGCTTTTGAATTTCTTAAAACTATGTTCCCTTCTGCACCTATTTTCACAGCATCCTGTTCCCTCACTGCCCTATATTGTTGAAGTTGATGCTTCCGATATCGGGGTAGGTGCTGTCTTATCCCAAAGAGAGTCGCCTGAAAAGCCATTGCATCCTTGTGGCTTCTTTTCCAAACAAATGTCCAAAGCAGAAAATAATTATGATGTGGGTAATCGCGAACTCCTTGCTATTATTTTAGCACTTAAGGAATGGAGACATTTGTTACAAGGAACTAAGGATTCCATCCTCATATCTACGGATCACAAGAACCTATCCTACCTTAGTGAGGCTAAAAGATTGTCTTCTAGGCAGGCTAGGTGGTCACTGTTTTTGTCTCATTTCAATTATATTATCACCTATAGGCCAGGTGATCGCAAAACTAAAGCAGACGCTCTGTCCAGACAGTTCAAAACTGATGACAAACAGGAGATTGATGTTACTCCTGTCATTCCCCCAGACAGGATAATAGCTACTACTATTTTTTCTATTTCCTCGTCCCTCTTGCAGGCCATACAAGCTAAACAAAGCATGGCACCTAGCGAGAGGCCTACTGATAAACTATACATTGATGTTCCCGGGAGACGGGATATTCTGTCGTTGTATCATGACACTAAGACTGCTGGACATCCTGGTATTTCCAAAACGGTGTCAGCTGTTTTTCTGTATTTTTGGTGGGATTCCTGGCGCAAGGATGTCACCGACTATATAGGTGCTTGTACTACTTGTGCCTGTATGAAATCTTCTCGTAGAGTTCCTTGTGGGCTGTTGCATCCGTTACCCGTTCCCGAGAGACCTTGGTCTAACCTGTCCATGGATTTTATTGTTGAATTACCCCCTTCGAAGTATCACAGTTATCCTAATGATAGTAGATTGGTTTTCCAAGATGACTCACTTTGTGTCTTTTCGCAAACTGCCCACGTCTAGGGAACTGGCACTTATCTTCGCTAGAGAGGTGTTTCGGTTGCATGGCATTCCCGTATCTATTGTGTCCGATAGGGGTAGCCAATTTATTTCCAGGTTCTGGAAAGCCTTTTGTTCGGAAATGGGTATTACTCTCTCATTTTCTTCCGCTTACCACCCCCAGTCTAATGGAGCTGCTGAACGTGCCAATCAATCTCTGGAGCAGTACCTTTGTTGTTTCGTATCCCACCACCAGAACAATTGGGCTGACCTTCTTCCTTGGGCTTCTTCCTTGAGTTTGCTCGGAATAACGCTACTCATGATTCTTCCGGCAAAAGTCCTTTTTACGTTGTCTATGGCCAGCATCCCGTTGTTCTTTCGGCTGCGTTCTCCTCACAGGGCATGCCAGTTCTGGATGAGCATTTGGCTGGTTTGCGTAATACTTGGGAGCTGGTTCAGCGTTCTTTGGTGGATTCCGCTGCTCGCCAGAAGGTGCAGGCTGACAAGCATCGCAGGGTGGCTCCTTCTTATGTCGTGGAGGACAGGGTTTTGCTTTCCACGCGAAATATTCGCCTCCGAGTGCCTTCTATGAAATTGGCTCCCCGCTTTATTGGTCCTTATCGTATTTTGCATAAGGTTAATCCTGTTTCGTATGCCTTGGGTATTCCTAAGAATCTGCTTATTCCTAATGTCTATCACACTTCATTGTTGAAGCCTTACGTACGCACCCGCTATACCCGGCATACTCCTCCTCCCCCTCCTGTCTCTGTGGAGGGTCATGAGGAGTTTGAAGTTTCTGCTGTTCTTGACTCTCGTTTCCATAGAGGTCGACTTCAGTACCTGGTGCATTGGAAGGGCTATGGGCCTGTTGGATTTCCGCTGACGCTGTTCACGCTCCTCGCCTTGTGCGTTCTTTCCATTCTCGTTTTCCTGCCAGGCCTGGCCCTCCCCGCCCGCAGGGCATGTCCTCAGGGGGGGGGGGTTCTGTAGTGGTACTTACCCATTCCAGGGGCCGGCCGGGGTCCTCTATTCAAGCCGCACGCGGTCCTGCTGCTGCATGAGCCGCATGCGGCTCATCCGACGGCTGTTACAGGAAGGCGGGCAGTGACCGCGAGAAGCGGTCACGTGTCCCGCCTGACTCTAAGAGCGCGCCGTGGGTATCGGGCGCGCTCTTAAAGGGACAGTGGGAGCCTAAATTGGCAAAGGCCTCCCATTGGTCCCTGTCATGCCACACTCCCCATACACTTACCTTTTGGGGGCGTGGATATGACAGGGGCCAATCAAAATAGATGTTAAGGTATATATACACTCACCTTTCTCCCTTAGTTCCTTGCCCTATTGTGGTTTCTGTTTCAGTTCCCTTTAGCGCTTGTTGTGTTCAGTTGTGTTCCTTCGTACTTGACCTTGGCTTTGTTTCTGACTACGTTATCTCTTTATCCTTATCTGTTCTGTTTGCCGGCTTGCTGTTTACTGTGTACCAGACCCCGGCTAGTCTTAGTTTACGCTGTCTCTTTGTGCCCTTGACCTCGGATCGCTCCTGACTCTGTATATCTCTCCTTTACATCGAGTCCGGACACTCTAATGTCCGGTAGACATATCTCCCCTCTGTGTTGTCTTCTGTTTACTTTAATTCTGCGTGTTGTGGTATATTTTCGTTACAGCAGCCAATTAAAGGAAGATATTTAGACTTGCTTGCCTTGAGCAGTGCACTACCACAAGGCTGAAAAAGCCTATATCCCGATCAACCCAGGATAGATGGATTTCACCAGGGATCAGTACTGCCTCCCATCTTTTGTTACTAGACAAAATCAGACTACTTACATTTAGGTCACTCACAGATCTAATCATTTCTCCAAGTTACTCCCCTACCTCCTGAGTTTCTTTGTTAATATTATTTTGCTTTTAAACTTAGGCTTTGGCCCTAGGTTCACAGTGTCAAATATCTGTGGCTGTTACATCGGAAATAGACCGAAACCTGTGCTGTTAACGGAATACACTGATATTGTATAATGGACACCCTACAAATAGTCTCATATAATATACGGGGTTGGAATTGGATTCGATACATCTACTCGAGACCAACCACTTGATTGAAAATATCAAATGGCACGTGTCAGGGTTCTCCCCTGTCTCTTACTCTTCATACTAATCCTGGAACCCCTCTTGCAAGCAGTGAGGAAAAATAACGCAGCACAAGGAATGCAAATTGGAGTTCGGAAGCTTGGCCTTTGCCAAGGACCTGTTGTTCTCTATCACTAATTCTACCAAATCTCCCCCCCTACTCATTGCATAACTAGACACATATAGTGAACTCTCCAATTTTAAAGTGAATATGTGGAAAAGCGAAATATTAAACCTATCAGTGCCAGAAAGGGACAAAATATGCATGCAATCTAAATTCCCGGTTGTATGGGCAGTTAAGCACATACAGTACCTAGGAGTTCAAATCACCCCGGCCCTGACCACCTCTACCATGCTAATTTCCCACCCCTTATAGAGGAAATTAAAAAATACCTATCAAACTGGAACAAACCACAATTTTGGTGGTTAGGTAGTGTGAATATCATTAATTTGAACGTTCTCCCAAGACTCCAATACCTCCTTAACGCAATACCCATCAGTGTTCCGAAAGGCTTCTTTAAAACTATTAAAGTTCTCATACACATGAGTGGATAGAGTACCACACAGGGCTTTCCAGCCTTGGGGTGATTGGCCCCTGGTGTTAGTAGGATTCAGGCTGATTGCTTGTATGTAGTTGTAAAGGTATTGCAAAGAATGGTATAATGCTGTGGTATGTTACATTATTATTATTATTATTATTATTAATATTATTATTATTATTATTATTATTTATATGATTTATTTGGATTTACTCTACTTTCAAATGTTTGTCATTCTACATAGTGAGTGTGATATGCTTTGTGAATGCAAATTCCTTGTATATTGTTCTGGAGTAAACAATGTTACATTTCCCTCTGTGTAGCAGTTTATATAAATATGAGACTAGCATAACATTTTTATTTGTATTAAAAATATAAAGCTAAAAAAATAATAAAAATAAATAAATCTTACAATGTCGTCCTTAGAAAATTCCTAGCTGAAGATTGGAGGCATTTACCACCATCTATGCCATATATCTGTCTGTGTTAGTGTTAACTGGTGTTACAGTATAACTAGATAATATACTTGGTTATGAAAAATCAAGCCACCTTGTTCAGTGCTATATATTCTTTTGAATAGATATTATTTGAAACTGACATTACAAGAATCATTGTTCCCTTTAATTTTGTTACCAATTGCTTATCATCCATCGCCTCAAATCATCCATAAACACACAAAGCATGTTTGTTCCTTGCGGAGAGACAATTAAAGCAGCAATCAGATTTACTTTTTGACCACTCAACTGTGGCTTAGTACATCTCTCCTGCAAATGAGTTCTTCATCTGTACATGGCACGGTCACGGTTAGCACCCCCTCTTTGTAATCTCCATTCTCACATATTCCAAATCCCCCCTTGCTAGGCTTTCAATGTTTCCATACATAAATTATAACGATAAGCTCTTTTTTATTGCTAAACAAGACACTTTGCACACTCTATCCACAGAATTACCCTGTCACCTAAAATGAAAAACAGAAACAAAAAAAATCAAACAGCTGAAAGACTATGGGAAAAGACTTTGGCTCCATGGCGATTGAACTGCATGTATGTGATCTGAGCGCCATTCGGTAATAATGTGCGCTCAGATCTAAGCTATCTGGGGATATGTAGAATGTGTATGTTTTATGTAATAAATGTAACCGTATGTAATTTTAGCCTTTTTACTGAAAATGTGTGTAATGGAGTTTTGCCTCTGTCCTTGGAGATAATTGGATTACTTCCCAATTATCTCCAGGACAGAGAGGAGGGATTGTGATGCATTGTGGGATTGTTGAAATGTGTAAGTCTGTGATTGGTCCTTTTACCCTTTGTGTCCCAGTCTTCCATCTGGTCCCCTAGGGGAGTGTCCACCAGGTGGGAGACCTGCATAAAAGCCGGGCAGTTAGCCCCAGTAAACCAGATTCTGCTTGACCTCAAAACGAAGTATCGTCTCGTTATTGGGGGAATTGGATTGTATGCTGATTGCCAGGAGTGTAAGCTGATTGTATGCTTTTCCTGTTCGGCTGTTTCCAGTGTTCGTGTGTTTCCTGTTCGGGAGTTGGATGATTCGTGTAGTTTGTAGTTCGGGAGATTGGTGCTTACAGTAGCTGCCTGTGCATCTGAAAAGGGGAATATCGCCTAAACGTTTTTTAACCTCTTGTGTGCAAAACAGTCCGTTACACCGTTGAGTGATCCTTTTAGCATAAAGACTGGGCTGGATTTACTGAGTTATGCAAAAAAAAATTCTTCCTTGTTCTCATTAAAAATATAAAAAATGGGATAAAATATGTTGCATCATATTCAGAAGCAGGAAAGAAGAAATACCACCATAATATACTTACCATGCCATACTTACCATGTAACACACTCACTAGTGGGAATGTGAGTCAACTAGTGGGTGTGTGAGTGGACTAATGGGTGTGTGAGAGGCAGGTGAGATGCAAAGGGGAAGCCTGACAAATTTCCCCTAGCTGAGAGGCGTGCTTAACAAAGGAAACTGAGAAAGTTTATAGTAAGTTTATACACATTTATGAGAGACTTTTCAAAAAGTTCTCTTTATTTTAGTTTGTATATCTCTATAAAAAGCGAGGCATGCCCCTTTGATTAGATACCATGAGTCAAGCTAGATTGTTAGAAAACTACAGACCTATACCTGTTGTGAGTGGTTCACTTTAAGGTTTGGAGAACAGCTTTTTCATTATAGTAATTTAGCACATTTTAGTCGGTTTCTTTACCATTTTAATAAGATGCTCCTTTTACATATTCATTATCTATTTCATGATTTTTAAAAGGTGCAAGTAATGTGACGATTAGTATTCTAGACAAATACCAATTAAAAAAGCTACTTTTGTATATAATGTATTGCAATCAGTATGAATTAAAACAAATAAATATAAATATGTTGGAAGGACCAATGTGAAGATAAAATGAAAGAACCCAAATTGTGGTTTTCATTGAATCCTCACAATTTTCAGTTTTTCTCAAAACGATAGATAAAAAGCAAACATTTTTTAATTATAATTATTTAGAAAAAAAATGTAGGTCAATGTATGTTAACTCCCACCCCTTCCAAATAATCAGGAAGTGTCTTGAAGTCATACCTACATGTGGCACATGCGTTGTAATACATGCAGTTTTTTTGTTTTTTTTTATCACTTTCCATTAATAGCCAACCACTGGGGGGGATAATAAATGGTATAAGCTAGCTAGCGCTGACCTATGGGTTAGGTTTGACGGATATCCCTCCTTGAGCATCAATGACTCAATAACCGACTTGGTCATTTTGATTAATCTTCTGATTCTGAAAACAGGATATCCATCACATGTGACCTAAAAGTGACACGCAAGGTCATGAGCTCAACCTCCCCGACATATATTGTATCTTAGCCTCTCTATAAAGAGTAAATAATGATATATGGGCCGTGTAAATGATACATTACTGCATGAACGCAGAAGTCTCTCGCTGTTTTACAATGTTCTTGGTGATTTAGTGTAAACTGGAACCAAGATACATTATTAATAAAGAACAAGCGCAAAGCTCTCGTTTTATTTAACGGAATTGCTTCTTGTATTTCTGCAAGAAGATTACGGGTGAACATAAAGCTTAACATTAGATCAATGATATGGAACTCTGTACACGAGTCTCTTAATATTTGATTCTAACCCATTACCATATCCCTCTATTTACGTGAATCGCTTGCGAGTATGAATATTGGTTGTAATATTACTCTATCACTCCTCAGAGGGAGATGTTGATTGTTAAACAAGAGATATCTAAACCCATGGACAATGCATTCAATAAAGCAGTAAGTTATATCCCTGCTGAGTTCAATTCCTTCTGGATACTTACTCTATAATGGTAAAAAATATTTTGAGAGTATGAAAAGGAAGCTTGGCTATCTTTAACAAAAATAAAATCATAGGTATTAACATATATCATATACATGTTCATAACAAAAGCAACAGAGAAAGCAATACATATTCATGACCTCATTTTACAGCCAGATCATTATATAGCTGAGTAACAGTTGACACCCTGACCATGGTCGCTAACTGCAAGGTACAGAGACTGTGTATACTTTGTTGATGAACGCTTAACATGATACAGCAAGTAATAAAAAAAGCACCTACATCTGAGGTTTTATGGACTCCTGTTCTACTCTAACCATCTTACTTTTTGCTTTGGTTACGCTAATTGTTATGGAAATTTTCTTTTACATGCAGTCTAGAGTAAAATGCGCTCTAGAGGAAAATAGCTCAACAATTAATCTGTGTAGTAGTCTCAACTCCCAATTTACTAGTAGGGGGTAGTGATGTCCCGAACGGTTCGCTGGCGAATAGTTCCTGGCGAACATAGCATGCTCGCGTCCGCCCCCTATTCTTTATCATTAAGTAAACTTTGACCCTGTACCTCACAGTCAGCAGACACATTCCAGCCAATCAGCAGCACACTCTCCCTAGCAGACCATCCCACCTACTGGACAGCATCCATTTTAGATTCATTCGGAAGCTGCAACCATTTTTTATTTTTATTTTTTCAGTGCATATAAATGTTACAAGCAGATCCTCCCCCCAGACACTCTGTATTACTGCAGATACTCCTCCCAGACACTCTGTGTTACTGCACATACTCCCTCTAGACACCCTGTGTTACTGCAGATACTCCCTCCAGACACTCTGTGTTACTGCAGATACTCTCTCCTGACACTCTGTGTTACTGCAGATACTCCCTCCAGACACCCTGTGTTTATGCACATACTTCCTCCAGACACTCTGTGTTACAGCAGATACTCCCTCCAGACACCCTGTGTTACTGCAGATACTCCCTCCAGACACCCTGTGTTACTGCAGATAATCCCTCCAGACACTCTGTGTTACTGCAGATACTCCCTCCAGACACTCTGTGTTACTGCAGATACTCCCTCCAGACACTCTGTGTTACTGCAGATACTCCCTCCAGACACTCTGTGTTACTGCAGATACTCCCTCCAGACAATCTGTGTTACTGCAGATACTCCCTCCAGACACTCTGTGTTACTGCAGATACTCCCTCCAGACACTCTGTGTTACTGCAGATACTCCCTCCAGACACTCTGTGTTACTGCAGATACTCCCTCCAGACACTCTGTGTTACTGCAGATACTCCCTCCAGACACTCTGTGTTACTGCAGATACTCTCTCCAGACACTCTGTGTTACTGCAGATTCTCTCTCCAGACACTCTGCGTTACTGTAGATACTCCCTCCAGACATTCTGAATTACTGCAGATACTCCCCAGACAGTGACACACCTATCCTAAGGATTCCTTATACACACTGACACAGAGCAGAATAGGGACTGTTCCCCCTACATAGGGTCACTTGGCAGATATGGATTGACACCTATCCTAAGGATCCCTGATACACACTGACACAGAGCAGAATAGGGACTGTTCCCCCTACATAGGGTCACTTGCCATATATGGATTGACACCTATCCTAAGGATCCCTGATACACACTGACACAGAGCAGAATAGGGACTGTTCCCCCTACATAGGGTCACTTGGCATATGTGGATTGACACCTATCCTAAGGATCCCCGATACACACTGACACAGAGCAGAATAGGGACTGTTCCTCCTACATAGGGTCACTTGGCAGATATGGATTGACACCTATCCTAAGGATCCCTGATACACACTGACACAGAGCAGAATAGGGACTGTTCCCCCTACATAGGGTCACTTGGCAGATATGGATTGACACCTATCCTAAGGATCCCTGATACACACTGACACAGAGCAGAATAGGGACTGCCCCCCCTACATAGGGTCACTTGGCAGATATGGATTGACACCTATCCTTATTGGGGATAAAATCAGCAATACACGAAACTCTCTTAGTTAGATGGATATGTTGTTAGAGCCACACCCTCTGTAATAGACAGGATCCTGGGAATCAGTCAAGAAGACAAGAGATGTGTTCTATAACCAATTCAAATTTTATTATACAGTCATATGCATTTATACCCCATTTTCATGTTGGTGGGGGCCATGAGCATTAGTGACATCATTTGTTTTTCACAAGTTATAAACAGCTGTTTCTAGTTATAATCTTTCGTCATATAACGCATTACATATTTGATTAAAACCAGATATTTACAAATACCGATAATTTGGACAATTAACAAGAACATTTCGAAATCAGTATTTTTCCCGTAACTAGGATTTTATATAAATCCTATTTCCGAGAATACAAGATAAAATACCAAATGTATTCTTGGTTCAAATTAACCCTTATATGAACAGCTAGGATAGATAGCAAAATGGATATTTGTATCTACAATTCCCCTCTTAGATCATATCATGATCTATCTTACGGTAAATATCCATGGGAGGCCTGCGGCAGAGAAACGAAAGGAGGTATATTCAGATGTGCTAATCAAGTATGCAGGACTTTCATTATTTTTTCACCTCGATTTCCCCCATTTGCTCTGTGCCATAGGTTTTCCCTTTAAGAGGAGTTTGAACTGTTGATTTCAGCTTTTTCAATTATCTGTTGAACACATCTTTTAAGTGTACAAGTTAAATATTTCAAACAGCTGACATGTTAACCATTTTTAAACACACTGAACATCATGTTATCTATAGCTTGAGCCTTGGGTCAATACAGGCAAAGTGTATTTTTCCCAACTACGGGAATATTATTATTATTATTATTATTATTATTATTATTATTATTATTATAATTCATAATATAAGCTCATATAGCCAAAACGGGAATAATATCTATCCCCCTCTTTGGACCAGGGTCTTGGATTACCAGTCCACCCAGTGAACTCAGTCCAGGTCAAAACATCCAGTGGCAAAAACTCATATTTAAGGAAAAAAGCACATCTGGGGAATCTCTGAGTGAGGGCCATGACTGTGTAGACATGTCATCCCCTCATGTTGACAGCATTAGTGACTTATAAAACCCGCACTTGTAAGTAAATAGCTCGGGTATCGGGATTGGGAAACATTCCTTGATTAGTTTCAAAAGGCTCATTTACATATTAAATCATGAGATAACTTATAATCAGTTTGTAATTCTAACAATAATCCCAATCATGACCTTGCATCCCATGTCTCCTAATTACATCCCTATTTCGATGGTCCAGTCATATCCACACTTAATACATGGGAATCCATCCTTGGTACACTCAACATACATCAATGACACACATAGTACATCCATGCCTGAGTAAGCTTCCTCTCTCTCCAGCTAACTCTACAAAAATAAAAATAAAAATAACAAAATAGTTCAATAGTCCAGCATAGTCCAGAAAAACAAGACAATGTCAGCTTCCACATAGTTGTTAATTCTTCTGTTTGCTGGATGTTCACCACAAAGCTCTGTGCAAGACCCCAATTGTTGACAGGGTTAATACAGAAATAGCGGCATTAGACAGCACTGCACCTTCAGGACTTTCCAAGTTAGTTGATGTCCTCATTAAGTAAGCATCTCAGTTTATTCGGCCAGCATGGATTTTGACCAAACAGATTTAATTGCAAAAAGGTAGGCAGGTAGGTCAGCCAGAGAGATTGGTGTGTAGTCCCAAATATCAGGTGGCACAAATACTCCAGTACGGCCTTTATAATCATACAAACACAAGGATCAGTACGACATCAATACATTAATTATCTAGGCTAAACTCAAATTAGAGACTAAAGTTAAACCCTTAACTTGTGTAACATGTACTTCTCTCAGTGTTGCCTATAATTCATTGAATTTGTCCTTTATAAAATTGTAATACATAATTTCCCTTTAGAATGCCTTTGCATGGATCATGTTTAATTTTAAACAATCTCTTTTTTTTTAAACAACTAGGAATGAAATAGGAGAAACAAAATTAATTACTGTTGTTGCAAAGTGCTTTGTTTAATACAGGTTTCAGAAGAGTTGTCTTGCTGTGTTAAGGTTGCAATTGGCCTCTGATAAGGAAGGGGCAGCAAACTGTAGACATATGTTATATTAAATAGCCCTCACTTGTCAGGTCTTGGAAACCCACTTATTTTATTGCAGATGCCTCTATGATACCACGTTACAAATTGACTAAGCATACTTATTATTATCCTATTTTATTTTAGTTATTTCACATTGCACAGTCTATGCAAACAATGTCTAGGTCCCAACTTCAGCTTGTACATCCTCTAAGAGCCAGTATTAATACTGTTTTATCACTGTGAACCCCTTCAATCCACAATTAAAACAGTGCTGAAGTTGCCACCTCTACAAAAGTTAGACCCTTTGATCAAATCCTCTACCTCTGCCTCTAAAACCTTTCTGATTCAATCTCCTATCACCTCCCAAATGTCTTTGTCTCGCCTGCCTAAGATCACAATCCTTTGTGACCGATACAACATACTTTTCCCTCTTTCTTTATATCAAAACAACTTGCTGTATCTTTCTCATGAATCTTCCCAAGAAATTCAGTTGGGGTAAAAGAGGGCCAGTCACAGACCAACAGTTTGACCAAAAGTGAACAAGGAGAAAGCATATTCCATATGCAGGTTGAGATTACCTAACTCACACCCCCCTCTTTGTGTACACCTCTTTGTGTACCACACAGATATAATATTAATACGCTTTTGAAGAATTATTGTGTATGTATAACACGGTTGTCTAGGGGTGTATACATAAACAGTGAAAGCAGAGTCTTCCTACAGGGTTTGCAATACTGACAGTCTGGGTCATAGGTGTAATGCAGTTAGTTACTTTTCTATTGTTAGAATACATTGAAAACACAAATATATTGCAAATATTAAAATCATATTGCAGCCGTTTCCTACAATTGCAAGGATATGGTTGTAATACTTCAATTGAGTTCAAATTGAGTATCAAAAAGTCCAACCACAAAAACCAAATGTTATATGCTTATCAAAAATTAGTTTAGCCCCTTAGCGAGTTAATAGGGTGATCTCTTCCCATAGTATGGTTCCTTTTATAATTATTATATTATTTATTCTCTTCTGGGTCTGCAAAATGCTTTCAATATACCAATACAACTATAATACAGTAGTTTAGAATTGCCTCACTTATAATCATCAGAAATTGTCTGATCTCTATTAAAATACCATTTCATCATTTTGCTATAATCAATGAGGCATCAATGAGGAATCTTAATCTTAGAGAAAACTTATCCTATACATCCATTCATTTTTTATGTTAAAGATAACACATTTTTCTTTTTCTTTGATTTAGATAATGCAATGCACTTTAAAAGTAGAGTTAACTCTAAATACTCCCCTAATAATATGAAGAAAGAGAGAGCCATTTGAATTTGGAAACGTGGATCCACGATTTTGAAAAGCAGGGGCCCCTTTCTTGTCGGCTGATCAGCGTTTTAATCTGTTGTAAAAAGACACTAAAGGCTTGCGTTAGTGACATGCAAATATTCTTTAAATAGTCTTCATACTCATTGTAATATCACACATGTCCTCTTATAACACAGAACACAACGGAAGTAGCAGATATCCAGCAAACATGCCAATACAAAAAACCTATTAATGGACAGGCAATTAACTCAATCCAAAATAAATTATTAAATGTCACACCCAAAAGAAACACATAATGTAGGTTTTCCTTGTGTGTGCATTATGCATTTCTGCAAACTATGCAAGCAGTACTGCTTTAAGATTAGACCAGAAAACCTGGCAGCTGGACAGGGAAGTCGAATTTTGGAAAGAAGTCCATTATTACAACAGAATTTTGGAAAACAGCTAAAACTTAGCGTGTTTTTTTCTTTTTCTTTAAGGATTACAACTCTTATTGCTCTTGGACTAGTATTCAATAATAAATCAGTTATTTAATAGATTATTACGCTGCCATTTCCAGCTGTATCAATACTGAGACAAATTTATTCAAATATAATTTAAAATAACACAGCAAAATACCCATTAACATACATGACAATCAAACTGCATACTTTAAAATGAGTAACCAAAACACACAGTTATCACAATCACCATTTACACAGAATAAACTTTTAACAGCTGTATTCAGAACATATTATTGTAAGGTTTTTTTTTTTTTTTTTTAAGAGTTCTGGTACCAAAGGTTTTCTTATTAAAGAAGGGATCCCGTACGGCCATATAACGCGTTTGACTTAAACATTTGTATAACACTTGCATTAACCAGTTGCAACCTTATCAATAGAATTTCTCTCTTATACGCTTATAGAACATTTGGACCAGATTACACAGACATGGTATCACCAGCATTTGTCAGAACTCTCAAATATTCAAAATATTTATACTACTCCATGTTAAAGGCATTGCAAAATTTTGACCGGTCAATTTGAGTTCCCAAAAGTCATAAAAACACAGGTAAAAACCTTTGTCCATGGTTTCTGATCCTACATTCCATGACCAAAATTTCAAACCCACTTCTGCACAGGGGGTCCACCATTTTGGTCACAATCAATAAAATCTCAGCATCCCCAGACAACAATTTACAGATTTGCACAATGCTACAGAATACATACAATTTAACGCATTTACAACATGTCAGGTACTGACTTATTTGTAGCAAGCAAGTTAGTTTACAGCACGAAATGAAGCATGTGCTGAAAATATAAATTTCGTAATAATTTATAATCATCTACATTTACAACATGAATTTGTAGCCCCTCTTAATTAACCTCTATTTTTTCTTTTATTTATCATCACCTTTACATGTACTTTTGACATTCCCTCAATTATTTTATTCCCTTAATTCTCATACCTGGTTTGGACACCCTCAGGACTTCAGAGGAGCTGCCCAATCCTTTCTTCCTGGGGAGGGGGTAAAAGGGAACTCTATGGAGCAGTGGGTACTAACTACCACAGCAAGGATAGCACCCAATCATCATTATCTTTAGGTAATCAGGAGGGGGCAGTGATTTACAGGTATCAACAACAGTCTCTCCTCTTGGGAAACAGGGTATCAGTGAGGTGCAATCTTAAGCCAATTCTCACCCCCCTGTCTCATGTATTCCTTATCCCATCCTGGATCTCCCTCATACCAAGGAAAATATTTCTTATCTCCCAAACATCCCTTAACCATACTCTAGTAACATACTGCTTTCAAGTCTCCCCTGGATTAGGGCGAGGGTGTTTTTTAGACTGGGAAATACCCATTTCAATCTCAATGAGAATTGGATTTGGAATAGCTGATTATTCAGTGGAACACAAAACTGTTACTTCTCCACAAGCTGTATCGCTTAAAATCAGAAATTCCAATCTCTTACAAAAAGCACAAAAGCCAACAGATATATCGCAAGCAAGCAAAACAGAGGTTGCAGGAAAGCCAAAATACCCATCAACAGAGTACAGAGTTTAAAACAATTCTCTTTTTATTTATTTATTTTTTCTTTGCTAAAACATTACAGTTTGCAAAAGTTTTACCTGTACATAAACTACAATGCAGTCTGCCAAAAGACTGAAAACTACAACTCAGTCTGCCAAAAGACTGAAAATCTGTTTTACAACCTTAACAAAGGCAACCTCTATTCTTTCAAAGAGGGATCCTGGGACGTCTCCCACAGTTATGTACAAACTCATCTCCTACCTAAGGAGTGAAACTAACCTCCCCTTTAAATAAAAACGTAGATGTGCAATGTATAAAGGATGGGAAAAGAAAGGCAAAAATAATGGTCAAAAAGACATACCTTTTCTCTTCCGTTCCTTTAATTGCACCCCACTCCTGGTACCAAGTTGTTGGGGATACAATCAGCTATACACGGAACTCTCTTAGTTAGATGGATATGTTGTTAGTGCCACACCCTCTGTGATAGACAGGATCCTGGGAATCAGTCAAGAAGACAAGAGATGTGTTCTCTAACCAATTTACATTTTATTATACAGTCATATGCATTTATACCCCATTTTCATGTCAGTGGGGGCCTTGAGCATTAGTGACATAATTTGTTTTTCACAAGTTATAAACAGCTGTTTTTAGTTATAATCTTTCGTCATATAACGCATTACATATTTGATTAAAACCAGATATTTACAAATACCGATATATTGGACAATTAACAAGAACATTTCGAAATCAGTATTTTTCCCGTAACTAGGATTTTATATAAATCCTATTTCCGAGAATAAAAGATAAAATGCCAAATGTATTCTTGGTTCAAATTAACCCTTATATAAACAGCTAGGATAGATAGCAAAATGGATATTTGTATCTACAATCCTAAGGTTCCCTGATACACACTGACACAGAGCAGAATAGGGACTGTTCCTCCTACATAGGGTCACTTGGCAGATATGGATTGACACCTATCCTAATGATCCCTGATACACACTGACACAGAGCAGAATAGGGACTGTTCCCCCTACATAGGGTCACTTGGCAGATATGGATTGACACCTATCCTAAGGATCCCTGATACACACTGACACAGAGCAGAATAGAGACTGTTCCTCCTACATAGGGTCACTTGGCAGATATGGATTGACACCTATCCTAATGATCCCTGATACACACTGACACAGAGCAGAATAGGGACTGTTCCCCCTACATAGGGTCACTTGGCAGATATGGATTGACACCTATCCTAAGGATCCCTGATACACACTGACACAGAGCAGAATAGGGACTGTTCCCCCTACATAGGGTCACTTGGCAGATATGGATTAACACCTGTCCTCAGGGACTCTGATACACACTGGGGGGGGGGGGGGACCTACTGAAATGAGGTGAATCTTCAATTTAAATACACTGACACCTCATGGTCTTAATAATGACTTCGAACTCTGTCATTTTTTATATTTTTTTATAATCTGTATTATTCTGTTTTTATTTTTGCTTTAGACCCCTTTACAAATGTGTTCCTTCCCTTTGCACTATAGGAGTGATTTTGTTAGATCTCCCATTGTTGTTTTAATTATTTATTAACAATGATTTCTATCTGTTTTAAATATATTATTATTGACACTTTGTGCACTTTAATATATATATGCAACAAACATATCTAATTAAGGAAAGGTATAATTTCTATTTCAAAACAATACAGGGAGTGCAGAATTATTAGGCAAATGAGTATTTTGACCACATCATCCTCTTTATGCATGTTGTCTTACTCCAAGCTGTATAGGCTCAAAAGCCTACTACCAATTAAGCATATTAGGTGATGTGCATCTCTGTAATGAGAAGGGGTGTGGTCTAATGACATTGATACCCTATATCAGGTGTGAATAATTATTAGGCAACTTCCTTTCCTTTGGCAAAATGGGTCAAAAGAAGGACTTGACAGGCTCAGAAAAGTCAAAAATAGTGAGATATCTTGCAGAGGGATGCAGCACTCTTAAAATTGCAAAGCTTCTGAAGCGTGATCATCGAACAATCAAGCGTTTCATTCAAAATAGTCAACAGGGTCGCAAGAAGCGTGTGGAGAAACCAAGGCGCAAAATAACTGCCCATGAACTGAGAAAAGTCAAGCGTGCAGCTGCCAAGATGCCACTTGCCACCAGTTTGGCCATATTTCAGAGCTGCAACATCACTGGAGTGCCCAAAAGCACAAGGTGTGCAATACTCAGAGACATGGCCAAGGTAAGAAAGGCTGAAAGACGACCACCACTGAACAAGACACACAAGCTGAAACGTCAAGACTGGGCCAAGAAATATCTCAAGACTGATTTTTCTAAGGTTTTATGGACTGATGAAATGAGAGTGAGTCTTGATGGGCCAGATGGATGGGCCCATGGCTGGATTGGTAAAGGGCAGAGAGCTCCAGTCCGACTCAGACGCCAGCAAGGTGGAGGTGGAGTACTGGTTTGGGCTGGTATCATCAAAGATGAGCTTGTGGGGCCTTTTCGGGTTGAGGATGGAGTCAAGCTCAACTCCCAGTCCTACTGCCAGTTTCTGGAAGACACCTTCTTCAAGCAGTGGTACAGGAAGAAGTCTGCATCCTTCAAGAAAAGCATGATTTTCATGCAGGACAATGCTCCATCACACGCGTCCAAGTACTCCACAGCGTGGCTGGCAAGAAAGGGTATAAAAGAAGAAAATCTAATGACATGGCCTCCTTGTCCACCTGATCTGAACCCCATTGAGAACCTGTGGTCCATCATCAAATGTGAGATTTACAAGGAGGGAAAACAGTACACCTCTCTGAACAGTGTCTGGGAGGCTGTGGTTGCTGCTAGACGCAATGTTGATGGTGAACAGATCAAAACACTGACCGAATCCATGGATGGCAGGCTTTTGAGTGTCCTTGCAAAGAAAGGTGGCTATATTGGTCACTGATTTGTTTTTGTTATGTTTTTGAATGTCAGAAATGTATATTTGTGAATGTTGAGATGTTATATTGGTTTCACTGGTAAAAATAAATAATTGAAATGGGTATATATTTGTTTTTTGTTAAGTTGCCTAATAATTATGCACAGTAATAGTCACCTGCACACACAGATATCCCCCTAAAATAGCTATAACTTAAAACAAACTAAAAACTACTTCCAAAAATATTCAGTTCTGATATTAATGAGTTTTTTGGGTTCATTGAGAACATGGTTGTTGTTCAATAATAAAATGAATCCTCAAAAATACAACTTGCCTAATAATTCTGCACTCCCTGTATGCTATACCTCTAAGATTGTCATATTATACTTTTGTTTTTATTCGAAATACTGATATTGGGTTTTTTGTTCTATTGCCCTCACTCTTTCATCCGATATTCCTATGGGAGCATTACTCCTCTATTAGATCTTTGCCATTAAGCAAAATGGCGCCAACAGACTTAATAGGAAATAAGATTCTACATATCAGCGTTATGTCACTTCCGGTCGACGAAACCGGAACGGAAGGAAGAAAATCAAGGCTACAGCTGAAATGGAACAAGAGGGCGCGAATCTGCCCACCAATGAAACCCACAGACAGCATTTAAAAGAAGACAGGGAACCAAGAGGCAGACACCGATTGAAAAAGCCGACCAGGCGAAACGCGTCTCGGATAAACTCATATGATTGGACTTTTGATATTTATACATTTTGTTGTTTTTAATGTTATATTTGTATTCAATAAATTCACCTTTACTACTAGTCCACCTGAGAGTTTGATCAGTCTACACTCAAAGTTCCTGCTTCAACCAAAGAAGGGTATGTGTCCTCTTAAAGACACACTTGCTGGATAGCCAAGTCTTAGGCTATATACAAGGTGAGCAGTTCCACTTATTTATCTGCACACACTGTTATCCTTAATTTACTACACCAGATATTGGTATCTGTTACATTTATAGAAAGAGGATCCAAAGAATCACCAGTTAAAGGGTCTGTGTCTCCCTAAGCACACGTCTGCCTGAGAGATCTGAGCCTGTCCTGTTTAGGCTCAGAACCACGTGAGTGAACCATCATTGAGTTGCCTCACTCTGATTGTATTTAAACACCCTACACTATTGTTTTTTATTCCCCCCTTAGGTTACTTAGACTTCCAAGGGGGGTAAGTTATTTCTCAAGCGCTCCACTTTACACTGGGTTTTGTCTTGGATATTACTCAGTAATTTTACCAAACTGAATCTGTGAGTGCCAGGTTGTGAGAGGACGGCACTTTAGGTGGTAGCAGCTCTATATACTTTTATCTTTTCTTAAGCGCCACTATACACAAATTCCATAAACTCTATCGAACTAGAGAGGTAGCTTTGTTATTCATGGATTCCACACACTTTCAACATATTTACACACAAGCCCACAAGGAGGGCAGATTAATATTTGTTCAGGGAGATATCTATGGAGCACTTTACACTTTTGCAAACATTTACGCACCAACACAATCAATTAAGATTTCTAGTAAAGACCTAGATGGCACTATCAAAGTTTACTCAGGGTATACTTATTGTGGGTGGGGATTTAAATTTGCCACTTTACCTTCCCCTGACACATAGTCTGGAACTACCAAAATCCCAGAATGGCGCTTTGTGACTTGCAATTATAGGATGCTTGGTGCTCTAATCACGCCGGGGAAAGGGATTATACCTTCTTCTCTTAGTTTAAGTTAATGTTCGGATGGTATTGACTGCCAGTACTACTTCACAGTCTGTTTTCAAGAGTTGAGGAAGGGTGCTGGAGATGTAAGGGTGGCGAGGTGACTTACGCTCTTATGGTTATGCTCTAATTTAGCCCTTTCCTGGAGAACCATCCTAACCATCACCTTGCCTGTGTTCAATTGGGAGATCACCCTGGGTCCAGCATCAATCCTGTTGCACCACACAGAGTACTCACTAAAAAATATAAACATTTAGTTATGTGACACTCAGTTAATGCAGCCAAAGCACTAATACTCCTGCATTGAAGGAGCTATGCTAATCCAATGGTGGGAGAATGGCTAGGTAGAGTGGAGGAGACTAGATTGACAGAGCTACTGTTGCGTCATCTCAGGGTAGGTCAGATAAGTTGACTCTGTTGTGGTAGGGATTCCTTAATTGAATTGGAGGCTTACAAAGCATTGCATTTAACAGAGGAAACCTAGCTGTCATACACTTCTCTCTTTAATATAATTGGAGGCATATTCCTGTAATAGTTGCACATACTTGGCTACAGACAGTTAGCCAAAAAGATGCCGCATGGGATTTGTCCTGTCCCTTTCCTAGTTCTTTCTTTATTCTTTCTCTCTTTCCCTCTCTTGTGTGCTTGTGGGGGATCCCCAATGGCTCTCATCAGTGGATACCAATATTTGCGTACACATGGATATCAATTTTACTTGAGATGTTTTGTAAATTCAGAGAAAAAAATAGTTTGTTCTTGTTTAGGATTAAGCTTCTTTTCGCGTTTTGGCTGATAAGTCTAGATAGAAGACTTACAACAACAAATCTGCCTATCACTTTGTGATTGTAATATTGCAAGATTTAAAAAACAAATCATGCAATTGCTCCATTCAAAAGCAGTCAAAAATACCTACCATGGAAGAGGTTACTTTGGATCATGCTATATCAAAAGTGTATCAATAAGTAATTTCTAATAACTCAATGGGTTGCATTGAGTTTTGCATTTCCGCTAAACACCTATTGCACCTAATGCTTTTTTTTATCTGTTCACTTGTGACATTTTTGTTTCTTTATGTGTTACTCTACCTACGATTGATCTGATTTATTGGAAAATCAATAAACTTCAAGTTGAAAAAAAAATAAATTCACTTTAAGTTCTCATTTTAATAGTAAAGTTATGTAATATCTCAATTCTGGAGAGATGAAGAAAAAGAGGGAGGTGAGAAAAATAAAGAGAAACTTTGAGACTCAATAAACAAGAGAGAAAGAGAGAATGATTTAAAAGGAAATATACAGAGGAGAGGTCTCCATTCCCCAGATGCGGGCTTTTTTTCATCAATGTGAGGGACTTCCAATCTAAAATAGTAAAGGAACACATCTAACTTAACTTCAAAGTAGAGTGTCTCTTTAAGGAAGTGTTAACTAGTTGTTAGATGAAATGTGAATTGAGTGTGAAATCATACAAAATGCATTGATTTACCAATACTGTCATACTGTTGGAGAATGACGGTAACAAGTTCTGTATTTTTTGTAGTTATTTTAATAATCTTGGGGTCTGTTGGGATTACTCCCTGCCTCAATGAGAACCAGAAGCTCTATATCCAAGTTATGTCTGCAGTGCAGGCCTTAGCTCATTGGCTGAGGACAATCAGCTTATGCTTTTTAGCTGGCCCTGCAATACAAGACTTAACTCAGGAGAGCAAACATGCTAGTTAGCATTAGCTTCCCACTCTCAAACCGGAAGGGAAGGGGTATGGAGCATCATCTAATGAAACCAAGGTGAGAAGTCAAATGGTTTGACTACTAACTCTGTAGTGGTTATGGTGCTTGGATTGTTCCTGCATCTTCATAGATATTCATGTTGTTTTCTTGTCTGTAGTCACAGGATTTTTCAGTGTCAAGCTGTTTGTCAAACAACAAATAAAGTAAAACAATTTAAAATATATATATATAAATCCAGAGAACCCCTGCACTCCAACTTAAATAATAGAAAAAATTACCTGGTGCTCTGGTGGCCAAATAGTATAAGATACAAAATTACCGGCACTCAAGGATTGATAGTATTTCAAATCTTCATTTATTTCGAAGACAAAAATTGACGTTTCAGCTCCTCACAGGAGCTTTCATCAGTGTCCTGATGAAATCTCCTGTGAGGAGCTGAAACGTCGATTTTTGTCTTCGAAATAAATGAAGATTTGAAATACTATCAATCCTTGAGTGCCGGTAATTTTGTATCTTATATATGTATATATATATAAGGAAACAAAATAATCCTGCACTCCACAATCCAAAGGTATATGCCCGGTGCTTGTCCAGCAAAATACAAAAAATGAAAAAAAGATAGCACTCCCAGGACTTGTAAGTAAAAATAAAACTTAACTTTTAATCAATCAGCAAGAGGTCGACGTTTCAGTCTGTTAACCACAGACTTTCATCAGGTCCTGATGAAAGTCTGTGGTTAACAGACTGAAACGACGACCTCTTGCTGATTGATTAAAAGTTAAGTTTTATTTTTACTTACAAGTCCTGGGAGTGCTATCTTTTTTTCATTTTTTGTATATATATATATATATATATATATATACAGCTCAAGACAGATGATGAACAAAAAAAGTATAATTTGATCTACAGTTTGTAAACAACAGTATATTACCATGATCCTCCATGGATAATTTTGCCTTTTAATTAAATGGTTAAATATCCTACAAGGCTTTACCTGCTAAAACACAGTACCATTAATCACTTAAAATAACACCTGTCACCTAACAATACTGTGCGACATAAGAAAAATCTATATGTTGCTCTACGAAATGTCTAGAGTATGTCAAGAGAAAAAGAATCGATTGAAATGTCATAAGGGTCTAGTGGAGTGATGGCTAACCTTTGGCTTTGTAGGCTTGAGTGCCAAAGGTTGTCTGCATCACGAGTTGAGTCACTAAATCCGTATTCTCGCAAGTTCGCTCCCGAGATAATAATTATTTTATGAATATTAACAATTAGCAACTTATATCTTTTCCAAAATGCTTTTAGAATCTGGCACATTGTACTAAACAGTTTAACTCTGCAGGATTAATGAATAGGTTAGATCTTTCAGGGAACAGTACTGCAGTTTCAAGTGTTTTGCAAAAGTTTATCTTAAAACTTTGCAAACTGTTGAAACCAATGAGAATTTTTTTTGGCAGAGTTGGTTACTGCACCACTACAACCCAGCTCCTATAGATTACGCTCTGAACAAACCTTGCAGAATGGGGTCATCTTATTTTTACCAGTATGTTGTGTTAACTTCTAAAGGATCCAATTGTTAGATAATCTTTCTCACTGCTAATGGTTTTATAAGTAGAGTCTTCACATTCTTGTAATTACAAATGGTTCTTGGCCATTATGGAGGTCTGGGAGATTAATTGGATAGTCTAATAAGGACAGTGACTCCTAATTGCCATACTTACCATAGAAGGCAGCAGACCGCCACAAGTAGAGGTATCAGACCATGCAAGGAAGATGTCATGTTGGTTGTGTGGTTGAGATTTTTTAATCACTTTACTTGTGTGAAATATTATCTAATCTGCCTCTGGAAGTTTGTTAAGCACATGTTCATGTGTCCAATATATAGACTTACCAAACTGTGACATGCTACTCCGAGATCTACTTTTGCCTGTCTCTTGAAAAAATGATTTCATATAACTATAAAAGAAATTGTCCATTTATGGACATAGCACATGGTGTCAGAAAGCAGTCTGATTTTCAAAATCTAATACTTTATTGTCATATGCAGAATGGTGATATGGCGAACACCTTGTTTGTTTTGCACTCAATCTTATACCAAAGAGGAGCCTAGGCTTGTCTTCTTCAGAATAAATATCCTGTTGATCGCCGAACAAATTTATCCCAAATTTTTTACCTGTGGTTTAGTCTGTGGAGTTCACAGTTAAAGGTACACTGTAGTCACCAAAACAACTTTAGCTTAGTGTATCAGTTTTGGTGTATAGATCATAATCCTGCAGTCTTACTACTCAATTTCTTGCTAGCTTGGAGTTAAATCAATGAGCTTATACAGCACTAATCACACCTCCCTGCATGTAACTTGCTCAGTCTTCCTAAACACTTCCTGTAAAGAGAGATCTAATGTTTACACTTCCTTTATTGCAAATTCTGTGAAATTTAGAATGCTGTATCTCTGCGCTGTTAATAACTTGCTAGACCCTGTAGGAGCCCCATGTGTGTGATTAAAGTTCAATTTACAGGACAGGAGATAAAATATTTGAAAGTAAGTTACATCTGATTGAAAATGAATTTTCCAGTATCCATGTGTGTGGCATTGTGTCATATGAGTTCTTGTTGTCAATCCAGGCCATACACAGATTTGATCTTAGAATCCCTTGTGCCTGTATGGCCACAGTGACTGGAGGGTCACAGTGGCCAGAGTTGCTGCAGGGGGACTGCTGGGGTCTCGTGCATTCTCCCCCGACTGGGATTACCACCGTTCCAGGTAAGTCCAAGGCTCCTATTTGCTGCGGACGTACCATTTTTTGTCGGATGTACCTGGTTAAGATAGATTGGGAATTGGTTTATTTAAGTTATCAGTTAACAAGACTTTTATTCAGACAAACTGGCTCAAATGAAAGTGTAATATATTTTCATGGAAATTCAGGTTGATCAAGTCACTGTGGATACAAAATTACGAAATATAAAAATATTTAGACGTAGATATAAAATTGTTACTGTGGACGCACCTGCCACAGGCACTTTTGAAGGTAATCATTTGAATTACTGTTCCTTTTGAAATTGCCTGCAAGCATAGTATTGAATACTTAATAAATATATAGAACTGACAATCCACAGAATTTCCTGACCTCACAAAGGAATTGGCAGAAAGAAATGTCGTATTTTTCTTTTCACTTGTAATATGACACAGCTACTCTGGTCAACAAAACTGTCTAGAGAAATGTTTGATAGAAAGCAAGACAACTCCAGGAAATCTAATCCAGGCTTATACACCTGCAGTGCGGGCTCACTTGTCCATGACATTCTCAGCATTACCAGACTGGAAAATACTACTTCAATGTATTAAATATTAACTGTCACTGGTTCAGTAGCTTTTCAGGTATTGATCTGTACATTCTGTTATTCTGCAGACTATACCAACATGCATTTATATTTCTTGTTCTGATTCCTCCTTATGCGCTGAGTATAACATTTGGCCATTTCAGCACCTTCAGTAGCATATAGATACACTTATTTGACACACGGTTAGCAAAGCTAAAAGAAAGACATTCCCCTAGACCAGTGATGGCGAACCTATGGCACGCGTGCCACAGGTGGCACGCCGGGCCCTCTCTGTGGGCATCACTGCAGAGTAGGCACCTGCCTGCCCGAAACGGCAGGCGCCTACTCTGCTTCCGTGTCGGGAGGCAGGGGGAGGGATCTGTGATGCTGATCCCCTGTCCTCCCACGCGATGCTGTGTGGAGCGTTGTCGAGCGTTACCATGGCAACGCTCCACACAGCATCTCGCGGGAGGACAGGGGATCAGCATCACAGATCCCTCCCCCTGCCTCTCGACACGGAAGCACTGCCTGCCACCACCGGACCACCAGGGATGGCTGTGTCCCCCCCCCCCACTTCATTAAAGGTAAGAAGGGGGGGGATACTGACACACAGCACCCCTACCCCTCCAGAAGTACCCTTACCCCCCAGCACCACCCCTATCTCCCCCAGCACCACCCCACCCTCCAGCAGCACCCTACCCCCCCGGGGGGGGAACTCCCAGGTGCAGAGGCTCATGGGATGAGGACCCTATATTTGGGTGGGAAGAAGACTCCTATCACCAGAAGCCCTGTGGTTGGGTGGTGGGAACAGGGTATAAAGGGACTGGAGTTCCGTTTCCGCAATACAACCCCTGGGAGGGGACACTGTCGTTGTGTGGTGTACGCCCCTTGCATGGGGTTTTACATAAAAGCCAGGGGGGCAAATAAAGTGTTGTTGTACCTCCATAACTGTGTATCGTGCAGTTACTGGGGGAATATAGGTCTCTTTACACTTTACAAGGTTCCTGTTCGACTGAAGGAAGGGAATTATTATTATTATTATTATTATTATTATTATTATTGCCTTTTATATAGCGCC
This sequence comes from Pelobates fuscus, assembly GCF_036172605.1. Taxonomy (NCBI): domain Eukaryota; kingdom Metazoa; phylum Chordata; class Amphibia; order Anura; family Pelobatidae; genus Pelobates; species Pelobates fuscus. The sequence continues at coordinate 17,042,715 of NC_086320.1, forward strand.
AACAGATTCCGTAGCGCTTTACAATATTATGAGAGGGGATTTAACTATAAATAGGACAATTACAAATAAACTTACGGGAACAATAGGTTGAAGAGGATCCTGCTCAATTGAGCTTACATTCTATAGGAGGTGGGGTGTAAAACACATTAGGACAGGAATTTGCAATCAAATAAGGTGGGCTGCCCTTTAGGAGAGGGCAAGAGACAGGTATGTGAGGTAGGGGTTAGTCTTGGAGGCCATAAGCTTTCCTAAAGAGATGGGTTTTAAGGCACTTCTTAAAAGATGCAAGACTAGGGGAGAGTCTGATGGCGGTAGGCAGGCTATTCCATAGGAAGGGAGCCGCCCACGAGAAGTCCTGCAAGCGCGAGTTGGCCGTACGGATGCGGACAACGGACAGGAGGTGATCACAGACAGAGTGGAGAGACCAAGAAGGGACATACCTATGGATCTGTGAGGAGATATAAGAGGGGCTAGAGTTATTCAGTGCTTTATAGGTGTGAGTTAGTACCTTGAATTGACTCCTATAGCATACAGGAAGCCAATGTAAGGACTGGCAGAGGGGTGAGGTGTGAGAGAAACGACTAGAGAGGAAAATCAGTCTAGCAGCAGCATTCATTACGGACTGTAGGGGTGCAGTATGGCTTTTGGGAAGACCAATCAGGAGAGGGTTACAATAATCCATGCGTGAAATTACTAGAGCATGGACAAGCTCCTTGGTAGTATCTGGTGCAAGAAAGGGGCGGATGCAGGCTATGTTTTTAAGATGGAATCTACAGGATTTGGCAACATGCTGGATGTGAGGCTCAAAGGTGAGACCAGAGTCAAGTATGACGCCAAGACAGCGCACTTGCAAGGATGGACTGATGTGGGTACCACACACTTGAAGGGAGAGCGAAAGAGGAGGATCAGTATTAGGAGGAGGAAAGACAAGGAGCTCAGTTTTAGAGAGATTGAGTTTCAGAAAGCTGGAGGACATCCAGTCAGAGATGGAAGAAAGGCAAGCAGTGACACGTTGCAGGATGGCAGGGGAGAGGTCCGGGGAGGAGAGATATAGCTGGGCGTCATCAGCGTACAGGTGGTAGTGGAATCCAAAAGAGGTAATAAGTTTGCCAAGAGAGGTAGTATAAAGAGAAAATAGAAGGGGGCCAAGGACAGAGCCTTGGGGGACTCCAACCGAGACAGGACGAGGGGAGGAGGTATCATTAGAAAAAGAGACACTGAATGAGCGTTGGGAGAGATAAGAGGAAAACCACGAGAGGACAGAGTTACAGAGACCAAGCGATTGAAGAGTTTGAAGAAGGAGAGCATGATCAACGGTGTCAAAGGCCGCTGAGAGGTCAAGAAGAATTAGTATGGAGTAGTGGCCTTTGGATTTAGCTGTGATTAGGTCGTTAGTTACTTTGATAAGGGCAGTCTCTGTAGAGTGGAGAGGGCGGAAGCCAGATTTAAAGGGGTCAAGGAGAGAGTTGGAATTGAGGAAATGAGACACACGGGTAAAGACAAGTCTATCCAGAAGCTTTTAGGAAAAAGGGAGCATGGATATGGGGCGGTAGTTAGAGGGGGTGGACGGGTCGAGGGATGTTTTTTTTAGTATAGGTACTACAGTGGCATGTTTAAGGTCAGCAGGGACGATGCCAGAAGAGAGAGAGCAGTTGAAGATGTGTGTTAAAGAAGGCACGAGACAAGTGGAGAGAGATCTGATAAGGTGAGATGGGACAGGATCGAGTGGGCAAGTGGTGGGGCGAGAGGAGCAAAGAAGAGCAGCCACCTCTTGGTCAGTAGCCGGGGAGAATGTCTGAAGGGTAGGAAAGGCATGATCTATGTGTGGTTGAGAAACAGAATGGCAAGGAGGGGAGAATTCTTTCCTGTTCAATCTTGTCAGTGAAGTAACATGCAAAGTTATCAGCAGTAAGGTTAGTTTGGGGGGTGGCCACAGCAGGGCGAAGAAGAGAATTAAAGGTGCCAAAGAGATGCCTGGGGTTGCGGGAACATGAACTAATGAGAGAGGAAAAGTAGGACTGTTTGGCAAGGGCAAGGGCTGCACTGTATGATCACAATAGTAATCTATAATGGAGAAAGTCTGACTGGGTGTGAGAGGAGCGTTCAGCACAACGGGAGCATCTTGGCAGGTAGCGTGTTGATTTAGTATGCCATGGTTGGGGGCGGGTCCTCCTCGAGGTGCTTGTTTGGAGCGGCGCTGCAGCGTTCAAGGCAGATGTAAGAGTAGAGTTATATGTGGAGATGGCCAGTGAAGGACAGGAGAGGGAAGGGATGGACAGCAGTTGTGAATCAATGTCAGCTGACAACTGCTGGAGATCAAGAGAATTAAGGTCCCTCCTGAGTTGAGGAGGGTTAGGCTGAGGTTGTTGGGTGAGGGGGTACGTGTGAGCAAATGATAAGAGGTGGTGATCAGAGAGTGGAAATGGAGTGTTGCAGATATTAGATACTGTACATGCATAAGTGAAGATTAGGTCAAGGGTATTGCCAGCTACACGGGTGGGAGAATGTGCCCACTGCAATAGCCCGAGGGAGGAAGTAATTGAAAGTAGTTTAGTGGCTGCAGAGGTCAAAGGTGGGTTAATAGGAATATTGAAGTCCCCGAGATTTAGGGATGGAATGTTAGAAGAGAGGAAATAGGGTAGCCAGGCAGCAAAGTGGTCAAGGAAGAGAAGAGGGGAACCAGGGGGACGATAAATAACAGCAATGTTAGCAGAGAAGGGTTTGAAAAGGCAAATTGAATGTATTTCAAATGACAGGAAAGAGAGGGAAGGGGGGGGGGGAGTGGGTAGAGGTTTAAAGGAGCAGTGAGGGGAGAGGAGAAACCCAGCACCACCACCTTTACATTCAGAGTTAGCAGAGTAACTGGTCGGGTTACCAGGCAGTTAACCACCGTGATTTATTTATTTTTTATTTTGGCAGTGGAGAGTTCCTTTAATACATGCACACACTATAACCTGTACATTCTGGAGGTAAAATACATGGCCCTAATATCTGCCTGTAAGTAGACTAGTGTATATATGTAATTGTACAAATAGTTAAACTCTCAGGACTTTATTTGCAGGTTACAAAGTTTTCCATGTATTTCCCATTTAGTAATTGCTGCAACTTGTTTCTTTCCAGGATTCTGGCAATTTACCAAGCTCTAGGTAATAATTTTACACTATAGACTCTAGAGACTGGATAAATTTAGGTAAAATGTATTTCAATATAACATTGTAAATGCAATTAGTTTGGAGAGTTAATATAAAACTATATCATAATCTGACATTTAGTAAGGGTTTAGCTAGCTATGAATGACCTCTGTTTCTTTAAAGTATTTAATATGAATAAACCTGTTAAATATAACGGTGCAGTGTATCATTTTTACATTACCAGACTCAGTACCTCTAGAAAGTCATGTCTGGGTCAAATTTGCGATTTCCATTCCTTTGACTATAGCATTCCTCAAACACCTCCCAGTTCTGTTTAAATGCAGATTTTGGCAAGCCCCCAATGACATTGTCAGAGTTAAAAAAATGAATTGAGGTCTAAAACTCTATGTATTTCAATGCAAGTTTTTCCTTCAAATAAATGGTAATAGATATAGTAAATCCAAGTGATCTTTACCATAATGGCAATGAAAGCAAGGGTGATGAATGGAAGAAATTTGAAGGGAAGGGCAGGACTGGACATTAGACGAAGCAGCAAGGGAGTTAGTTTACCCACTTTTCTCTTTATCTGGGGGTCACAGACAGCTCTCTCTCTTTAGATGATGAAGGTAGATCGGTAAGTGTGTAATGGGTCCTCTCTGCTAATGTTGCCATCAATATAACACTCAATCTGTTGCCATTGAGACTCAAAATATTTTTGTTGTATTCCTGTCTGATTTTACCACTCACTATTAGTCCTGTATTCCATCACCATCTCAAATTTCCATTCATACAGTGTGTTCTCTGTTCATGTTTAGTATCAAATCTTCACTCAATCTAGTTCTAGATGTAGATGCCTACTTGCATTGTCAAACCCATGTCACTATGGACAAAGAACCAACACTATGAACTTCTTAACACTAACATACAGCTGTGTCCTAAGAATCGGCTGCTAAAGGTATTATTACTTTTCGGAGTCATTCAATCTGGTAATTGTCTCTCCAAGTGGTGCAGCCAAAATCCAGAACAGCTATCATGTAAGTATGTCTTGGGGGCTTGGCAGTTCTCTGCAAACCATAAGCAGGTGTCACTACCATTAAACCCATGTTATTAAATGGTTATCATGTTTGACCGTACTGGCAGTGTTCTGTGGAAACCTGTTTTTGTGTTTGTTTTTTTTAGTGTTCATATAATTAATTTAAACTTGCTTTGTGAATAATCAATACAATTTTGAATAACATAATAACGCTATAAAAAATCAGAATTCAACGTACTGGGGATAAAAAAAAAAAAGACATGTACAGGTTGAACACATTAAATGCGGTGATCCAGTAAAAGAGATAGAACCTTTTGTGTTGCTGGTCATAATTACAATGCGTGTTGAGGGCCCTAGACATTTTCAGCTCTAGAGCAAACACATAAAACATATTTTATATATTATATGTGGGCCAAACACAGAGTTCTCCTCTCCACTTACTGAATTCTGGCCCAGAGATTCTCTATTACCTACTAACTTCACTTACCTACTAAAACATTTCATTCTCTATGTCACTAAATCTAGATCTTACAATTAATTTGCTACTTAATGTAGTCTCTATACACCTTCTTCCACTTTATTGAATCCATCCCCAAATCCACTACTCCAACTTAAAGGGACAATCCTGGCGCCAATACTACTTTAATGTATTTGAGTTTACATTTGTTTTGACCTCATAAATATGTTATATTTTTTGCATGTTTTAAAAAGTCATAGTTTTGGCATAAAAAATATACATGTCTTGCAAACTCCTGCACCATAAGCCTGCCTCTTTAACTAACACATTAGAGAGGTATTGTTGCCCATAGTGTCTCTTTAATGAATACAATCTTCATCTAACCTAGCCCACCACACTGAATTCCTTCCACACTTTCCCTATTATTGAATACAGGCTTTGCAGTCTATCCTCCACCATTCTGAAACTTGTCTTCACATTCCATCCTTAAATTCACTGAACCTGCCCCCCCCCCCCCATGCATTCTCTCCTCACATTCCTTCCTCCGCTTCCTACTGAATTATGTCCCTACATTATCCCTTACTTTACAAAATCTTGTCCCAATTTTGCCTCCTACACGTTATGAAATTTAGCCGTGCATCCCATTACAACTTACTGAAACCAACCCTGCATTCTCTCATATACCTCACTGGCTCCTCCACCCACTCCTGCATACAGCCCTAAATTCCTTCTTACAACCTCCATATTCTGTCCAAACCTCACTGAATCTGGTCCCATAACCACTTTTTCATCTGTCTGATTCCAGCCCTACATTTCTTTCTACACCTTAATGAATTCAAACCCACATTCTCTCCTATATCTTAAAAACAACCCCCATCCTACAAATCACTAACTCCAACCCCTCCATTCTGCCATATACCTTACTGAACCTGGACCACTCATCTATTTCTCCACCTCACTGAATCTGGACCTCACATCCAATCTTCACTTCACAGAATCTGGACCCCCACATCCTTTGCTTCAACACACAGAATCTGGACCTCACATCCATTCCTTCATATTATGAAATCTGGACCATACATCCATTCCTTCATCTCAGGGAATCTGGACCCACATGCATTCTTCACTTCAAAAAATCTGGACGACACATCCATTCCTTCATCTCAGGGAATCTGAACCCAATATCCATTCTTCACTTGCCTGGATCCCACATTTATTCCTCCCACTCACTGAATATGGATCCCACATCCATTCTGTCATCTCCCTGTATCTGAACCCCACATTCACTCCTCTGTCTCACTGAATTTGGACTCCACATAATTTCTGTCATCTCACTGAATCTGGACCCCAGATCCATTCCTTCATCTCATTGAATCTGGGCCACACATCCAATCCTTTATCTCACTGAATCTGGACCCCACATCCATTCTTCACTTCATGGAATCTGGACCCCACATGCATTTCTCCTCATCACTGAATCTGGACCACACATCCATTCTTTCATCTCACTGAATCTAGACACCACATCCATTCCTCCACCTCACTGAACCTGCAATCCGCATCAATTCCTCCACCTCACTGAACCTGCACCCCACATCCATACTGCATCCCTCCCACACACTTGCTCCTGCTCCTCACATTATAATATCTAGTTCATCCATTCAGGTATAACCTTTGCTTTATATCTAAGTAGCTTGTGATATTCTGCTATCCGATCTTTACAATTTACTTTGTTATCAAGCAAGACTTAAACTAACATTTGAAAATCCAGTCTAGAAGAATGTTTTGTCAAGTGCCCAGTTCTGCATAAGCTCCGGTTAATTATCTGCCTTGTCTGCTGTGTTGCACCCACAATGCCATCAACAGCAAAGTTCTGGTTCTGCATGTAGAAGATAAGCAAACTCTGTAATGCTTGCTTCTAAGTTTGCCATGGTTTCACTCCATCTTTGGTTAATTGAAGATCAGTGGAATTTTGACATTTCTACAGAAAATGAAGCAATAGTAACGTCACAAACTGTCGCTTATACATTATTGCCATCGTATGTCATGTGCACTGATGCTGATTTATGGAGCAGGAATAATGCACAATGTTGTTTACACTTTTTTTTATTAGAAATAAAACACATTCATTTGTGCTCTGAAAACTGTACACAAAAAATGACAAACACAGATAGGAAAAAAAAGATTAAAAAAAAAATATATATATGAATTAACCAGAGGAATTGGGAGGGGGGATAGAGATTCTCAACAGTTATTAAACAAACATGTAGGTTAGTTGTAACATAACACGGCTAATGTCCGTAAACCTGATGACCAGGGTGTCTGAGTGTTAGAAAAAAATAAACACAGTATAAAGATATTTATAGGCTAAAATTCATTATGTGTAATTATTATAATTACAATATTATACAACACGGCACATGAGGCCTTGTGCTTTCTTTTTTATATATATTTATATATATAATCTAAAATCTGACAATTACATCACAGTTTTAATAATCTTGTTTCTCTTTATTTAATATTTTGGATTTTTTTAAAATTGTTTTAACATTTATTGAGTTATTTAATATACAGTTAATGACAAGATAAATGTCATTTTTTAAAAACATTGGCGCAAAAAAATGCTTGCATATCAAGCAACCTCCATTAAGGTTAATTTATGCATCTTTCCGCATCGACACATTCACCATAGACTTTCTGATCTCCATTGCCATCCCTTTTCTCTGAGATGTTTGCTCCTGACAAGTGACAGAGTTGTGTCTCACGAACAGATTATACGAGATCAAGACCTTACCCAACCATGGAGCAAACACAAAGGCATTACTTGACGATGCCATGACTCTTCATGGTCTCTGGTCCAGTGGAAAGATTCTCAAGAGGACAAGAGCAAAGAAACAAGTGCTCTTAGTTTTCAGAACACTTTATTGTATCTCCATAGCTTACGTTTCTATGCAGTCTGTCAAGTTCCACAAGCCTTGTTACAAAACTATATAAACATTTCTGTAGATAACACTCTCCTCATGACAAACCTCTGCCTAATTTAGCAAAGGATAAAGAAAAGGTAATTTGTAGGTATTCTCATACTTTTTTCTCTTTATAACAGTCAGAGACTTCCTTTCAATGTATAGTGTAGACCTGCTATGTTTAAAACCTTCCTAAGCTGCAGTTTTTGGAAAAGTCTCACATTTCTGAACCTCGTTAAGGGTATAAAAGGTTGTCCTGTGCATATCCCACCTTCTTTTTCCCTGTTGCTTCTCTTGGCCAGCTCTAGCGGGCACTACTTATTTAGCTTTTAAATATTGCATGAAGATTGTGAACAAAAGGAGGAATCACTGATTGTACTTCTCTTTCTAAAATGTTCTGTTATATAATAGACCAGTACCATGTAATTGTTAATTTAATTTTGAGTATCTTTGTATAAGTGTAATTTATAACATCTGCCAGCCAAACAAACTGAGTCTTGTTTCTGCATCACCTCTCAGCAGTTCTACGATATGGACGATTACTCCACTGCAGTCGATGTCCAATCACTGAACTTTATCTTTTATGGTTTACCTAGTTCCTTTTCTGCTGTACCTGGGAGAGATCGTGTTGCACCTATCGCTATAGTCTAATGTAATATCCCATCTGAGACAATGCAAAAGTACTTTAACAAGGTTTCAAACGAAACCAAACTTCTCTCCTTTTTAAATGGAATCATACTCTTTAAAAATAAAAAGAAGTCTTTTTTGGAACATTCAGACTTCAGTCTGAAGGTCGATAATGTCTTGTCCCACCAGAGGTATTGTTGCTCCGGTTTTCTCCCATTCCACAGTCTTTAATTCTAGAGGAGATGGGGACACGGGCTCCATGTCCTTTTTAACCCATGATGGGGGTGACTGTATTTTTCTCATTCCTTCCCATGGCCTCTTGTTTGGTGTCTGTTGCTTTTCTAACTGCAAAATCAAGAAGAAGAGAAAAATAATATATAAAACGTGTAGTAGATATTTGAAAAGGTTAAAATGTTCTTATAATCTGCAAGGATCTTCAACTTGTTATATTCTTTGTTCAATTATAATACTATTAATATGGAATGACAGACCTTCAATTTTAAAATATTTTAATATATCACAGGTAGCAAATAGGTACTGACATAGAATACAGAAGAAAATATATGAATATCTTTTATTTGAAACAGTATAAATTATAAAACAGTTTGAAACTGTATACATTAAACCTTGGCACCACTAAAAAATGCTTCTTTGATTTAATTTCGATAAACCCATTCATATTAAAAGTAATTATTTTTTACTGAATTATAATGTTCACAAACTTTTTGCAATCTACGCAGGAAATGGATGGACAGGAAGATACATAATACTGTATCTAATATCTATTAGTGAGGGCAATTTATTGTAAGCAATTCTGGAGTAAATATTTATATATATATATATATATATATATATATATATATATATTATATTTTGACCTAAAAATTGCCAACCACATTTAAATTCTCCAGAGTCTTGACCTTATTTAATAGCTCTGCATATCTTTAAAAGCAAAATACAGGTACAGCCATAAAATTGGTATAAATCCATTTTAAAATACAACTTTGGCATCTATCCATCTTTTCTGGTAAAATCATTTATATAGATTTAACTCCAAGTCTACTCCATTGTTTTTAGAGTACCAAGGAAAAAAAAAAGAGATATACAACAATCATAAATTTAGTTAGCTGCTCCAGTACAACAATCCCTTTGTCCAATTTCATTATTCTAATTTCCTTTGCATGAGTGTCACTCAGTGAGTTATATCAATAAATGAAATTACTGGTTCATGAGATATCTGCAATGTCTCTTGCTCCTCTTCAAAGATGTTAAGTGGTCAATCATCAGATTGCACAGCGTACTAAGAAATACCAGACCAGGGAGATTCTTAAGCACCTGGCTCTTGGTTCCTGAATAAAGCTGTTTATCATAGTGTCTGTGCTGTGACCAAGTTGGATCTGAGTAAAATTAGTAATTATCCCATGTGAAAATTTCACGGGGAACCAGCCCATCTAAAACACCTTAGAGAACATAAATAAATGGTAAATAAACCCATTTGTTTTTCATTCAGATACCTTGCTTTCAGCCGTTGGGGATTCTTTTTCTTTCTCTGCATGCTGAAGCTTTCGGTTTAAGTCCTGGAACATGTCCTGGTGTCGTTTCCTGGTGTGCATAATTTTCTGGAATAAAAAAAACCCATAAAAATGCATTAAGGCATGGAGAATATTGAAACCAATGAGGCCACCTACATAATGCATGTGAACTATCAAAATGTCTACTTTTCCTAATATTTACGCAGAAACCTTGTCTGGAGGATTAAATAAATGATTGGATGTAAATGGAATATTAAATAAAAATATAAATGAAATGCAGAAACATCTAAGATCAGTGGAGGGACAAACAAAATGAAAACGACAGTAAATTGTCTCACCTCAAAATCTAACTCAGCGTATCGAGATTTTCTTCTCTGTAAAGGAAAGACAAGTCGAACAGGTGTTTTAGTTCAATTAATTCGCAGGGTAATCCAGCTCAGTTAATAGGACACATTCAATTAGTTTGCAGTAAAGAAACAGTGAGATAAAACTGTGAATCATCTGGAATTGAAAAGGTAATTGTAAATTTTCAGTCAAAATGGCTTAATTACAAAAATCTCCAACTGACATGTTTTAGTCTACAATTTGGATGGCTCCTAGTCACAATCTTTCCAAGTATCTCTCCCCTAGTTCAAAACCCTCCATGTCCCTTTCTTCCCATGTTGACCATGTTGACATCCCTCAAGGAGATCATTGAGTATGTATAAGAACTGATATAAGCAGTAATATCAGGGAAAATATTAAAATACTTTTTTCTGCTGAAAAAATACTTATTCAGTTCCAAAATATAATATTGAAGTCACTAGTGTGTGTCCGCAGTCTTGAAGGCAATTTTTCTTAACAGGATCCTGAAACCATGAGATAGTTCAATGGACAAAGCTATAGTTTAAATATCTCGGAGTCGGCTATTTTATTTGACCTTTAAAGTTGACTAAAGTAAATACAATTAAGATGGATCTTAAAACAAATACTAAATTCAAGGTATGTTTTTGAGGTTTAAAATGTTCTATATTTTTTACTGGAAAATATGCTAAATTTGATTTAAAAAAACATGACATGAGGCACTTACATTTTCCATAATAGTGGCTACTGATTGTTATATATTTCTGCAAGAGTTTTTTAATGTTATTTATGTATGTTTGTATTCAATGGGTTAAAAATAAATGTATAATTTCGATACCCACCCCTTTTCAACTGCCCATCCCTTTTTTTTTTCCCCAGTCCATTCTCAGAGGCTTCTTACCTCTAAGGAGCTCATAGAAAGTGTAGAGATAGATTCAGTCTTTGACGTAATTCCTGAGGTCCCTAAGTCCATTTTATCACAAAGACCCATAGCAATCTGCGACTCACTGGGATGGATCTGTTGTTTTTGCATTGGTGATCCCTGTTCTGCACATTTTATACCTATACGTTCTCTTGGAGGACTTTTAACCATGTAACTGGGATCTGCCATGTTCAGGTGTATGAGTCTGGTCTGAGGCATCTGATCAATGTTCACACTGTATTTACTGTCATCTTTCGGCTTTGCTCTAAGAGTTGATGTGTTACTTGGTAAAATAACATAACTTGTGTCCATTGACTGTTCTTGAGCTCTGGTGAGTTCTGAGTCCAACTTTTTGAAGATATCTCCTTCACACATATAAATTGGCTTGGGTGGTTGAGTTTTGTCCTTTTTAAGAGTGAGCGTATGATTGCTGAACTCATTCAGATTGATGCCTCCTAGATACGGAGATCCTTGAAGATGCATTTTTGACACATTGGAAGGAAGACTATTAAAGTTTGATCCTTTCTGATGGCTCATTTTCATCTTTTCCTCATCCTGTAGAGAGGGTCGTTTTAATGTCCCTGTTATTGTAGAGGTTCTACATGATGAAATATCCTTATTTAGAGCTAAACAAAAAAAAAAAAAAAAAAAGTAAGTGAGCAATTCCAATGTTTTATTTCAACCAGCCACTAAAAGTCCAACAAGGTTATCTCCAATTTTTTTTACAGTATCAATGGATATCGAAACAATGAACTCTGTGCTTGTACTAATTATTAGACTTGTGCACAGTGAAAAATATTTTGTATGAAAGATCCATATTTTAACATTTGACAGATCTACAACAGTTTTATGTTGTTTACATTGTATTTTATTTATTATTTCTTATTGTTTTTAATATTTGTTAAAACACTAACCCATCACTGGAAATAAAAAAGGTAGTTAGTAAATTAACCTAATTCAATTATCAAGAAAAAATATATTTTTGAAATGTAATCTGTGATTTTTTTTTTATTTTTTTTAGTTAATATGTTGCCCTAATAGAAAGATTATAATTTGTGTTTGAAGTTGAGATATCGGTTTAAACATATTGAAAGTTCACAGATATCTTAACTTATCTTACCTGATCGACAAGCCAAGTCTACGTCTTTTTCAAATTCAGACTGCAAAAAGAAACAGAACTGTTATAGGAGAATAATAACAATTAGAATTAACAGAGATCTAATCCAATCACGGCATTCACAGAACTGCATAAAAAAAGCTACTATTTCATGGAAGTTGGCTTGTATAGTAAAAAAAAAACTATTGTGGTCTATTATGCCATTAAAGGTGCAGTTCCACCTCATATGTTAAGGGGATATAACAAGCAGGCAAGTCAGTTTATATTTTATTTTAAAAAGGTATTTTCTGGTTAATAGACATAGACTTACAACACATTCAGTCATTTCTTTTCCAATTATTAATGTATCGTTTGTATCATGTGACTTTGAAACAGATATATGTGAAAAGTTCCACTACATATTGCATAGTAACTATATAACCAGACCAGAGAAAATATAGGTGGAAAAAGACAACTAAACCAGTTATTTCTGGGTGGTGTTTGTACACTTGCATTTCGCATAGAGCATGTTTTCTTTCAATGTAGCCTGCATGGTGTACTTCTAGACATCGACAGACACGGGTTAAGGCCAGTATCCTTAATGTACCCCACTATATATATATATATATATATATATATATATATATATATATATATAAATGTGAATGGTGAAAGTGACTAGGTAGGTGGTTGGATGATAAGTGGGGCAGGGCTGGGAGAGGATGGAGGCTGTTTGAGAGGTTGTGTGTTACCATCCCTCTCCTGAATTCCTCCCGAGGCAGTGGCCTTGATGGCCTTGTGGTATGTCTGGCCCTGTACTTCCATGTTTCAGTGCTGGACCTCTCACAAAAGTTCTTATATAACACTAGCTATGATTCTTGCTTTACTCAAAGAATTATATTCAGCAAAATATGTGCAGCACCATTGGAAAGATAAAAAAATAACTGGCGATTCTGTCCCTTTGGACGTTTTTATTTCATCAATTGTTTATCTTACCGATACTTTCTTGTCTTTCAGCCCCACCATGGCTGTGCAGATGTAAGGATTGCTAGCCTCTTCCAGCTGTGAATTGGACAGAGAAATTAAAAAGGTTAGATGTATTCCAACATGCGACTAAACGCAATGTTCTCGTAACATATTCTGACTTTGCAGTAGCAGTAACTGTAGCATTTGTATCAAGCAAAACCTGAATATTTAAGCTTAGTGCATAACTGCATTATACAAGTACTGGTACCCCAAATTATAGTAAACTACATTTCCCATGATCCTGAGCCTGCTTTACCATCTAGGGTGCCAAGATTACCCATCACTGCTCAACAATACATGCTACATGGAGTCAAAAAGTTCTGTTCACTTAGCAGTGAGTTCTGATCAATTAAAAACCATGTAAATACCTCGGCCAAACTAAGTGAGTTACAAAACATCTCCAATCAGGCTAAATTCAAATAGTTTCCAACACTGCTATTTTAGCATAAATAAATGTACCTTTGTTACACAACTAAAATTCTTATACATGATCCAATTGAAATCATACATATATAGAGCTTATATTTTAAAGGTTTTATTTCCGTTTTTTTGTGAACACTGAATGGAGCTATCAGAAAGCTGAGAAGCAAATTAAAGGGACACTATAAGCACCATAACAACTTTAGCTTAATGAAGCCGTTTCGGTGTATAGATCATGCTCCTGCAGTCTCACTTCTCAGTTCTCTGTCATTTAGAGGCCCATTCAGTGTCCGTTTAACTTTATTTTTATTTTTTTCATGAATGAATTAACTACTGAGTATACTCCACTAAAGTGATGGAAAACTTTTAATAGACACTTTTTTCCTCAGGAAAAAATATTTGAATATTCCAAGCACTCAAAATGAGTAAGTACAAGTCAAATACATATTTGGCATTTTGCCTCAGTTCTACGTGTATAGAATATTTGACTTAAGTTGGAATGTATGTACATCATGATTGATTTAATCATTTTTAACTTTTCTCAAGCTTCAGGCCACCATTAAATTGAATGTTCACAGACCAATTATACTGTAAATGGTTTAGCGTACAGAGGCAATTTAGCAAAGTCAATCAATATGACAACAGGAATGTAGCTTTTGGTATCTGTTTTTGGTGTCTGTTTAAATGTTCCTTCTTCACAGATGCTACAAAATCACTTAGTTTTTTCGTTTTTTTTCATGAATCGTAAAATGATTCAAAGCGTGATGATGTAACTCTTTCCTATACCTCCCAAGTGTCCTGATTCTGGTGAGTCAGTCACACTCGGCACAACCTCTATGTATCCGAGACTTAGTTATTCAGTAGCTGATAATCTGCCTTGCGGGCAAATATTTTTTTTATGATGGCCCACATCCTTGTTACAAACATGCTTGGTTATTTCACCGAAATATGTCATATAGTACATGCTACAGTTTTACTGGGGTTCTTACAGTGTACCATTTAGTTCATACTAAGAATATCACTTGAGCATGGTTGTAAAAATGTGGTGCAGCCAAATTACTTCTTATGAAAAAAAAAATGTAGTTTGGTTAGTCCAACAGTCATCCATTTAGTGGTTCGGCTCGTCTGAATATTGTCCATGTTAATAGTCGGGGAAATTATTAAAATAAAACAAAAGAGTATGACATGAAAATGGGCCAACTGGTGTATAGCAAAATATACACATAATATAAATATCATGTTCTTCCTATGCATTAGGTTCAAGAATATATTTATTAAAATCTATAGAGTTTTTATTGCTCTTGCCCCCTAACCATCAGCCACCTTTTTTCACATCAATCATCTCTTTTTCTTCTTTTTGCCATGGACAGAACCCCGAATCACAAATCATACAAACACACTTGCTTGTTTGTTTGTTGCATGAGTCATTGGTTTGGTGATATGTCCATATGGTAAAAGAGAGAATTTGTGAC
Organism: Pelobates fuscus; assembly: GCF_036172605.1. Lineage (NCBI taxonomy): Eukaryota > Metazoa > Chordata > Amphibia > Anura > Pelobatidae > Pelobates > Pelobates fuscus. Next base: position 17,057,736 of record NC_086320.1, read on the forward strand.
TCAGGAGTATGGAGAGGGAAAGGGAACAGATGCCAAATGGTCCCAAATGAGTGGAGATATAAACCGAAAAAGGGTTCAATTCAAATAGATATAAAACTTAACCTAAAGATAAAAAAAATACCTTATACACCAGTGAGTTATAGTGAATAGTTCTACCACCTAAAATTCTATTTTAAAAATATTTAGTCTGAATCAGAGTCCCCACTTACGGAAAATTAAATAATTTACCATAAGGAATTTTTTATCAATATACTTAAAGGGAAACTCCAGTGCCAGAAAAACGATCCATTTTTCTGACACTGGAGGGTCCCTCTCCCTCCCACCCACCAATCCCCGGTTACTGAAGGGGTGAAAACCCCTTCAGTCACTTACCTGGGACAGCGGCGATGTCCCTCGCTGCTGTCTCCGCCTCCGCGACGCTCCTCCTAGTGATTACGTCGGTCGGTGGGCGAGACTAATCTCGCTCACCGGCCGAGGAGACCTAATGCGCATGCGCGGAAATTCCGCGCATGCGCATTACGTCTCCCCATAGGAAAGCATTGAAAAATCATTTCAATGCTTTCCTATTGGGTTTTGAGCGACGCTGGAGGTCCTCACACAGCGTGAGGACGTCCAGCGACGCTCTAGCACAGGAAACCTGTGCTAGAACCCAGGAAGTGACCTCTAGTGGCTGTCTAATAGACAGCCACTAGAGGTGGAGTTAACCCTGCAATGTAAATATTGCAGTTTATGAAAAACTGCAATAATTACACTTGCAGGGTTAAGGGTAGTGGGAGTTGGCACCCAGACCACTCCAATGAGCAGAAGTGGTCTGGGTGTCTGGAGTGTCCCTTTAATAAAGGTTACGTTTTATATCTATTTGAATTGAACCCTTTTTCGGTTTATATCTCCACTCATTTGGGACCATTTGGCATCTGTTCCCTTTCCCTCTCCATACTCCTGAGTCACAAATTCTCTCTTTTATAAATTCAACTCAATAAGGGTTACTTCCCACCAGAAGATATATTCATACCTTAAGCATATAAAGTGTATTTTTTTTTTTATGTCAATATGGTGTTTCAGAGTTACAGAATTCAGGTGACTAGCCTCTGATCGGCGTAAATTCAAACTAATTGCCATTTAGCCTAAAATGAATGCGCCAGTATAATGGCTACTACCCCCTGTGCATTGACCAGAGCTCCTTTTCTTACAGCTCTCGCGAAGCGCGTTTTCCATACATTGACATTGGCAGGGTCATTGTTTTTGATATCAAGATGATTTGCAAAGTGGAGGATACTTTTCAGTATAATTAAACTATAACAGTAAAATTACCATTAATTGTGCATGTCCGTTCTGAAACGAACCACCAGAATCTCCATTGCCTTCTTCCTGACGATCAACTACACGACACTTTACAGCATCCTGGACCTAAAGACAAACAGTGATAAATAATAAAACAGAGTAAATATGTACATAATTTATACTTTTATCAGCGTCTGAATTACAGTCAATACAAGAAATTTATGTTTTATCTTATGCAGTTTAGATCAGAAAGGGGACAAAACCGCTATAACTAAAACCTATACATCAAGCATCATGAAAAAAAACTAAAAAAAATCTGTATTTTTCACTGCATATTGTCTTCTCAAATGCTCTCTTGTATTAAGAAAGTAGCTCTTTGAGTAGTATTTTTGTTATACACTGACCAGCCACAACATTAAAACCACTGGCCTACTAAAGTGTAGGTCCCCCATGTGCTGCCAAATCAGCACTGATGCATCAAAGCATAGATTCCATAAGACCTCTGAATGTGTCCTATTAGCAGGAGATTCTTTACGAGATGGGGCCTTCATGGATCGGATTTGTTGTTACAGCACATCCCACATCCCATGGATTGAGAACTAGGGAATTAGAAGGCCAAATTAACACCTTGAACTATTTGTCATGTTCCTCAAACAAACTCCTGAACAATTTGTGCAGTGTGGCAGGAAGCATTATCCTGCTGAAAGAAGGCCACTGCCATCATTGAACACCATTGGTGTATGTGATCTGCAACAATCTTCAGGTAAGTGGTACGTGTCAAAGTAAAATCCACATCAATGCCAGGACCCAAGGTTTCCCAGCAGAACATTGCCTGAGGCATAATACTGCTTCCACCGGCCTGCCTTCTTCCCATAGTGCATCCCATCTCTTCACCTGGTTAACGACACACACGCACCAGGCCATCTTGGTGTAAAATAATACATGATTCATCAGACGAGGCACTCTTCTTCCATTGCTCCATGAACCAGTTCTGTTGCTTTCATCTTCATTGAAGACGCAGCGGTGAACAGGACTGTGATTCAGTATGTGTTCTGACACTGTTTTATCATGGACAGCGTTAATTTTTTTAGCAATTTGAGCTACAGTAGCTCTTCTTTATGATTGGACCAGACGGGCTAGCCTTAACTCCCCACGTACATCAATGAACCTTGGACGCCATTGACTTTGATGCTGGTTTACCGGTTATCCTTTTTTGTTCCACGTTTGGTATGTATGAGCCACTGCATACCAGGAACACCCCACAAGACTTGCCATTTTGGTAATGTTTTGACCGAGTCATCTAGCCATCACAATTTGGCCCTTGTCAAAGTCACTCCGATCTTTTCGCTTGATGATTTTTCCTGCTTTCAACACTGAACTGATTGTTCACATGCTGCCTAAAATAGCCCACCCCTTGAAAGGTGCCATTGTAATGATATCATCAATGTTATTCACCTTACCAATCAGTAATTTTAATGTCGTGGCTGATCAGTGTAATAAAAAATCTATTTTCCTACATTTTTTATCTCACATGAGGTCTTCATAAATGTACGGTCACTTTCCAGCACCGATATTGCGATAAAGAAATAGAATATACATGTGTACATCAAACATAATAGCAATCAGAAATTTTTTTTTTTATATTAATTTTCATTTCCTCTTTAATTTTCTTTGAACATATCATCCGAATGTACCTCTCGTCGGAGAATGCAGTGCACCATGACTATCACAAATCCTTCCAAGGAATCAAACACAGCAAAGAGTATTTGGAACAGAGCCGAGCGTCTGTCTGTTATAGCCAACACGGCGGACATCCACGTAAGAGCCAGCAGTGGTAGGACCACACAAGAGCTCCACAGAGAAGCCCTGGAAATAATATATGCATACAAACATATGACATTAGACTTTTTTATTATCACCAAGAATCTGATACACTATAATCTAAAAAGGCATGAGAGGGAAGGATCTAAAATATGTAGAAAATCCTACAGTTCAGTAATGTAAAAATTTAAAAACTGTTATAGTTAATGCTAACTTATAAAATGTATAACAGCTGCAATACATGGAAAATTGTATTGTTTCAAATAAAAAAAACTATATATATATATATATATATATATGCATCTAATCCTGTTTTTGTAGAATCTACCCCAGTTTAAATAATTCCAAATTAAATTTTAAAATTTAAATTTAGATTCTCATGACTCCAGTGGAGATTAGTCTATGCTCCTCTACTGGATGTATATTTGTATGTATACTTTTGTTCTGAAAATATACAAGGTAACACATCACCAAAATGTAGAAAATATTCTCTCTAAATTACTTGGTAATAGATCAACGTGATTCTGGTCTTCATGGTGCGTATGTTGGGTACAACATAACCTTTAGTTCTATTCAATAAATAGTTTAGGCTCTTAGAGAAAACTTGTTTCAGGTCAGCCATGATTTGGATGTAAATCGTCACTTTAATATTGTATTTGTTTAGCTATATTAGCAGTAAGCCATAGCCATAAAATCTTACAAGCTCACTTATAATAAATTGATGACAAGATATTTCCGATCTCATAAGCTCTTAGCCTTTACCACCACTGCTTTATATTGAGCTCCTGGCTGCCAGAGAAATCATTTATTAGAGATCGATTATCTGAAAAAAGGATAGGCAATGCATTAATATTGACTGGATTTCCGAATGCCAAAAAATACAGGAAATCACACTGAAGATAGCAGGAACCTAAATTTCAATGGGACAGTCCAATTTCTGGGTGCTGACCCTCTGTCCCAATTTAGTTCCCTGGTGTCCCACATCTGAGGACTCTGACTCTTGGACTCCGAGGACCTGTTCTTGGGCAGCACAGCATCCTAAAAATAAGGGATGTCCAGACAGGACCCTTAAGTCCTTCAGTGGGTGGGCCTGAACCTTTTCTATGCAGATCTGTTGATTATGGGCATCGCTGGGGACAATAGTTACATCACTAGTGACAGCCACGCTCAAGCACGCCCACCTGTTTTAATCTGCATACCTTCCAAAGTTGGGAGGTAAGAGATAGAAATGCTGTTTTATATGCTTAATGATACCCTGTATAGTGTATGTCTTTAGGTGTGCTAGTATTAGACTATCCAGCTTAGATAAATTACAAATCATTGAGGCATACCTCCCAACATACCAAATGGGCAAAGAGGGACCATTTAATTTTAGGGGTATGAGTGGTAAACATGGTTTTATGGACTCTAGGAAGAACCACAAGTCTACACTTTTGTATATTATTGACATTAGACGTGTGCACAAGAGTTTCAGCTGCAAATGAACAAATCAATCCAACGGTGATTTACCTGTGGATTAAACACGCTATATTCAAGGCTCTATGCTGAATTGGAGAAATGTTGTAAAGATAAAATAGCTGAGATAGGAACTTTGTCCAACCCAACTATGATGTTCTAAAGTATGCAATCTGCTGTAGGCTTTCCATGACTTACTGTTTGGTCAATAAACCAAAAGTCAACTTGGTGGAAATTACTGCAAAAAAGCTGAATGTGTAACTTGCATGGACACTACTATTAAATTAAAACAGCTTTTTACATTTTGGTGATGATCTAGACTATTTAATTTCTTAACCAATATTATTAATATCTGTGTTTTAAAGACTTGTTCTATGTTGCATTGGTTTGGCAATACAAGTAAATCCCAATCTCCATAACTGACAGTGAAACAAATAGCCACTGTTAGAACAACGGGAACACTGCCACAAAATAATGCCCAATGAAAAGAACAATTAAAAAAAGGAATTCAAGTTTACATTTGACAGCAATACTTAATACAAATGTAGCCAGACTTAAAATCTGATTGATTAAGAGACTTTGCTCAAAACATATCCATGCTAATTATTGGAAACGGATTGTCAGATTATAATTACAGAGACTCAAATGGTGAGTGTGGCTACAACTGTATACAGAAATAATACAAAAACACGCAACAATCGTTTCAAATAAACAAATCAAGCAAATGCGTGGGTGAATAAAACGTCACTTTATCATAAAACAGGAAAACCAGTATGCAATAAATCCGATTTATTACCCATCTTTTAATTTTAATTTATTTTTAAAATGAGCAAAGAAAGAGAACGTTTGGAGTGTGTCTACAAAGCTCAACATGTAAGACCAACAATTCCAGTTATGGAACATATGAAAAATGTTGGTACTACCGAGTTTTGTGAACTGTATTTCCCATAATTCCTCCTGAAGGTCTCAAAACATCAGCAGCGCCAATCTTGTCCTTAATTGATTTGGGGTAATGGACATGATCGAATCGACATAATGGAAAAAAAGGACTTTTTGCTTTAAATTTTCAGTTAAATTTTGAATAACCCCATAAATGAAAAGTGAGACATGTGAAACTTTGCTAATTTAAAAAAAAAAAAGTAATCACCAGATAAAGTCAATTTATTTTTGATCAGCCAAAACTCAAATCTTATTTTCACATAAATGTTTTATGAAAAGGTCAGTTGGCTTTTTAAGACATTTATTTCCAGCCTAATTATGAGCTTTAGGGATGACAATCTCAGCCCGAGAAAATGCAGCAAGATTGTTTCGAGCCCGACGGCAGACATTTTCAGAGAGAAATCTGCCATAGTCACCATTTATGTCACAAATGAGGTTAATATAAAGACATACGTGAACATGCAAAGAAAGAAAAAAAAAGCACAAAAATAAATTGAAAGAAGAACTCTGATGGATGAAATTTGTGGTCTGTTAACTTGGTAGATGTCACGTTTGACTTGTCATTTAATGTCTTCATTCTATAGCAGCTAACCCAAAGCAGCACCTTTTGCTGCAATTACAGCTGACTGGCCTACAACTGTCTGAGATTTACTGGGATTGTAGCTCGACAGGCAAACAATGTTATGGAGTTACGTCTAAAGAACAAAGCTTTAGTGCAGAGATCACTTTCAATCCCATCAGTTTCCACGGTGATTGCTCAACTCGTAGAATTCCGAAACACATTTACTGCCTATACATAACCCCACTTCCCACATAAGTCAAATAACTGACAATTCTTGATCTATCATTTTTTTTCTAAACATTATTTTGAGCGAAATGACTTTGAAATATATATTAACATTAAGCAAAACATGAATATTCTAGGAAGACAGACACAGCAAAATAAACTATTGGAGCGACAATGTAGAATACATATTTGTAGAAATGTTTATTCAGATTAACAGCCGTAACAGAGTTTTGTGTTCCAGTGTAGCACACATTATTTTGTGATACCCTAGGGCCCTGCTGTGTTTGCTGAACTAAAACAAGCAACTTTTTTTTTTCTATAAATATATTGAATATTCCAGTGCTTTTTTTTTTGTTGTTGCAAGGAATGATTGGTAGATTTTTTTTAGCTCTGGTGAAGAGTATGAATTTATGTAAAGAAATGTTAATGGACTGAGATTTTGTACAAGTATGCTAGATTGTACAACATATAATATAAAAGATCGTTTTATACTTTTTATCATATTCGAAGTTACTAGCAATAACAACGTTGAGAGTCTCTCAATACAAGATGTTACATTATAATATCCACATACAAAACACTATCTTGAAAACACTGAACAGACAACGCACATTAAATGCAAAACCAACAAACTGATATAAAGAGCCTTCAACATGTATCTATGATATCTCTGAATCACTAGACTTCAGCTGATGTGGGATACGTTTGTTTTGCATCCGTTGACAACACAAGACAACCAGGGATTGACAGAGAAAAGGACTTTGATTCAAACTCTTTCCTGTAGAAATACATCAGCCTCGGAAAAGGTCTGGTACCGAATGTTTCTCAATCAATAATGTCACATAGTTTGGAAACATTGTCATAGCATGGGGAGAAAAAACTTCTGGCATTATGTAACTGCCAAGGGACAGGTATCTGGTGGCTGAGGGATAAACATAGATCAGGGTAACCTTCGACCCTCCAGATGTTGAGAAGTATATCTCCCATAATACTCTTACAGCCAATATGCTGGCAAAGCATCAGGTGTGATGTAGTCCTCAACATCTGCAGTGCCAAAAGCTGCCTTCCCCGAAAAGATTGTATGTTTTTTTTTGATTATACAGTTCTCTTTAGGATACTGTGATTTCTTGTTTACAGCCGTTCGCTTTGTCACCTTATTACATTTACAATCTGAATTTTATTTCACATTTTTTTTCTCTTTATTCTTTTTCACACACGTATGATTGTATAATTTGAGATCTAAGCATTCTCTGGCCATTGGGCACAAACCCTGCATAACCTAACCTATTAGGATTGTAGAAGTATCCCTCAATCAATTGGTAAGTCTTGTGTAAAATATTTCTAAATATATACTTTTACTGTTTCAGTATTCATAATAGTGAATGTTCTATAAACTGTACAATTAACGAGTCATTCACCTGAATCTGGTTAATCCATTCTGCTCATTGTTATGAATATTTCTTAACTTATTTCTCTACTTTGCATGTTTTATGGACGATCTTTAAGTTAACGTGGATAAATCTCCCGAATTTAGACTGGGCAGTAAAAATGTTATAAGCCTTTCGGAAATGTATGAGTAAAATAAAATGTATGTACATATATCAATTATGACTCTCCCAATAAATCAGGAGCTGTTCACTCAAGCAGTTTTTCAAATAATATTAATCATAGCAATATGCATTCAGGTACTCTTGTTTAGCAGTAACGTGTAAGGATCTCATCTATCTCTATAACAAAGTATTTAGTTAAGCAAATCATTCATCTTATCTTTATTCAAAATATAACTAGTTCTGCTAAACATTTTGAAAAATTACAAATAGATTAAGACGTATTTAAAATTTTTAGCCTACCGCATATGGCTTCAGCCTGCCGCATATTTATTTTTAGTAAATTAGGACAATAATGATCTAAATAACCTTTTTTAGAGGCTCCATTTGATGCTTCCCTTGGTGAAATGGGGTCTCCTTTGCAAGGTGTGAGTGGTGGAGTTACAGAAAACTACTTAACGTTGACAATTGCTAGGATACCTGAAGAACATGATGTGCATTCCAGGCAAAGGATGGCTGATTTGGATCTAGTTTTGTTCTAACTCCCGATTATTCAAAAAAACTATAATTGCAAGATAAATTAATATTTATAATAGCATACTTGTAATAATATGCAATTGGATGATTAAATCTGTACTGTCACTTCATAAAACTAATATTTATGCTGAACTATAATTTCCCCTGAAATGTCAACTGACTTTATCTAACTTATCTCACTGCGCATGCGCACAAGAAGTGCCATATATAGCGAAGGTTGTATAATTAGATCTGAGCAAGGACTCAAAGTGGTGCTAGCTGTTCAGACAGATCAGGATAAGACGTTTGCTGTTTAATAACTTCTTTAGAATGGGAAACTATGAGTGCATAGTTAAGGCTTTGTTTAGAAACATATGGAGATATTTCCTGACATCCCGTGGTATGGTCATATAATATGGTCATAGAGCAGGCAGGGATATAAAAATTATAAATATTAGTAACTGACCAGTAGAGGGCAGGCTTCAGTGTAGGAGGACACTGGTATTAATATAGACCACTTTTAAAGAACGAGACATTAATGGCAGGCATCATGTACCTGGGCGAACAGGGTCAAGTAAAATTGTCACGAAGCGCCAACCATGAGATATTGCAAAGGACAATTTTAAGTTAAATAAAGGCTGTAGCAGAATCATAGTCTGTTGTTGAAGTTTAAGCGAAGGAGACAGGAAAGGTAATGTACTATTTTATGACATGATGTCACAATGGAACCTAAACTAAGGTAATCCTGTCAGAAACATTTTCCGAGATAGTGTCAATTCTGTGCGAGATTGCCACAGGTAATGGTCTATTTCTGCAGTATAAATGCTGAAACGATGATAAAAACCATTTTCCTGACAAACTCTGCAATTTCATTGCCATTTTCCCTATTATGCCCATTGAGTAGCAGGAAATATACGCTACAAAATGATTCCAGCCTTTCAGAATCATTCGCAAGATGAGAAACCGCACAATGGCCCACGGAGGGCAACGTTTTGCCAATAGGTTTTTTTTTTTTTTGCAGGCAGACAAATCGATAATATTTTAACTTAATATTATGGAAACATCTACCCACAAATTACAGTAAAATTGCCTACTTTTTTCGCTCATTATATGATGAAAATTCAAAGACAGCAAAGAATTTCTTACTGTGGATGAAGAGACAGACAATTTCAGTAATGTCAAGAGCTGAGGGGTAAACTCGCAGCATGCACAGTCAGCACTTTACTTCCTCTAGAACTGTTTGTATACCACACTGTATGTTTACATGTTGTCTGGGATAGCGTGAATTCTACAATTTACTAAGAATTCATGATTGAAATTTGAACACTCCTCACAATCAAACTGGAACAGCACTTTACCATTTGGTAAAATCCTTTTACTCTTCAGCAGAGCTTCAGAATCAAGAGGAACATTGAAAACAAATGACGTAAGCCATGAACTTTAAGAATACCGCTTGTTCCCCTAACAAAAAACAAACAACACAATGGTGAAATCCAGGACAACACAGAACATTATCTACAAGGAACATCACTGTCGGCTAAATACACTCCTGGATAATAGCTCCTGAGCAGATTCAAAAAAACATTCCATATGAATCTAATGGCCGTCATCCCATATAGACATCTAGACATAAAACAATATGTTCTGCTGAGGTAGAAAGGAGGTAGAAATATTTTCCACTATTATATTTTGTGTGCTGAGTTGTTTATTTTTCTCTCCTATCTAAATCTACGAGTGAAAGCACCAAAATCAAAACAACATATGCTTATGTAGTGGGGTTAAAAAGACAAGAAAACATTAAGCATAATGTGACAAAGTAAGAGCTGTGACATTAAATATGTATTGTGAAAGGGTCACTGGAGGCAGGTTAATCAAGGTCAGGTACATACATCGGCATATGGAAAGTGCACTTTTTCCATGCTTCTGGGGTTAATACTTAATTAACACTGTCTGGCACTATTTAGCCTGAGATTGGCTCACTAAGCTGCTGATCACAGACACAGAAAGAGTGAAACTGAGCCCGAGTGAGAAGTAAACTTTGAGATGTTTACTGTTAGAAAGGAAATGCCCCTGTTTAGTTAGTCTCCTAATAGGAGGAGTTTTAATTTTTAATTTTTGCTTTTTTATTTATGTCTTAAAGGGGAAAGATTACCCTGGATGTTAAAAAAAATGTTGGTTTTGTAAATAAACACCCTGTAAAAGCATTGTAGTGGCTCTTCCTGCCATGGCCTTATCACAGTATATGTATAAATGGGTTACATTATAGCCATTGCATTCATGGATGATATTGCAGTCAGCGACCACATGTGCCTGGTGTTATCTATCAGGTGCAGAATAAAATATATTGACGCACACATAATGCGAGATGTGCTCCATTGTAAGTATCATTTAATAGGTGTATTTTGATAAGTATTTCATAAGTGGCTCTGGATACAGTGATACAATCTGTTTCTTAATTTTTATTTTCCAAAAAAAGTCATATTATAAACACATTTTTGCCATTTCCTAATGAAACTGTTATCCTTCTTTTTACAAATCTAGTCGTAACTCATGTTTCTAGCCTTTCTCCTTCAACATTTCTCCAAAAGGAAACAAAAAGACAAGTCAAAGGGTCCAAATATGACAAATAAACAGGAAGCAGAGCGAGATAAGTAGGGTTACATCTGTGGATTAACTATTGACTATTATCAAGTGGAGTTCTTAAGTAGTGGCTTCCAAGACTCTCCTGTACAACAGTTTAAATTGCGTACAGAATTCATGTTTTTAACAGACGGCACAAAACGACACAAGGGCCTCAAACCATCTAGCATTCCGTACAACCACTTGCACCCACTTCACAAAGCATTCTGTTAGAGAACGCATACCTTCTGCATCGATTAGTCAAATTATGCACTTCAGCTAGTGGTTTTTCACATTTTCTACTATCCTGTGGTAAAGCGCTGTAAAACACAACACCACTCCGTAAAAAAATAGTAACCACAGTCACAGCATTTTACTGACTTCTTCTAAAGCCAACAAATCCTTCGCTGAGATCAAATACCTTTACAGGATCCTATAAAGGCATGATGGCAAATCTGTGTGCCATTTGAATATTTATTACAGAATGTTAGTATAAGTGCAAATCAAAATAGCCACTAATTTATAGGGGAATAGAACACCTTTTTTTTTTTTTTTCAATATAAAATAAGGTTTATAATATAGAGACTTAAAATATTAATTACAAAATAGAGATTTGGTGTCAACATTTGGATCACTTCAGAATATTCCTGTCTCGTTTTTCATATCAAACTGTTAATCTACCTAAAATATTTTTATTATATCATGTTTTGTATGTTTTTCTCTTTTCCGTTTTATTCTTATGTTAAACAGTTTCAAAACAGGTAATGGATTGAGAAGGAAGGAGAGGTTGGTGCAAACATGTACAACTTCTATCAGTAATCATTTGTCGATAAAATTTCTTAAACAAATTAAATGATGGTAGCTTAAGGTAAGACTATTTGTACTGAAAGAGACCTAGCCATAGGCTACATATATGATCGCAATACAAAAAAAAAAAAGCAAACCAAACACACTGTCATTGTCAGTTCTACATGATGAAATGGAATGAATGTTGAGAGATGTGTATGAAATCACACACTGAACTTTATTATATCAATAAAGTGCAATAAGTGCAATAAATGAATGTGACATTATAACGACCCTATGACATCGCCCAACCAAGCAAGTTAAAAGAGAAGTCATGGATTACCAGTGAAAACACTTGGCTCATGGTTCCTCCCTTAAAAAACATAATTTTTTTGTTAAATATACAGAGATATTGTGTAAAAAAGTACAATTTTGTGATGTATTTAGCCAGCAATAGCAGAGTCTAGCATTGTAAGAAAGATATTGGTGGAGACTTATCAGTTTGTTCTGTTCTAAAAAGTGGTCTAACATACTAAAAGTAGGGCAGTCACCATGAAAACCTGTGGAACCAGCAGGCATTTTCTATAGGTGTTTCCACCCCTTTTGTAACATTTTTTTAGAAGAGAACACGTTAATAAATCTTCTGTGTTATATCGTTTGTATATGTGTGTAGATTTCTATGTTTGTTTAGCTTAGTTTTCCCTTAAATCATGCTGAACTCGTACCACAGTTAAAAAATATTCTATATGAAGATTAGAATGTGTCTACGCTTTCAACTTTGCAAGGCTGTGGACAAAATGGTCAAACACAACGGAAAGTCATAAAAAACAAAATAAGAGAAAAGGATGACACAAAAATATAAAATATAAACAGAATTGAAAAAAAAAACAAAAAACAAAAGCAGATATGCAAAGAAAATAAGAGAAAGCAAGGAATTCCGAAATTAGAAGGACTAACATGGCGTTACTGGTGGCTGTGGCGGATACTTCTGCTGAAGATACTACTCCACACTTGGAACATTTGAGCGTCATGCCATAAAGGGGCATTGTCATCTGACTGCAATTAAAATCAAAAATACTGAAACAAAAACAAAAGATACTTTGCTTTGAAAACAGAAATAAAAATATTACACCACCAACAATCAACATGTCAAAATCTGTAGCAAAATAACTCTGGGCTCTTTGGAACCAAACTTTGATGTGCTCAATGAGCAACCATTTATCAATACGAAGATAAAGCCTTGTGAGTGCTCCATTGTGAATGGATGAGAAGATTTTATTTACCTTTTGTTGTTTGTATTTTTTTCAATAATTGTTAATATTTTTATCGCAATTTTTTTTATTATCACATACTTCTATTTTAATTTCTTAAAGCAATAAAATAACCCATTTATAAAACTGGGTGTTTAATTGTGATTAATCTTTAAATAAATTGATAACGCCCTGGGCACACCCACAATCAGTGACTGGGCAGAACTGTAGTCTGCGTCAATACTAAATCCCTTTGGGGGAGGGATTAATGCAGAACATTACAAAATTATGGAAGAAAGATTAAAATAGTATTAGTTAGCACAAGGCACTATCAATCAATATTGTTCACCTACATCTATAAATATTACAGCTTGGGGTCGGTGCCAAATCCACTTTAACAAGGGTAAGCATTGGACACAGAAGTTTGTTAACTTGTTATATGAAAAATAAATACTTATATGAAGAAATAATATTTCACTCAATCTGACCATAGTTCTAGAGCAGTGGTTCCCAACCCAGTCCTCAAGTACCCCTACCAGTCCAGGATTTAGGGATTACCCAGTTGTGTCTAAGGTGCTTTAAAGAAACAAAACAAAAAAAAAACTTTAGACACAACAGGGCAATCCATAAATCCTGGACTGGTAGGGGGTACATGAGTACTGGGTTGGGAACCCCTGTTATAGAGCATAGCTCTAGATACATTTATTATTTGGATCTATTTTTTGCAAACTGGATTTTTTCATTTGATGTAGCTTTTTTTTTTTTTTTTTTTAGCAATTTAAAGAATGAAGTACAAATGTTACCCCATGCTGTGCTCACTCTCTTCCACCTTGAATTATAAGCCGTAGAGAGGGGATTTAATATATTCTGCATGAGAAAAATATCTTAAGAGCTAAATAATGATTTCCTCATGTACCATTCTGAATTCTGTAGGGACAATGACTCTATTCACAATAAATGAACCCAAAGGCTTAGCCTAACCCTTAATTAAGGACCTTCTTAATAAGGTAAATGGCCTCGCTATTTGAAGTGAACAAGTGCTGAATATAAAGTACATAGCTAGGATAATAGTGCTCTAGAGTACATTCAGATTAGCTAACACAGGTCGTCCCTAAAATGGTACATTTGTCTAAACAGGGGTAAAACTGGGTCAGAATTAGACTACAGAAGAGCATTCACAGAGACAGTAAACACCATGCATTTCCATGTACTTTTCTTCATCCTGTTATTTCTCCTAATATTGTTCTTTTTTACTTTGGGTAAAACTTCATAAAGCTCTAAATTTGGTAAACGCATTAACACGGACATCTCATGGAAAACAAAAACAAACAAAAATGTTGAATTAATCAATAGAGATTAAAAAGTGATCATATATGTTTTGCTAACTGTGCTATCACATCATAAGAAGCTCTTCACTAAACAGCAGGAAGTGGTGATGAGAAAACCAACTTGGAATTTCTACTTTAAGATACGGAGTGGACTCTGCATTTCAAACCAGTTGGCAAGTTTTATTTTTACATTTGTTATTTTGGACTTCATTTAAAAAAAAAAAAATAATAATTAGTTCAATCAGGTTAATGCGGTTTCCTGCTTGGTGAAAAGGCTGTGTAGCCCTTCATATTTATAAACCTCCATTGGGACTCAAATTATGCCAAATTTTGTTCCAGTTGTGATATATGATAGAAATGGAAATCGGATGTTTGCAAAGTAAGTTACATTAATTCACAAATGTCAGCGAATAGAATTTTAAATGTTCTTAAAGTAGATCTGTCACTTTACATTATTTGATCACGTATCCCAGTACATTTACTGGAGTAGTACGTAATGTAGTGGACATTTATCTCTGCACTTCAATGTTCTGGGCAACTTGAGAAATATTGTGCATGTACATCCCCAGCATGGATTAATCTGATTTACATACCATAATATCAATTAAAAAAATGTTTCTAACATTTTAGCATTATATAGCACATAGGCAGCTTTTAGTTACTGATGTAGTTTTCCATACATTTTTAAAAATAAAATGACCTTCTCATAATTTGCCTTTTTTTGGTTGGTTGGTTGGTTGTTTTTTTTCCAGGTGAACATTCTGCATTTATATATTTTTTTTACAACTTGTTGGGCATTCTGCAGTGATAAAATATTTTAAACCATTATTGTATACATTAAGAATATTGACACAATGAATGGTACAGAGTGAATGAAAAATTTGGTATATGTAACATAAATATGTCAGAAAAGACAGTTAAAAAGTAATGGGTAATGTAGTGTCCAATGCCAATCCCTTGCCATAGCAGTGTGGGCTATTGTCTTGTAACGTTTTCCTATAATTTGTACAAAGACTACATTTCAAAGCTCATTAAACAGATGTCTATTAGTAGAACACGCATTTAACTCTAGCTATATACCTAGGTATTGGACCTTTTACCAAAATATAACACGATCTAGTTCTCTAAATTCAGCATGTTGGAAAATAGTTTTAATTTAATTGTTAGTCAAACCCTTTAGAATATGGTGAAACACAAGCAATGCATGTGTGCATTTTTTATTAATTGATAAAAACAAATCAAAACAAAAATGAAAAACAGCAAAACTTAAAAACTAAATGAACTGGTTTAGGAAAGAACAAACTACCTTAAAGGGAAGATTTACAGAAATAAATATGTCCTCAAAGTATATCTCAATATTCCCCTTCTCCTACAGCCACCATTTTGCATTAGTCATGCCACTTGGCTCATTTAAGAGTCTTTTTTTTTTTTTTTTTTTTTAAATGCATAGACTTCACATGGTATGTCTACTGTAACGGGACCCTTTACCCTGTTCAATAACATTTTACTAGCTTGTGGTTATGTGGCACAGTGAGACAGTGTTGAGAATCTGAATGTCTTTGAAGGCCTAGCAGCTCAAAACCTTTTACCAAAGTCTCTACATTGTCTTTATTCAAAAGTATTCACCAAAATTTACATTTGTAATGATATACCTCTTTATTTTTAGGCTTTGCAAACTTGAAGATTCTGTTTTTTGTCTAAGCTCCTTTAGCCCCATAAGGACCAAACGTCTGGAATAAAAGGGAATCATGACATGTCACACATGCTAGAGGCCAAGACGATAGTAAGTACATAGTTTGCAAGTATTTTTGTGATGGACTTTTTTTCCCTACTTCTTCTTTTTGTGGAAAAGTAGAATAATATAGAAAAAAAATATACTTTATTAAAGGAACAATTTGATGAACTCGTCACCTAGAAATAGTTTCCATGGTAACTTTGACTTCAGGTAGGTTTTACATGCAACTTAGAAAGTGTGCAGTCAAAAGTACCAGTACAAATATAGATACAAATATATAAATAATGTTCTGATCCACTACACAGACAATATGGATGAAGAGGCAGTACACTCAGTTGTCCCACCCATAAATTGTGCAATCAGCATCCCCATAATTCCTAAGAGTTGTTGATTGCTGCTGCATTACCCGGGATGGGTAGAAGCTTGTGCAGTCCCTCTCGGTCCCACTAAATGTACTTCTTTGAAAGTCATTATTATCTACAATTTTAATTTTTACTTTGACATCAAACCTTAAAAGTTAAATGGTTTAGTTATTGAATGATACCGAATGTGGTAGAATTATAACATTTAATTATCTATTTCACTCACACAAGCCATGCGTAGATTGACGTGTCACCTTTATTGCAAAAATAGGGCTGAAAATTGAGTTGTTTTTTTAAACAAAGCTACTTCCTGTTTTTCATGATGTCAGTTTAGATGTGATTCAGACATGGCCTTCAGATTTAATGTCAAAGTGGAAGGTAAATTATACTATGTCCCGTTTTTCAGAGGATTCTAGTTTTTTTTCTGTTTGTTCCATCATTAAAATTAGAACGATACCTGGAGAGCTAGCTTCTCAGCAATAATGGATAATCAATACATGTCTCTAACCTTGATGTCGTAATACCTTAGATTTGTAAGGAAAACAACAACTAACAAAACATGATACCTTTAAAGAGAAGCTGATGTTTTTAAACACAAGTGTTCAAATCACTTGAGTTTTTCTTCGCTTGACGTTCACTTTCAAAGAAAGAACTTGTCTTTCGAAAAACATGCGTAGGAAAGTCATAGATCATTTCCTCTTGACCTAGCCACTGCCATGTCGATAAACAAGGCAATATTCTACATGGGATGATGTCAATCTTTAAAGCATCGGGAAGTAAATAATAAAATCCCTCAACACACTAATTACTCTGATCACTAGAACACAAGTATAGATTACGCTTTATTTTTTTACTGACTATTTTTGGGTGTTAAAAATATTTTGTTCTCGTGTTACATTTTTTTTTAGGTATTATTACAAATGCTATGATGCTAAAACACTAGAGTTAGTAATATAGAATGTTCCCCCAAAAAGATGTATACAAAACAAAGTCATACATTAAAAAAAAATATTATTAAATAAAATTATAATTATTTAAAATAAAAATTAGAATTTGAGGGCATATTTGCCCACTCCTCTGTAAAATATTAAACCCTATTTGTTGCTTTATCCTATTGAGATAATGATTTAAATATGAGCCAGGATTTCCTCCAATCTTCTGATTAATTCCATGTACCATTTTACCACTCTCACACTACCTAACATTTAAGGGTAGTATCAATCCTTCCTGTTTCTAATGATGCAACCTCCTCGTGAGCCTCAAAGGTGTTTAGCCCTTATGATACATAAAACCCCCAAAATTAAAAAAAAAAATCACATCTATCATATACACCTTAAGTGTATGTGGTCTTTTTATTTGCAATGCAATACGAGTATTTAAACTGTCTAATCCTGGATAGGCGCTAATGAACATGTAGATCCATTTTTCTGGCCATTTTTCTGGCCATTAATATTAATATAGGCATCCATACAATGAATGGGAAATATTCACTCCTGTAGAAATTCAACATCAAACATTAGAACATCTACAACCTGTGTTAAAGAAATGAGTGATGATCCTTTTTATTGAAATTTATGACTGACAGGGGGGTATGATGGAGTTGCCCACTTGCAGAAGAGAGAGGTGTCTATTTTAACATTTAGTTTTCATTTTCACTTTTCAATAGAATGTTTTCGATTAATAAAAGGGATAAGCAAATATATTATTAAAGTGATAATCCAAGCCCCATGATCACTTCGGGAGTCTGTATGTACAGCAGGTCAGTTTGATGCCAGTGTTGTATCTCTATGCTATTAGCCAGTTTGGCTAATGTTAATTCTGTGCTGGTTACAGATATCCAAAATGCACAGCATGGTGGAATGGCCAACCTCCCTGGGCTGCCCAGGTCCTCCCCTCAGCCCATCCTCTGGGATTCAAGATATAATCAAACTTTGGAAATTATCAGGATAAGAAAAATAGGTCCACATAAAATGTGTTTTCCAATGTTAATGCCAACGATTAATTGGGTTGCCTGTGCTGAACCACTAACCTCTGTCCACAAAATATATTTAAAGTAATATAGTCTCTATTACTATTTTTTTTAACTAGGTATTGAACATGCAGATTTCCAGATTATCTTCAGAATCTGCAGGGTATATATACTGCTAAAAATATTTTGCCTCTGCCATTTCTGCAACTAAATAACAATATATGTGAAACGCAGTAGGAATATCTGTTTTTGTTTATCCTTATTTCACTAGTTATGTATATTTTATCTATAATGCATTTTACATATTGATTTGGATGACGAACAAAATTGTGGATTTTACATGAAGTTTCCCATTTTTAAGAAAGGGGTAGCAACGTTTTTGACTTTCACGGTGGACTGTGAAACTATAAGCACATTTGTTAATTCATTTTAGGACTTCAACATTTTTCGGGGCTTCACAAATTTTTCCAGGATGAGGCAAAATATTTTTTGTCTAAATTCTACTGACCTCAAAAATTTAAAATGTTCCACTGAATAAATTTTTCCAAACCAAAATATTCCAACGTGTACAAGTCTATTGTTGAAAATATATGTCAACTAACAACAAATATAATAAAAAAGTAATTATGTAAGTCAATGATTTTAAGACAGTATAATAAGTCTTATCATGTAGAGATTGTAGCCATGTTAGTCGAGTGATGCAGATGTAAAAAACAGATACAATTTTTAACTTGTAATACCTTTTTTTTATTGGACTAACCAACTTTTGTAATGATGAGCTCTCAGGAGAACATCCCTTTCTCAAGTCTAAAGCATTTCTGAACCTTTCTCAATTCTGAAACATTTCTGGGCTCAGAAATAATTTAAACTTTAGAAAGGGAGGTTCTCCCGAAAGCTTGTCATTACAAAATTCTGTTAGTCCAAGTCTTTTCACAGTACACTTGCAAACAATATAGGTATTAAACTGCCTGTAGAACAATTTTCTTCACATAGCTTTACCTCCTTGAGCCATAAAATAATATCCAATATTTGTAATCAATGTTTTCAAACTGGTGGGTTGCTATTTAGATGCTCAGAGTGCATTGGCGAATATTATGTTGCCAACTGAAATCAAGTAATAGCCCAAACTATGTTCCAACATGTCTGAAATATGCTGTAAGAGCTGAGGTTTGAAAAATGAAATATCAGCACAAAATAATGCAACAGAACCCAGTAATGTTCAATAAGTCAATTTTAAGCAGCAAACTATAATCAATAACTAGATATATCTTAGTGCCAGAACATATATCTATTTGTTATTATGAGATCAGACTTCCAAGCAAGTATTTGAAAAATGTCTTTGTAACTTACAAACCAGAATTTAGTCTTTGTGGTTTTAATAGAACAGTCAATACTCTGTGATAATGATTTAATAGTGTGTTTAAACATTAAAAAATAGTATTTATATTGTAAACAATACGGTATTCACTTATTTAAGATTGTATATGAGATCCTTAAACATTAAAATCTCAGATAGACACATTTGAATTATATTAATAAAATAGTACTCATTATAAAAACAAAATGTGTTTTTTTTATGCTAGTCTGCTTGATATATTGTCTACTATATTTATTGTTTTCTATCTGCTAGCCTATCTATCTATTTATCTATCTATCTATCTATCTATCTATCTATCTATCTATCTATCTATCTATCTATCTATCTATCTATCTATCTATCTATCTATCTATCTATCTATAGTGAGGAAAAAAATACCCACTGACAAAGAAATGATCAGTCTAGTAAACATAGGTGTATTTTTACAGTGAGAGACAGAATACCAAAAACAAATCCAGAAAAATGCAGGTCAAAAAAGTTATACATTGATTTGCATGTCAATGAGTGAAATAAGTATTTGATCCCCTATCAATCAGCAAATTCCTGGCTCCCAGGTGTCTGTTATACAGGTAACGATCTGAGATTAGGAACACTCTCTTAAAGGGAGTGCTACTAATCTCAGCTTGTTACCTGTATAAAAGACACCTGTCCACAGAAGCAATCAATCAGATTCCAAACTCTCGACAATGGCCAGGACAAAATAGCTGTCCAAGGATGTCAGGGACAAGACTGTAGACCTACACAAGACTGAAATGGGCTACAAGACCATCGCCAAACAGCTTGGTGAGAAGGTGACAACAGTTGGTGCGATTATTCACAAATGGAAAAAACACAAAATAACTGTCAGTTTCCCTCAGTCTGGTGCTCCATGCAAAATCTCACCTCGTGGAGTTTCAATAATCATGAACAAGTCCAGAACTACATGGGAGCATCTTGTTAATGATCTCACGGCAGATGGGACCATAGTGACCAAGAAAATAATTGGTAACACACTACGACGTGAAGGACTGAAATCCTACAGCACCCGCAAGGTCCCCTGCTCAAAAAAGCACATGTTCAGGCCCATCTGAAGTTTACCAATGAACATCTCAATGATTCAGAGGAGAAATGGGTGAAAGTGTTGTGGTCAGATTAGACCAAAATCAAGCTCAACGCGTTGTGTTTGGAGGAGGAATGCTGCTTATGACCCCAAGAACACCATCCCAACCGTCAATCATGCATGTTATTCTGCCAAGGGGGCAGGACAACTGCACCACATCAAAGGGATGATGGACGGGGCCATGTACCATCAAATATTGTGTGAGAACCTCCTTCCCTCAGCCAGGGCATTAATAATGGGTCGTGGATGGGTATTCTAGCATGACAATCACCCAAAACACACAGCCAAGGCAACAAAGGAGTGGCTCAGGAAGAAGCACATTAAGGTCCTGGAGCAGCCTAGCCAGTCTCCAGACCTTAATCCCATAGTAAATCTGTGGAGGGAGCTGAAGGTTCGAGTTGCCAAATGTCAGCCTCAAAACCTTAAAGACTTGGAGAGAATCTACAAAGAAGAATGGGACAAAATCCTTCCTGAGATGTGTGCAAATCTGGTGGTCAACTACAAGAAACGTCTAACCTCTGTGATTGCCAACAAGGGTTTTGCCACCAAGTACTAAGTCATAGGGGTTAAATACTTATTTCACTCATTGGCATGCAAATCAATTTATAACTTTTTTGACATGCATTTTTCTGGATTTTATTTTATTTTTGTAATTCTGGCTCTCACTGTTAAAATACACCTACCATTAAAATTATAGACTGTTCATTTCTTTGTCTGTGGGCAAACGTTCAAAATCAGCAGGGGATCAAATACTTTTTTCCCTCACTGTATCTATCATCCGTTAGTCAGTTCATCATTTTGTTTTAGCTAGTTTTATCTCATTTTTATCTGTCTTTTTACCTACTTTGCTCTTTTCATAGCTCTAATTATCTATTTAACATTTTATTTAACTATCTTTTCCTTCTTCTCTCTCTGTCAGTCTACACGTATGTCAGTCTGCATTTATTTACTTTAAATCTTCCATTGATTCCCTGCTCTCGTTCACAGGAATTGAGCATTTGCTTGGTATGGATTGATCAAGTTTAACATTTTTACGTTGACAGATTTGCTGTTTCATAACTAAATAAATCCATGTTGGCATTGGTGTAGAACATGCTGTTATACTGTATTTTAGCATGTACGCATATGTTGAGTTTTTATCTATGATTTTCTTTTTTATCTGATTTTATTTTTCTATTGAGCTTTGTATTGACTAATGTAGGCACTAGCTCTGTTATTGATCATATGATTGCTTTAAAATACTGCATAAAGTGACTTACCCAGCCCGCTCCTTGAGTTTTTTATCTGTTATTCCATCTTTCGACACTAATTTATTGAACACCAGAATTCCAATGACCATGTTAACCTGTCAGAAATAACAGAAGATGGTTTTCAAACATAACATGTAAAGCAAAATGTGTTATCAGGTTATGAAATTGTACCTGAGGTTTTTATTGTTTTTTTTTTTGTTTGATTTTTTATGAAAACCTTACAATATCAGTAGGAATAATTGAGGATATATTTTTAAAGCAGTCATGAGTACCTGCTTTTGAAATGGGCACTATAGGCACTGTACCAGTTTCATTTAATAGTGGTTGAATTAGTGGTTATAGTGTCGTCCCATCCTTTTCACTCGGCATTAAACAGTTTATAATGTTTTAATGCTAAATGGGAGTACCCAGAAACCCCTCCACCTCTGCTGCATGGGCTAATGAATAAGCATTAGCCAGAACAGCAATGGTTGTCTGTGATTGGCTGAGAGTGTCAGCCTACCGCTTTTAGCCTATCGCAGCGACCATTACAGATATGATTTGTTATGGCTAGAACTGAAGGCAACCTTTATTCGGTCTTAAACTGCTCAAAAATGGTTTAGCACTTACTGGAGGGACAGTACAAGGGGACTCCAGACACTATAACAAATTCAATGGCATAAAATGGTTATAGTGCCTACAGTGTCCTTTTTATTTGATATATTCCCCCTTTTCTCTTGCTAAAAATGAAACTAATTCTACCAGAGCAGCAGAAAACCTGACATATAATTTATATAATTCACCTGCTAGGTAAACATTGAAGTCTAATTACCCGTTATCACCATGTGCAGTCAATGTCAAACTGATTAACATTAGCCATCTTTTCTTGGGTTTCAAGTTTGTTCTCTTGTGTGAATTATGCATTATTTTCAACTCACTTATGAATTATAAGAGGAGTTTTATGGACGGTCCAGGGTTTGTCTTGACATGTTTTATCAGGGATGAATTAATCCGAGTAGGAATAAAATTTAAAGTGGCAGAATTATTCACTAAACTGGGGACTGTGGCGAATGGACAAGAGAATTGAAAATCTTGGACTAAACCGACAGATCAAGAAAGACTCTCCAACCAGCTCAGCTTCTTTGAAATAAATTCACAGTTCCCTTGTCAATGCTCCATAAATTCTCACCAATTGAATAAATTCCTAAGGGCTTTTTTCAAAATGTGCCACAAAATATATAAGTAGATATTAACGTCCAGAAATTGCTAATTTCCAACCCTAACTCCTGCCTGTAACGTCTCTTCGCTAGTGATGCTTATTGCAACTGATAGTGATCACCACATAGCGTTTATCATTATTAAATGATGAAAAAGCGTGCGTGTTGCCATAGCGACTACAGCAGGACAATATTTTAATTAACCCTTTCAGTGCCTCAGTGAACAGTAGGGCAATGCACTGATATTTGTTGCTGCGCTGAAAGTCACGTGAAAATATTAAACCCCTTAATGCCACATGACAGAAATATTCTGTCATGATCCCCTTTTATTTCTGAAGTTGTTTTCTTACGAGGTTAAATTAATAAAATAGAAAATTAAAAAAAGAAAATGTATATTGCTGGGTTGCAGTTCAATGAGTATACCCTACCCCATCCTTCACCCTATGGACCACTGTGTTAAAGGGAATAGACATTAGGCCCGGGAGATGCTCGGTCACCTGATCCCATTATTTGCACCCATATGGTGTTTGTAACAGTATGTCCTTCTGACAGTCTCACCAGCATATGGGAGCAGTGGGTAATGGTTTGTTGGTAACAGTTAAAGAAAGCACTGGAAACAAGTCGTAAGACCTCATTCACTCTTAATGTAAAATATATACTCTGCTTGTAGATGTATCATTTCTTCTAAAGGCTATGTTCTTCAAAATAAAAGTATGTGCATGTAAGGACAGGCATGGTCCAACTTTGGCCACTTGGTGGTTTCTATAGTCTACTACAGCCACCTTTCTTCCTAATTCTCTCATGTCATCAACATCCATTGTATTTTATATTCTTGGCTCAACACCAAACTCTTGTTCTCCTACAGGTATCATTGAATGACCATAACTATAAAGCAAATACATGAAATCCAATCTTCACAAAAGGCATCTTGGAAATAGAAACTTTAGCTTTTGATATTTTCCCTGTGTTAGCTAAAACCATGCATACTAGTTATACACTACATTGCTGTTCTAAGAAATCTCTATGAAGATATTTCAGGAAGGACTTCTTGCGGATGTACTTTCCTGTGGACAATCTAAGACAGTTGTGGCCAAGGAAGGCAGGCTTTCTTCATTGATGGAAAAGGGGAACAGTTATGTGGGATCAGCATAGAACATTATGCCTTAATAAATCAATGTCAAAATCGTCCTGAGAGCTGTATTTTACAATGTCACTCCTTTTTCAGGACTAAAGCAAGAAATATGAATTGTAAAAAAAAATATGTATAGCTTCTAGGATTTATCTACAAAGATATGACCAACACATACAATTGAACCAGGATGGGTCTTCGAATTATGAATAACAGGTCATATACTCCTGATGTTCCAAATTTAAGAAAAGCACTGAATAACAACCATGAATATAGTGATAAATAAATAAAAATGGGAACTTCCTTGAGCGGAATCAGATTAAGTCTTGAAGACTTAGATGTTTTTTATTCTGCTATATTGAACAGGAGACTGTTGCATGTCTTAGAAAATGAATCCATGTTTCTCTGTTTCTCACGGAGTAGATTTATGATTAAAAAAATAAATTCATTTCTGGCACCAAACTTCTCGCTTTTTTGATCTATCTATCTATTTATATCTATCTATAAAAAAACAACAACTGTGAATTGGATATGCATTTTAAAAATCCAAGCTAATATGACCAGATGTTACTATATCCTGCTTTGGGACTTTTCAAATCAGTTCTTTTTGCGTACATTTTTCAGTTTATTTATGTATTTTAATTCACTACAATTTGGTGTTTAATTAATAAAACTATTAAGCAATTTAAAAAATAAATTCCAACTCAGTCTGAGCTATTTTGGTATAAATTATGAAATATCTTTGTGAATTCTAGATCATTTTCCCTATGGTAAATAACGTCGTCAGTGAAGAATGTATCACTTTGTTGAGACACTGTTACATTAATACATTCAAAGAAAAATACTATCAATGTTATTAGATACATAAACAACACATAAGATTAAACAAGAATACAGCAAGTCAAATACCAAGACAACTGCAGCCGCCGGTCCCACAAATGCATACAGAAGGCCCCCTTCCAGTGACAGCCAGCAACTACAAGACAGAAACATGCAAAAAGATTATTGTTTTCTAATTGAGTGCAAACATGGTCTCATTTAATTGTCTTAAAATAACATATCAATTGCAGATAAAACATGTACAAACATTTAATCCATAATTGCAGTGCTCTGTAGGAAAATGAGGATCGAGCCACTTTATTATTGTATGCATGGGAATGCATTTTTCCAAGATTTTTGACAATACGAGTAGCAATCATATCGGACGATAGGTAGATACCAATGTATTATTTCATGGGTAGGTACAACTTTTGCAGTCTTCAAAAGTTTGGGTATGTAGACTGACACCAGGGATTCAGTGACTAGGGTAGTGACAGGTTTAGCAATTGCCGGCGCACTGAGCTTCAGCAACATTGCTGGGATTTGATCTGGTCCACAAAGGTTTTTCATGTTTTTATTAATTATTATAAAGTTTATTAATGGCACTAACAGACACAGGTCTAAAATTAAATTTCTCTATATGAGGATTTTGCTAATTTAGCAGGGCCTTTATTTGTAGTCTGAGAACGAGTGTCATTTGTTATCTTAGCAACCAGGGTGGTGGCACTTCCAACAAAATAATAAAAAAATATGGATTGTACTATCTATCTATCTATCTATCTATGTATAAAAGGCAGTGGAAAGGACTAAGCAGTGGGAGAATCCGTGTTTGCAAGGATGAAAGACACCCAGAGCTGTGCCAGGCTGCCTGGCTTTGCCGCCGGAATGTCAATGAGATCACAGACAGCTGAGCTGACACTGGTCAATTGTTTCTGCTGCAGGGCCGAAGTCGATCCTGGAGTGACAGATGTCTGGGCGAGAAGCAAAGCTATGACACTTTCAGCACCTTGCTGTGACAGCATAGGGCACGCCAAGACCTGCTTGGCCATTTACCACCAGCGGACGTTTACCTCAAAATGGTGGGGAAATGAGTTAGCGACTTCCTGCATGTTTTTTTTTTTTTTACTAATTTGCATATAATCTGGATTAAACGGAATTATTGAGCTTGTGTACAGCATTGCAGAGATGGAATATCACTGCACGACTGGAGGTTAGGTTTCCACTGAGTGCATTAACGCTTTCCATACAGAGCGGGTTAACTGAAAGAATGAATAGCAACCCTGACGCTCACACATTATACACATTGATGGACCTCAGTAAACCTGTCTAACCATTTATATCAATTTAGATTTAAAGATTTTTACACCATATTTTCACCATTTAAACCATTTAAACAGACTCTGTAGCTGCCTGTAACTGCCCAAGCTCAGTTTTGTACACACTGTCTTATTCTTTACGCTAAACCTATCTGAGATCTCTGCCGAGTATTGGGATTTTCAATCAGTTGCTCCAATAGTGCAACCTTTCTCCATAATATATATATTATTATTATATATGTAATAAAGATTTTGTCATTGTTTAGGGGACGGGGGTCTCAGCTATTCCCTTTCTATCAAAGGTTGACAACATTCTATGAGTATTTAAAGCCAACAGCGAGTGCCCCATAAGTCTAAATACAGTTAACGGGCGCAACTCTTCACTCTTATAAAATTTCGGCTTTGACCAATAGATATGCTAAAAATATTAATGATAAATGAGACTTCTCATAGATGTGTCTATAACAGTTGTGTGTCTACCAGTGGTATGTATATAACAGTTTGGTGCATCCCAGTGGTACGCCTATAGCAGTTATGTGACCCATAGTGGCATGTCCATATTAGTCAGGTGTATCACAGTTACATGCTTATAACAGTTATGTGAGTAAGAGGTTGTGTGCGTTATAATGGTTTATCTATAACAGCCTCGGTCTGTGGTGTTCTAGAGCAGTCCGAATATTGTTCCCTGCTGATTTGGTGGGTGAACAACCAAGTACAGATGGGAGAGAAGTCTCAATAATTAAGGGTTTTGACTTGATTAACATGAAGTTCTGCCATCTGGACATCTTGCACCAGGAACATTGGATATAGAATAAAAAATAAACTAGATTTTCACAGAGAATGTGAGGTACACGAGGAGATATTCTAGTCAGAAGCCATCACTATTCCAGAAGTGGATCAGTGGACAAATGATGGACAACCAATAGACAAATATCTATTGCATATTGCTTTTCCCAGTAATACGATCTGTGCAATTTTATAAATAGTCTTAATGTGATATAGTTAATTTAAAATAATAATCCTTACAGACATGCACCACTTCATCAAGGACGCCTTAGGCTAACCCCAAAGGACACTGAATTAGGACATATCCCAGGAAAACATGTCCTACCACCTCAATCCGTAAGATCATTGATAAGCAATTACACATTCATTGTTACGTGTAACAAATTGATCCATATAAATACAGCTATTGGGAGATAGCTCACTGGATATGACATCTACGTATAATCCTTAAAACGACAAATAATCAACGTGTTAATTTTATTAATGGTATTATTTAAACATATTCAAAGCCAATAAAATAGCTTTTGATAAATTGGATGTGTCATCTTACAGATGGGAAACATGGCAACTATTGTATTTCTCCTTTGGATGGTACATGTCACCTTAGCGGAATCATTACATAAATATTACTATAGCATGTATTGGCTAATTTCATAAATACAAAATACAGTTTTAAGAGGGAGGGCTTTTCAGATACCTGTCAGGTTCAGTAAGCAAAGATACGGTTTGTATCCACATAGTTATTAGCCAATAGAATAGAACCAGTTTTAAAAAAAAATATGACCAAACATTCCACAACAATGAACAATAATGGACTTTAATAAGGCAAAAAAGAAATCCCTGAATTGAGATAACTGTACCTAGAACCAACCCTATGTGCTTAGACCTGCAGCTGTGAATATCTAACGAGAAGCTTTAAAAAGTCAAGTATGACATAGAATTGTAGCAAATTAAGTCCTAATGGAAAAAATTAGGCAAAAATAGTTGATTTGAAAAATTCTCCAACTAAGATAAAGGCACAATTCGACTATGTTAGCCTAACGTTAACCATTCAGAGTCAATCTGCTATAATTGAGAATGCCATGATTCTTCTAATCTTTGTATCCATACTTACTTACCTCTCACGTGTCATTATGGTTTAGGGAAGGCTGTGGAACTCAGTCAGTTTTGGAGGTGTAAGCATGTTAATAAAATCATGATTGGCCTTCGCCTCCCCTAAGCAGACTCATTCTACCTTGAAGCTGGCTAACAAATTAATTCAGAAGCTCACACTGCTTTCATCTCGCGTATTAAGATTAATGCAGACCATTCTCCCCACCAAAATAAGGTGTTCTTAGCAATTTGTAAGCCGCACAAGTGGGAAGGCTTGACACAGTGGCACTGCGTGGCATGAAAGAGTCCATTAGTCAATGTCGACGTGGGAAAGCTCTCTGTGCAGTGTACAAAATGAAATACTTTGCTCAGAATGCTTTCAAAGGCACGCAGTGACATTGAAAAAAAATGCCCTTGCCATTAAACCTTCCATATTTAAATATTAAAAATGTCTAAAATAATGATTTGATTTGCAGTCATTATAATGTTAACCATGTCCTGTCCTTGTCGTTCTTTGGGATACTCTTAAAGGGACAATGTAGGCACCATAACTGCTTCATCTTGTTAAGATTGATTGATTGATTGAGATTCCAATAATGGGAGCAGACTGCTGATTCCAGCATCTCTACAGACTGTGTTAGTAATCTAATTATAGAATTATATGTATACGTGTTTTTTAGGTGTATTAGGATATAAACTTTTTATTTTTCCAAATATAAAGAAAAAGTCCTAGCATTATGCAAATGAGAAAAAAATAAATAGATGGTTGTTGTACCCTTAATCTTTGAATCACTCTCTCAACAATTTCAATAGTAGCAGAACATTGGATAGGCTTCCTAAATTAATCCAAAAAGTTCTGATGTCGATTTAAAATTTCTGCCCTCCCAGTGGAGAGTCTTACTACCAGCAAGAGAACAATCACAAACAATCTCTGTTCTGGGAGAAGGCATACACACTTTGAACCCTCAGAGTGCTAACCAGCTTGCTGGCAGAGTAAGGGTTAAATACATTGTCAGGAATGGCCTTTTAAGCCCTAGTCTGTGGTGTGGACAGATCGGTGGCGGCTCAGGTTCAGAATGACAGATAAACCTGCAGAATTTCTTAGCTGCAGATATATTACATATAACATCCAACCTGGGAATATAGAAACTGATAATAAATAAAAGGTGGTTAGAATAAAGAAACCAATACTGACTGAACACTTTATACGGGCTGCAGCAAATGATAAAATGTGATCAATCATGATTCAATGTTACTGCAGTCTGGTGGGTATTTAGCTGCAGCTCTGAGTACATAGCAATGAATTAGCAATTAATATTTAAAGCGTTGGAAGGAAGATGCACAACACGCTTTTGTTAGATTTAAGACATTTAATTCCTTAGATTGTTCCTGAGTGCACTGATTGCCAATGAACAGATTAGATTTCGCTTTGTTAATATTTTTTTGTGTGTTTTTTTTTCATAGTAGCTATAATTTATTCAATTCAAAGAAAACACCTCGAGCTGCCATTTAAGGGACACAATAGTCACCCAGACCACTTCTTTGAATGAATTGGGTGCCCTGTCCCTGTAGTTTTGTGTGCTCATTCTACAGAATGGCAATGTTGGTATTGCAGGGTTTAAATCCTTCTAATGGCTGTCACGTTACTCTGCTATCTCATTGGAAGCGCCTCTAGTGACTGTCACAGTTACAACCACTACG
The DNA here is from genome assembly GCF_036172605.1 of Pelobates fuscus. NCBI lineage: Eukaryota > Metazoa > Chordata > Amphibia > Anura > Pelobatidae > Pelobates > Pelobates fuscus. The sequence continues at coordinate 17,087,897 of NC_086320.1, forward strand.
GGCACTTCCAAAGAGACAGCAGAGTAAAACTCGGCTACTTCAATCGGTATCATAGAGAGTATCCAATAGGCACACAGTTTTGCCCCTCAACACTTTCCTGTGGGAAAAAAATTAACTATCTGAGATTATCTGCCTGAGTAAAACGTCTTTTTAACTTCATTCAAGGGGGATGGGTTCGGGGACCTACACTTTTAAAGGGGACTATAGCATTAGGAACACATATTTGTTCCTAATGCTAGAGTTTTCCTTTAAGAAGAGAGCAACATTTTACCGCATGCACAAGATATGTTGGCAGTTACCCTGGCCTTGTTGGGTATCAATCAGCATACGAGACACAGATTATCCGATTATCAGATTATCCGATCTGCAACTACTGGAACCTTTAGTTTATTTCATATTATAACCTATTTCAGCCTGGTGCATCACAGGCCCTCACGTAAGGACATATTACTAGTGGAATGTAAAAATCCAATGTCATCATTGAAATGATCAATTAGATCAGTTTGATGGACTGGCCAGAATCAGAAGACTTAGAGTTGTACCCCATATTTATTAGTAAAAATACAAGTGATCTGCAGCTTTTGTAAGCTGTTTTCGATATGCCATAAGAAAATGCAGTAATTAAAGACATGCATGTTTTACTGGGGGTAGTGGACTGTCCCTTTAACCAATAGACTTGCAGCTAGCTCACGGCTCAGGTATTCTGACTTTTACTGAGAACCCCAAAACATGGCTGCAAAATGTACCCTTGAGCAAGGTCATACAGACTAACGAATATTTCGTCCACAAGTTTTGTGCACATTCATGACTGGTTTAACCCCTTAAGGACACATGACATGTGTGACATGTCATGACTCCCTTTTATTCCAGAAGTTTGGTCCTTAAGGGGTTAAACACGGGTTATTCAGATAATTTAGTTTATGTTGGATCAACAGCAAAAATATATGTGAGACAAGTTGTGCTTGATGGACGAACGTATTATTCAGTCTTTATATTATGGATTGCTTTTTGTTCTATGTAACTGAATGCATTAGACATAACATGGAACAGACACAGCGTTAATATGTTTCAGAAAAACTCAATGAATATTAAAAGAATACAATGATGATACTTACTAGCTATTTGATCCATAACCTTTTGCTTTAGTAAACCCAACAGAAATTGCCACTACAAGAGCAGGAAGCCCTACAGCAGGAAGACAATGGAATTAATACGATTTGGATAGTAAACCACTGAGAATCTTACATTTCATCAAAACAAGAGGAGAAAAACAAGCTATAACCAAATAGCTAATGTACTAAACAAAACCTCAAAAGGAAGGAAAATACCGGCATCTTCTCAAGAATAAAACTAAACTGAGAACTAACTTTACAATTACCACCATTTTCTATTTTATTTACACATTTTGCAAGAAGGAAAACCAAGGTTTCGTCAAGTTTCTTTTTAATTGGATTTTGTCATTTGTGAAATTCTTTATCAATGGATATTTATGGCAAAGATTCTATAGCTCTGCAGCAGCCAGGTGCATTCTGGCTCCAATATGAAAAAATGATTTGATTTGCTTTGATCATTTTTCATAGATGTAAGGAGTTTCTTTTGTGTTGAACCTGAAAAAAAAATCCATTGATATTTCACGCATAATTTTTTTTGGGTACAATAATCACCAACCAAACACCCAAAATTGTATCTTCTGAGCGGACAATGCTGACCAAAAAGTGAATTTGCTGAGCACATCGACCTGAATAAGGTCACAAACAAGTACAAGATTATACAATGTGAAAAGACAGAATTTCAAAATGAATGCAAAGGGAATTTCAAATTTGAGTCGAATTATAAAAAATAAAAAAAAAAATCCACATCAGCTATATTTTCAGTTTTGAAATGTTGATCTGAAACTTAAAATTCCCATTAAGATGCACTCACAAATCAGAATGTAAAAAGTTACAAAGAGCACATTAAATGTAACCCCAGAGTCAGTATCTAGACAAGACATAGGCCTTTCTATATTAAATGCGTTTTGGGGCATTACAGGCATGAAATATGACTGCGTCATGTAGCAATTAACAAATTCTACTGCAATTATTTCCCCATAATCTAATCATTGCTAATATCAACATAAATTCTAAACAATCTGCACCTTTGTATCACCTGCAGCCAATGCAATAAAAGGGAACCGAATAACGCAGTTCAATTATGTGTATGTTTTTCATAAACATAGCATGCTTGTAGCAATAGAGCGAGGATATAATAATCTGAATTCATACCTCCGAGGGGATTCTCTGAAAACAGTACAACTTTTATAGATAATATTCAGGCAGTTTGGGATGCAATTAGCACTTTGCAGATTGTTGGCTGTATACACAGCATACGGCATTGCATACAAATAAAATATTCCCGGATTAACCTCATGACTTATTCACTAATTAGTGCTATATGATTAATTGGATACACACATTTTATAAATTAAGGTCAACTACCCAAGCTGGCAGTATGGCACTTCTGAAGAATTCTACCAAACCAAATATACCTTCTTTTATGTTAAAAGTACATTCTCATATCTACCCACTGTTTAGTGGATAAACTCCCTAAATTAGATTAATATCCTTAATCCCTTCACTACCAAAACCTGATGCACATTTTACATTTGATTTGCTTTGTAAAATAAAATGTAGCCCGTTAAGTCTCACTTGCCAACATGTGTACTCTTGGAATGAGTTCCAGCTTTATAAATATTTGATAAATTACAAGTAAAACGTCTAGCTGCAATTCCACCCATGTAATTTCGGCAAAATACATTTTTCAAACTCACTTTTTTTAAAAATACAATTTGGCAAACTTAAAGGGCCACCTGAGATATAAATCTATGTAAAATTGTAAGTATATATCTCATGTATTCACTAAGTTATAGGGGTGCAAAAATTTGCAATTCTGACCTGTCCTACAATTTTACATTGGCTCATCTTGTGGCCCTTTTAATATTCCAAATTAAAAAAAAAATAGAAAAAATCTTTCTAATGTAAGTTTAGGGGCCTTGTTGATTTGACATTGAATTGCCCTTTTTGTTCTTAACCCCTTAAGGACACATGACATGTGTGACATGTCATGATTCCCTTTTATTCCAGAAGTTTGGTCCTTAAGGGGTTAAACTAATATTTTAGACACCGAGTCAAATAATGAAGAAAATTATACTGTATGCTGCCTAAAGCTTTTCAATCCCCAAAGATTTCTAGAAAGGATAAATAAATAAACAAATGAAAACTAGAAATTGTGTACTAAAAATTAAAATGTTCATGTTTGTCTGGAAGGCAAACTATATCCACAAATACTGAGTTACCAAACATGTATGTGCTAGCCATGCAAGCCATGTTTCAAATAAAATGTTTTACTGTTTTTATTTATATGCAAATAGTGTTTGGTAGTAAAGGGGGACCTAAAGAAAGTGATTACCTAAAAAACTGAAAGGGACACTATAGGCACACAGAATAAATAATGGCTCAGGCCTCTGGGATAACAAAAATAGCAGCAACGTTTAGGCCCTATCGGGTGTTTGGCAAGCTTGATAAAGACCCGGTAGGGTTGAAACGTTGCTATTTTTGCCCCAATAAAGCTGCTATTTTTGTTATCCTGGAGTGCTTGAACCGTTATTATTTCTGCATATTTTGGAAGTGAGGCCTGGCCAGCCCTGGCTTCAGAGCACCTGGGTTATTCGGTGAGTGGGTATCCAGTATGTCTCTACTACAGGCACACAGACCACTTCATCCCATTAAAGTAGTCTGTGTGCAGTGTATCTGACCCCTTAGAACTGCAATGTTTACATTGAAGGGTTAAGACAAACTCTAGCGGCCGACTTCCAGACAGCCACTAGAGGCGCTTCTTGGATTTTCAAAATGTTTGACTTTTAAACTTTGCAAGAGGATATCTAGCATATTCAAGGCATCCCTGGGAAAGTTGTAATATGCATGCAGCTCTAGGTTCCTTCATCGATGTGACTTCGAGGAGGAGGTCAATCTAGCTCAAGGCAGCCCTTGCAGGAGGGACCCAGTAAGTTAGGGATAGGGGGCATGATATAGAGTTATGCGTACAGTTTTCTATTCCTAACGCTATAGTGTTCCATTAACGATGAATTATTCATAACATTATATATGTTGTCCAATATATTATTATGGCATTATAAATATTCATTTAATTAATTTATTAATTTATATCCCCAGCTTTCTAGATTGTGCATGTTTTAATTTTTATTTTTTTTCATTGGCTTTCATGGTTCAGCAATATCCATTTTTACCTGCTCTGGCTTGTTACCCTTCGTTACATTTATATAGCAATGCATAGTTGTTAATAATCTGATTTACAAATGCAATATTCAATTTTAATCCACGTTTTTCTTCTTGCTGCCCACACTATTTATTGGATTTGGAGTTGGTTCAGATCAAATTGAACTGAATTTTGACCAATTCGGTGCCCGTTTGAACTTCCAAATTCCAACCCGAAATCTCAAACAAACCGAATAGTACTATAGTTGGGCATTTTTGGTTCATTCAGAATTCGTTTTGGGGTGGCAACTGCTTTGAGTCACTCAAAGTCACTTTGAGTGTTTTTTTTGTTAAATGGATACTAGAGGTACCTTTTTCCCTTCATTTTCTAATTACCCTGGCAATATTTGGATTGATCCAAAGGATTTTGAACTGACCTAAAGAGACACTATAGGCACCCAGACCATTTCAGCTCATTGAAGTGGTCTGGGTGCATTGACTCTGTCCCCTTAACTCTGCAATCGTAATTATTGCAGTTTCTGAGAAACTGCAATAGTTACCTAACAGGCTTAAGACTCCCTTTAGTGGTTGTCAATCAGATACTAGAGGCACTTCTTGGTGGCAAGGTGACTTTTGGTCACCTAACTGACACTGGATGTCCTCACCCTCTGCATGAGGACATCAAGTGTTAGCCAATGTCCTATAGTAATGCATTGTATTGCTTTCCTATGGGGAGGGCTTAATGCACTTGCCCATAGGTAACGAGGGAGGGGGCAGAATGACGACCCAGCGCTGATGAACATAAGCATTGGATTTGGGTAAGTACAGTAATGGTTAATTACTGCGAGGTTGAGGGGTGCGGGGGGGGGGGGGGGGGTCACGAGGGAGCTATAATGCTAGAAATACAGCTTTGTATTCCTAAAATATAGCATCTCTTTAAATTTGCAAACCAAAACAAATATTTTCCAAACAAAATCAGAAAATGTAAACAAAGTAATTTTGGAAGAACCAAATATTTTTACCATGCATGAGTCTACTATTTATCACCTGGATCTGGTTATTGTTATTTAGGATGTTTGCCATCCAGTGTCTCCTACTATAGAGTCTGTAGTTATTTCATTATTAAATACATATTCAGCTTACCTGCATTGTCCCTTATTGCTTTTAATGTTGCAATGGATTTATAACATCTAATATGATATAGCGGAGCATCACCTGGCACTGTAAGGTTTTGTGTCGAACAGCTCATAGTGTAACCTTGCTCATGTTTTTCACGTGATAGAAATTGTAGATATAGTCATTAAATATTCAGTTTTCCTCCAAAATAAGTGACCCCGAAAAAAAACCTTAAATTCAACTCAGATGGACAAATTATATTGCACCATGATGGTCCTGGAAATTGAATAGGTCAATCTTAATCACTAAAAAAGTGTTCTAGTCACACTTCCTCTGTATTTCTCACTTAGTTTTTCTTTTTTTCTTCTAAATAAAACCATGGATACATTGACTACAGACATGCTTTATATTCTGCAGCAGAGACAACCAAGCCTCACCCCATCCAAGGCACAGAAAACGCTTGCGAATGATCCGATTGCGAAGACGGCCCGTCACTGCCATGTAGGACTGCCAAGCTTCTGTCAACACCCAGCAAAATGAGGACAGAAAGAAGAAATGAAGGAAAGCTGCCACCAGCGCACATATCACCTGTGGATGAGACAAATAGTTAATTTAGCCCGGTGATTGATTATTCTGAATGCATAAAACTCAAACACAATGTTATATTGTTTTAGCTGCTTATTCAAAAACAAAATAAAACATCCAATAACGCGTTTTGCCAATGTGGCTTTTTCAAATGGCATAAAAAGCCAAAGCGGCGAAACGCATTATTGGATGTTTTATTTCTTTTTTGAATAAAGGAATTATTTTGGACAAATATACCTAGATTTGTGTCAATTTCCTTTAATTTCCTTCCATTTTATTTTTTATTTTTTTTACCTGGCTTTTTAATCACCACTCCAAAGAAATCCGAGGTGGGGATCATACCACCGGAGCCGATACCACAAAGCAGTCAGCTTGCTCAATGTTGTGTGAGTATATTTTATATATATCTTTCTACACTTGACTTTTATCTTATTGAGAGCACTATTGTTGCACCCCTACTTTTGCTGTCATTTGAGCTCCAGCTTACCTAAAGACAGAGGACACCTACATTATATCCAGAAGTGAAGATTGTACCACTACAATTAAAAGATGCTAGAGCTAGCCATAACTCTGCCAAATGTGAGTGCATAATTACCATTTCACCATAACAACTTTATACATAACATACTGCACTATCAGGTTCTTTCTCTCTTCTCTTCATTTTATATGACCGAAAATCGGAGAGACTGATCAAGGATACCATTCCCAAGCTTTAAGAACTCAGCTCTCCCGTTGAATATACCATAAAGACACCATCTGGTGTGAACCTAAAGATATTATTTTATACTTCTGGACTCCTGTCATTGACTATATTTCATCTCCCCTTGGCGCAGCCCCTGTCTTTCTTTGTACATTTCTGTCTTTTGTTCAAAGGGTAAGAGGGATCCCCTTTGTGGTGGTTGCTGCCTACCCCTTGTTATATTAGCGCTGATCCATTTCTTGTGTTTTTGTGACTCCTCAAAATGTATGGAAGGAGATGGCAGATAATTAATGGATTTCAAAACAGTTTTCTGAAAATTGGTCATTTACAACAAACAAATGATTTTCCATTATTGTTCAGAACAAAAGTCAGAACAATGTAACAGCAAAGAAGCCACACATTACTCCATTGTGTAGTATGGCTCGATGTAATACCGTTATACTGGCCATAGTGCTTACATCAGTAACCAGGACTGGAGAGGGAGTGGGGGAGAGGAATTCGGGTGAATACAGGGACAGTCTATCTTAAAGAGGAACACTTGGGAGATATTCTATTACAAGTAAAAAAAGTAAAAAGGGAGGAGGCATTTTAAAAAAAAAATAAGATGTTGAGGACAAAATGATGTTGATGTTTGGTCCCCCCCCACTGTTAAATTAAGAAGAGTTTCAATAAAATACAAAAATGGGACAAACTTGAGTCACAACGCGAGAGGTGCACTTAAATCTGTCGGTGCTAATATCACTTTTTACTAAACTAAACCGGATTGGCAGGTAAAACTCATTAGATTCACTTTTTCCTCACTTGCTTAAATTTTGCCAAGTTTAACTTTTGGCTTTTTGGTGTTTTCTGTTGGTGCAAAGGTGAGCATTTTTGGATTGATGTACAGCATGTTAAGTGTAGTATATCATGCAACACAAACTTACCTGTGAAGATCTATTTACATTAGAACTATTCTATTACAACCACGTATAACGTTTTCACCTGTCACCCAGTCTTGTGAATAACTAGTCTGAATTCACGTAATTGTAAATATTGTCTACACACTGTGAAAGTACACAGAACAAAAGATATACTAACCTAAAAAAACATTAATTATAGACCTCCTCCCACAACATAGCCTCCATGACTGGACAAAGCACATAGCCCGTAAACAATGTAACTGCCAACCCAGAATTCCTAGTGTGCTTTTACTCATGGCATCCGTTGGTGAAATTTATACTACTATCCTAATAGCATAACAGTAAAACTTAAAAGCATAAAAAGTGATATAACAAAATAACTTTTCATCCATACAATTAGAACTTTTTCTAGATCAGGGGTTCCCAACACAGTCCTCAAGTACCAGTCCTGTTGTGTCTAAAGTGTTTTTTTTGTTGTTTTTTTCTAAAATCACCTTAGATCACCTTACCCCTAAAGCCTGGATTGTTAGGGGGCACATGAGGACTGGGTTGGGAACCACTGGTCTAGAGGATGTTATGATCTTTAAATCGACAAGTCACGCTGGGCACAAGTGGAACATATCTATATAACAATTATTTTATTAGATAAATAAAGAGGATTTCATTATTTTATTAGATAAATAAAGAGTATTTCATTATTTTATCAGATAAATAAAGAGTATTTCATTGGTCAGTTATTATATTGCCAGTGAAACTTTAAATGATTTCCCGAGAGGTTAGAAATCCATTAAAAGTATTGTACCTTGTTACCGGTTTGCGTTTGCCCAATGAGTATTAAGGCATTTGAAGACATAATAGACAGGCAGAAATTGATCAGGATCACTGAGCGTTCTGATCGGATGTACCTAAAACAAGGAAATAATAGATACATTTACGAACATGAAAGAGGCATATGTTCCAAGTAAACATTAGCATTTAGTTTTAGAACTAAATTAAAGAAGGTTACCTAAGCAGTATATGCTTAATTATTTGTACCACGAATATACATTTAAAATGAAAAAATAAATAAAACCTTTTATTTTTTCCTCTGAAGAAGCAAAGAGAAGTGTAAGCTTCAGGTTATCACTTCTAGTAACTGCAGTTCTCACTCTAGAGAACATGAACATAAATGATCTGAAAATGTTTGTCCCTCCAAGGCAGCCTTCCTGTCTGTGAATTCTTGGTTTTCTTTCTTGTTGTTTTTTTGTGTTTTTTGGCTTTTATTAAAGTTTCAGTCTAACAGCATGTTATACAAAAAGTTAATGTTCTGATAAATATTCAGAACATGGTAATTATGGGAATTGATGAGATACATTGTGTGCCCTCACTGCATTTAATTACAATTAGTGACATTTGTTGAAGGACTTTATATTTTTCTTCTCCGAGTTTCAGGCACGGGAACCATGCAGTAAACTGCGTCACATTTTATATATGTGTTAAGCTGCAGCAATATTTTTAAGAATATGTTGTTGGGTGATCAAGTAGCTGCAGATGGTGGCCCCTCTAATGCAATAAATGACATGATAATCCTGAATTTAGGTTTCTCTTCCACCTTCCAATGTTAATCCCCGGTGTCTGTTTTCTGGACAAAATTTACAATCACTAACATTCTTGCACTGCCTATTAGGTACAGGATCCTAGGAGCCTTACATTACTGAAACAAGCAGAATGTAGAAAGTGGGCATTTCCACCTACTAAAGACGCATGTCAGCTGAAAGACAATCTAATAGTCAGCCCTCAACACAAGACACCAGGAAACTAAACTAGGACGGTAGGTCAAGACAACGAAATAGGAAATGTTACACCAAAAGTGGGACAGTTGGGAGCCCTAAGGTATGCTCAATGTTGCCATAAATGAATGAGTATTCTCAAATATTATAAGATATGTAGATAGGCTGCATTGTACTTTAACCAGGTAAAGGTTTACTGGTCCACATCTGACATGGCTTTATTTCGGTAATTTCTGACAAAAAAAATAAAAATGACAAATTTGCTATCTGTGCAATCTTCTTCACAGTCACAAATTCCTTCTGGTGCTCATGGCGACGTATACATCTCACAGACTACTCATTAAACCATTAGGTCTTCTGTTTTGATCAATGTTGGCTAAAAAGGCTGAACGTAAAAAAATCGCAGAAACATTTTTCCAGGTTAGCTATGTTGGACGACATTTAGTGTGAATTCTCAGCTCAGCACAATGGGATGTTTGGAGAATAGGCCACTTGGTACTTGAGTTTGTTAGATGTAATAATTTGTTTTTATGAACAGTTTTATAGAAAATTCTACAATTTAATGGTTCACTTGGAAAGTGTAATCTAAAGCAATTATCTAGGGTCGCAACCATCTGGGGAATTCTTTTGTAAATTCACAAGGGCTACGCACACACCCTTAGGTTATAAAATTCAATTAAGGTTTATAGACATATCTACTCATTTTATGCTGACCAAAGTTATGGCAGTGCTCTGTAAGGAGGCCATGAAAATAAATGCAGCTCAGAGAGCTAGACAATTGTTCATGCAATAATTAGGCTGACAAAATATTATTTTCCAAGGGAATACAAGAGTATAATAGTGTATTAATAGTGTCTAGCCCCTTTTATTGACAGAAGGATGATCAATAGAGAACCTGTGTCTCTATAAAAAGTATTTCTATAACAATTTAATAACGATGCAGATTGCTAAACTTTCAGAAATGTAAAGTTGGTGCCACGTAATTTATTGCAATACTGATTTGTGTTGTGTCACTCTACCCTATATGCTAGTTACTCATACTTTTGGAGAGCACCCATGGTGTGTTTTAAGGACCTCTGTACTGACCACTCTTTTTATTATATCAGTAGCACTTTTGCATGCATGCATGTATTTTTTTATTTTGGCTATGCTATCTAGTTTAGAGAAACTGTCACATTTTCTCAATATTGTAATTTTGTCTTTAAGATATGATGTTAATTCAATTACCACTGTCATAAGTTTTATCCAGACAATGTACTGCACAAATTTCAGTGATAAAATATTTTTTTAGTTGTAGTTCATATACTATGCACCCAGCAAATAATTAAATAACATGAGAAATATCTTGAATGTTTTGTAAAATTAATTTGGAAAAACTAGGAAAATAATCCTAAAGGTCTTTATTAAGAGTGGTGTAACATTTCTGCACTCACCTCCACACCGATACGTAAATTATTATCAGTAATAACAGCGTAAGTGATGAGACCCCACATCCGACAATCAGCGTAACAGAGGGGACGAACACTTTTTCCAAATTCTGTAACATAAAACATATTTTCTAATTATTATTACTGATATCTTTAATGCATCAACATGTTATTACTATTATTATAAGCATTTACATAATGCCAACATATTCCGCATTGCTTTACAATTATAAAACGAGGACATTTGAAGGTCCTACTCAACCGAGCTTATAATCTGTGAGAATTTGAAGAAGGTAGATATATCATTAGGTGTTTAGCCCCATGACACTTACTGGTAAGATGGTACAACTGGGATTAAAACCTGAGGTTACCAGTTCTAAGGCAGTGACATTACTATCATTCTAACAAGCTAATATTTTTTTGTAAAAAACACAGTACGATATATAGACCAATAGAAAAGGTAAATATGACCCTGCCCATGAGTAGACATATATCTATTAAAGCTTTTTTATACAAAGTACTTAGCTAGATATCTCCTGACCTTACAATCGAAAGGGTAAAATAGGGAGCTTTTTACGCAACCATAACTGTTTGTGCACAGTGTCATCATTCCAGTGTCTACTCATTCAACCCAAGTCTTAGTACAGAGTTGAGTCATTCTCACGTCATTATTGACACAGATCTGAATGTTACTACAGTTTAGCATCATTCCTTCACTTATTATATCTGTGATAACTAGTGCATTATTTTGGATACAACTCAATATAGTTGTCAGCCGTGCTCTTCTGACATCAGTGGAGATGTGAAACGAGCATTAAGCCATTCATGTACCATTTGGCGAATGGAGATGATGCAATCCAATTATGTTTTTCATTGTGCTGTTTTGGTACTTGCTGATCCAAAAGCGTATTTTTTGTAGTTGTCTGCATTCTGGTTTTGACCTTGAAATGTTTTCCTATGATCTTTGGCATGTTTTATGATTATCCTGATCTCTGTGCTCCTGATATTTTGGCTTGTCTACCGTTTATCCTATTTTCTTCTGCTCTTAACCTTGCCTTGCACTCTTCCTATTCTATCTATCAAGTCCGGCCATTCTAAGGAATGTGAATCCTTGTGTTACATTGTTGTTAGTTGAAGTTTGTGTGTTTATGGTTCCTAGTTATCACAAGATTTATGTAAAAAAATAAGCAGAAAGCAAAAACAATAACGCAACTTTGTGAGTATGCTTCCAATGACGTTTTAAATTGACCATAAATATTTATCATAAAAATATAGCAGGTTAAAGCCATGAAAGACATATGATCTATTTGCCAGTGAAATTATCTTCTGAAACAGAGATAACTAGGTGAAGTTGAGCAATCAGGTGGAATTCTTTTGAAGTTGTAACTTGAAAAGTCACACAATAAAAAAGCCTAATAGCAGTGCTATGATGAACTCAATATCATACTAAAAAAATACTACTGACATCAAGCAATCATAATATAAACAACTGGGTGACTCTAGGACCATGGCTAAAACTAGCAGTAGCCACTGCAGTTTTTAAGTCTCAACACCAGTGCTGAGGCCAATAATAACCTACTGCTATAGAGTCATACTGCATACAACAGGTGCTTATGTCAATGGCTTGAACAATAGTCCGGGTTCCATACATTTCCTTTGTATGCTCTTTGACAAACCAATGTCTACAAGTATACATTAACAAACATTCAGAACTAAAATATATTGACCCTATTGTGTCTTCCATGCCCACCATTGTACATACAATTTGTACTAAAGCATGAAATATATGTTAAAGTGATGCCGCTAAATGGAAACGTTTTAAGGGACACTGCACAGCACAAATACAGAACAATAAATGCTGCTTAGTAGATGTATTCTCAGTAACATATGCATGCATCTAAATATGCATTTTTTTCATTGAGGTATAACTACAAACAGTTTGCCGAGTTGCATGTCTCTTGTCTGCTTTTGCAATCCCTCCCCTTCTAACCCCGCCCAGACTTTCTGTGGCTGTCCAATCACAGACTTCCCAATGCAGCTCAATAAGTTGTCTCTGCAAGGTAGGTTCTCTGGACATTTGCTGCCTCTCGAGGTTAGTGCCACTGAGCTAGACAAATAAGAAGTAATAGGACAGATTGTCTAATTAACAACCGGGGGGGGGGGGGGGTGACAAGATTAATTTCTACAAGTTCAAATTTCTATTCAAATCTGCACTTTTTTTTTAAATTAAGAAAAGAGGACATCCTTTTCACACATAAAGCATTTCTGCCATCTAAATTGAATTAGGGGTGTGAAGTGTGGCATTTCTATAAATTCCTAGAAAAATGACAAAATATCTTAAAAAAAAGGTCTTCAAAGGGTTAATCTAAAGCTTTCAAGACAGGCATGACACAAATGTCATTATATCGTAAAATAGTTCTCACGTCTATCGGCATAAATGGGGTTATATCGCCTTTCAATTATTTCGTGAATTATCTAGTTCATAAAGGTTTTGGATGAAAACTATTCTGCAGGCTAAAAACAGACACTTTGAATATGGAAATAGTAGAAAATAAAAAGAACGGAATGAATGTGGACTTGATAATAAGTTTCAGACAACTAAAAGAAAAACATCCACCCTTTACACTCAATAAACAATGGACTCAAATTCATATATTTAGATATGCTTTTCACATGATTTAAGATTTTTAAATATTACATATATAAATATATTGATATTTTTATGTATTAAAAACTTTATCCAAAAATAATAAATCAATTGCAAAGCGTTTCTAACAATATGAGATCAAGCCCAACATCTGCAATGCTAATCAGATGAGAAGCTATGTTTTCCCCCATACCATCAATGACAAACCACAGATACACAAACCCCAGATACACATTTTCACAATTTATTAAAACTTTGTGTTTTCTTTTTGTGTAGCCTACATATTGTGCATTTCTAAAGGATTTTGAGATTAATAAGCATTTCTCGTAACATTTTATAATTCCCTTTTACTTGCTAAGAATGAGGATTTATATTCTTTCATATTTCAAAGTCAATGGCTATTTGTGTGGTGAGAAGATGTTCGGTGAGCTGACAAATAATCTATCTGTAATTATCTAAAGCCATCTGCCACATTTGATGGAATTAGCAGCTACTCTGTCTTGTAGGGTGAGGGATATTGAACTGTGCCTGAGGACACTGTTTAGCCATTAAAGTAACTTGAGATTGTTTGACGTATACTGCGTCTTCGGAAAGCCATACAAAACTCACCAGACAAGTTTTGCTTTAAAAGAGAATGCTGTAGGCTCAAGTCAAAGAAAGTTAGGACAATCTATCCATAGTGGGTATACAACCTTCATGCACCCCAAAGACATATAGCACTGAAAACTATTTTCTAAAGGAATTGAACACGCATTTTTTGAAGACACACTGTAGCCTCAATTTAATAATTTTGAATTAACGATCCAAATTATTTCATATTTTTGGATAATCTTTTAAAATGCTTCTTTTTCAAGATAGTAAAAATATGCAACATATAAAGAATACCAGTATATCAGAAACTATCAAAAATGTGCTATCACTGTGCTATCAATGAACCATTTGAGATCCCACCGATTGCTACACAATTGAAATGAGCATGATGATCATCATCAAGAGAGATTTCAAATGCTTGTTTTGTTTTTTATGAGTTCCTATGTGCACCGTAAAACTATATAAATGGCCCAACACAAGTCCATAATATCCTCTTTCTCTGGCATATTGAATGAAGGAACTATCTGAAGATACATTCCACGAAAACATCAATACAAACATTTCTCCTGATGGTTGCTTTCAGTCTCCACTACAATGAATGTGCCAAATACGCAATGCAGTGGTGGTGATTCATATTCTAACAAAAAAGAAATTATTGTCAACACCAGTAATGACTGGAGATAGTTACATAGAAGTGGAATGATGTCTCTCAGGATCTTTTAGTATTTCACAGAATATAATTAGCTTTGTATAGATGAAATAAAGCCAGAAATTAAGAAACTTATGTTTAATGGATTGGGTTATATTTGGTCCTCCCTATTCCTCAACATAGTACGTAGGACTATCTCCAGGAGTCATGTTGGCAAAAATTCTCTAATTCTGCAGTGAAGTGAGAAACAAAATGGATGTACAGTAAATGTTCCAAGTTGATTGTTGAATTGTTATTTAGTGATTTGTCTTTAGTGAAACTTGACTCCACTAAATGGTCAACTTATATTTATTCTTATAAATGTATATTTTATTAAACACTGAAGACAGATACTGCAATGCTCCGGGTCTACAGTTTGTTTGACATAAATGCTGTTAATGACGCCAAAAGACTCATCGCACTATAACCATAACATTGAGCTGTAGTAGTTATGGTAGATACAGTAAGTGTTGATATGGAAATAGGGAGGATATAATTCTAAAAACATAGATGGATATATACCTATGGGTGTGAATTCTACGAGTAGGGTTTTTTTTTTAAAATAATTTAATATAATTTTCCTTATTCACTCCAGTGGGAAAGTGCTATCCATTTTATATTGTTTAACTTAGTTGGTCCTAGAACCCAGCCCCTGGTCTGCTTCCTTTTCTACCAGGGTGTGACGTTGGATTGTCTTTTTCCGATTATAAAAATCAAACAGAAACATTTCCCATGATGTTATGCGTGTAACAGCTTTAAAACTAATGCTTACAGCAGATGGCTTCAGATGTATGTATAATTATATATATTTCACAAATAACCGGACTAAAACATCTATATCTCAGCCACAGGGTTGCTCTCGATGGAAGATTTCAAAAACCCACAAACATTACCCACAATCCTAGCCCCAGGATACATGGTTTCTCTCCTTGCATTGAGCATAGTGAGCAAAACCACATAAAGAGACAAGAGAGGGGAAGCTGTAAATGAATAATTCGATCCCCCCTTGAGGCTGAGGGACCAACATCAGATAAAAAACACTACTCTGGAAAATATAGTATTATTGCTAGATAAGACTGGGGAAAGGGATGATGTGCAACAACAAACTGTTGGACCCTATATTATTATTATTATTATTATTATTATTATCTTATTATTATTATTATTATTATTATTATTTGTACAATGGGTGGACTAACAGACACGTAATTGTAACCAGACAAATGGACGCACAGTAACAGAGGGATTGAGGGTCCTGCTCAGTGAGTTTACATTCTAGAGGGAAAATGCATCCAAATATGTATCCCATACAAGTATGAGGTCTTCAGACTGGGCAAGCCAGGTCATTTCTAGGCAATCCAGATTCTTCACTAGACATTCTCTAAATGTTGCTTTGGAACGTCTTATCACCACTTACCATGTTTTAATTTCTTATATTCTTTCCATTTTATATCTCTGACTACCTTATGTTGGCAGTAGTTTCATGCTACCATGATCACAAAAAAACTAGGACGTGGCAATTAATGACACCATCATAGATTGTCATTGAGCAACTTCACATATTGCAGCAATAATTCCACAAGCTGCTGATTGTTTTTTTTTTAGTGTTTCACATACTTGCTTTTTAAACACTTGCTAATAAATGGAAATGGCACCTGAATTGCAGTAGCAGAGATGGTGTATAAGTAGAAGCCACACGTCTCCTGAGCCTCATGGCGCAGCGATACTATCAGTGTGGGACTGACGCTCCAAAAGGGAAATATGGAAAATGCTGCATAGATTTCCCATGGGAGCCACATAGAGCTAAAACCCCCACATTCACCTAAAGAGTGCTAATAAAACAGAAATATAATCCAACAGACTATAGAAGGGAAACAGAGCAAGGACATTTAGTTCTGAGTTGCAGCTAACATGTAACTTGCTAAATCGGAGGGAATTTGGTTTGACTAAACCCATTAAAGTATTTTTATACATTTTAAAGTCACTATTTTAGTTTTGTAAAATAACCTAACCGAGTATAAGTTTAGCTATGATGATCATTTAGATCTTCTTATCATATGAGTATGAAGAAACAAAGCAGCAAACGTGGTCTCAGTAAGATTCTATTGAAGTCAACTGAATCCTCCCCGTAGCCCAAAGATTGTCTATGGATTTGGTTTTATATGGATTTTGTGTGACTGGTAGACTATATTAAACTCTGTTATTCTCTGGTCTACATGCAAGTTCTATCTTATGGTCAACATGCGAGTTCTATCTAATGGTCAACATGTGAGTTCTATCTTATGGTCAACATGTGAGTTCTATCTTATGGTCAACATGCAAGTTCTATCTAATGGTCAACATGTGCGTTCTATCTAATGGTCAACATGTGCGTTCTATCTTATGGTCAACATGCGAGTTCTATCTAATGGTCAACATGTGCGTTCTATCTTATGGTCAACATGCAAGTTCTATCTTATGGCCTACATGTGAGTTTTTAGATATTCTATGAATTCTTGCTATCTTGTGGTTTATTTAGACATTACCCAGAGTTTCCCATGGTTCATCCATGTTATTGCATGTTCTAAGCGTAAGCTCCTCCATAACTTGCTGTTTGTTCTATTATTGGTTTAGGGAGCTTAATCAGTAGTGATTAAGTATCCATGTGTTTCCTGCTACCCCAACCCAATGCCTTTTAACACATTGAAAGCTGGAAGGTAGCAAGATATATTGATTATTTAACAATGCCTATTAGTTATTTTGAACATATATTGGTTTTCTTCAAACAACAAGTTAAAAAAAAATATCTAGAAACTGGTCTGCACATATGTCCTTCGAGGAGCTGTAAAGCAGATGAACGTACCTGATTAACCTTATTGTAACTAGGAGTCAGATACATATTTGTTTGGTAGATACAACTTCTCCTCAATATTTTCCAATACATTTGTATCTGTAGATTTGACTTTCCTGTTCCCTCTTTCATGCTAACTGTAGATAGGATGCTGTGAAGGTTGCGTTAGTATTCCAGGAGCCTGCCGGTGAAGGCTTAGTCTTAAATCACAACAGCGTTATTATATGTTAGTGTTCTTTGTTGGCAGGACATAACACTGCAACTAAATTTTCTATTTTTTTTACCACTATATTTATTATCTCATATCCATCTATATCTTCCTTCTGGCTTATGTTCTTCTCCACCTATTAAGCTATAACATCTGGCTGTCTTCCTAACGATCACCCTTACATATATATCTCTGCAGTCAGACAGCTGGAACAGCTGTACATTTGTCTTGAAAGAAAGTATTTGACGTTCCTTGAAGACAGCTAGATCTTTAGTGAGGCCATGTCTCAAAGTTTATTTCATCTCCGTTCATTGTTGTGAAACCAGCTCTATCGCGAATTGAAAAAAAAAATGTCTGTTTTGAAAAAAAATAAACTTTCAATTGCTTTCCTTTTCTAATTGAACATTGAGTTTATGTCTACAAGTATTACATATATCTACAAACTACCAAACACTAGGAAACAGGTTCTTATATTAAGATGCCAATTGTCAAGATTTAGTAATAAAAATTGAGGAGGCCAATCCACTGCACAGAGAAACCTAACAAAATATTTTATTGATTATTCTTATATTAAAGGTACACTAAATTAGAAGGAATACAAACGTATTCCTAACACTATACTGCTGGAGTTCCGGTTTTGGTTTGTGGACCCCCTCATTAAGGAGTTAAAAGGTAGTTTAAATACCTTTTTTCCATTGCCGCACAGTTCTCACCTCAGCTTTAACAGCTTCCATGGCTGAGATAATCAATCTTGATGATCTCAGCCAATCCCATGCTTTTCCATAGGAGGCTCCTATGCATATGCGGTAAAATGCTGTGCATCTCCACATGGAGCGTTCAGCGTCACCATGCAGAGTGTAGAGACGCTACACATAGGTGATCATCTGAGTGACTGCCACTAGAGGTTTTAGATGTAAACACTGCCTTTTCATTGCTCAGCCTGCAGGGTCATGCTATAGACACCAGAACAACTGTATTAAACTGTAATGGTTCTGGTGACTATAGGGTCCCTTTAAATTGTAATAAAGTATGGGATACATTACACAATTAGAGATGAAGTGAGGTTGAAACAAAGATAATGTCTATGTTTCATCTTTCTTCTTTGTATTGATCTAGAAACATGCAGTGTCTTTTGCTACCTTCACCTTGGTAAGACCTCACCTTGAACATGTCCAATAGAGCACCGGATTACAAAGATAACTTTAAGGAACTGAGAAAACACAGGCATCAGCATTAATCAATAGCATAAATAATTTTCTCCAGCAGAGTAGATTTTAAAACCTGGGTTTGTTTATCTTGGAGAGGCGTCATAAAAAGGGGCATAAAGACCTTTGTGAAGACTTCCTTGTTTAGTAAAATGTAAAGATGATGGAAATTTAATGTGAATAGTAGACATTTAACCCCTTAAGGACACATGACATGTGTGACATGTCATGATTCCCTTTTATTCCAGAAGTTTGGTCCTTAAGGGGTTAAGCTGACACACTGGGGCATTTAATACGTTTGACATGGTGGAAATACGACGATTAAAGTGCATATACAAGCATTTTTCTGAAATTGGAAGTTTTTTTAAATTTGTTTTCTTTCATTTAGAGTAGAAAGACACAGATATTTACCTAACAGAGCAACAAACACACTCGCAAATCATATACAGAGCCATACATACAGCATGGAGAGACACACAGCAGAAGCATCCACACAAATATATATTAAACACACACAGCAGAGTCGCACGCAAACACAGAGATATACACATTCACACAATATCAGAGACTGACTGTAACATAACCACATAGTAGACACACATACACACGACAGACACACAGCGAAGCAAAACATGCATAAAATACATAGAGAGGCACACAGCAAAGAGACACACATGCAGCATAGAGACACATACACAAACAGGAGAGAGACACACATACAGCAGACATGCACACAGCAGGGAGACACATAACAAAATGTAGCAGGGAGGCCGATGCGTCACATCTAAACAACAGCAGAGACACACACAGCAGTAGACACATTTACACACATACAGAAATATTTGCAAATGGAGCGAGTTCAAAGCATTGGCTTGCCATTTCAGAATTTGAAACCAGGTGCTATTTGAGCAATATGAGAAAGGTTTCTGTCTTAATTGTGACTTTAAACGTCATCATTTCGGACAAGATCCATTCATCTCACATCAAATCCCCTCTGCTTTCATTCACCAAGATAGCACATCACTATTTAGTGCATATGTGTTTTTGGATTTTATAGCTACGTTGGTGTGAACAGAACTAGCTCTATATCTCTATTATATATTATATATAAATCATCACCCTGTCATATTCTCTATAAACCAGCTATTCTGTCTTATTCCAACTGACAGCTACCACTTACAGTTTATATACTCAATCTAAAAGCTTTCCCACCTCTGCAGCCTACTTCTCATGATTTCTAATCTCTGTGACATGGCGTGTTAACCCTTTAAATGCCACAGTGTTGTAATACGTCACTTTCTAATGCAGTGGGCGTGCTTTTTGTGATGGGAGCAAGAAAGAGCAAATCGTGCAATACAGAAATGTGCATCTTTACTGTGGTCGATTATTTTGACTTGATTGGGTGTCTGTTTTAACATATTAATAAGATTTTATCAAACAAAATATATGATGCTCATCAAATGACATCACAAGCGATTAAAGAAAGCTTGTGACTCAAACCAAACGAGAAACCTATCAATAAAGGAAAGACTATAGGTGTTAATAGTTGTTGAGCAAGACTCCAAGAGGAGAATACCACAAAAAATCTGAAGAGGTTAATTTCCCAAAAAGTAAATTGGAAACTGAATTTTGATTGAGGAAAACCTTTCTGGGAATATTTGAAGAACTTTTCCAGCTGCGCCAATTTGGATCTAAATTTTCTAATTCATTATTTTCCATTAATTAATTAGTTTTCTGATGCAGTTTGTACCTTTAACAACAACTGATAAATCCTCCTGAAAGTTTTACATTCTTCAGGGTTTATTTATTAAACATTGAACTGAAGTGAATTGAAAATTCTGGGCCAGAATAGCTGTACTGCAGAACTTCTCCAACCCGGCTCGATTTCCAAGTGTTTTACACTATATTGTTCAGTTTGATTTTCATTCCTTGTTATTTATTGTTGAGTGAATAAATACCGATACGTATTGTTATTTATTTTTTAAAGTTTGATGTAAATTGATCTACTATGGAAAAATAGTCCTCAGACAAACTAAATCTTTACAAATCAAACCAAAAACAATTTAAAAATGTAAAAAAATGTAAATTTTAACTAATAAAGGCAAACGGTACACCATTATGTTTATGGTTTAAATGATATTGTGTTTTGTTTTTATTACATTCCATCCATTGTGAGTTGCTGTGTTCCCCGAGTATTCTGCAGATATCTATCTGTTTGGATCAGTGGCAGCAGCCAGATATGCACTGCTTAAAGGAGGGCACCATATTTCACAACTCTGGCATCCATAGAATCGGGACACCGGTGGGAGGGGGTAGAGGGAACCGACCAGTAAAACTATTGCATCACTGGCTCCACCCCAAAAGGGACAGACTCAGTTTTCTGTCAGGTGAGCCTAGCACGGATACACACCGTTCTATCTGCCTATCGTGTTAGATCAGCCCACTGAGGTCAGTCCCTGTAGGGAGTCCTGGAACGGTCCTACATAGCATGAGTGTGTCTTATGATGTGTTCATGCTATGATTGTTAGGGACAGTTCCCTGGTGTCCCCTAAAGCAGAACTGAGTTAGGACGGAGGAACAAGGTCCGAAGGGGTCGATTGGGAGGCAAAGGACAGTGACCCTCATTTACTTACAATAGAGGAGCTGAAGAGGGTAATACAATCCCTATTATCCTCTAAACAAAATCCCTATATAAATTCCTGCTTTGCAAAGTACAACATATTAATATACTTTGCAAAATTCTATCTATAAAAAGTCATAACAGAATGTCTCCACTGACTTATTTCAATATAAAACCATGACAATTGTCTGCTGGACTTTATTTTAAAGTCATTTCTAAGACAAATATCTTTCTATTTTGTGTTCCTATAAAACTCTAGTTTGCATCTAATGTACTAAACCAGAAACAGTGACACAATTTAATATCACATTGTATTGAGTCATAAACGGAAAGTAAAAATATACAGTCTTCTTATCATAGAACTCAATGGTTTATGATATCTAAAACTAAGTTATCGAGTTCTTATTGATTCTTTAAACCTCTCAGTGCTTTCATTTTACTATTTGGATGGCACCGATTTTTCTCGTTTAAGTATCCACTTTACGTTGCACAAGGAAAGGGCAAATTATATTTACTGGTTTTATGTCTAATAAAGAGCAAAGACAGAACACACAGACAAAAAAAAGAATTCCTTTCAGGAACAAAATGGAAGCTTTCCTCTGAGTCCAAGTGTAATCTTGCAACATGTGCTGCCGTGTTACATACAAGGGAACGCTGTCAAACTATGCGGAAACAGCTGATTATTTACGGGTTACCCCCAGGCCATATTTCAGCTGTCACAATGTTAGCCTCACCGGGAATAGTTGCACAGTCGTCATCCAATTAAAAAATCAGGCCACATTAATCTGTCAGCAAAGACTTGGGAAAGAGAGCGTGTGAAAGTCAAATTGTACTTATTAATCAGACCTGATCGGTGCAATTCCATTGATGATTCTGTAATAATCCATGCAGTGTCACTGCAGGTTGGATATATTATTAAAGTTCTACGAGAGGAATCTTGTAATCCAGTTACGGTTACAATGATTCTCTGCCCGACCATGGAGAGCATCCGGCAGAGGGTTATGAGAGTTGGGCGAACATATGCGATTTCCGGTCCGCCCCCTATTCCTCAACATTGAGTAAACTTTGACCCGGAACCTCACAGTCAGCAGACACATTCTGTGAGGGAGGGTCTGCTGCTGATTGGCTGGAATGTGTCTGCTGACTGTGAGGTTCCGGGCCAAAGTTTACTCAATGATAACAAATAGGGGGCGGACTGAGCTGAGCTGGGCCTGTGCTGTTTGTGGTCATCAGACAAATATTTGTCAACAGAAAATAATGCCCACACTGTTTGTCCTTCATTAGATTTGTTCACCTGTATAAGGGGTGTTCAATTTTGACTTTTGTTGAATTATGACTCTCATAACCCTCTGCCGGATGCTCTCCATGGCAGAGAATAATTGTAACCGTAACTGGATTACAGATCTTATTGATTTTTTTGATTGGGTAACTAAAATTATAGATCAGGGTGGTGCAGTAGACATTGCTTACCTAGATTTCAGTAAGGCTTTTGACACTGTTGCACATAGAAGGCTTAACAATAAACTGCAATCTTTGAGTTTGGATTCCAATATTGTTGAATGGGTAAGGCAGTGGCTGAGTGACAGGCAACAGAGGGTTGTAGTCAATGGAGTATATTCGAAGCTTGGGCTTGTCACCAGTGGGGTACCTCAGGGATCTGTACTTGGACCCATTCTCTTTAATATTTTTATTAGTGATATTGCAGAAGGTCTTGATGGTAAGGTGTGTCTTTTTGCGGATGATACTAAGATATGTAACAGGGTTGATGTTCCAGGAGGGATAAGCCAAATGGCAAATGATTTAGGTAAACTAGAAAAATGGTCAGAGTTGTGGCAACTGACATTTAATGTGGATAAGTGCAAGATAATGCATCTTGGACGTAAAAACCCAAGGGCAGAGTACAGAATATTTGATAGAGTCCTAACCTCAACATCTGAGGAAAGGGATTTAGGGGTGATTATTTCTGAGGACTTAAAGGTAGGCAGACAATGTAATAGAGCAGCAGGAAATGCTAGCAGAATGCTTGGTTGTATAGGGAGAGGTATTAGCAGTAGAAAGAGGGAAGTGCTCATGCCATTGTACAGAACACTGGTGAGACCTCACTTGGAGTACTGTACACAGTACTGGAGACCATATCTTCAGAAGGATATTGATACCTTAGAGAGAGTTCAAAGAAGGGCTACTAAACTGGTTCATGGATTGCAGGATACAACTTACCAGGAAAGGTTAAAGGATCTTAACATGTATAGCTTGGTGGAAAGACGAGACAGGGGGGATATGATAGAAACATTTAAATACATAAAGGGAATCAACACAGTAAAGGAGGAGACTATATTTAAAAGAAGAAAAACTACCACAACCAGAGGACATAGTCTAAAATTAGAGGGACAAAGGTTTAAAAATAATATCAGGAAGTATTACTTTACTGAGAGGGTAGTGGATGCATGGAATAGCCTTCCAGCTGAAGTGGTAGAGGTTAACACAGTAAAGGAGTTTAAATATGCGTGGGATAGGCATAAGGCTATCCTAACTATAAGATAATGCCAGGGACTAATGAAAGTATTTAGAAAACTGGGCAGACTAGATGGGCCGAATGGTTCTTATCTGCCGTCACATTCTATGTTTCTATGTTTCTATGTTTCTATGGACTGGAAATCGCATATGTTCGCCCAACACGAACATGCTATTGTTCGCCGGCGGACAGTTCGCGAACAGTTCGGCGAATGGTTCGGGACATCACTAGTCTTTAGTACTGATTGTGTTTGCTATTTTCGGCTACTGTTATTTAGTTAATATATATTTTTATTTATTATGACATTTCTTCTTCTGTGTGCATCTGTATCAGTGTGCGTCTGTATCAGTGTGTTTCTGTATCAGTGTGTGTGTCTGTATCAGTTTGTATCTGTATCAGTGTGTGCCAGTATCAGTGTGCATCTGTATCAGTGTGTGTCCATATCACTGAGTGTGTCTGTATCTGTCACGGTGCCTGCTGGGCATACTCTGCTGCCTGTGCAGTATGTTTGCCTGCTTATGGTGCCACATTAACTCATGTTCTCCTCCACCGGCAGACCAACTAACACTGACTGCTGCTAATATAGGCTCTAATATGGCTCTGCCTTCTATGACCCAAATACGGACATGAAAATGCATGCATCATCACACAGATGACACACATGCACAATTCTATGTCACATGACTGCCAATACCAAATCCCTGCCCTCAATCAGCTATTTAAGCTCAAATTAGACATTTCTCAGTGCTCTGTCTTGGTTTCCCTTAGAGGTTATCTGAGAGTGGTTTCCTATTACTTTTTCTTGATATTTTGACCTTGGCTTGTTTATTGACTATTCTCCATTCTATATTCCTGAATCTTGGCTTAGCTTATTGATTTTCCATACTCTCTGTTTCCCTGAACTCAGTCTGTCTAATATTATTCTATATAACATGGCCCAGTAATTACGTATTCAGTTTTTTTTTTTTTTTTTTTGTTCACTTAAGTACTGCTGTTGGGTATAGTTAATCCTGACAGTATCAGTGTGTGCATCTGTGTGCCAGTGCATGTGTCTGTGTGTGCCGGTGCGTGTGTCTGTGTGCGTCAGTGTGTGCATCTGAGTGTGCAAGTACTTGTGGTTGTGTGTGCCAGTGCATGCTCCTGATTTTGATTCTGTTTGTACCTGTGTGTGTATCTGTATCAGTGTGTGTGCCTGTATGTATCTGTGCATACATCTCTATCAATGAGTGTGTCTGTGTTTACCTGTATATGTGTCTGTATCAGTGTATGGCCCGGTATCACCGTGTTACCGTATCTGTATCAGTGTGTTTATATTCTATGTGTATCTGTTTGTATCTGAATGTGAGTCTGCGTCAGTATATGTTTGTGTGTGCGTGTATTAGTGGAACAGCAGCTGGAATAGCAGGACAACAAAATTTAAAATAACTGTAAAAGTCGCATTTTATACAAGATATATAATGATAAAAAGTGTATTCAGAAAAAATAATGACATATTATCTGCTATACTGTTTCCAGAACCGTTCAGTGTCATTGTTTCCTGCACATGTTACGTGCTTTGTCTGTGACTCTGTTTGTGTTGTGTCTCTCTCTGTCTCTCTCTCAATGTATATAGCTTGTTATGTTTATTTTCTTAATAACATTTTTCCTAAGAGGGCACTAATTAGAAAGCTAAAAGGTTGAAATCCAGAATATCGTGTGCCTGGCATTTCACTGAATGACTTGTAATCAAAAGAAAGGAAATAGACCCACTGCACAAGTGTTTAATTATATATCAATGTTATTGTAGAAAATAGAAGGGTTAATAAACCCATGGCCTCGATGACCCAATGCAGTAAATAATGCAGATACCAGGCCATGGGGAATATGGTTTAAAAGTGCTTATTGTAAATACAGTCTCCATGGTCTCCTCAGCTGTTATGTGCATCTGGCCAATTACAGCATCTAGAGCTAACGTGGGCAAACGCTGGTGAACTACAAATCCCTTCATTCACTACTTGTCTCACCATCTCACCATGTCCGGTTCAAAGTCTTCCCTAGCATGACCTTGGTAATTTGTACCGATGGTAGGAACCCTCAAAGCTGTTGGTCATAAAGAAGATTGCTCACTATTGTTCTCTGGTAAATTTCATATGGAAACATTGTCACAAAATGTACGACAGTAAATCTGAGAATTCTCTTCTCTCTTAAACCAAAGGACACCAACTTTCACTTATTGGCTAATTACAATACAGTAAATTATCATCAAAACTTATTTTTCGTTGGTTTTTATATGGTTTAAGAGATCTTTTTCATGCGCATTAGAACTGTACAGATTGGTAGATTTGGGGTATTTTTGTAAGAACATACATTGGAAAAGAGAGGGTACCAATTTTTCAAAATGTTGCTTTTTGGCAGGAAAGACTTCACCCACATAGCTTGTGCCCCCAGATAAAACATAAGAACCTTTTTTACATATCAAGGCCCGGTTTATCACCATTTCTTCGAGCTATATATACATTACAAGGTGCAGAAGGAATGGCACACACATTGTAATTGTAAAAGAAAACAATGCTTTTTATAAATTGCCAGGCACAGGGTTTATGGATCCCATGTTTATTTTAGCTAAGATGTATTTTGTTAACCACAACGTGTAAGCAGGAGTTCGTTCACACATCATTAAAGAAAATAAGATGCAAGCAATCCTGCGGTGGGTGATTGATGATGTGCGCAGATAATCACAGAACCTTCCACCCATCTCACTCTGTATTGAGAGTAACTATCCCAAACTAAAGTCGCCAAGCAATAAGGCAACCAAGTGATAGCAACTGATTAAATGAAGGAAAGTGATTAATGTAATCTAGGGACCCATTAAAGTGGAAGTAAACCAGCAAAGCGAACCTTCAATGTAGAAAGGTGGGGAAACGTTGGTTGACATTTATTGTAGTAATTGTTTAGCTTGCTGTTAAAGTATTGCCATTGAGACATTTCCCTTCTAATGTCCATTCCTCTCCAGACCACTCGTAGATTGTACTTAAATAAGATGCCACATCTTCCTGACAATGGAATCACCCATTAGGGACATGCTCTTCGTCGTGCGTTTCCTGATCGAAGTCAACAAGTTATTTAGTGTATACATTCTGAATAAACTCCAAGGAAACCGGAGCTGTAAACTCTCTAAATGCCTGCAAAGCCATTGCATTACATTGATTCCCAAAAATGTATTCTGGAGATTTACTAACAAAACCCAAGAGGTCTAAACAGCAATCACATTGAAGTCTGCGATCGGAATGTTATGTGTGCACTTAATTTAAAACATAAAACATATAAAGTCTATATATATATATATATATATTGATGTTCATGTTAACAGAATAACAAATATTGACCAGATAAAATATCCCACCGTAAGTTCTAACCCCTAACGTTATAATATATCAGGAAATTTCACATTAAACACACCTACTACAGACCACAATCAAGTAGGCAATTAAGGTAGACAGGCAGGGCACTGTGAGAGCGACATGCTCTGAAAGATGTTGAAGAAATTTATATTTATAGGAATGAATATATAAATAAGTTACATATTTGAATTGAATTGAAATGCATGAAAGGCATTGGGAAGGCATGTGCAATTTGAAGGGCATTTGCAATTTGCCTTGAATGAAAAGAAGACTTTATAATGTTATTTACATAATATGCATACAGACCGTATCTTCAGAAGGATATTGATAATTTAGAGAGAGTTCAGAGAAGGGCTACTAAACTGGTTCATGGATTGCAGGATAAAACTTACCAGGAAAGGTTAAAGGATCTTAACATGTATAGCTTGGAGGAAAGACGAGACAGGGGGGATATGATAGAAACATTTAAATACACAAAGGGAATCAACGCAGTAAAGGAGGAGACTATATTTAAAAGAAGAAAAGCTACCACAACCAGAGGACAGTCTTAAATTAGAGGGAGAATGGTTTAAAAATAATATCAGGAAGTATTACTTTACTGAGAGGGTAGTGGAGGCATGGAATAGCCTTCCAGCTGAAGTGGTAGAGGTTAACACGGTAAAGGAGTTTACACATGTGTGGGATATGCATAAGGCTATCCTAACTATAAGATAAGGCCAGGGACTAATGAAAGTATTTAGAAAATTGGGCAGACTAGATGGGCCGAATGGTTCTTATCTGCCGTCACATTCTATGTTTCTATGTTATACATCTGTGAAATAGATTGAAATTATTATTATTTTTTTGAATTAATTTTGATTGACCCTGTCATTTCCAATCGCTATAATTTTTATTTTACAAACTATTCCCATGTATCCCCTATGTATCCTGTTATTGTTTTGTTCATCCACAATCCTCCTTGCTCTTCTTCTTCAGACACCGCTCATTATCTCATTACACATGCACAATTCCTATCCATCCACCCATCATTCCTACACTCAGATAATTCACCTCCATCCAAAATTTGCACAATCATTTTATTGACACTGTCCCTCCGATTCATTCATATTTCATTTTCATTCCTTTGTCTCTCTCCCCTTTCTTCCACCATTCCTTTTTAATCTTCTGTTTACATTCACCTGCCAGTTTTATTCAACTACAGTTGTAATTCACATCCGTCAGTTGTTCATCTGTCCTTTTATACTATTCTTCTTGAAATTCTCATTTACCCATCAGTCTCAGTCACTATCCACATTCTCTTATCCACATTGCAGTTAAAATCATTCTCATTTAAATTTTTCAATTACTTTCATTACTCTAACATTTACCTTGACATTCACCCACCATTCTACCAGTTTATTTATTTATTACCGGTATTTATAAAGCGCCAACAGATTCCGTAGCGCAGTACAATTAGTGGAGAACGTACAATATACAGAGACAAATACAAATATTATCCATCCACTATTTCCATTCATTTACCTTACCATGGTCATTCACCCAGCATACTGAATATCACTCTAGTTTACCATCCATTTTCACATATTCATCATTCACCCCTACGTGTACCCCTGTTTGAATTTGTCCACAATTCTCACATTGATTTAATTAACTTAACAATTTCATTGTTTTACCCCCCTGCTTGACACTTTCATTTATTCACTTTTCGAAGATGACTAACTAACCAGTACATACATAAACCACTGTCTATAAAATGTACTTGTATCCTACCAAAATCATTCTCTTTCTCTCTCTAACCAATGGGTAATGCTGAACTGTAAACAGCATGTTAAGTTAACAAACAATAGCCTTGACATTGATGACAACTCTTACAAAAATGACAACAATGACTCACCAAGTCACTGGCTTAGAATGTCACTAAATATCACACACACACCAGGAGAATCTGTTTTGTAGAGATGTAGTAAAATATACACTCAACTAGTGTTCAGTTTAGCCTGAAATGGAATCATCCTTTTCACCATCAACTGTTGGGTTGAATTTAAGGATTTACGACAAAAATACCGTTTTAAGGTTGTGGAGAAATGATAGAGAAGAAAGGGTGAGGGGGAGGAGTAATGAAAAGGAGGTTATAATGGATAATAAAGGTGAAAAGCAGCTTGAAAGTGTAGCATATATAGATCAATGAAAACCTACAATAAATCTGTAATTTTTAAATAATCCATTATAATTACAATATATCACATACAGTCTACTATATTATCAGTGGAGGATTCTCATCCCACAGGCATCAGCCAACGGAAGAGGGCTACGAGGGCTAACTACTAACAAGTCCTACATTCGTTCTTCTGATCATTTATCCACCAAAGACATTTTCCATCCAGTGGGTTCATCTCTCAGCTTTCCTTTCCCTAACATTCTAATTCTTCTCCGTCAACTCTTCACTTGCAAACTACATTAATTCCTTTGATCTATTTGGCCAACATGTATCATTGATTACCACCCTCTAGTTTTTTCTACTTTTCCAATATCTAATACATACAACCAAATATTTAAGAAGAAATCTTTGTCTTCTCACTTTTGTTTTTAACAATCACTTTATTGGCCTTTTCGAACGACTAAATTATTCCACAGAAACATATAAATGATGCCGCTCGAATTCACAATTAGCTCCTGTCTCTCCTGTGCCCCTATCCACCCAATTCAATTTAATTTCTATAGTATGTACAAACGTTCATCACCTTGCACATTTCTACCTGTTCTCATTCATCTTCCATTTCACCACTTACACATCCCCTCTCCTCCATAACCTCCACAACCAATGGCCTGTCAGAAGGGGTATGAACAGACTATA
The DNA here is from genome assembly GCF_036172605.1 of Pelobates fuscus. NCBI lineage: Eukaryota > Metazoa > Chordata > Amphibia > Anura > Pelobatidae > Pelobates > Pelobates fuscus. Next base: position 17,118,181 of record NC_086320.1, read on the forward strand.
CACACATACACAGGGCCAGTGCAATCAGCCCTCTGGTAACCTGGTTATTAGCAGGATTGTACAAAATACAAGACGCCACACACTGAGGTTCAAACTAACGTTGCTTGGCTACAGCAAAGGAAAGGGTTATTTATTTATTAAGAGCAAGACAGAAGTCAAAAGAGGTTATCAGATATTGAAAGAAAAAGTTCAGAAAGAAGTTTAGGTAAACAGAATAGTTAAAGGGACACAAAAATGACTAGAACAACTACAGATCATTGTAGTTCTTCTGGTAAGCAAAGTCAGCCTCTGCAGATTTATTGCTGTAAACACAGCCATTTCTAGTGGCCACTCCTCACTGTGCAGCCCCTCCCCTGCCCCACTTCCTTGACGATCTCAGCCAATCCAAAGTTTTCCAATGGGAAAGCATTGGGTTGGCGCAGATCATCAATTCTGATGATGCCAATCAGATTCTTGGACCACACTTGCAACAAGGAACAAAAAAGGTATTTTACTTTCTTTCTGGTCTCTGTGCTACTGTTCCACCTCCTTGGCTGATGTCATCAAGATCGATGATCTTAGCCAATCCAATGCTTTACCACAGGAACACATTGGGAGGCTAGTGTGCATGCGCTGCACACCGCAGTCCTGCACCAATTCCACAGTTTTACACCATGTGCATGTATACCCTGCAATGAAAACATTGCTGTTCTGTAAGATAATGTGGTCTGGGTATCTATGTTATCCCTTTAACTGCAAGGGTGGGCAGAAATGTACATGAAAAGTGATGCCGCATAATGTGTACCCAGTGAGAGGAATCCTGTCCTAAACAAATCTGATATTCTCCCAGTCCAGTTTATCTGCTCTCACTATTCCTGAATGAATCTCTCTACACAAACCATCTAACCGAATCCCCTCCTCCCCACCTGGACACCCATCACCTAACCTCTACCTGTCCTTCCCACAGTTGCCGATGCTAATCTATTCTGATTCCACAGAAACCTAATGTTTAATGTGTTCCTTGATGACAGTATAATGAAAAAGCTCATTAATGGCTGTATTATAATCAATCTATGTAAATCCCCTTCGATAAGGAAATCCAGAAAAGTGTAAAACACACCGAGAAATACCGCAGCCTCTTGCTTCCAGTGATCTGAGCGTAGGTGTGCTGGGATAGGGGATCAATCATGCGATATCTTTGTGGGGGGAGGTAGAACAGCTTAACTTAGATAAAACTATCCAAACCGTACAAGAGGAAGATATATTTAAGAGTGATTTAAACGCTGCGCACTGTAAACTCCCCTTCAGATACACTGTTACATGTTAATATAACAAGTGGCTGGTTTTACTGTAGAAGTGTTTTATATGACTATAATGAGCCATTTGTAGTGAGTCTAATGTCGAGCAGATTGCGAGAACATGACCGTACATTGCAGCTATCCACCAGAGCTCCGTAAAGATGGCTATATAATCAGAGAACCATTGTAGAAGCCATTTATAGCAGTGCGGCAAGAAATGAAACATGCAGTATAATGCCTTCCTCAGCCCTGCATCTCACAGCGGAAACAAAATGTCTGCATAAATCCATCGCACTCTACTGATATGGACTGCAATTCCTATCATGCTCTTCTGCTTCACAGCAGCTTCACTTGTACTGCAAAGAAAACTACGGACTGCAATTCCAATCCGGTCATGGACAACAACTGCAATCATTCACAGACAGACACACGCTACAAAGATAGCTATGGACTGCAACTCCCATCATGCTCTGGACTACAACTATAATCTGGTTATAACTATAATCTCGGCACAGACTACAATGCTATGGACTGAAACTCCCAGCACTCATGATGTAGACTCATTTATACTTAATTCTAAAACTGGATACAGCAACTTTCATTCCCACCAGCCTTCCTCACTACCAGCAATCACAGCCGCCAGCATATTTATGTACATTGTGAAGTCTGCAGACGCAGGAGGATTGGGTGGTTGGTCCGTTGTCTGTTAAAGAGAGGGTTTTAGTGCTCTAATGTTTTGAGATACAGCCATCTTGTATTGCTAGCAGACAGCAGTTTAAATAGTTTAAAGAGATATTATTACATATTGTCAATTAACAAAGATTTAATTTTAGACATTTATGATTCTATTTAATACAAAAATGATCTAAGCTTAAACATCGACTTACAAACAATTATAACACACACATACAGTCTGCTAGAGAAGCAGAGCTATTGCTCCCTGAAGTCTTATTGATGATTTTGCAAAAACTGCAATAAACATGTTTCATATTGATTAACTCTTTCCCCATCAACCCCATGGGTTCACAAGTTTGATTCTGATTCTCAGTTCATTGCAATACAAAACAAAAATAAATAAATAAATACCACATCGATTTACTGCTTTACCCCCTATATGCGCTATGGGTTTGTTCCACCTTAATTTAAGAATTTCTCTTTAAGTGATTTTTAAAAAACTGAAAGGACTTTCTTTTAATACTATATATATATCCCTAAAATGACACTGAATGTGAGTAAAATGGCAAAAGTGTCAACAATATTGAAAACAAATTCCCATTTTTGCTTATAATCATTTTTAGACATCCAGTGCAAATAAATAAAAAGAAACCAACTAGACTCATATATCAATCATATATGTCAGTTAAATGTCTAATGTTGATCTAAGGTTAATTTTGGTTATCCTTATACTAACCATACCCCTCACCCAATATTTACACTACCAATAACCATATACCTACCATAACCTTAAAGGACCACTCTAGGAACCCAGACCACTTCAGCTTAATAAAGTGGTCTGGGTGCCAGGTCCCTCTAGGATTAACCCTTTTTTTTTTATAAACATAGCAGTTTCAGAGAAACTGCTATGTTTATACTGAGGGTTAATCCAGCCTCTAAATCCTCTAGTGGCTGTCTCATTGACAGCCGCTAGAGGCGCTTGCGTGCTTCTCACTGTGAAAATTATCAATGCTTTCCTATGCGACCGGCTGAATGTGAGCGCGGCTCCTGCCGCGCATGCGCATTCAGCCGATAACGTCGCAAGGCAGAAGGAGAGGAGGAGGAAAGCTGCCCGGCGCTGGAGAAACAGGTAAGTTTAACCCCTTCCTCCCCCCAGAGCCCGGCGGGAGTGGGTCCCTGAGGGTGGGGGCACCCTCAGGGCACTCTAGTGCCAGGAAAACAAGTATGTTTTCCTGGCACTAGAGTGGTCCTTTAACGCTAACCCTATACCACCCTCCCCCTAAATACTATATCAACCATACCCTCACCCAATACTTACACTATCACTAACCATATACCTACCATAACCTTAACGCTAACCCTATACCACCCTCCCCCTCAATACTATATCAACCATACCCCTCACACAATACTTACACTATCACTAACCATATACCTACCATAACCTTAACGCTAACCCAATACCACCCTCCCATCAATGCTATATCAACCATACCCTCACCAATACGTACACTATCACTAACCATATAACTACCATAACCTTAACGCTAACCCTATATCAACCTCCCCTCAATGCTATATCAACCATACCCCTCACCCAATAATTACATTATCACTAACCATATACCTACCATCACCTTAACGCTAACCCTATACCACCCTCCCCCTAAATACTATACCAACCATACCCTCACCCAATACTTACACTACCACTAACCATATACCTACCATAACCTTAACGCTAACCCTATACCTCCCTCCCCCTAAATACTATATCAACCATACCCTCGCCCAATAATTACACTACCAATAACCATATACCTACCATAACCTTAACGCTAACCCTATACCAACCTCCCCCTAAATACTATATCAACCATACCCTCACCCAATACTTACACTATCACTAACCATATACCTACCATAACCTTAAAGCTAACCCTATACCACCCTCCCCCTCAATACTATATCAACCATACCCCTCACACAATACTTGCACTATCACTAACCATATACCTACCATAACCTTAACGCTAAATCCACAGCCCTTCCTAACTAATTCAACAGTCCTCAAAATATTCACTCAATAAACCAGGTTCCGGATCCCACTCTGGAGAATTCTCTGTAATTTTTTACAGTTTAAGCCTAATTACGGCTACAGGCTCAGCCCCTTACTAGGCATAGTGGCAACATAGTGACAGTGTATCTAGTTTGTATTGTATGTACAACTATATTATGAAATCTGTAGCCACATTGTATGGTCCTCTGACTGAGCTTTCCACATCAGGTTATTATTATTTTTTTCACTCACCCCGATGGGTTCACTTGTGTCCCTAGACTCATAAGGTAGTTCCTCTCTGGTCTGAGCATTTAGTATTTAAGCTTCTTCTTAAGGTGCACAATTTGCATTGGTTCTCGACCAACTCCCTAGGTCTATTTGTATATATATAATTATCGAGTTCCTTAGTTTTCAGACGTTGACCCCTGCGGATTTGAATTAAAGTCTGGAGTCTGAATTACTATAAGTAATACCTATTGACCGAGGATTGTTGGAGGTTAGCCACTTGGCTTTTTAAATTTCCAGTTGTTTCTAAATTTTGGTTTGTGAATACATATGCGTACTGTCATCATTTTTTTTATATAAGAATTACAACAGCTTTAATTTTGGATATATTATTATTTTCATTTGTATTAGATCTCCAGGTTATACTCTGGTGTCTGGATTTCTTGTCCAGTAGCCTGAGTATTGTTTGTAGTTGTACGTATAGGGGTTAAGCCCCAGGACACTTCCGGAGTGTCCATTAGATGTTTATCTCTACAGGTTGGAGGGAGCAGCACTGTCTCTGACTACCACCACCTGTAGATCTTCTTTTTTGAAATTTGGCCACATTTGGGCCGATCAGAATTTGCTATTCCTGAGTGGGATTACGAGATAGCCTAGGTCTATATATTTATATTTTTCCAATGCCAGTTAAAAACCGCTTTGAATCACTGATATAGAATTGTTTTACTGATTTGTGATATATATATTTATATTTATTTTATTTCTAGTAAGAGACTGATTATTTGATTTGCAATGTGCTTCTTTGCAACTGCTTGTGCATTGCAAATTGCAATCTTCATCACTCCATACAGTGTGTGGCAGTTTACTGTTTTGTTTTTTTTAACTCTTTTTGTAGAGAATAAATGAATCTAAAATGTGGTGGTAGTGGTAGTGATGGTTGTCATGTTTTATTGTAGTGGTTTGGTATCACCCTGCCTGCCTGAGTCGTGCAGCATGTTTAGCCCTGTAAACTTTGCAGATGCAGCTGTGAGAAGCCAATAGGGCACTGCTTTTTCCCACACTTAATGACAGTCCCTTGCACACTGACAGGGAGCGTAGGAAATCCGTGTGTCAGCGTGGAAGTGGTGAGTGAGTAATCAATTGCCCACTGACTTTTTCCTTTCATTTTTTTACATATGCCTTTTTTTTTTTTTTTAACTAAAAGTTTCTATTGCTGCAGCTGCTCCATATTGTTCAATAGTAAAAGATTGCAAATGGAAAAACAATTGATTATCATTATTTATTTATTCATTTGGAATATAGGATTATTATGAGAAATTGACAAACAATGGCTGGTTATGTGCATTGCACCATCCTAGTAGACACCTTTTTCCTGCCTTTTTGGGTAGCCTGAATGTCTTCCAGAATCTTTTGCATGGACGATATTTGGATAATCCAAACTCACATATAAACATCGTCAGATTTCACTTCTGGGAAAACTACGACTACAAAAGTCAGCTCAGTTGAGGAAAGAGGGTTAGGCAGGGCCCTCAGTATATAGTAAGGATATACAGCTACAGACACATATAATACAGGTGCTAGGATTTAACCAAGCGTTTGTGTGTTCTGTATTTGAGTATTGTGATGAATACATTCTGATGGCATTTGACTAACCTGCAGAGTATTTGAGTATATCTGATTTTATTTTCACCAATTTCTATTGTAATCTATTGTAATTTCTCTGAACATTTATTTTATTTATAACATGCATTAAATAGTACATTGGCAAGGATGCCATAAATCTCGGATAATTTATAACCTCTCCATATTTCCCATATCTTTTAAAAGTATAACCAAAAAAGTTATAATACTGGATTTTTATTTCTAGGTATACCTGAACAACAATCTGTACACACATACGCTGCCCTAACATTTGCTATAGCTCTATCATCTATCTATCTATTCAGTATCTATCTATCTATCTATCTATCTATCTATCTGTCTGTCTATCTATCTATTCATTGTCTATCTGTCTATCTATCATCTATCTATCTATCTATTCAGTATCTATCTATATATCTATTCAGTATCTATCTATCTGTCTATCTGTATATCTATCTGTCTGTCTATCTATTCAGTATCTACCTATCTATCGGTCTATCTATCTGTCTATGCAGTATCTATCTATCTATCTATCTATCTGTCTGTCTGTCTGTCTGTCTGTCTATCTATTCAGTAGCTATCTATCTATCTATCTGTCTATCTATCTAATCTATCTGTCTACCCAGTATCTATCTATCTATCTATCTATCTATCTATCTGTCTGATTGTCTGTCTGTCTGTCTGTCTGTCTATCTATCCAGCATCTATATATCTGACTGTCTGTCTGTCTGTCTATCTATCTATCCAGTATCTATCTATCTATCTATCTATCTATCTATCTATCTGACTGTCTATCCAGCATCTATATATCTGACTGTCTGTCTATCTATCTATCTATTCAATATATATATATATCTATCTATCCAGTATCTATCTATCTATCTATCTATCCAGTATCTATATATCTATCTATCCATCTATCTGTCTATCTATATATCTGTCTGTCTATCTATCTATCTATCTATCTATATATCTATCTATCTATCTATCTATCTATCCAGTATCTATCTATCCAGTATATATATATATATATATATATATATATATATATATATATATATATATATATATATATATATATATATATATATATATATATATATCTGTCTGTCTGTCTGTCTGTCTGTCTATCTATCTATCTATCTATCTATCTATCTGTATATCTATCTATCCAGTATCTATATATATATCTGTCTATCTATCTGTCTGTCCATCTATCTGTCTGTCTATCTATCTATCTGTCTATCCATCTATCTGTCTGTCTATCTATCTATCTATCTGTCTGTCTATCTATCTATATGTCTGTCTATCTGTCTATCTATCTATCTATCTATCTATCTATCCAGTATCTATCTATCTATATATCTATCTATCTATCTATCTATCTGTCTATCTGTCTATCTGTCTATCTGTCTATCTGTCTATCTGTCTATCTGTCTATCTGTCTATCTGTCTATCTGTCTATCTGTCTACCTGTCTACCTGTCTACCTGTCTATCGGTCTATCGGTCTATCGGTCTATCGGTCTATCGGTCTATCGGTCTATCGGTCTATCGGTCTATCGGTCTATCGGTCTATCGGTCTATCGGTCTATCGGTCTATCGGTCTATCTGTCTATCGGTCTGTCGGTCTGTCGGTCTGTCGGTCTATCGGTCTGTCGGTCTGTCGGTCTGTCTGTCTGTCTGTCTGTCTGTCTGTCTGTCTGTCTGTCTGTCTGTCTGTCTGTCTGTCTGTCTGTCTGTCTGTCTGTCTGTCTGTCTATCTATCTATTATAATGCCTTCCATGTGATTACTTTTTGAGAAATACACATTTTGAAAGATAACAGAGCCAGTATAACATGTCTCTTCCAAAGCTGCCAAAATCTCAGGCCAGCTGTTGCATTTAAATAATAGACCATAACAAAATATTTGGAAACCCCCTCAGACTCTTGTTCACGTACATCCTAGAAAATGTAATCTAGGAACTTTCATTTATCCGGCATTTAGAGCATTGAATAAAATCAGGAAAATCCCCAATTACTAATGTTAACCTATTTTCAGGATATGCTCTATTTTCTTTTAAATGCACCTTGAAGATTTAGCAAATTCAATTTTACTCCAGTTCAGGCAAGGCACAGCCAGGGCAAACAATGCAAATTAGGAGGTGCAATGGAAACATTCCTCCTGTACTCTGTCTGCTCTCTCTATGCTGACTGCCAGGTGCAAAGGGGGGAGCTTATATACATGATTGACAGGGATCACCCAGTTGCAGAATAATGAGGGGTAGATTTCTACATTTAATTGTATTTTTCACATATCACTAATGCATATTTGTTATATATTATAATATCAGGATATGTAAACATAATATTAAAAATAGTGACCGCTCTCTTTACAGTAATTGTAGAACTGCAAACTGAAAACCGATTTAAACGGGAATTGTGAAATGCAGGCTGAAATAATCGAACTGGGAAGAGTTGGAGATTTCAAATGCGAATGTACCCCCGACACGTGGGTTAGTAAATAACACAGACTATTTAAATAGCACACTTTTTGTGTGGACTAACTTTTTAGTAATAACAATGTATCCGTTCTGCTACTTTTAATTGTAATAATAATAATAATAATAATAATAATAATAATAATAATAATAATAATGATAATAACATAACAAAAGGACCGCAAATCGCAAGCAAAAAAAAAGGTTAACCCTTCAACATCCAGCGCTATATTAGGTATGTTGTGCTTATTTTGTATTTGTCAAACCTTGTGTTTTAAATAATGGAAAAAATATAAAATGATGATTTGATAACACTGTTAATGTGCATTCATTAGACTGCAATGGAGAAAACGATATATAAACACACATACTTATTTAACCAGAACAAAATTGTATGGATGGATCTATTGCCTTCATCATAAAAACAGTAGGCTGGTTCTTAAATATGAATGCATGACTTTCAATTTCTACAAATGTGTGTCATTGTATCCATAATAGATATTTAGTTATATATATATATAAATCACACTGATATCATTTCTATGTATATTATCAGACAGGGCCTAATGTAACTAACTGCTATGCATACTTTATCTTTAACCACAAGTAGGGATGTTGTTTCCATGGTAACACGAGATCCAAATGCATCCAGTTGTCTAATAATAAGCAGCCTTCATTGAAAATTGCTTTGCTTTGTGTATTAAAAGGTAAATTTATCGAGACAATGTATAATTACTTGTATTAAAAAAGAACACTATTACTACTGGGCCAAATTCAGTAGCAGGTCTGCGGTAATAATCATTTCAATATTAATTTACAATCGCGTCTGATTCCCTCCTGCTTGCCTGACATAATCCCTTAAAAACTTGCAGAAATGAATGGAAACCTTTTATTTGGACGGTGAATCCTGTTTGGCAATCTGACATGATATTCACATAGCGCGTGGACAACTTGTGCATAGTAATAAGGCTGTACCTGAAATATTTACAATCGCCCTGACCCATAGCCATAAACACAGTAACGCAAGGTGCACAAACAGCCACAGTTTGCCCATAATAAAATCTCTACGCTCATCAGAAGCTGTGACATAGCCAGATATGTTTTTAGAAAGCTGTAATGGGTTCCTACAGAGGCTCAGACAAACAAACTTTCAGTTTAGCAAACCTCTCTCAGTTTCGAGGTAGTCTCATAGATTTTTATTAGAAACCTGCATTTACGCAGACGTCAAATGGAACATAAGTTGCCTTTTTTTTTGGCCTTCACCATCCTATTTTCATGATCCTGGTATTTTAAATTCAGGAACTAGCACTATCTTTTTTTTTCTATCAAACAACTATATTTTTTTTCTAGCTTTTTCAAACCAGCACGCCATTTAAACCTTTCTATAATAATTTGTTTCATATCTTAAAAATGTCAACAATGAAAAAAAAATATATATAAAATAAATAAATCTCTTAATGGAACAAATTATTATTATGTTTTTTTTGTTTGTTTTTTTAAACAAAAAAAAAAACAACAAAAAAAAACACGAGAAACAAATTGTAAAAAATAAATGACCCTCCCCCAGATTACAGATCAATGGTGTACAAGCAACACATCAATTTGGTTTCCACTCTTACAGGATCTTTTCAAAAGCAAATGCGAGGAGGGGAGAAAAAGGAGGGGGGAAAGGGGGAGTCATGCTGGTGACATTCGGTGATTCTTTTTTTTTTAATATTTAAGTTTTCTACACACATCTTTCCTCTCTTTTCAAAAGATCTCACACCCACACAAACACACATGCAACCTTCCGCTCTCCTGCTTGTGTGCAGATTGCTAAATAGCCTTTACAATACAGCTTACGTTTCTTATTTAGGACAAACCATTGCTTGACACACGAAATTATTCTACAACCAGTCGTCTTTAAATTGTACAATACACACACCTACATGGGATATTATCTTGGTGTGATGAGCAGAGTGTGCTCTAAACATGTTAGCATATACATATAAAACAGAACATGGATGGATACATGTCACAGGGAGCTGTTTTATGTTTCACCATTCATTTCTAGCCTAGCATCATCTCATCTTGAGGGTCTGACCCTGTCCCAAGGTTAAATATTACAGCTGGAGCTTGTAACTTTAAACAATCATTATTAGATGTATGTTTATATGCGGAAGGGACTTACCATGTCTGAACTGAGGTGAGCTAAAATGGCGAAGCTTGAAAAGCGATCACAGGAGCATTTAGTATGAAACGAATCCACCGGGACTGTACGACAGCCTTTGAAAGACCAGGCTCCAAGATTAGAGGATCTATATGGGAGAAAAAAAAAAAAAAGAGAGAGATGCACCAACAATAGTAAATAAAAAGGGACGGAGAGGGGGTTGGGATGATGGTCTGCGTTGCACGTATAACAAAACCAAAAAAAAATCATAACATCATAGTCTGCTATATTTAGATCTCTACAACATATGAGACATAGAAAGCAAGAGATAGATATTAGTTTAAATGTAACAAAGAAATCACATACCAGTTTGTTTTAGAAGCTATTGGGGTGGATCACGTTGAGTATATAAAACACATAGAAACGGTGGGGATACTGGAGTGGGTTGGAAGGGAAGGGGGGGGGGGGCAAAGGATAACACTTAAGTCAAAGAGTCTCGGGGGTGATGGCGGGGGGAATGAAGAAAATATATAACGGATGGGGGGGACGGTGCGAGATCTGAAAGGGATTCCAGATCTGAAGGTTGCGGGGGGGTGGTAGAGGGATGGGCACATGCAAATCGATCAGACCGGGCTGAATGGTGTTGTCTGGCCGCGGCTGCTTGTGCAGGGAGGGTGGCTGGAGTGGAGATGGAGGGAAGGGGGGAGTCTGCAATTGACAGTCGGAGCAGAGAGAGAGAGAGAGAGAGAGAGAGTAGAGCCTGGTGAGAAGTTTCAGATGTGAAAGTGGGGGATGGGACACATAGATCTGAGGTGCAAAAAAAAATAAACTAAAATAAAATAATGACAAATTCACTTGGAAAGATGGTTCCACTATGCCAGGCTATGCCAGGAAAACATGGTGCCCTTCTTAACCCCCTGCATGCCAGACAGATCTAACAAGCACTGTTTTAAGATATTAGCAATATTACAAATGCTATTGATAATAAATATATTATTAATAGTGTGTTACTAATGGCTACATTGTGACAGTCCCCAGCAGTGCCCTAATTGAACACATACACACATATTTGTGTGTTTCCAATTCTCAGCATAGCATGGGCTGGCCACCTGGGGACTAAGCAAGTGAGCAGCCTTAGATACCCTTTATAACAGTACCCATTTATTAGCCCACATGGCTATGGACTGATCATCAGTGCAGAACCTGACCCACATGGAGACTGCCGCTGTAAGTTTGTAATGACACAGCTAGGTGAGTTACTGATATGTAAGCAGGGATTTCAACTGTAGAAATATCAATTCAAATGTTTTTATTTGTAATTTCTTTATTGTATTATTAGTTATTGAATACTGTGAAATGTGAAAGAGATATACCAAGCCTCTCTTCCTTAAAATACTTACAATTTGCACATTTGCCCTGATAATGTTAGAATCTACTTGTCTGCCCAACAATACTTATACTTTGAGAATCTGCACATTTATCCTGACACTCTGAGAATCTGCCCATTCAATGCAAGAAGTGAGAATCTGCCCATTCACCATGACACTCTGAGAATCTGCCCATTCACCCTGACAACCTCAGAACCTGCACATTTATCATGACACTCTGAGCATCTGCCCATTCAATCCAATAAGTGAGAATCTGACCAGTCACCATGACACTCTGAGAATCTGTCCATTCACCATGACACTCTGAGAATCTGCCCATTCACCCTGACATACTGAGAATGTATCCCTCAATCCCGACTCTCTGATAATCTGCCATTTATTGTTACACTCTGAGAATCTGCATATTTATCCTGACACCCTAAGAATCTGCCCATTCAATCCAATAAGTGAGAATTTGCCCATTCACCATGACACTCTGAGAATCTGCCCATTCACCCTGACAACCTCAGAATCTGCACATTTCTCCCAACACTCTGAGCATCTGCCCATTCAATCCAATAAGTGAGAATCTGCCCAGTCACCATGACACTCTGATAATCTGCCCATTCACCATGACACTCTGAGAATGTATCCATCAATCCAGACTCTCTGAGAATCTGCCATTTATTGTTACACTCTGAGAATCTGCGTATTTATCCTGACACCCTGATAATCTGCCCATTTACCCCAACTCCTGGAGAATCTGTCCATTTATCCCGACTCCTGGAGAATATGTCCATTTTCCTCAACACCTGGAGAATCTGCCCATTTACCCTGACACCTGGAGAAACTGCCCATTTACCCTCGCTCCTGGAGAATCTTCCCATTTTCTTCGACTCCTGGAGAATCTGCCAATTTACCCCGACTCCTGGAGAATCTGTCAATTTTCCCCGACTCCTGTAGAATCTGCCCATTTACCCTGACTCATTGAGAATCTGCCCATTTACCCTGACTCCTGAAGAATCTGTCCATCCATCCTTCTACCAAGTGCATTACTTTATTTACCCAAACTCACGGAGAATCTGCCCATTGCAGCCAACTGTCCTGTCCAGTCTCTGTGCCACTATCCTGCCAAGACAGCCATCTGTCCCGCTTTCCCTGCCTCTTAACATCAGTTTGACTAAACCAGTAAGTTTGACTAGAGTCACAGTCAGTACTGCATGGAGCCCCATATTACAGCCTGTCAGCTTCACATATACTAGAGCCACAGTCAGTACTGCATGGAGCCCCATATTACAGCCTGTCAGCTTCACATATACTAGAGCAGGGGTAGGCAACCTTTTAGTAGCACTGTGCCAAAATATGATTGTGATGTCCTGTAGCGTGCCGGTCCTATTTCTTTAAATTGAGGTGTGTATGTTGCCATATTCTGCTTGTGTTATTTATACTGCATTTGCTTTGTATCATTGTATTTGTGCGTATATGAGCTATTATATTGTATATGTTCATTAATAGTTTGTGGTATCATGTATAATACCTATGAATTTGGGCTGTGTATGGGGGCTGTTTGTGGAATTGTGTGTGGATGGATATGTCACATTGTGTATTTGGTAGTGTGTGTATGTGTGGGGCTGTTTGGGGTATTGCATGTGAGAGGCTGCATGTGGGGTTGTGTGCATGTATGTGGATTGTTGGTGGTGTTGTGTTTGTGCGGACTGTGTGTGTGTTTGTATTATTTGTATGAGGGGAGGGTTATTCAGCAGCTCTGAGGCTTCCCTGGGTTTTAGTGGGGACCAGGCTGGCCAGGTACAGCTCAAAGACAGAAGCTGCAACAGGAGGCTGTGGGCTGCTCTACTTCAGTGTGGATTCCTATTCACAAGTGCTGGGAGGAAGTGATCTGAGATCACTTCCTCTGCGTGCTACAATGCATAAATGGAGGATTGTCCTTCACCACCTTTTCATATTAACAGATATCTTAAGTTTCACTGGGACTCCTGACAGGCCAGAGCCTGTTTGGCTCTTGTACCCTTGAGTGCCGTGCAAAGGCACCTCGAGTGCCGTGCATGGCACTAGTGCCGTAGGTTGCCTACCCCTGTACTAGAGCCACAGTTAGTACTGCATGGAGCCCCATATTACAGCCTGTCAGCTTCACATATACTAGAGCCACAGTCAGTACTACATGGAGCCCCATATTACAGCCTGTCAGCTTCACATATACTAGAGCCACAGTCAGTACTGCATGGAGCCCCATATTACAGCCTGTCAGCTTCGCATATACTAGAGCCACAGTCAGTACTGCATGGAGCCCCATATTATAGCCTGTCAGCTTCACATATACTAGAGCCACAGTCAGTACTGCATGGAGCCCCATATTATAGCCTGTCAGCTTCACATATACTAAAGCCACAGTCAGTACTGCATGGAGCCCCATATTACAGCCTGTCAGCTTCACATATACTAGAGCCACAGTTAGTACTGCATGGAGCCCCATATTACAGCCTGTCAGCTTCACATATACTAGAGCCACAGTCAGTACTACATGGAGCCCCATATTACAGCCTGTCAGCTTCACATATACTAGAGCCACAGTCAGTACTGCATGGAGCCCCATATTACAGCCTGTCAGCTTCGCATATACTAGAGCCACAGTCAGTACTGCATGGAGCCCCATATTATAGCCTGTCAGCTTCACATATACTAGAGCCACAGTCAGTACTGCATGGAGCCCCATATTATAGCCTGTCAGCTTCACATATACTAGAGCCACAGTCAGTACTGCATGGAGCCCCATATTACAGCCTGTCAGCTTCACATATACTAGAGCCACAGTTAGTACTGCATGGAGCCCCATATTACAGCCTGTCAGCTTCACATATACTAGAGCCACAGTCAGTACTACATGGAGCCCCATATTACAGCCTGTCAGCTTCACATATACTAGAGCCACAGTCAGTACTGCATGGAGCCCCATATTACAGCCTGTCAGCTTCGCATATACTAGAGCCACAGTCAGTACTGCATGGAGCCCCATATTATAGCCTGTCAGCTTCACATATACTAGAGCCACAGTCAGTACTGCATAAAGCCCCATATTACAGCCTGTCAGCTTCACATATACTAGAGCCACAGTCAGTACTGCATGGAGCCCCATATTACAGCCTGTCAGCTTCACATATACTAGAGCCACAGTTAGTACTGCATGGAGCCCCATATTACAGCCTGTCAGCTTCGCATATACTAGAGCCACAGTCAGTACTGCATGGAGCCCCATATTATAGCCTGTCAGTTTCACATACACTGCACAGGGGAGGGAGGGGGGAACGAGCGATGACTTCACATCTCTGTGTGTACGGAGTGAAGCAGGGCTCAACAAAGGAGAAGTCTCAGCCTAGAGACTACGACAGAATGGGCAATGCAGTAGACAATCTTGTCACAGTGTGCAGGTGAACAAAACTCCAAACTCCATCTCAATGACATGGACCACGGGTTGAAAGACACATAGCCTGGGACCAAGGACAATCTAGAACCAGAACCAGAGTCACTATCAAAGTACAATACATAACACAGTCACCTATTTGTCAAACTCTGCATTTCTTAGTGAAGGAACTTAACAAGGGGATACTTTATATATTTTTACACCTGGCTTCAGTGGAGGGTTTAGCCAAAGCCTCCCAAATTATACAGCTTAGTTAGACGTACCTTATGGCGTTTATAAACACACACTACTCAAACTCTGGTCTCAATTTAATAGCTGGATAAGGGTTCCAAATTATTTCATATCTTTAAATTAATTTTTCAAATCAAGTTTCTAAAAATATATCGCAATACATCAACAAATATGAAAACATGAAAAAAAAAATTTTCATAATATTAAATCGTTTTAAACGTTTATCCAAAGATATTAAATAAATTGTACCAATATTAAAACAAGGCCTCTGTTTCCCTCGGTTAAATAAGCTTTCCGAATGATTCAATGCGGTTAGAAACTATCCATTAATTTATATTAATATTAATATTCTACACAAAGTACCATAGACTTTACTTGTGACTTCTGGAGATAAATCATTATTGAAACATTTGGAAAAAGCTTATGAAATATTCCAGTTTGGCTATACTGAGTTAAGATCTTTTAACCTATATTTTCTAATGTTAGTGTTGTTTCACTTTACTTTCGATGTTCTTATATCGCACAATGATAGTATTTTATTTACTTGTAAAAGTTCAGGTTCTAAATTATCTAATGATGTTTTTATATATTTTTTTACTGATATCTGATTTCTTGTATGTTTTTAAATGATGTAAACATGCTCACGGTGTCCACAATGCCTCTCTTAGATGGACATTGCCCAGCA
Organism: Pelobates fuscus; assembly: GCF_036172605.1. NCBI lineage: Eukaryota > Metazoa > Chordata > Amphibia > Anura > Pelobatidae > Pelobates > Pelobates fuscus. The sequence goes on from NC_086320.1 coordinate 17,134,404, forward strand.
AGAACAAGAGTTGCTGCTGGTCAGAAATGGGATGGAACATACTGCTTATTGGTAATCGTTCCCACAAATGGGATGGAACATACTGCTTATTGGTAATCGTTCTCACAAATCGGATGGAACATACTGCTTATTGGTAATCGTTCTCACAAAATATGGCGCTAGATGCACTCGTCTATCCAGGAGAAGGCCATGTATTACCATTCGGTGGCCAACAACATTGATGCATGATTGCCAGCAAGAAAAAGGGGACTAGTTACTTTAATTCTCTTTTCCACAGCGGGAAAATTAACCCATAACCAAGCTTACTGTGTAATTGCTGAACACTTACACACTCACTCAGTGATCCAGGATATATCTACGTCTGTCGAGGTTGACAGTAGACATGCGCGAAAAATGTGTTTTAACCAACTCAACCAAATAGAATTCCTGGTAACTTCCAAATTAATTCATTCAGAATCGTCCTATCTGTAGTTTCACCTGTGGCGTCTACACATAAGTTCAGTTCAGAATCGATTTGTTCTGGTATCAAATAAGAGTGATTTTATTTGGACAAATCGATTCAAATTAAAGGGACACTATAGTCACCTGAACAACTTTAGCTTAATGAAGCAGTTTTGGTGTATAGAACATGCCCCTGCAGCCTCACTGCTCAATCCTCTGCCATTTAGGAGTTACATCCCTTTGTTTATGAACCCTAGTCACACCTCCCTGCATGTGACTTGCACAGCCTTCCTAAACACTTCCTGTAAAGAGAGCCCTATTTAGGCTTTCTTTATTGCAAGTTCTGTTTAATTAAGATTTCCTTATCCCCTGCTATGTTAATAGCTTGCTAGACTCTGCAAGAGCCTCCTGTATGTGATTTAAAGTTCAATTTAGAGATTGAGATACAATTATTTAAGGTAAATTACATCTGTTTGAAAGTGAAACCAGTTTGTTTTTTTTTTCATGCAGGCTCTGTCAATCATAAGCAGGGGAGGTGTGGCTAGGGCTGCATAAACAGAAACAAAGTGATTTAACTCCTAAATGACAGTGAATTGAGCAGTGAAATTGCAGGGGAATGATCTATACACTAAAACTGCTTTATTTAGCAAAAGTAATTTAGGTAACTATAGTGTTCCTTTAATTTCTGCACAAGTCTATTTAACAGTAACACTGTACGTAAAAATAAATTCTATAACAATAATCTATACATGTTCAAACACCTACACACCTAGCAAATGTGCACTTACAGCAAATGGACTGTGTTTTCACTTAATTTATGCTATAAAGTCTACTTTTTACTCCTACAAAAAATTAAATAGTAACAGCTTGAGAGCTAAAGCGATGACTGCCTTTAATGTTCTGCATTCATCCCGTCCAATGAATGCTTACACAGAAGGCAAGTCATTATTGAGAATCATAGCAATACGTATAATAAACATTAATCTTATTAACCAGCAGCATTGCATTTATAGTGTTGGACACTCCGTTAATAGAATGATGAATGATCGCAAGGCCAACTCAAATCTCGCAATTACGCACCGGTAAAAGGTACTGATTTGAGCATCCACTGCCAAATAATTTGGATTCAGCAGTTAACACGATGTTAATAAAATAACTTGGATAACTGACCAAGGATTAAGGCAATAACCGCCGTTCTATATGAAATAATAAAAGTCAATGTGCATTAATCACCTCCATGTCGGTCACAGAATATTTACTATGCAATGCCAAACAGGGTAATTGTGAAATCCAGTTAAAGGCGAGCATGGATGAAAATAAATAGGATACAATTTATTTCAATTATAAAATTATTCTTGATGCATTATTTTTGGCTCTGACGTGTTTATCATTATATTTTGCGTTTAAATGACCCCTTATCCCTGCTTTTAATGTCACCATAGACATAGGAAGGCATCAAAGCAAACTGACAATTCTACAGACGGCAGCTAAAAGGTACATTGTAACACAAGTGGTTGTGGTGATCAACTGACCGATCACCACACACAGGGTTCTTCTACACTAAAATGGGCAATACATCTGAAGGGAAGTTCTATAAGCAAAGATGTCTATTTCCTGTGTATCAAATAAATTGTTTTAAAATAATATGAATTTATAAAAATTGCACACATATTTCCTAAGTGCTGCAAGCCTAGTCGTTGTAGGTTTTAAAGATTTAACTCCTTCCTGCCAAACACTTACCTACTTTTTTCTGTTGGGTATTGTCCAACCAAATGCTTCCTGGTGGTTTATCCAGATTTAGGGATTTGTATATTGAAAAATACTAAGAACAAATCAGACTTTAGGGCTGTATAACTGTTCAAGCGTCTGGTATTTTCACCTAATAATCTGCTAATGATTAATTTGTATGCTATATATAGCAACTTGGGCTAAAATTCTGACCAAGCTTAAACAAACACTGGATTTGCATAATAGTAGTTATATTCCACAAAGCTGTATACCAAGTTTATGGCTTTGCTATCCCATTACTTCAAATGTGTATTTTAGCTCCAACAATCCTCAGCCAGAATCGCAGGAGCATGTCAGAAGTTACAGTCCACCAGGGGAAACTTTTTCCATTAAATTTTTTAAAATTCTCTAAAGATTGGCTTGTATTTGGTTTTCCTATGATCTCTGCATGTAGGAATAGTAAAGTCTTAAACCAGAACCAATTAATGCTTTTACTTTATCAAAGAGTTAAATTGCCTGGCAGCAGGAGCGGGCAGCCTGCCTAAGGTGTCTGGGGTTAGCATTGTTACATAACTCCCAAGTGTCACAATTTAGGAGGGACAGTCCCTATGTTTGGCTCAAATCCATCTGTCCCTCTTTTCTATCCTAATGTCCTCTTTTCTTGGAGCTCCAAATTGTTGGTGTGTCTGAGTGTATAACAGAGCTCCACATCAATAATACTCTCAGTAATGTGTCTGAGTGTATAACAGAGCTCCACAGCAATAATACACTCAGTAATGTGTCTGAGTGTAAAACAGAGCCCCACAGCAATAATACTCCCAGTAATGTGTCTGAGTGTATAATAGAGCTCCACAGCAATAATACTCCCAGTAATGTGTCTGAGTGTATAACAGAGCTCCACAGCAATAATGCTCCCAGTAATGTGTCTGAGTGTGTAACAGAGCTCCACAGCAATAATACTCCCAGTAATGTGTCTGAGTGTATAACAGAGCTCCACAGCAATAATACTCCCAGTAATGTGTCTGAGTGTATAACAGAGCTCCACAGCAATAATACTCCCAGTAATGTGTCTGAGTGTATAACAGAGCTCCACAGCAATAATACTCCCAGTAATGTGTCTTTAAACTACAATAAATATTTAGAAATCAGGATGTGAAAAAAAAGATACATTGTTCTTTTTCTAAACAACATTTTAGTTATATACATTGTTATTAATAAGTCATCTCTAATGTCTCAGAACAGCCCCAACCGTGAGCACACTCCCACTCACACCCGTAACATTAAAGGGTCCCTCTTTATCCATTTGAAACGTTGGGAGGTCTGATGAGGGTGAGCTGTGTGTGCTGAAAAAAATTTTGTCAATCAGGAAGAAAGTCATGCGGCTGTCAGTATGGAAGTCCTACACACAATGAAATCATACTTACAAGTTATCTCTGAAAAGAAAAGTTCTTAAACAGAAAGGCTGCAGAGACAGGGTATTTGCACCATAACCACTTCATTACACCAAGTGGTTATGGTGTTTTGAATGATCATTTAAGATCAAAAGAGCTAAAGTGGAAAAATATTACAATGCAGGTATTTTCCATTTTGACCATTCTGGCTTAACATGTGTAATTCCAATGTTATTTTCATAAACGTTTTAATGGACATTTAAACTACACCTGTCAGTGGCTCGCAGGTGTCACGTATTTCATTTAAAGACCCTAAGGACTTACACTAGCAATGGCTTCCTTTCTCACTCCTGATACTTGTGAAATACATTGTATGCTTAGACTGCCGTAGACCCAAAGCTAACTGAGCACTAGGGCAATGTTTACTACATGTTCCCTACATGTTTACCCCATTAAACGGCTCTACAACTGTCTTTATTTAAGGCTTTCCAGTATTCAGACTGTACTGTGCGGAGGCTGGATTTCATATTATATGCACAGCCCCTGAGCGGGATACAGGACATCAAAATCACGCAGGTGGCAGAGCACAGCATTAGCTTTGCTGTATATCTCATGGGTCCATAAATACTATGACATTGGAAATGTAAATTGAACTTCCTTCATTAGGCCCATCAAATGTTTCAGCTTAGACACCCATAGCCTTAATGGGACACAGTAGATACTATAACTACTTCATCTAATTTAATTGGTTATAATGCCTGGAGTCTACTGGCACAGTCCCTTAATTCAATGTTAAACCATTTTAAACTGAATGAAGGTCCCTTGTGACCCACAGCCCAGCTCCCTCAGAAAATATGACTATTGCAGGAATTACACACTTCCGTCTACCCGTACCAATTTATACCAGCATTGCACACTGTGATAGGCTGAAAGCGGTCAGCTGACACTCTCAGCCAATCACAGTGACCCATTGTTGCTCAGGCTAATACTTCCTCATTCACCCGAGCAGCAGAGAGGGGATGGCTGTTGGGGCATCATATAGCATTAAAATATTAAAAATGGTCGAAGGATAGCGCCAGGGAACTCCAGACACTGTAACAACGTCAATGTAAAGAAGAAATTGTAGGAGTTGAATTGGAGTGTCCCTTTAAATCCAGCAATGATGCAATGTTTGCGATCACTCAATGCATAACCCACTTGCAAACTCAGAATTCTTTATATGAAATCCATAATTTATTTTGAGCATTTGACAGTGATTTGGCAAGTGAATTGTCTAGATGGGCTTTTTGGCTGAGCTTGAAGCGGAACTGTCAACATTTGGACTTTCAAAAATATGATTTTTTTTTATTATGGTGCATCTTGTACAACAGCAGAATGATCTGTGTTTGTGCCAGACATCCTGAAGGAAGGGCAAAACACAGACACCCGATGCCAAGACTAATGAGAGCACTAATTCCAATTAATGAACCTGCACCTCTGATAATTGCTGAGAAAACATACGAAACATGTACGACGTGGTCCAGCAAAAGGCTTCACTTATGGTGTTGAAATAATTATTTCTTACAGATGGGTGGGTGGACGTGGAAGGCTTTTACTATTTGTATTATTTTTTGTATGTTTGTACGTTTTAATGTATTTATTCATTTATTTGTTTGCTCGAAATATCCGGATTGTTGCAAACAGAAAACAAAAACACAAGGTGTCCAGCCAATAGGGTGATTGCAACATAACAATAATTAGAATATTTACTAATGTGAGAAAAAAATTGCCACATTGACTTTGAAATGGACTTTAAATTCTCACTTTAGAGAATGACCTTGTATGAATTTCACATTTTCTGCATAAATAGATGTTTTCTGTATCGAGAGATGTATTCCATGTGCCAATTTCTGGACATTTCCAAAAAAAAAAAGCGTAACGATTACATTAGAGCAGGCAAAGGCAACCTTCGGCACTCCATAAGTTTTGGACTACACCTCCCCTGATGCTTTGCCAGCATTGTGGGTGTCAGAGCATTATGGGGGATGTAGTCCACAACGTCTGGAGTGCCAAAGGTTGCCTACCTCTAATTTAGAGGAACAACTGCAAAAACAAGTAGCTTTATGCAGATTTAGCCCCGTTACTCCCCCATCAAGACAGACTAATGCTCAAGCCTTGAAAAGTGTCCGCATGTATTTCCATATTAATGCTATGCAGTGCAAAGTGTCTAAAACGTGATACAAGAAGCATATTTTGGGCCAATTTGCAGATGACTTATTTAATGTGCCTTTTACTGTGTATACCAGTCTTATAAGCCATCTACATGTTCCGTGATTTGGTCACCTTTCCATCCTGTCTGTTTCCACATGAATAACGAACATCTCGTTTTATAAAATGTTTATCTCATTAAGAAATTAGTGGTTACAATCTCTCCATGCAGAATCCCCAGCATAGTGTGGAAAACCTTGCGGTTTATGCTCGGTTTCAAGGACAGAAGAGGGAAAGTGGAGTTGTTTCGGGTTTTCCAGTTTCATACTAACAAGTTCATTCCGATTATCCGCATGGTGTCTATATTGCATGAGCCGGTCAAATATCATGTTTTGATCATATCAATAGATTTTTTTTTATTCTGTTGGGAGATATATCACCAGAAACAGCTTTCTATTTTCATTTGACATTCCAGGGTTTCATCACTTGGTTATCTTGGTGTGAAAGTGCCTGGTATAAGGTATGAAAATTTACTGTAATGCATGTAACCCCTGTAAGTCACCGGAGCAATAATATGGCAATTCCATCCTTTAGAGCTAGAATCTTAGCATCCTGTGGTAATTGTGTGAGGTATGTGCATATGGTAACATTTCAATACAACATAACCCCAGCCCCTTCTGTTTAATTTATTTTATTAGACAAGGGAAGGCGTTACGCTTGATTTGACACCTGTGTTATGACAATTTCAGCCCATTTTTCCTCAGCTCTTTAACGTGTGAGTATATTCCTGCATTTTACTTGAAAGCCTTTATTGTCTGATATTTACTACATTGTGAGAGTGTTTCTGTGTTATTTTAAGCTTGAAGATCTAAAGTGGTAGGAGGTTTGTTGAGAACCTTCATGGTTTTATGTGAGCTTATTTTATATGGATTGCTTGAGCAATGTACGTTATGTATAGGCTATATTTTATTTGTTTCTCTTTTCATTATATTCATAGCTAGGTTTAACCCCTTAAGGACGGAGGACGGTTCAGGACCGTCATCGGCATTTTTGCGTTGCCGACCGGTGACGGTCCTGAACCGTCCTAACCGTCCAATGTACTTACCCGATCGCCGTCGTTCCCCCGGCGGCGATCGGCGGTGCTCCCGGTGTGGGGAGACTGCCTGCAGCCCAGACAGTCTCCCCATGGCGGTTTAGGACCCCTGTGGCCATGTGATCGCCCAACAGGGCGACCACATGGTCACAATAGGTGTCCTAGTCTCTGCCTGCAGGGGGACTGTCTGTGCTGACAGGCAGTCTCCCTGCAACTGTAAAATCAGTGTAAAATAAAAAAAAAATTTAAAGTTATAGTTAATAAAAAAAAAATATTATATATGTGTATATATATGATATATAGACATATATTATACCTATATAATATATGTCTATATATCATATATATAATGTCATGCTAAGTGTATTTTTATATTAATATGTACATATATTAATATAAAAATACACTTATAATTAATTTACACACGTATATATATAATATATAATAACTATATATATTGTATATATATATCATAAAATACGAATAATAAATAATTTAAATTAAATTTAAAAAATTAAAAATAATAATAAAAATTAAAAAAAATTATATATCTATACGAAATTTTATTCTAACTGTATTTTGATATTAATATATATATTTATATCAAAATACACTTAGAATGAAATTGTATATATATCTATGTATATATAAATAAATAAAAAGAATGCGAACTATTCATATGTCCATATACAAAATTACATAAATAATTATATAAATATACACGTAGACTTCAAATATATAAATATGCATATATATTTAAATTCTACGTGCGTATTTATGTAATATTTTTACATAATTAAGTTATTTTATTGATTGCAATTTAAGGGACCTGCCTGCCAACCCAGGCCGAAAGTACAGAGAATTTAATTTGCTATCACTGTATTTTACCCTGTAACGTTCTACGACACCCTAAAACCTGTACATGGGGGGTACTGTTTTACTCGGGAGACTTCGCTGAACACAAATATTAGTGATTCAAAACAGTAAAACATATCACAGCGATGATATTGTCAGTGAAAGTGACTTTTTTTGCATTTTTCACACACAAACAGCACTTTTACTGATGATATAATTGTTGTGATACATTTTCCAGTTTTTAAACACTAATATTTGTGTTCAGCAAAGTCTCCTGAGTAGAACAGGACCCCCCATGTACAGGTTTTATAGCGTTTTTGAAAGTTACAGGGTCAAATATATGGGTCAAATATTTTTACATTGAAAATGGCCAGGTTGGTTACGTTGCCTTTGAGAGCGTATGGTAGCCCAGGAATGAGAATTACCCCCATGATGGCATACCATTTGCAAAAGAAGACAACCCAAGGTATTGCAAATGGGGTATGTCCAGTCTTTTTTAGTAACCACTTAGTCACAAACACTGGCCAAAATTAGCGTTCAATTTAGTTTTTTACTTTTTTCACACACAAACAAATATGAACGCTAACTTTGGCCAGTGTTTGCGACTAAGTGGCTACTAAAAAAGTCTGGACATACCCCATATTGAATACCCTGGGTTGTCTACTTTTAAAAAAATATGTACATGTGGGGTGTTATTTAGCAATTTATGACAGATAATAGTGTTACAATGTCACTATTGATACATTTTAAAAATGTATGTTTTGAAACCTCAATATCCTACTTGTACTTATAGCCCTATAACATGCAAAAAAATAGCAAAAAGCATGTAAACACTGGGTATTTTTGAACTCAGGACAACATTTTGAATCTATTTAGCAGTTTTTTTTCATTCGCTTTTGTAGATTAGTAAAAGATTTTTCACATAAAATTCAAAAAACGTGTATTTTTTTCAATTTTTCATCATATTTTTTCATTTTTTTTAAATTAAATTACATGAGATTATATAAATAATGGTATGTAAAGAAAGCCCATTTTGTCCTGAAAAAAACAATATATAATTTGTATGGGAACAGTAAATGAGAGAGCGGAAAATTACAGCTAAACACAAACACCACAAAAGTGTCAAAAAGATGCCTGGTCGCAAATGTACAACATCGCAAAAAAAGTGCGGTCCTTAAGGGGTTAAAGGATCACTATAGGGTCAGGGACACAAACATGTATTCCTGACCCTATAGTGTTAAAACCACCATCTAGCCCCCCTAGGCCTCTCATGCCTCCATATACATATAAAAAAATCTTCCCGTATTCAAGCCAGAAGCTGTAGATCTGCATGCTGTTTGCCTCAAAAAAAACCAAAAAAAAAAACCAAGCAGTCTGCTGACATCATCAGAAGTGGTAGTCTGATCCAATCACAATGCTTCCCCATAGGATTGGCTGAGACTGACAAAGAGGCAGATCAGGGGCAGAGCCAAAATTCTAAATATGGGCAAAATATGGGCAAAATTCAAACATAGCCCTGGCCAATCAGCATCTCCTCATAGAGATGAATTGAATCAATGAATCTCTATGAGGAAAGTTCAGTGTCTGCATGCAGAGGGAGGAGACACTGAATGTTTGGATGCATTTTAGGCAGCCATGACCCAGGAAGGATCTCTAACAGCTCTCTGAGGAGTGGCCAGTGAAGTTATCACTAGGCTGTAATGTAAACACTGCATTTTCTCTGAAAAGAGAGTGTTTACAGCAAAAAGCCTGAAGGTAATGATTCTACTCACCAGAACAAATTCAATAAGCTGTAGTTGTTCTGGTGACTAAGTGTCCCTTTAAGTTAAGGCCTTTTTTTTAAAAAAAAACTTATTTTAAGTCTAGCGTGTTGTTTGCACTCTACCTTATGTTTATATACAGATCTCTAATACCTACTGCACAGTCCTTTTCTTTATGTATCCTGTCCCTTATTGCATGTAAGAAATGATTTTGACCTAAAAAGGAGATATAAACACCCAGGGAGGCACCTAGGAGGCTGAATGGAAGGTTAGATCTTAAGGCTAGAATTAAGCCTGAAGCAGGGAATATGTTGTGTACATTAACATCTTCATTAAAGGGTCACTGTAGGAATTCAATCTCACTAAATTCTTTATAGTGTCTGGAATGCTCAGGAGCTATCCCTGCATTCAATGTTAAACCATTGAATAAGGGTCTATGGTCACACTTCCTTTTAGCCATACCAATTCATACCAGCGGTTGGCAATTTGATAGGCTGAAAGTGGCCAGCTGACAATCTCAGCCAATCACAGCCTCCCATCGCTGCATTGGCTAATACTTCATCATTAGCCTAACAGAACAGGAGGGCGGGCTGCTGGCAACTCTCGTATAGTTGTAAAATGTTTAAATAATAATTTAAGACTAAATAGAAGGACGGCGCCATTGGTCTTCAGACACTATAACCACTGCAATGAGCTGGAGCAGTTAAAGTGCCTGCAGTGTCCTTTTAAAGACCTTTTACTGGAGTCTAATATCATACAATATCCCAGCCACAGCTGCCATCCCATGGTCAAAGAATGCAGCTGGGAATAGCAAATACAATTTTCCTCTCCGTATAACGTGTATCACACTCCAGTAATTGGTAACTCATTATACAGAACTCACATCCTTCCCCAACTAACAGAGCGCTGCATGCAGAGGAAGTGACTGCAGCCCTTTCAGTTTGCGTAGGATATTTGCATTAGTTTAGCTCGTCTGTAGCCTGGCCATTTAAATTGATTTATTCCTATTCTTTATAGACCCCCTCCCACTTGGCTCACAGACCTCTCTATTGACGACAAAAGGGATGTGGGGTCTGAATGGAACTGGTAGTGCAACTACCCTCCCCCAAGTATGTGAATATAAACAGGGGGGCTAAGGGTGTGCATGCTCCAGATTAACCGTTTGTATGAGGTCTGATTTTCCGGTTCTCTGACAGATACATTTAATTTTTAAAGGAGAACTATGCCTTCACTGGATATTACATTGACTTAAACACTGGGAATTCCCTATAATGTGTTCATTTGTGCACAATGCTCTGTTTTATTTTAAAGGCATGATAAAAGATTTAGCAATTGACATCATAAACCTGTTCAGTTCAGGCACAGACAGGGCACACAATGCAAATGGGAAGGAATATATATATTGTTTCCACTTCTAACTATGTTCAAAGGCAGAAAATCATTTATTTTGCAGTACAGTGATTGGTGCATTTCCCCAACATTTGGTTCACATATTAAGTTAAAAACAGTAACTAATAGATGGGAAAAGAGTAAGGGCTGTTACATTCCACATGTTTATGTGTGTGTTTGGTCCACTTTCTAAGAATACACTAAAGTCACACGATTTTAAGATACTGGTAACATATCACTCAGTGCTGTACAGGTGAGTCTTAGTGGAGCAGAATGAGCCCATGAGGTTCACATTTTGCATTTATGTTATGCTATACAAAGTGCTTAGTGACTTGGCTCTTAAGCTAACAATCTAAAGTTCATAATGGGGCATAAAACGACTGCAGGAAGAAGAGGTGTATGCCTGAAAAGACGAAGGACATGGTGAAATAAGGGTTAAGCCGACACAACATTCTTGAATTGTATATGGGGAGGTCAGATGCTAAGGGTAGGGTGAGGGACATTTCCTAATATTCTGTTTAGACACATGAACCAACACATTGTATTAAGATCACTTCCGCAATCAGTACATGATATCACTGTTTGCTCTCATTTACAAATGATACACTGACCTCTAGCTGTTTGCTGTAGTGGGCATATAAATAAACCATGGTTTACATTAGGAACAGGTAGCCAGAGCACAGAGCACAGGGCCAGACCTACCGAATTCAGTGGGGAACTCATTGTGTCCGTGTATGCTGCGTGTAAAACGTGGTGAAAAATGTCTACTGAAAAACCAAACAAAACCCTCTACTGTGCTCTTTGAATGAAATAAAGTAATCCACGTTTCACCATACTTTTGTGCTCCATCAGGTAAGCCATATTTTGAGGTAGCCTGGTCAACACTGAAGAAGTCCAGGATGAACAGGTAGTCATCAAGTAATAGAAAAAGTAATGTCTAACCACTACAGGATTTGGAAGGCAATGTGATCACTGGCTTAAGCCATCCCAGGGAGTCAGTACTGCTCATTGCTGTCTAGGTTTTGATTTGATGGATGATGGATTTGTACGCGTAGAAGTTTTACTTCTTTAGGCAGAGGAGCTGTGACTGGGGGGTTGGGAGAGCCCCATTTATTGTCAAACTGCTCAAAAACATTCTTATCTCCACACAAAAATAATACACGCACAAACCATCATAAAACAATACGTGGACAAAAAAAAAGTTAACTGTTGTTGTTACAGGAATAGAATTTCGCTTTAAATTATTCTCTGGCTCACAATATCATAGCAGCTGTCTCAGAACCCATTGAATTAACTACTTATTATATTCGTAGATGTTCCTAGTCCAGATGTTGGGACCACAGCAGGCTCCTCTGTGGAGTTGTACCAGGTTATTAAAATGGATAACTATTATTCAGCTTCGTACTTGTGGATGCCCTCTATAAAGCAATATTTGTTGATTCTCGTCTGAAGTTAGAATTGAAAATCGATAGAACTAATTGATCGGACATTGCTTTCACTAGCCTGCTGCAAACAGTGACCCAGATTCAGGCATCTCATATTATATTCAGTCCCAAAATCTCTATGTGGGTATATTTGTTACTGTTATGGCAAAAATATTTTTTATTCTTGGCTCCACATGAAAAGCTGTATACCTTCTGCGTGATGCCCTGGTATACAGCAGGACCCATGTGGGACATTGTCAGAGCTTTGGCAACATTACAGCTCTCAGCAGGACATGTACAGGAAGGAGAGCCTGAATTTATGATGAGTGTACACATTGTCAGAAAACGGATAGAAGAAAAAAATGCAAAGCTGCGTAAAGAGAACAAGGCATCTGGATGGATAAATGCTCTGGAGATTAGCGAGAGATAAGCTGTTCAAATAAAATAAACATAGTTCACAGAGAGGACTTGTGCTTCTATTTAGGCAAACACATTCCTCTTAAAATTTTATAAACCTCACGGTGCGTATGGCCCCCGACGACATCCTTGCTTTAGGGCTTCCAGTCAATGCACAGCTGGCATTTAACAAATCTCTTCTAAATCCTTTCCTAAATAGGTCTCCTTATTGTAGCAATGAACCTATCTGTCGCATTCTAAAACATCAGCAATCCCCCCATCAACAAACTATAGGATGTGATGGTATAAGCAGAGGATACAATGTTATAGAGCATTGAAATCGAGATATATAAGTGATATTCCAATGTTTGGAATCTGCAGACTTGCAATGTTAAACTTTAATGAAAACTGTATATATCTCTCAGGCCTCGGCAATATAATGGGGTTTATATTAATCATATCATGGAAAAGCTAACAGGTTGTAATATATATATAATATTTTGTTTTGTGTGTGTGTGTTTTTTTTTTTTTTTCTCAAGAGGTGATGGTTTGTGCAGTCTGGTCAAATAAAGCCCTGATTGGCACGTTAGAGTCTACGATGGAGCCTCCTGTGTAATGTTACATTTATATTAATCACATCTAACACATGGTCCCTAACAATTAGGAAATATATCAGAAATATCAAAAACATCCTCAAAGATTCAAACACACAAGATACAATGAGCAATCTAAGTGGAGGAGTAAAGATTTTGGGGCGATCCACCTGTTTTGAATATTCTACCTGTTGTAGTTTTTATAGACTGTAACATCAACAGAAAGTAAAGGCAACCCTACCACAATATTACCAGTACCAACATTGTGTGTTTGGATATTTAAATAAATAGAAAATAAAATAAAAGATGTCACGGCTACACTACTCAACTTACAAGTGTACGTCAGAAATAGGAAGATAGAAAGGGCGTATTGCCGGACAATTGAATGGTCAGCTTAATGTACAGAGAAAAAGCATAAACATGATACTAGCCAAGATAAAGATACCAGAAATATGGGAATATGATAAAAATAGCCATGTCAGAAATACAGAGGTCAGGAAGGTCGACAAAATAAGTCAACATTGAAAAACTGGAAAATCTGAGAATATATCATACACTATACAAGGAACCAAGAGGAAACAATGATAGAGCAAAGACTGTGAGGCTGAGAACTTTAATTAAACACTGAGGTGGACTCTGATCCGTCCACGGAGATGTAAATGATGGTAGGTACCATATTAGTACAAGTATAGAGATGCCATTAGCGTGCAGCGTCTGTCTGTCTGCCAGAAGGCACAATAGCATTGGCCTCCTGAATGGCACATTTGGCGTGTTCCAGAAGTCTAAATAGAAGGACCAATGGCAAGTTAGAAGACAAGAAGGGGTGACTTCTGAGCAATGCTCATAGTGTGTGCAGGAATGCTGGAGCAATGTGTCGATTGGGTGAGAACCTCAACAAAGGACCACTAAATGCACCCAGACACCATCTCATTTAAGTGGTCAGTTGCTGTGGCCCTGTGGTTTTATCCTGTAATGTAAAACATTGCAGTTTTGTAGAAACTGTAATGTTTATATTACAGGAAAAAAAAATCCTCTAGCAGCAGTTTTCGTGATTAGAGGCACTTGCCAAGGAATAACCAAGTGAAATCTGTATAGTACTCACCATGAATGTGCATCTTGTCTCCAATGCTCTGCATTGAACACATCACAAAGGAAGTGGTGCCTCCATGATGACATTGTCGAAGGTGGAGTGGGCAACAGCACCATGGAGACTTGGCGATGGAAAAATTATAAGTAAAAGCTCTTTTCTATGGTTTTTTTTATTAGTGAAAAGGTGGTAGGGCTGAGTCTAAAGATGTACTAGGATATTATAACATTAGGAATACCGGTTTGTATTGCTAATGTTATAGTGTTCCTTTAACGGTCTTAAGCTAGCTTTCTACTGCAGTTAGTCAGGTAGTTAGTTATTTTGGAATTTCTTACAGACTTTAATCAATATATATTCAATATTTTCAATGTTCTATTGTACCTTTGGTGGCTTAAACCTTTCCTAATTTATTTGTCATATCAATTAGAAGGAGATGTTTTTTTCCTGTTCCATAACATCGTGCCATCCTTTCTTGATTTCACAAGTAACTTTCCCAATATGCTTTGTCCATTTCAATGAAATGATTCACAAGCCAAGCACCATAAAGGTTTATTTATCTCTGGTGGATTCTAGAAGAAACAATAGGCAGGAACCACGTTCAGTGTTCTTCCTAATGTATACAGCGCAGACCATGAAGCACAGCTAGCAGGGGAACCGTTTCGAGATATCTTATTTCGGGCGTTTCTTGTCTTCAGCTGTAATACAGTTGTGAAGAGAAAATGCACCTTCCGACTGATTACTGTTCTGTGCAATTTTTCATTTTTAACAAGGGAGTCATTCACAGTGAAAGGCTTCTGGTTTTGTGTACAATTACATTACCAGAAATTAGCCAGCCATACTTACCGTTCCCTTGGCCATACTCACAATGAATCGCGCGTTTTAGACATTCTTTTTTCATTAATTTCATTTACCCACTATGTGAAACAGAATATTCTCAACAGGGAATTCTGAGATGCGGCTATAAAAGTTTTATCTGAACTATCTGTAACCTTACGACAGAATTTCATCATTTATAAAGATAATCAGCATAGCCAGAAGAAATTTAACGAGGGAGTATATATTTTTTTCTTTTATTACTATTATTTTTTTCTTAGTAAATGGTCATGTTGATTATTATTGTTTTTTTTTTTTATATATCTACAATTTTCCCTTTTGCCTTTTCCGCACGCAGTATAGTTTGACCCTAGAGCCACTTCACTGGTCATATTACCCAATGCATGGCACACTGTAGGTTGTGTTTTCCCTGAATAGGCAGATCGTGGCAGTGAATGTCGTAGACATACTCTATGTGACGGAGCTTCGGTCTTCAGGAAAGTTATGAGAAATACAAAATTACACTAGTTTTCAACTAAGGGGACTTGTTGTCTACATCACATATTAATTCTTATCAAGGGAAAATTGATATAATATACTTCCTATGAAAGTATACCGTGAAATGGAGAATATATGCACATAGTTAGAATTGAAACTTTTAGGTAAAAGTAGACAAGATAGAGGATGTTTTTCCAATTTGGATAGTTTTACACAATTCACTGTTTAGAGAATAAATTGCCCAGAAGTAAAGATAAAAAAAGGTAATATTTACTGAAAGAGAGAGAAGGTGAGAGCTATAGAATGCAGACCATGGTGCACATTATGGGGAGGAATAAGACGTATGGAATGATCAGAGACATAATGTAAAGAGATGACTGGAGAGCATCAGAACTGATGAAGGACATTTTCAGTCATATAACAGTAAGCATTTATTATTATACAGACTGTAAAAACCATGATAGTAACATAGCCACGTGTGGGATGGAGAAGGGTCATATCAGAGTTAATTGCATTCACTTAATTGAAGAGTAGGTAGCTAATTCCATAACTACGTGTTCTTGATTTCAAGAAGGAGCATGGTAGCATGCATGCCAACAGTCAAGAATGTGCTGGGACAATCCTGCATTTTGGGGTTCTCTCCCAGCAAATAAAGTCCAAAGAAAATGTTCATCATTTTTAAATATTCTGGCAGCTTTCAAAATGCAGCAGGGCGCTGGGCACTAGGACCATGTCTGTCAGTCATCCTGGCCAGATAAGTAGTAAGACTCCAGAAGATCGAAAGCAAGGTATTGGTTTGGGGCCCCTATTTCATTATTTACATAGGGGTGTTGGATGTGACCAAAAATATATGGTCCTGGGGCCCCTGTCTAACCCCTGGATTCAAGTCAGCTGCCTATGGTCACCATATGGTAAATAATGCTCTGTTCCTGGCCAGATTTTTTATAAGATAGCTTGTCACCTTGATGGGTGAACCCACCCCTTTATCTCTTCCATGCCCACCTCTGTCCCAGAAGAAGGGCAGGGAACGTTGGCAGGTATACCATGATATAATTCCATTTCTTCCCTGTATTGCACCAGTGTTTAATTTGAGATTGATTAGTTTACACAGAGTTTGCACATATGGTTTGAGTTCCCATGAAGTGACCTCAGTTTCATGATGAATTCTGGCTAAACCCTGAACCTCTCCCAAAACTTAATATTGAGCAAGGGTTTGATCTGCCAAGTTATACGGTTCAAATGAACTGCCAAGAAAAGTGAAATAGTTCTTGACTCCACATTACTGTTAAAAAAAACAAAACTTGGATGCATAGGTACAAGAGTGAATTAGAAAGAGAATACAGAGAGTGTCTTCATCCACGTATATAAATCACCCAACTTAGTTAATATAAAGCTTTCATAAAATGTTCCCGTCCCCAGGAGACAAAGTTCCCCATAATTTATAGTGAGATACAAAATGTACTAAAATCCTTTACATTCATTATTGATTTTTTTTTCATATTAAAAATAGCTGATCTTTCTGAACTGCTCTTAATTCAATAATAAACTAAAATGATCGTTCTAGCTTTTGGTGGTCGTTTTTCATGATTTATGCAAAGTAAGCATTATCACTAAATTGCCCTATGTTGGCAGCTAGCCTTTTAGGATTTATTTGATTTTATTCTTTTTTTTTTTTGTCAAAGTAGAGTGTCAATTGGTCAATAAATTGCTACAAATGAGGAAGACCTGGCTTTATTAACGAGATGCTAGCTATCGTTGTGAAGCAAACTGAAAAAAGTGTTCGAAAATCTGTTTCCTCTAGGGATAAAGCAATTTAATTATAAACAAAAGGGGGGAAGAGTTGATGCCACAGAGTGATTTTTATAATCAGTGCCAAGCCATGAAAGTATCTTCTACAGACACTCAAACATAGGAACAGAGACCAAAATAGCAGATTTGGAAAATATTCTCCAGTTTTTCAGAACTGAAGAGTTCATTTTCTAATCTGGCTATTTGGATCTAAATATTGCGTGCTGATTTTCAAGTCACCTTAACTAGACATTTAGTGAGTAGTCCACTAATTTAGGCCTCAGTGTTGAGCAAACAAGGCCTTGCACCAATGTTGCGTCCTGACGCATTCTTGCACCTCTGCACCAATAGACATCTGCACCATTGGAATGCTACTGCAAGGCTGCAGCTCGCAAATCCTGCATGGCCTTAGTGGCATTTGGAATCTTTAAACAAGGTGCCAATAGAAATATGATGCTAGAGGGACACAATGGGCACTGTAACCATATTATCTCATTGAAGGGGTTATGGTGCCTGACGTCCCCTCATGATGACTCACAGTTCCGTGTTAAACCATCTTGAAGCGTGTCTCTGAATGCAGGCTGTTTGGCTCCTGCTGACTGTTCCTTACTGGAGGTATGGCTAAGATGGAGTTACTGCCTGTCTGAGCCATACCAACCAATACCAGCAATAGGCGACTGTGATAAGTTGAACCTCTCTCAGCCAATCACTGCCACCCATCACTGCTTGGGTTAATACAGACGTGTCAACCTATCCAGCAGAGGGGGCTAGGCATCCAGGGACACTCATTCAGCATTAAACGGCCTGCAAACAGTTTAGCACTGAAGGATGAGCTGGTTCTAGGGTACTCAAGGTGCCATTGCCACTTCAGTGAGATGAAGTGGTTCTAAAAGAGGAAAGTTCTGACTAATTGCTAATTTTTAAGACCTTTTCCCCGGGATTGCTATACTCTAAATTCAGAAATATATCCCCTTATTTGTTAAATTAAACAGAGGACACAACTCCGGCAAACATTTCCACTAGACCCCTTTTCATTGTTTAAAAGCTATTTTATAAAATCTGACTAGCAAAGAAGATTATCAATTCACAAGGACGCAAGCACCGAGGCGAGTTTTCTACGGTTTGCTGTAATTAGTAAATGGGATTACATTGCATTTGCCATTTGAGTACCTGTAGACAGATTATGCTGGGATGAGCACAGCTTTATAATAGATTCACGCTCAGCCTGTCTAGTCTTCCAAGAAAATGCTAAGTACTATAAATGTACTACAAATTCAATGTGGGTAAATTTCCAAAAATTGTAAGTAGCACTTAACAAATAAAGGATGGTGATTGCAGGATATTCCAGATACTCTGAGTACAGATCATTGCCTCGCTCACTTATGGCAAAACACAGCAAGATCCAGAGTCTGCGAGCTGCGCTTCATTTAAAGGGGAACAGTAACACCCCAGAATGTTTTGATGTAGAATTATTAAAAAAATCTTATTGTATTTATATTGAATTGCTGCTCTAACTCTGTATTAACCTGATACTGTGACAAATCCTCCATTTTGTCCTCATAACCTGACTTCTTCATATGAAAACTACATTACATGACAGTATTTCTCAGCACATCTAATACAATAGACAAAGACTGTATTCTCCATAAGGATATGACTAACCCAGGAACTGTTGAATTTCCCCTAACTCGCAACATAGTATAATTTAAAGGCCATGAGAACACGGTAGTAATGAAATGTTCTATTCATAAGAGACCTTGCACCTAACCACGAGATTTGACATCACCGACCGAGTAAAATGACGCTCAAGACCCCTTGTCCCCCACCCGTGTCCGAAAAAGTACCACCTCTTGGTGGGTGGACACGGAACTAACCACTTAGCTTTTGATCCAATTAATTATATTGATAGGTGGACACTAACCCAGACACTTAACAATTAATCCAATTAATGATGTTTATTCACTGATATCTTGATAATCAATGATGACGAAAATGTCTCTTAAAAGGGCCTGCGCGCCCGCTGATTCTGCACTTGCCAATAAATTTCCTCGAAGTTATTTTAACCTGAACTCCGTGTGTCAGACTGAATTACTTCAGCGTATATACGCAATTCAATTCTCTTTAATTTGGACAGGAACAGATAGACACTTAAACATTTTGGTTTACTGAAAAAGTACCATAACAACTTTGGCGCCCGAACAGGGACTCCGGGCTATGTCTGGCCGGTGAGCCGTCCTAAGGAAGACAAGGGTGGACGGAGGAATCCAGGGGGAAGGAAGGGAGACTGATCACCTCCAAGTTCACGGTAGAGACTTCTGCAGAGCCACCGGTATGTTCCGGCCCCTTTGATTGACCCGTCCACGTGTCTGTGACTGCTTCCCGGGAGGACATCAAAGACAGGTAATATCTTGCCCGGAGTCTTATTACCCATTTGTTACCTGCATTTAGTCTATCTGTTGCCTGGGTGTGTCTAGTTTGGTTGCCCGGGCTGAATGTTTATTTGTTTCCCCTTTTTGGGATAAAGGGGGGGGGTGGACCAGTGGTAGTTTGCTTGAGGGTCCTGTGTTTGTCTGTTTTCCCCTTTTTGGGATAAAGGGGGGGGTGGACCCGGGGGATTTGCCTGGAGTCCTGTTGCCTGTTTTACTCCTTTTAGGAGCCACGTGTTTGTGGCTGTAGGGAAAAAGGGGGGTTGACCTGTGGATGTGTTCCTGGGGTCTTCTTTGCCTGTTTACTTCTTTTAGGAGCCTCGTGGCTGTGGCTGTAAGGAAAAAGAAGTTTGTGGAATTGTGGGATCTGTGTAGAATCATAGTTTCCTGTGATCCAATTTTGTGTCACTTTGATAGCCTAGCTAGCTTCACTGTGCGCTTTCGGACCATCCAGCTCTAGTTGAGTTGGGGACGTCCTGACCCGGACCATCCAGCTCTAGTTGAGTTGGGGACGTCCTGACCCGGACCCTTCGGCTCTAGTTGAGTTGAAGGTCCACTGATTATTTTAATTGTGGTAGGAGACTTAGCCTTGTGGCAGGGGACTCAGTTTCCTGGGGGGATTCAGGCAGGCATTGTGTCAGGGTACCTGAAGTCTCTACCTCCGAGAGAGGTAGAGACTTAGACGTTCAGCCGTCCGGACGCCATGTTTCCTCTGTTCCTCGCGGTCGACCCGGTCACACAAACGCCGGCCGCGAGGGAGTCTCTTCCTTTTGTAGCATGGTGCCCGGAGGCCGACGTCATCACGCCAATCCGGAACGACCTGTCACTCAGTCCGAGACAGACTAATCAGGTTTCGTCGGAGGCGTGTCTATCCTCTCTAGCCAGGGTATTTAAACATACTTCGCCCTGTTGCTCATTGCCCTGTCGTGGTTCTAGCCTGTCTAGTCTCACAGTGCTCTGGTGTTTCTCAGTTATCCTTTTGGTTTCGACCCGGCTTGTTTCCTTACTCTGTTTACCTCCGTTATCCTTGACCCGGCTTGTTCCTCGCTTACCTGTCTTCTCGTTCCCTCGACCTCGGCTTGTCTCTGACCATTCTCTATACTCTCTGTACGTTAGCCCGGCCATTCTAAGGACCGGTATACGTACCCTGTACCTGTTTGTACTTTGCGTGTTGGATCCCTGTCCCGATCCTGACATTACGACAGGGCCAATGGATCCTGCAGGTACAAACAGTCAGGTTGGTTCCTCTGATTCCAGGTTTGACGCCATGGAACACAGAATGGACCAAATGGCCTTAGCACTACAGGCATTGTTGTCTCGTGCTAATAATCCTCCAGAGGAGACGCGTCCTACTCCTATTTCCTCTGTAGGTTCAGGCCTAGAGGTAGCTACTGTAGGTGCCTCTTCCCGTGTTACTCCACCTGTACGTTATGGTGGGTCACCTGAGAAGTGTCGTGGTTTTTTAAACCAGATCAGCATTCACTTTGAATTGCAACCTCGCTCCTATCCTACCGATAGGGCAAAGGTTGGGTTTATTATCACCTTACTCATTGAGAAAGCTCTGAGATGGGCTAACCCATTATGGGAGAACGATAACCCGTTGGTATACAATTATACTGCCTTTGTAGCTGCTTTTAGAAGAACTTTTGACCCCCCTGGTAGAAGGGTCAATGCAGCCAGATTACTGTTGCGCCTGAGACAGGAGAACCGAACATTAGTGGATTATGCACTAGAGTTCAGGTCTCTGGCGTCAGAAGTTAAGTGGAATGAACAGGCTTATATGGATGTATTCTTGAACGGGTTATCAGATGTTATCCTTGACGAAATTGCTACTAGGGAGCTACCAGAGAATTTAGAGGACTTAATTTCGTTCATTTCTCGTATTGATGAACGTATAAGAGAAAGACAGAACACTCGAGAGAGGAACCTAAGACCTGCCTTTAAATTAGCACCCGCATTTCTAAGTCCTGAGTCCAATACCTCACTGATTCCTGAACCTATGCAGATAGGCAATACTCATCTCTCAGAAGAGGAGAGACTGTACAGGAGAAGGGAGGGATTGTGTATGTATTGTGGAGTCAGAGGTCATTTACGCCTGAATTGTCCTGTTCGCTCGGGAAACGCCCGCACCTAAGTTTCTCTAGAGGACAGGCCTTGGGTGTATCTATTTTGTCCTCTACGCATAATTACAAAAATCACAGGCTTTTACTACCAGTTTCTTTAACATGGAAGAAGGAAGTACTTAAGACCGTGGCATTGATAGATTCCGGCGCTGCTGAGAATTTTATCGATCAAGCCTTTGCCACTAAGCACACTATTCCTTCCCAGTTAAGAGAGACCCCCTTGGCCGTTGAGGCCATTGATGGTAGACCACTACTCGAGCCTGTTATTACTCGTGAGACTATATCCATGAGCCTGTCTGTTGGTGTCTTACACGAGGAGAGTATATCTCTTATGCTTATTTCGTCCCCTTCCGTTCCCATAGTCCTGGGGTATCCATGGTTAAAGAGACATAACCCTACTATCGATTGGGAGTTAGGGGAGATACTCTCGTGGGGTCAGGGTTGTCAGGAGAGGTGTTTACAGAAGGTATCCCCTTTGGCTGTAATTTACACACCTGACACTACTACCCAGCCTAAAGAGAGACAGATACCTCCTTTGTACATGGACTTAAAGGCAGTATTCGATAAAAAGAACGCTGATACTCTACCTCCACACAGGTCCTTTGATTGTAAAATTAACCTATTACCTGGTACCATGCCTCCTAGGGGCAATGTATACCCTCTATCCACTAAAGAGAATGCTGTTTTAGAGGAGTATATTCAGGAGAATTTAGACAAGGGATTTATCAGGAGATCCTCATCTCCTGCCGGGGCTGGGTTCTTTTTTGTTAAGAAGAAGGATGGGTCACTCAGACCTTGTATCGATTATCGAGGGTTGAATAAAATAACCATCAGGAATGCCTATCCTATCCCCTTGATTACAGAACTCTTTGATCGGTTAAAGGGCTCTAAGATTTTCACCAAGTTGGACCTCAGAGGGGCGTACAACTTGGTGAGAATTCAGCAAGGCCATGAGTGGAAGACAGCGTTTAATACCCGCTATGGTCATTATGAGTATACGGTCATGCCTTTTGGTCTCTGTAACGCACCTGCAGTTTTCCAAGATTTGATTAACGAAGTTCTTAGGGAATTTCAACATGATTGTGTTATTGTCTACCTGGATGACATACTCATACACTCTAAAGAGATTGAGACCCACCATCGACAAGTCAGACAGGTATTACACAAACTTTTACAACATGGTTTGTACTGTAAACTTGAGAAATGCAGTTTTGACCAGACCCAGATAGACTTTCTCGGATACGTGATTTCTGGGGAGGGCTTTAAGATGGATCCTGACAAACTCCAGTCTATTTTAGATTGGCCATTGCCTCAGGGACTCAAAGCTATTCAGAGATTTATTGGCTTCTCTAATTATTATAGACGCTTCATTAAGGGCTATTCGTCTATTATTGCGCCCATCACCAATATGACCAAACAAGGGGCGGATACTAAGACATGGTCTACTGATGCTCTAGCTGCTTTCAAGAGTCTCAAAGAACTTTTTGCTTCTGCTCCAATACTAGTCCATCCGGATACGACCTTACCGTTCCTGCTCGAGGTCGATGCCTCTGAGACAGGAGTTGGGGCGGTTCTGTCACAAAGATTGGGGGTAGATAAACCATTGCACCCATGTGGTTTTTTTTCTAGGAAACTTTCGGGCCCTGAGAGCAGATATGACATCGGCGACAGAGAACTCTTAGCAGTCATTAAAGCCTTAAAGGAATGGAGACATTTATTAGAGGGAACCTTACACCCTATTACTATCCTGACGGACCACAAGAACTTGTCCTACATTGGGGAGGCTAAGCGCCTGTCCTCTAGGCAGGCTCGTTGGTCCTTATTCCTGACTCACTTCAACTATGTGCTCACTTATAGACCTGGTTCAAAAAATTCTAAAGCCGATGCCTTATCTCGCCAGTATGAACCTTCTACTGTACCTGAGCCGGTTCTTTCCTCTATAGTTCCGAAATGCAATATTGTTGCTAATACGAATCTCAGGATTCATTCTCCGTTACTGGCCGAGATCGTTAAGCTACAACATTTAGCACCTAGACAGACTCCTGTGGGTCGACATTTCGTTCCTCCTGCTCTTCAACTGGAACTGTTGCAGTGTTTCCATAACAGCAAGATGGCGGGACATCCTGGTATTCGCAAGACTTTTGCGTTGATCTCTAAGGATTTCTGGTGGCCTGCTTTACGTAGGGATACTAAAGATTTCATCGCTGCATGTGAGGTTTGTACTAAGACCAAACAACCTCATACGCTTCCTTGTGGATTCCTGCACCCCTTAGAAGTTCCAGAGAAGCCGTGGTCCTGCTTGGCCATGGACTTTATTGTCGATCTACCTATCTCTCAAAAACAGACTGTTATCCTCACCGTGGTTGACAGATTCACTAAGATGGCACACTTCATTCCTCTGCCTAAACTTCCATCTTCTCCCGAATTGGCCGAGATATTCGCTAGGGAGATTTTTCGCCTACATGGGATACCCTCTCAAATTGTGTCTGACAGAGGTTCCCAATTTATTTCCCGTTTTTGGAGGTCCTTCTGTTCGCAACTTGGTATCAAATTGAACTTTTCTTCTGCCTATCACCCTCAGTCTAATGGAGCTGCTGAACGTACCAACCAGAAAATTGAACAATATTTGCGATGTTTTGTTTCCGAACACCAGGATGATTGGGTCGGTTTGATTCCTTGGGCAGAGTTTGCGCACAACAATCTCGTTTGCGATTCTACTCATTCAAGCCCCTTCTTCATGAATTATGGCTTTCACCCGTCTATTCTTCCTTCGGCTTTTCCTTCCCAGGGGGTGCCGTCGGTTGATGTTCATGTTGCTAATTTGAGGAAGTTGTGGGATCAAACTCGGCAAATCCTTACGCACAATTCTATGCTGGTTAAGAAACATGCTGATAAACGTAGAAGGGCGGCTCCGCTCTTTGTTCCGGGTGATAGGGTATGGTTGAGCACGAGGAACATCCGTTTAAAGGTGCCCTCCATGAAGTTCGCTCCCCGTTATATTGGACCTTACAGGGTGTTGTCTCGTATCAATCCAGTTGCGTATCGTCTAGCTCTTCCTGATACCTTACGCATCCCTAACTCGTTTCATGTGTCGTTGCTGAAACCCCTTATTTGTAACAGGTTCTCCTCCACAATAGCCCCTCCTTGTCCTGTTCAGGTGGAGGGTCAGGAGGAGTATGAGGTTAACTCTATTATTGATTCTCGTATCTCCCGGGGGAAAGTACAATATCTGGTCGATTGGAAGGGATACGGTCCTGAGGAGAGGAGTTGGGTACCTCAGGAGGATGTTCATGCTCCTCGTCTCCGCAGGGCGTATCACTCTCGCTTTCCATCTCGTCCCGGTTCTTTCCGCCCGGTGGGCGTATCTGAGGGGGGGGGTACTGTCAGGGTACCTGAAGTCTCTACCTCCGAGAGAGGTAGAGACTTAGACGTTCAGCCGTCCGGACGCCATGTTTCCTCTGTTCCTCGCGGTCGACCCGGTCACACAAACGCCGGCCGCGAGGGAGTCTCTTCCTTTTGTAGCATGGTGCCCGGAGGCCGACGTCATCACGCCAATCCGGAACGACCTGTCACTCAGTCCGAGACAGACTAATCAGGTTTCGTCGGAGGCGTGTCTATCCTCTCTAGCCAGGGTATTTAAACATACTTCGCCCTGTTGCTCATTGCCCTGTCGTGGTTCTAGCCTGTCTAGTCTCACAGTGCTCTGGTGTTTCTCAGTTATCCTTTTGGTTTCGACCCGGCTTGTTTCCTTACTCTGTTTACCTCCGTTATCCTTGACCCGGCTTGTTCCTCGCTTACCTGTCTTCTCGTTCCCTCGACCTCGGCTTGTCTCTGACCATTCTCTATACTCTCTGTACGTTAGCCCGGCCATTCTAAGGACCGGTATACGTACCCTGTACCTGTTTGTACTTTGCGTGTTGGATCCCTGTCCCGATCCTGACACATTGCTTGTTTTCCGCATCACGTGGTAGTGAGACTTATAGAGTGGGTTTTATAAGGGCACTACGGGAGTGAGGGTGGCGTGGCCACTTTAAGTGGACTGCTGTAACGAGGGAGGCTAGAAAGGATTTCGGACCGGTGTTAGCTGTTATCCTTGGCCGCTGGTAGTGAGACTTGAGGAAGTCATTCTCCGAGCGGGGACACTACGAGGTTGAGAAAGGTGACTTTGGAGTAAGCACATGTAGAAGGAAAGGGATTACTGTTGATTTCATTTGAACTGTGATGCATGCACTGTATTTCAACTGTACTGTTGTCTTGTTTGTTTAATGTGGAGTCATTTAAACTCCTGTATCTGTCTCTAAGGATTTTCCTTCCCTTACTCTTTACCTTTTCTACACTTCCTGTACTATTATACTATCCACTCCCATTCCTCTTAATAGAGAAGTGATTGGTCACACACTTCTCACCTCGCTCCAATCCGTGTCTACCACCCCGGGTAGGCGGATTCAGTGACTAGTCTACGTTTTGGGAAGACGCACTTGAGAAAGACCCACGATTCTCAGGTGGCAGTCGAGCATTGTAGACGTTCCGGTTCAATTTTCCTTATCTTTCCCTATATCTGGGACGCTGGTGTAGGGGAGAAGGGATCATGGGGCAGGATTTAAGTAAGCCCAGTAAGGGCTGGTTAGCATGTGATTTAGTTGATGACAGAGAGGGTGAGGAGATGGTTAAAGGTGTTGAAAAGATTGCAAAAGTTTGTAAAATAGCTGTGCCGACATGTGGTAGATTACAACCAGAAAGTTGGCGTAGATTGTTGATGGAAAAGAAAGGCAAGCTTGCAAATTATGATTTATTAAAAACAGCTGAAGCATGATACAGAGTAGCAAAGGCTATTCAGCAAGAAGGTTGGGTTGAAGAAGAAATAATTCACAAGGGTGTGAAAATGTTTGTGTACCATAATAATTGTGTTGCTGGGGCTCTTCCTCAGCCAGCGCCCCAAAATGGCGCCCGGGGGATGTCTATCCCAAAGATCCAGTCAGTAATGGGAGATTGCCAGCTGATTAATCCTCCCAATCCCCATCCCGTCACCTCTCCCGTTTGCCCGGTCCTAAATTCTGATGGATCCTACTTTTCCCTTTCTCCCTCCCTAACATTCCCATCATCCTCATCCATCCCCAAGCCACCTTCTGAGTCTAATGCTAACATCTCATCTGCCATTCCTTCCTCACACTTTGTCTCCGTAGATAATCCTACCCTCCCATCTGCATCTGCCCAGTTCACTAACCCCTCCTCTCCTGCCACTGTCAATCCTGCTGATCCCACTCCGGCTCCTCCTCCTTCAGGCACCTTTACTGACTCTTCCCCACCCTCTCCCTCGCCCGCCCCGACCACAGCCCAGTTTCCCACCCCCTCTGCTAATCCCTCCCCAACCTCACTGCCCACTCCAGGTTCCGCCCCAACTCCCACCCAAATGGCCTGGCCATACCCCTTCCCATACCCCTATCCTCACTGGCCATACCCCTTTCCCCAAGTCACTCCCCAGGTTCCGGTCATGCCCAGTCCGGTTCAGTCTGCCCCGGATGTGCCCACATCCAACATGGCCGCCACGTCTTCCCTTAACCCCAATGCAACTTCCTTCCCCACCTCCAATATGGCGGCCCCCAGCCATTCAGCACCCCTGATGCCGGTGCTTCCCGGTGATTACCGGTCCCAAGGTTATGACCCAATGGCAACTCCCGCCTCCGGAGCTCCCTCCTATCCCCCGGCCCTGTCTCCTCAGGTGTTCCCCTCACGCAGAAGGTCCCAGATAATAGAGCTAGATGAGGGAGAGGATGACAGGCTGTCCCAGGGTTCAATGGAGGCTGCGAGAGCCCACCGTTCTATTGAAGATCCCTTCGGCCATCAGGGTCGGGGAGAACAGGCCCCTCCTAAATATGTCGCTTTTAACCCCACACAAGCTAGTGCTTTAATGAAATCTCTCCCTGACCCAGAGAAACAGCCTATGCCTTTTTACCGAGGGATAGTTCAGATACAAAAGACTTATTCCGCCGCCTGGCGTGACCTACTGAGCATTTGTGCTATTAAAGCAGGGGATGCATATTGGCCCAGCATGGCCCGCCACCTCAGTACAGATCTGCTTACAAGTGATGTTGATTATCCCTCCGGAGTAACCTTTTGCAATCAATTGAGAGATTGGGCTAAGGATAAACTTGCAGATCAAGCTGCTGGCCTTACTGATGTTGTGCAAGACAAAGGAGAATCAGTGGAAAGGTTTCATGCAAGATTATATCAAATGTTTACAGATTTGGGATTTGATCTCACTGACAAAATTCATTCACAAATGCTATCAGGTGCGTTTGTCCAAGGTGTTAAAGATTCCATACGCAAGGGAATCATTGCTGCACGCCCTGAATACAAGGTTGTTCCCCTAGATACGTTACTCCTAGTTGCTAGAGGTTTGGAATCTGCCCAAACCCCCAGAAGACCCAATTCAGCTCCTCTCATGGTGGCCCGTGCCACCCCCATCACCCCTGGCACCAAGGGTGTCAAGTTAGAGGACGTAACATGTTTTAATTGTGGGGCTAAGGGACACTACAGAAGTGACTGTCCAGAACCCAAAAGGGAACCGGGGGAGCCCAAAAAGTTTCCTACAGGGGAGCCCAAAAAGTTTCCCAAGCCTGCCCCGGCCCCTAAGACCATGAAAACGGTTCCAATTGTTGAGGAACCAGATGATGATTAGGAAATTGGCAAACCTGTGTCATTAACCCCTGTCATGGCAGTGTCTACAGGGGATAAGGGGGGGGGGGCACTTGCCACAGTGACCTTACCCATTGAAGGCCAACCTACCACATTTCTTATCGACACAGGCGCAGCCCGAAGTGTTCTCAGAGAACAAGACCTGCCAGACCCATCTTTCTTGTCAAGTATTGATGTCTCCTGTGTTGGAGTGGATGGCCAACCGAGACACAGTCCTCTAACAACCCCTCTGCGGGTTGGCACAAGCTTACTTGCTCGTTTTGTAGTTTCCTCCACGTGCCCAATTAACCTGTTAGGCGCTGATGTCCTTTCACGCCTGCAGGCGTCTATAACCTTCACTCCAGATGGACAGGTAGAAATGTCTACACCTCTATCTGTTTCTGACACTTCAGCCCTGTGCTCCTTACCTTTGATGCTGCAATTAGATATACCCAATGAGCAAGCAGCAGAACCTAGGTCCAATTTCCCAGATGAGTTAAAAACTCAGGTGCCTGCTAAGTTATGGTCCTCAGGCCCAGAGGATATAGGTCATCTAAATGTCCCACCTGTGGTGGTTAAGCTTATCCCAGGAGCTAAGTTACCAAGGAAACCACAATATCCTCTAAAACCAGCACAGGCTGCAGCCATTTCTATTCACATCAAAGCGCTCCTGGAAAAGGGTGCTTTAGTGGAGTGTAAATCAGAATGTAATACTCCATTATTTCCTGTGAAGAAGAAGACTCTAAAAGGTGAGCCAGTAAAGTACAGGATGGTTCAGGATCTCCGTGCGGTCAATGAAGCCACTGTCCTGGACACCCCTCTTGTACCAAACCCCCATACCCTGCTCTCTGGCGTCCCACCTTCTGCAAAGTATTTCACAGTCATTGATCTAGCTAATGCCTTTTTCAGTGTTCCACTAGATCCATCCTGTCAATACCTGTTCGCTTTCACCCATGAAATGCAACAATATACATGGACTGTCATGCCCCAAGGGGCACAAAATTCTCCAAGTCAATTTGCCAAAGCCATGTGTACTATTCTTGACCCATGGCAAGCTGAACACCCAGAAGTTGTTTTACTCCAGTATGTGGATGATTTGTTGCTCTGTGGAGATGATATACCCACTACTGAAAAATGTTCAATTAGTCTGCTTTGCTATTTGGCAGAACAAGGATGTAAAGCTTCGCTTCTCAAGCTGCAATTCTGTCAACCCTCTGTGATTTTCCTTGGACATTGCCTATCTCAAGGTACCAGACATCTCACTCGGGACCGAGTCAGAACAATTCTGGACATTCAACCCCCAAGGACTCCAAAATCTCTTCATGCCTTCTTAGGCCTCATTTCCTACTGCAGAGCATGGATCCCAGAGGCCTCTCTGCTTATGCAACCTCTCTACGATGCACTCAAGTCAGATCCATTCGGCCTGACCAACGAAGCTCTGGACAATTTCAAATCTCTTAAACGTGCCATTGTCTCTGCTCCTGCCTTGGGCCTACCAGACTATACCAAGCCTTTCAAATTATTTGTCTCTGAAAGACTAGGTCATGCTACAGGAGTTCTTACCCAAACTAATGACTTAAAAGGCCGCCAGAGGCCTATTGGATACTTTTCATGCCAACTGGACATTGTGGCTAGAGGGACCCCTTCCTGCCTTAGGGCTGTTTTTGCTGCAAGAGAACTTATTGAAAGAACTTCAGACCTGGTCCTTGGCCACCCGTTGGTTGTTTTGGCCCCTCATGACATCTCTGCCATTATCAACCAAGTCCAGCTCAAGCACGTGTCTCCCGCTAGACACCTACGTCTGCAATGTCATCTTCTTCTGCCTGACAACATTTCTATACAAAGGTGTCAAGTTCTTAACCCATCCACTCTTCTTCCACTCCCTGAGGGGGGTATCTACTATGGGTTTGTCACAGATGAAACCTACATTTACCTTCTCTGTGGATGTATCAAGAAAATGCATCCACATTTAACTTTTCACGAGGACAAGACACCTCTCTGTGAAGGTCCAGATTACGCCTTCTGTACCATGTGGTACAAGCCAGACATTACTCCTGAACCTTGCTATGAAGATGAGCTCTACCACTGGTTTGAAGTAAAGCTCACTGCCCAAGATTTCTATTGTGACTCGGAAGGCAACAGCATGGTCCTGATCCAACTGCCCCCAGAACTCAATTACCTATACCATCATTGGGATACTGCTATTCCACATATTCCTGTTACCAAGTTAAAGACAAGATCATGGAATGATCTTGGGCCCATGGCAAAGTTATGGGCCACCATGGATGAAGAACAGCTACAGGAAAATGGCATTGCCAAATACCCAGCAACTGACCTTCTTGAAGCATGGCCACGACATTTCCTGGAAAAAGAATTTAAAGACCTAGTTATAACAAATGACTATGACCCAGAAACTCCTCATGACTGTTTCGAACAGATGAAAATGGAAACAGTACACTTACCAACTGTGCATGAGAATCCATTACCGGATCCGGATTTTACTCTGTTTGTGGACGGTTCAAGGTATGCTGATGAAGAAGGAAAATACCATACAGGATATGCCGTAACCACAACAGGGGAAGTTCTCAAGTCATCACCTCTACCGCCAGCAATGTCTGCGCAAGAAGCTGAATTGCAAGCCCTGACTTCAGCATGCAAGATTTCCAAGGGAAAGCGTGCCAACATCTATACAGATTCAAGATATGCTCTGGGTGTGGCACATGACTTCGGCCTCATTTGGAAGACAAGAGGATTTCTTACCACTGCCGGTACACCAGTCAAACACAGCTCTGCAATCAAGGAACTAATGGATGCCCTCCTACTCCCTGAAGAAGTGGCCGTTTTGAAAGTAAAGGCACATGGGAAATTGGATTCAGATGAAGCAAAGGGCAACCATTTGGCCGATCAGGCTGCTAAGCAAGCAGCCAGAGATTTGCAGGAAGTGGATGAAGAAGTGTCCGGTCAAGAAGAAGAAGTTCCTATCTTCACCTTACAAACTCTTCCTACTGACCTAAGAATTCTACGAGAACAACAAGCTATAATTACCCCTGAAGAAATCCAGAAATGGAAAAAGAAAGGAGCTGTCCAAAAGGACGGAATTTACTACAACAATTCTAAATTTTGCCTTCCAAGAAACTTATACCCAGCAGTTGTCCAATGGGCCCATGGGCCTGCACATCTGTCAAAAGACCTAATGGCCGCCCTCATTCAAAAATATTATGAAGCACCTGGAATCACAACCCTGATCAACAGCTTCTGCAGGGCCTGTGTCATTTGTGCAAAATGTAATCCAGGAAGACCAATCAAGGTGCCTGCAAAGCACCTAGCAAAACCCATGTACCCATTCCAGAGAATTCAAATTGATCATATCCAAATGCCCAAGAGTGGGTCTCATGAATATGCACTAGTAATGGTGGATATGTTCTCAGGCTGGCCAGAAGCCTACCCTGTAGCCAATATCACTGCAAAAACAACCGCAAGACGCCTACTTACAGACATTGTATGTAGATTTGGACTTCCAGAAGTCATTGAAAGTGATCAAGGCCCAGCCTTTACAGCAACAGTGACTAAAGAAATTTGGACTGCTCTGGGAGTGACCCTAGCCTTCCACACCCCTTACCACCCACAAAGTAGTGGTAAAGTAGAGCGCATGAATGGCACTCTAAAAGCCAGAATGTTAAAAATGTCACAAGAAACAAAAATGCCCTGGCCAGAAAGTCTGTCAATAGCTTTGTTCAGCGTTAGGCACACACCTAGAGGGAAACACTCGTTATCCCCATATGAAATTCTATTTGGGACAGCACCCAGGCTAGGTTGTTATTATCCACAGCAGTTACAGCTTCAATCAGATGTTTTAGTAGACTATGTAACTGAACTTGCAAGTGCCTTGAACAAAATACATGCCCAAGTTTTCTCTTCAATTCCAGATCCTGATCTGAACACAGGTACCCATAACCTGCTTCCCGGAGATTGGGTTCTGGTTAAGAAGTTCGTGCGGAAAAGCACCCTGGAACCAAGATTTGACGGGCCATTCCAAGTTCTCCTGATCACCGCAACTTCCGTCAAATTGGCCGGCAGGCCACATTGGATCCACGCTTCCCACTGCAAGAAGTCTCCTGCCCCAGAGGAAGCAGATACCGCACAACCATGTACCTCTGGTACATTGTCTCCTTAATTAGTTTAATTAAGGCCCAGCAAGTAGCCATCACTAAAGATGCTAGTGGGTACACCTTCTGGTATAATTCATCATGTACCCGTGTGGCTACCTATACCTTTGATTATTGTGACATCGTAGAATGCCCATTCACTACAACACAAATCCAGAATATCTATAGAGATATCCCTCATGTAAAAGATCCATATGTTTGTGTAGTTGACAAACAATGGGGGCATAATTGTGGCCATTGGGGGGCGGCGGGATGGAATGCCGGACCTTCCTGGGGCTACAAGCCAAAAAGTGCCTTATCTAAAGTAGATGATCATGGTAGGTCCCTCCTTCAAAGAATGACTCTGAGAAAGCCTGGAGGAGGCACACCAATGAAATTAATTCTTAATGTTGAGCATCCAAGCCCAACAGATGCAGACCAGTATGTATTGGGAATGTACTGGAAAAAGGGTTCCTATACTAAATTAGGGCATTTCTACCTTAAAGATATGTGTAATTCCCCTGAGTGGCAAGGAGCTACTCATATGGTCACAAACCCATTAAAACCACACATCCAGTCCTTTAAGGACATGATGGCCATTGCTAACCCCACCTTTGAAGATACTATGGCCGCTGAAACAGGTTTTAATGATGTTAACCTATGGTTAGAATGGATGAAATATAATGCCAACAAACATAACCGAACCGCATGCTATGTGTGTGGTGGTGCCCGGCCTCATCTGGGCACTGTACCTTTAACCCTGCCAGTAGATGAAGAAAATTGCATTTTAAGTCTTTTTGCCTACCAATATAATTTCAACAGGTCTCAATGTCAAGCATGGACAGCGGAGTATCCTCTTATAGCCAAAAATGTAAGACCTCCTCATGGTGTTACCGTATATAAAGGTAATTACACTTGCTATGTCAAACATGATGGGATTGGTAAATTTGTGGGTAACTTTCCCGCAGGTTATTGTACTACATATAGAACTGTTCCTGTACGTTTGCTGCAGCAGCACACTAGGTCACTGGGAGATATTTACTGGTTGTGTGGGGATTTACAGTTAAGATCCAGAATGGACACAGAGTGGTGGGGGGAGTGTACATTGGCCAAGGCCATTATGCCTATACACATTATTTCTGACACACACACCAACACCCATGAGTCCAGCCACACTAAGGCCAAGCGTGAAGCCCCAGTAAAAGGAAGTTTTGACCCTCACATTTACATTGATGCCATTGGGGTGCCTAGGGGGGTACCCAATGAATTTAAAGCAAGAGATGAAGTTGCTGCAGGATTTGAATCAATTTTTACCATAGTTACTGCAAACAAGAACTTAAATTGGATAAACTATATTTATTACAATCAACAGCGTTTCGTTAATTACACCAGAGATGCCCTCCAGGGATTAGCCGAACAATTGCAGGCAACATCCCAAATGGCCTTCCAAAATAGAATAGCCCTGGATATGATCCTAGCCGAAAAAGGAGGGGTATGTAAAATTTTGCCCGACACCATGACATGTTGTACCTACATCCCAGAAAACACAGGTCCTAATGGTAAAGTTACATTAGCCATAGCAAAATTAAATGACCTCTCAGAAGAATTAAAAAGGAATTCCGGGATAAAAGATCCCTGGGACAGATGGTTTGGTTGGATGACGGGTTGGAAAAAGGCTTTAATGCATATTGGTATGGCAATACTAATTTCTTTTTTTATCTTTGCTCTTCTCTTTTGTTGTGTCTTCCCCTGCCTGAGGAAAGCTCTCACGAAGACTATTGACCAAGCGGCACCCACTTTCACACTACTTGATGTTGATGACCAAGATTTCCAGGATCTCAACTCACCCTGTTTGCCGCTGCAATCCATCCCTTTTGATGATAAAGTGCAGGAATTCTAGGAAGGGACTAGATTAGGGACAGCATCTGTCGGTGAATGGTAAAGGCCCCATGTGGAGAAGTGGTGGGTTAGCTGCCATGGGATACCCTTGGGTGTGAAGCGTTCGAGAGCCATACTGACGGATGGTTAGCCTATTAGGGTCAGATCTAGGGACAGCCTTGCACTTTGCATTAACATCTAGCTAGCAGCCACGGGGTTTCTGTGCCTTTGGGTTAACACGTCTTCTGATACTAACATAATAAAGTTTTATCTCTTAGAATCTAACATTTCATAGGGGGGACTGATGTAGAATTATTAAAAAAATCTTATTGTATTTATATTGAATTGCTGCTCTAACTCTGTATTAACCTGATACTGTGACAAATCCTCCATTTTGTCCTCATAACCTGACTTCTTCATATGAAAACTACATTACATGACAGTATTTCTCAGCACATCTAATACAATAGACAAAGACTGTATTCTCCATAAGGATATGACTAACCCAGGAACTGTTGAATTTCCCCTAACTCGCAACATAGTATAATTTAAAGGCCATGAGAACACGGTAGTAATGAAATGTTCTATTCATAAGAGACCTTGCACCTAACCACGAGATTTGACATCACCGACCGAGTAAAATGACGCTCAAGACCCCTTGTCCCCCACCCGTGTCCGAAAAAGTACCACCTCTTGGTGGGTGGACACGGAACTAACCACTTAGCTTTTGATCCAATTAATTATATTGATAGGTGGACACTAACCCAGACACTTAACAATTAATCCAATTAATGATGTTTATTCACTGATATCTTGATAATCAATGATGACGAAAATGTCTCTTAAAAGGGCCTGCGCGCCCGCTGATTCTGCACTTGCCAATAAATTTCCTCGAAGTTATTTTAACCTGAACTCCGTGTGTCAGACTGAATTACTTCAGCGTATATACGCAATTCAATTCTCTTTAATTTGGACAGGAACAGATAGACACTTAAACATTTTGGTTTACTGAAAAAGTACCATAACAGTTTAATATTGTGTTTACCAATACCTTAAGTTATCTAATATGTATTTGTGATTTGTGAAAAATAAAACAAAATCCACAACAAAGAATCCAAAAAGAGAAATCCACAACTCTTTATCCTGTAACTGGGTGCCGCCATCTTGGCTCCCTGTCAGTCATTGTTATAAGCTCTGTCCTGGCATTCAGCACAGAGAGAGCAGACAGAGAGGAGGAGAAATGACACAATGTTTCTATTTCTCCATTTTGTTTGCAAAGTTTCTCTTCACTTTAACTTGTCTAAACTGGATTATGATGTCCTTTGCTACATATATTAAAAGAAAATGAAGCGTCTCATGTAAAATAGGGCGGCACGAGCGAAATGTTATTTCAAAGGTATTATTCAATAATGTAAATTCAAAAGGAGTGAGTTCCTCTTTAAGAAGACAGAGCTTTATGGGAAATCTTGTTTCATGCAACTGCAGAGTCAAGGTTAGGAATACCTTGACTAAAGCAGTCAGTATAGAGTTAAAAATTAAAATATCAAATGACATAAAATAAATCTGTGTGTTTGTGTATGTGTGTGTCTATGAGTGTGTGTGTGTGTGTGTCTGAGTGTCTGAGTGAGTGTGTGTTTGTGTGTCTGTGAATGTTTGTGTTTGTGTGATTGTGTGTCTGTGAGTGTGTGTGTGTTTGTGTGAAGAAAGCAAGTAAAACACAATAATAGACTAAATGTGTGTTTTAAAATTTGAAAGCGATTGTTAGCACATGGTCGGAAGTTCACTTGGAATCTGAATTCATTGCATGCCTCAGTAGATGTGAGATCCTGCTGGGTTTAGATAGAGAAAGTCAAACCTAACAATAGAGACTGTGCATAAGGAGGAATTTGAGTACAAAAGGCTAAACGTAGAGCAATCCCCATGGAAACCAATGGAATGCTCCAGAAAAGACAGCTGTAGATTTGATACACTTCAGATATGTCTGAGGGATAATGCATGTGGATTTACAGAAACCTGGAATGCCTAACATGGATACATAAAGGGTAGTAGTAGATACCAGGAATAGCCTTCCAGTGGGAGCAGTAACAGTGATATAGAAAGGGTAGTAGATACCTGGAATAATCTTCCAGTGGAAGCAGTAACAGTGATATAGAAAGGGTATTAGATACCTGGAATAGCCTTCCAGTGGGAGCAGTAAAAGTGATATAGAAAGGATAGTAGATACCTGGAATAGCCTTCCAGTGGGAGCAGTAACAGTGATATAGAAAGGATAGTAGATGCCTGGAATAGCCTTCCAGTGGGAGCAGTAACAGTGATATAGAAAGGGTAGTAGCTATCTGGAATAGCCTTCCAGTGGGAGCAGTAACAGTGATATAGAAAGGGTAGTAGATACCTGGAATAGCCGTCCAGTGGTAGCAGTAACAGTGATATAGAAAGGGTAGTAGATACCTGGAATAGCCTTCCAGTGGGAGCAGTAACAGTGATATAGAAAGGATAGTAGATGCCTGGAATAGCCTTCCAGTGGGAGCAGTAACAGTGATATAGAAAGGATAGTAGATGCCTGGAATAGCCTTCCAGTGGGAGCAGTAACAGTGATATAGAAAGGGTAGTAGCTATCTGGAATAGCCTTCCAGTGGGAGCAGTAACAGTGATATAGAAAGGGTAGTAGATACCTGGAATAGCCTTCCAGTGGGAGCAGCAACAGTGATACAGAAAGGGTAGTAGATACATGGAATAGCCTTCCAGTGGGAGCAGTAACAGTGATATAGAAAGGGTAGTAGATACCTGGAATAGCCTTCCAGCGGGAGCAGTAACAGTGATATAGAAAGGGTAGTAGATACCTGGAATAGCCTTCGGTGGGAGCAATAAAGGATACTAGTGATAAAGAAAGGGTATTAGATATGTGGAATAGCCTTCCAGTGAAAGTAATAAAGGCTTACCATGCTATAGAAAGGGCAGTCTATAGGGTATGCAGTAAAGACTAACATATATTCAGAAAGAGTAGTGGAGGCATGGAATAGCCTTTCAATGATTGCAGTAAGGGCTAGGAGTGATGCAGAACAGGTAGAAGATATCATTATATCATAGAGGATTATGTAGGCCACGTTTTGAACGTAACTAAGCCAGCAGAAAAAGTATTAAAGGAACACTTTAGTGTAAGTTAAACTAATGTGTTTCTCTTCCCACTCGTCCCCATCCCACTGCCACAAAATGGTTAAAAAAGACCTTTCTTTTACTTACTCGATTGCGCTGGGTCATACTCCTCTTCTAAATACAACAGCCAAAGGGGGGACCTAACGCGTATATGTGTGGGGAGCACCAGGTGGGCATTACACCTTCCCCATAGGGAAGCATCGCCCCAATGTTTTCCTGTTGGTTTTTAGAAGACACTGGAAATCCTCGTGCAAAATGTGAGGACATCCCGTGTTATTTCATGGAGTTAAACTCTATGAAGCTGCAGGAAGCGCCTTCAGTGACTATCAGGTAGACAGCCACTGGAGGCAGTCTTAGCAATGCTATATTTTATATTGCTGGTCTAACGGGGACACGGACACTGTACCCAGACCACTTTAATCCAAGCCTGTAAATCATAGCTACCGTAAATGTCATAAGAGGGACCCAAACAGTTCTGTCATGTTGAGAAATCAGATTGGGTCTGTCCATAGAAAAATAAAACAAATAAGGTCCCCCCGCAGACTAACCCCCCAAATAAAGAAAACTATAAGAAAAGTATATGGCCTGCTTATAAAAGACACAAAGGTTTAATTCGTGGTTAACCTTGATAGATTGATTGATTAGTCAGAACACGGTGACCAGTTGGCTTGGAAGCAACTCTAATGTACAAGACTTGTGATATATATAGAGATTCTCAGTAAGTGACTGGCTGTGCGTGGGACCTTAATG
Source organism: Pelobates fuscus (assembly GCF_036172605.1). Lineage (NCBI taxonomy): Eukaryota > Metazoa > Chordata > Amphibia > Anura > Pelobatidae > Pelobates > Pelobates fuscus. The sequence continues at coordinate 17,172,997 of NC_086320.1, forward strand.
GGCTTGCGGCCCCCTATCAATTCAGGAGGGAGGGTATCATTCATTATATGGATCCAACAGCCTGACCATCTGCTTTAAACAGGATACATTTTGAACAAGAGGCTATTTCCTAACTTTCAGCACCACATGGCTCTTTACTACAGCACTGAAAGGGTTAAATCTCCCGGCAGTGCTGATCTCATCTCACTAGGCATAGCATTTCTAATGTTAATCGTTTTTTGTAAGTTTTTTTTTTTTTTTTTTATACCAAATGCAGTTTCATGCAGAGACCAGGTGGGAGCCTGTACTAAACAGCATTTTAGCAATGTTACACCAGTTAGTAAATAGCAATTTTGGAGTAAATTTGCTACAATGGAAAAACAAACTGTCAGAGTCGAGCATACTAAACTGTGTCTAAAAGCTATGTCATGCATCAACTACCCCTTTGGTAATATAACTCATTTTTTAGGTGTAACAAAACTATAATTTAAAAAATCTCATTTTTGGAGACTAACAAAGCTATTGAAAGAGTAGTAGATACTTGGCATAACCTTCCTGTAAAAGCAATACAAACCTCTTTTGTAATACCTGCTGAAGACAGAGGAAAAAAAAAGGTAATAGGACTGCAAGAGCAATTAATAAAACAGAGGTTTCTGGGAATATAAGTTCTAATGATGCACTGGAATATTACCCGACCCATTCGCAGGCATTTATGGTAATGAGCCATTCTCAGTAGGATACTTGTACAGAGTTCCCTTGATTAATGAAGATGTCCTGCTACATGTATTTATCTCTTTCTAAGATGAATAATATATAGATTTGTGTAAAGTGTATCGATACACTAATTTACATATAGCGCACTTTGAGATTGCTCGCCTGGGAGGGACAGTCTTATAACATGATCTTCTTTAATGCATAAAACAAATGATAAACTTGCACATTTTAACTCCGGTAACTAGAGGGAGTGTTGGCGTAAAATTCTGATCGGCTCAGTAAGATTAACTCATGCCTTCCAGGGGGTAATTAAGATAATTGGATCACAGGCTTTTCAAAGCATCCCAGACTCAGAGTATCATTTTGAAAATCACTCTGTACGGCACGTCCTCGGTAAGCCATTAAATGGGCCCTGTAGCTGTACCTTGTGCAGCTAGGAGTTTTATAGAGCTTCAGACTGCAAGATAACTATTCCGCGGATAGCAATAAATGCAATGGTCAGGACGTGGGAGCTGTTCTTTCAGCACCAGACACTCATTTTCCCCTGGTTAAGATTTCCCTGAGCAGTACCTACTTCTGCATTTTTCCCTTTTGAGTTTCACATAACTTGTAACACTAAAGCACTACTATGTGGCATGCACCAAGCACTTGGCATTTTAATCTAATCTGGCAGAGCTATTCAAAGGTTCCAGCATGTAAACCTCCAGCTTGTGTAGAACTACAATCACCATCATGCATTGCTAGTTAAGGATTACTCCAAGCATGTAGTCCAGCTCCCCAGTAATGAGGCAAATCATTTAGCAGTGGTCTCCTCCCTTACTTGCCCCCACCCTCCCTGGGCTCCTTGGTGGTCCTGTGATGCACATATTTTACTTCTTAGGGGCCACAGAAGCAGGAAGCAGGAAGCACTCAGCCAATGAATGCAATTCTGTGCAATAAAAGTTGCACATAATTGACATTAGCCATCCCAGAACTTTAGTTCTAGGCTGGTAGATCACAACATCAGGAGTGCTGAAGGTTGTCCACCCCCTGCTCTAGAGGAACCAGATACACTCCATAAACCCAGAATTAAAGAAAGCAGAAAACCAAAAGATGGAACCAAAATGTAAACACAGACACTACTTAGGCTTCACACGAGTGATAACCTCTGTCTCTGTTTGAGTCATGATGTGTGAATATTTAATGGACCGGTTAGGTAATGGAGTCGTTATGGTGCCAGGAGGTCGCTGGGCACGGCTCACATTTAGGGGTTAAACCGTTCACAAATGGTTTAACCCCAAAGTCTGTGTTCAAACACTGGATTGCTCTGCCCTCTGTCCTTCCACTTTCCAAAATCAGAAGGCTCGAACAGCATTGTTTAAAGATGAGCCAGTGCCTGGGACCTCCTGGCACCATGACAAATTCATTCCAATCAGTCTATTTTCAAAAATAAAAATAAAATAGCAATTATGAAAAAACATTGTAATGTTGCTTCAATTGCAAATTTTATTTCTTTACTAAAGTTTGTTGAAATCTGTATTTTGTCAGCTCACTACATCTCACGTTTTAGTGAAAAAAGCTCGACATTAAGCAACACTTAATAACATTTATCCCAAGTATTCATTAGCATATTAAGACTTTTGATGACAACATAGATCAATCCAAAGTAACAAAGAAGAAATAAAGACTGTTTTAATTTACTCACTAAATATCTCTGTAGTAAAATTCAAAAAATGTATAAATATAAAAGGACCGGATTGTCCAAACCATCTTTATTCTCAGCCATCCCATTTTGGCCTGTGATTAACTAATGTTGTTTTCAATTCACTGTTTAGTGAATGACCCGCCATGGGATTTTTATTCAGAGCAAATTGGCAGAGTGCGGGCTCTGTAATAATCTAAGCTGAAAGTCTAATCATTCCGAGTTTGAGTCAATCAGAATGTAGGGCATGTCACTAGCCGGCTCTGTGTGCTGAATGAGATTAGTCAGCAGAGCTCACTGGAGTTTTGTTAGACAGCCTGACAGCATGACATGTGAGAGTTCCATGGCTGCTGCCAAGGGAGCAGTCACAAAGCACGGAGCAGCACGGGTAGGAGGAATGTGACATGGTGTGTTAACAGGACCCAATGTCTCACTCTCTCAGTCCACTTACATATCAGTCTTCATTTATCACATCACCAGCAGTCGCTGAATTCACATAATATTCAGGGCACAGCAATTATATTGTGAGCAATATATATATTACATGAAACTATGTATTGTCGCAGGGCTAGGCAATCTTCCAGATCCAGATGGTGTGGACTACATCAGCCCTGAATTATGGCTGTAAGAGTATTATTGGAGATGTGTCCACAACAGCTGGATTATCGAAGGTTGCCTTCCTCTGTATTAGAGGACATAGTCTTAAATTAGAGGGGCAAAGGTTTAAAAAAATATCTGGAAGTATTACTTTACTGAGAGGGTAGTGGATGCATGGAATAGCCTTCCAGCTGAAGTGGTAGAGCTTAACACAGTAAAGGAGTTTAAGCATGCATGGGATAGGCATACGGCTATCCTAATTATAAGATAAGGCCAGGGACTAATGAAAGTATTTAGAAAATTCGGCAGACTAGATGGGCCGAATGGTTCTATATTCTTTTCTATGTTTCTATGTTTGTATTAGAGCTGTGTTGGAATTGAGAGTGAGTTAGGACTAGGGTTAGAGCTATGGTTAGGACTAACGCTAGGGTTAAGGTTAGTGTTAAGGTTGGTCTTAGGACTAGAACTATTATGTTGGGTTAATGAAGGGATAGAGGGGAGAAGTTTATTGTTGGGGCAGATCTCGATAGTTTGGATATAATGAGATTATTTTTTTTACTGCTCCTCCCATTTTCCCCTCTATTGGTTACTTAATGCTTCAGTGTACTGGAAAATATGTACTTAGTATTATGTATATAATACACCGATTGACCCAATTTTGTACCCTTTTGGTACACCTGCTTTACTTCTGAATCGGGTTTTTTCGATAACAAAATTCTGCCAAGTCGAACTTTTATACTCAAGAAGTTTATGTTTTCAGAGGAAATGCTTTGGCCAAACTGAATTTTCTTGCCATTGTTTGTGCCGGGCTGTGCATTGATTTGTTTAGAATCCTGTTGGATACAGGAGAGGACGCAGTATGATGATGTCATTTACAGTCCCTCTGAGCTATGCAGCAGGAACACCGATGGAGAAATGTGTTACATTGAGAACCAAAGCAGGTGCACCAAATACGTGTTTTATTTATTTAGTTCACTGTTAAATAAAACAAAACATTCCCATACAGTGAGCTGGTAGGGAAAGAGTTAATGATATGCTAATCAGTGTGATTTGTTTTAAAATATCCAGAATAGGTTATATTATTATTACTATTATTATATGGTTCAAGTTACCACCTATATTATTTTGCTCTAACTAACACAGTTCCATGTGCCATATTCTGAAAAGTCTTTTTGTATTCCTTGAAATTCTAATCCAAAATGTCTTACAGAGCTCAGTCCATTATCTCATTGCCCAAATAAATTAGCCAGTAATTCGTTTGCATGGGAGTTTCAAGGGTCTTACCTCACCCGGCTCTGCAAATCAGTCTTCCACAGCTGAATGAATGGGATCTAAGCAAACAATACAGGCTCCTGAGAAGTAAACTTGCTACCAGCAGCTGCAAGCCCCAGATCCGCTCTCTGCACAGTGAATCTAAAATCCCATTCAAACTGACAGCACCATGATCCAAGGCGACTCCCACTGAGAGGGACAATAATGACCAAACTACAGAAGGATGCAATGGTGATGACTAACTCCATGTCCCGGAGTTATGATTTAACCGCTTCTAAAATGGCTTCCGGCTGTAGAGAATTAATTAGGAGCTGTCTCAATTCATGAATTTTAGCAAAGGCTTGTATTTGGACGCAGAAGGGTTTCTGTAGACTACGCTCATTCAGTAAGTAGTAAGACTGGATACAACTGAACAGACACCACGCTTTAAATCATGGAAAAAACAGTAACATTGTTTATTGGTTTTTATCACTCTATTAAGCTGCCAGCATCAAATATTTTAATTTCACAGCCAGTGGCAGTTTCTAAGAAAAAATTAGTTCCCCAAATAAACCGAATGTGAAAATGTGTCATGACTGCTTCACATGTCCGGTACCAGCAAAGCCATGAGCTGACGGGTGTTGTAGAAGATAACTGTATATTTTGAGTAATGAAAATGTAAATATTTTAGCAATTTTATTTATCCTCCTTTTTGTATTTTGTTTAGTGGAAGAGAAGAACCTCATGTTCAACATGCCAACATTTCCTTTGTCACCTCTAGCCCTACCTGTATAGTTCTGCCCTCTGCTTTGGAGTTTTAGCCAGTACCTTTTAGGATGTTTTGAGAAATATCTGTTTACAAGCATGGGTAATGGGGATCGAGATGCTGATGCTGAAATCAAGGAGACCAAATGCTGGTTAAAGGACCACTATAGGCACCCAGACCACTTCAGCTCAATGGTGCCAGGTCCATTAAGGGTTAACCCTGCCTGCTGTAAACATAGCAGTTTCAGAGAAACTGCTATGTTTACAAATGGGTTAATCCAGCCTCTAGTGGCTGTTTCATTGACAGCCGCTAGAGGAGCTTCCATGCTTCTCACTGTGATTTTCACAGTGAGAAGATGCCAGCGTCCATATGAAAGCATTGAGAATGCTTTCCTATGAGACTGGCTGAATCCGCGCGCGGCTCTTGCGCATTCAGCCGATGACGGCAGAAGAAGGAGGTGATTCCTGTAGCGGTACTTACCTTATCCGGGGGCCGGACGCGGTCCTCTCTTCAAGCCGCGCGCGGTCCTGCGGCTGCACGAGCCGCGCGCGGCTCGTCCGACTGTTCTGACAGGAAGGCGGGCAGTGACCGCGAGAAGCGGTCACGTGTCCCGCCTGCAGCTAAGAGCGCGCCGCGAATCTCGGGCGCGCTCTTAAAGATACAGTGGGAGCCTAAATTGCAAAAAGGCTCCCATTGGCTCCTGTCATGCCAATCACCCCATTGTCACGTTTAAACATTTGTTATGAAGGAACACAACTGCAGATTTCTTATAGTTCGAATATTTATTAGAAAGTAATTGGTATTGACTTTAATTCCAATTTACAGGTACTGTAGCATTAAGTAATAAACGATAACTGAAGTTCACAATTATATGCGCTGTAGCTTTAAGGAGTAAACGGTAACTGAAGCAGCAAGAGTCCTTTAGTAGTATTAATTAATTAGATGATAAGAAGTTACAATAGCTGTTCCATAGACTTTAACTGAAGAAAGATAGATGCAGCTAACTGAGACAAGTATGAGTTGAAGTTAGCTGTAACGGTTGGCTTTAACGAAGGACTTTGGAGACAGGAAATAACAGCTTTAGATGCAACGCTTATCAGAGAAGTTTTACTTAGCTTCCGGCACATAGAACACTGGTTCCCGAGATTCCTCAGAGGTGGATTATCCTGCATGGATAGAGTTCAGCTTTAGCCGTGGATGAGGAAAGGTGAAGGGAACTTGAAGTCTTCCAGTCCGGTCCGGTAACAGCAGGCTTTCACAACGATGTTGCAGCCGGTTCGTGAGTACGGAACGTAGTTCATTAATCCAGCCTCGATCAGCTGGTGCGGTCAGATTAAATAGGGAGACCGGGTCATGAAGGGGTGTGGCTAAGCTCCGTGGAACCAGGAAGTAAGGGGATATTATAGTTAAGGCATGACAGTATCCCCTCCTTAATGAGCAACCTCTGGGTGCTATTGACTTGGTTTAGAAGGGTAGCGTTTGTGAAACTGGGAAACTAATTTGTCAGCATGAACGTCAGAGGAGTTTTCCCATGTATCTTCATCAACACCATATCCTTTCCATCTGATGAGGTATTGTAAGGAGCCACGATGGATCCTTGAATCCAGTATACTTTGAATTTCGTATTCTTCTTCACCCTGGACCAATATGGGATCAGGAGAAGTAGTGACATTTCTTTGGAAAGGGTCAGGATGATAAGGCTTTAGCAAGGACACATGTTTGGATCTTTGGCATACAGAACAGGAATTGACATAAGATTCAATAGTTTGGTCTTGACGAGGCCACCAATAGTATCTTTTAGACAATTCAAGGGTCTTTTTCATACCTGGATGACCTGCCAGAGGAGAATCATGAATAATTTCAAGTACTTTAATTCTGAAAGAGGGAGGTACATAAATCCGGTCTTTAAAATAGTAGAGACCGTTTTTCTTGGATAATTTACTTGATTTAGGAAGTTCAAGAGCGTCTTCACTGAGACCTTTAACGTCGTCGATAAGAGAAGATAGGATTCCAATGACTGTAGGAGGAGGAGACTCCAGTTCGGTGTCAGAACAACATGAGGTTTTAGCTGGTTCTTTCGTAGACTGGAGAATTGGAATTTGCTGTAAACATGTTTCTTTACAATAATGTGAGTTAAAGGTGAGAGAGAAAGGAAACCATGAGATTTGAGGGTTGTGGTTCCTTAACCAGTTGATCCCTAATATAATAGGAAAAAATGGTGATGAGATAACATCAAATATAAGACTTTCCGTATGAGTATGATTGATGGTTACTTTTAGAGGGACGGATTCATGAAGTATTGGTCCCGATGAGATGAGGGACCCGTCAATCACTTTAACAGGTACAGACGTTCTTTTACGAACACAAGGAATTTTATTCTTTGTTACAAAGGCTGAGTCGATGAATACTCCATTTGCACCGGAATCGATAACAGCCTTGGTTATGATTCTTTTATTGTCCCACTGTAATACAAGAACGATAGGGGACATTTGAGTATTTGCTGTAGAGGGAAGTACACTTAGGATGGAAGAGGCATGAGACTGCCTTCTGCCTTTTATCCGTTTTAATGAAGGACAATCAGAGACTAAATGAACTTGAGAGGCACAATACATGCATAGGTTTAATTGACGTCTTCGATTTTTCTCTTCAGGAGTGAGGGGACTTCTTATTATCCCTATTTCCATAGGTTCGATTGGTTCAGATGGGTTGTCAGGAGGCTTTGGAGCCCCTATTTCCATAGGTTCACTTGGTATGGAAGTCTTATCTGGAGCTTTTGAGGGAGTGAAAGGTTTGCGGTCTTTTGACTGTGAAAGGGCTTTTTCGGCCTTTCTTTCTCTTAATCTTCTGTCAATGCTGATTGATAGGCGAATTAGAGCGTTCAAATTAGTAGGGAGTTCTGTTCTAGATAATTCATCTTTTACAGCTTCCGATAAACCAATTCGAAATTGGTTGCGCAATGTGATGTCATTCCATTGCGTTTCTATAGCCCATCTTTTGAATTCAGCAATGTAATCTTCAACGGGTCTATTTCTTTGCTGTAGTGTTCTGATTGTTAAATCAGCTGTAGCTTGTTTGTTAGGATCTTCATAGAGAAGAGACATGGCTTCAAAAAATTCATCCAGTGAATCTAAAATGGGGTCATCGTTTTCCAGAAAGGAATGAGCCCATGACATAGGTTCACCTCTTAGAAAGGAAATAACCGAACAAACTTTAGTTCTTTCTGTAGGATAGGATCTAGGTTTCAAAGCAATTAAAAGTTTGCAAGAGTTGAGGAACTCCCTGTATCTGGAACGATCTCCATAGAACTTTTCAGGGTTACACACAGCAGGATCACTAGCCGAGTGCAGAGTAGTATGAGGAGTATGAGTTTGTAAATCTCTGATATAAGTGAGAAGTCTTTCATTAGTAACTTGCAGGTCTTGCACACTTTGGGCTAGTGCATTAACTCTTTGATTCAGCGTAGCTATAGTAGAATCGAAATCTGCTGGATCCATTACAATGGCTGGATTAATCTGTCACGTTTAAACATTTGTTATGAAGGAACACAACTGCAGATTTCTTATAGTTCGAATATTTATTAGAAAGTAATTGGTATTGACTTTAATTCCAATTTACAGGTACTGTAGCATTAAGTAATAAACGATAACTGAAGTTCACAATTATATGCGCTGTAGCTTTAAGGAGTAAACGGTAACTGAAGCAGCAAGAGTCCTTTAGTAGTATTAATTAATTAGATGATAAGAAGTTACAATAGCTGTTCCATAGACTTTAACTGAAGAAAGATAGATGCAGCTAACTGAGACAAGTATGAGTTGAAGTTAGCTGTAACGGTTGGCTTTAACGAAGGACTTTGGAGACAGGAAATAACAGCTTTAGATGCAACGCTTATCAGAGAAGTTTTACTTAGCTTCCGGCACATAGAACACTGGTTCCCGAGATTCCTCAGAGGTGGATTATCCTGCATGGATAGAGTTCAGCTTTAGCCGTGGATGAGGAAAGGTGAAGGGAACTTGAAGTCTTCCAGTCCGGTCCGGTAACAGCAGGCTTTCACAACGATGTTGCAGCCGGTTCGTGAGTACGGAACGTAGTTCATTAATCCAGCCTCGATCAGCTGGTGCGGTCAGATTAAATAGGGAGACCGGGTCATGAAGGGGTGTGGCTAAGCTCCGTGGAACCAGGAAGTAAGGGGATATTATAGTTAAGGCATGACACCCATACACTTACCTGTTGGGGGAGTGGAAGTGACAGGAGCCAATCACATTAGTTTGAAGGCTACTTATACTTACCCTTTTCCCTTAGTTCCTTGCCCTATCGTGGTTTCTGCTACAGTTCCCTTTAGTGCTTGTTGCGTTCAGTTGTGTTTCTCCGTATTTGACCTTGACTTTGTATTCTGACTTCGTTTTCGCTTTATCCTATTCTGTACTGTTTGCCGGCTTGCTGATTCCTGTGTACCAGTCCCCGGCTAGTTTTCGTTTACGCTGTCTCTTTGTGCCCTTGACCTCGGATCGTTCCTGACTCTGTCTTATCCTATTACGTCGAGTCCGGCCACTCTAAGGTCCGGTAGACGTATCTCTCCTCTGTACTGTCATCTGTTAGGGCTGGATCCTGCGTGTAGGGGTATATACTCGTTACATTACGATAGGGCCATGGACCCCGCAGATTTAGCTCAACAGATGGCGACCCATGAGGCTAGATTTGTAGAGCAGGATCACCGTATGGATCAAATAGCTCAGGCTCTCCAGACGCTCTTAGCTAGAACCATTCCAGCAACCGCACCTAACCCTCCTGCACCCCTGCTTCCTGAAGTATCGACTATGCCTAACGCTACAGCACATTTAACGCCTCCTCCTAGGTATGGAGGGGATTCTAAGACATGCAGACGGTTCATTAACCAAATAGAGTTTCATTTTGAAATGTATCCACGTTCATTTCCCACAGAGAGGTCTAAAGTTGGGTTCTTTATGCACCAACTTACCGACAAAGCACTTGAATGGGCAAACCCTATTTGGGAGGCTAATGGACCTATGGTGCATAACTTTCACAGTTTCCTAACAGCTTTTCGCAGAACTTTTGATACTATGAAAAGGTCTAAGAATGCCGCTAGAGCATTAATGAGGGTTAAACAGGGTTCTAGGTCTGTGGCTGATTACGCTATACAGTTTCGTACCCTTGCCTCACAGGTCGATTGGACCAATAATGGGTTAACTACGGCCTTCATGGAAGGTTTATCAGACTCTATATTGGATGAGGTAGCAGCTAAGGAGCTTCCTATTGCCTTAGAGGACCTTATTGACTACCTCATCGATATAGATAATAGGATTCGTGACAGGCTCTATACTAAGAACAGGAATAGACGTTTTGTTACACCTATTCAACCCAGAGTTAATATACCGGAGAGTGTTAAAGTACCTGAAGAGGAACCTATGCAATTAGGGGTTGCCAAACTCTCAGATACTGAGAAATTACATAGGAGAAGGGAGGGACTCTGCCTATATTGTGGTAAGAGAGACCATATGGTAAAGGAGTGTCCTCTGCTCCCGGAAAACTCTCGCACCTAAGACCTTATAGGGGACTGGCCTTGGGTGTGATTTCTAAGTCTCCTACATTGCCTCCTAACCGACTGCTTCTCCCTGTTTCTTTACATATGGGAGAGAGTTGTATAGTTGAAAACATAGACGCCCTGGTTGATTCTGGGGCAGCCGAGAACTTTATAGACTCTGGTTTTGTAAAGAGAAACAATATTCCCATCAGAGAGAAGGAGATACCCTTGGCCGTTGAGGCCATAGATGGTAGACCATTGATATCTCCTGTTGTTACTCACGAGACTGCACCGCTACACATGTACACAGGGGTTCTACACTATGAAACCATTCGGTTCCAGGTCATCACCTCTCCCTCTTCACAGTTGGTGTTAGGGTATCCATGGTTACGTGCCCACAATCCCATTTTTGACTGGGAGACAGGGCAGATAAAATCATGGAGTGAAGCCTGCCATGAGTCATGTACTATTGAAGTCACGCCTGTGAATTCTATTAACGTTCCTACTGTTCCTTCTTTATCTACGACTATACCCTCTCAGTATTTAACTTTAAAGACTGTCTTTGATAAAAGAGAGGCTGACAAATTACCGCCTCACAGACCCTACGATTGTGCTATTGATTTGTTGCCTGGTACTATACCTCCTAAGGGCAGGGTGTACCCCCTATCGGTTCAAGAAAACCGTGTCATGGAGGAGTACATTAAAGAGTCATTAGACAAGGGATTTATTAGAAGATCCTCTTCTCCGGCTGGAGCGGGGTTCTTCTTTGTATCAAAGAAAGAAGGTGATTTAAGACCTTGCATTGATTATAGAGGTCTTAACAAGATCACCATCAAAAATGCTTACCCTATACCTCTAATAACAGAATTGTTTGACAGGCTCAAACATGCTACGGTATTCACCAAATTAGATCTTAGAGGAGCATACAATTTGATACGTATTAAAAAGGACCACGAATGGAAGACAGCCTTTAACACTCGGTCAGGTCATTATGAGTATACCGTCATGCCATTTGGGCTTTGCAATGCCCCAGCAGTGTTCCAAGAATTTATTAATGATGTCTTAAGGGATTTTATTCACTCATTTGTTATTGTGTACTTGGATGACATTTTAATATATTCTACAGACATTCACGCTCATCACAGACATGTTACAACAGTTCTGAAGACCCTTCTTGCTAATGGTCTTTATTGCAAATTAGAAAAATGTCTATTCGACCAGTCCGAGGTCCAGTTTTTAGGGTATTTGATTTCCGCCGAGGGTTTTCGGATGGATCCCCAGAAGCTCGCTGCAGTCATAGAATGGCCTCTGCCGCAAGGTCTGAAAGCCATCCAGCGTTTTCTGGGGTTCTCTAATTATTATAGACGTTTTATCAAAGGTTTTTCGTCTATAGTAGCGCCTATAACTCGTATGACTAAAAAGGATGGCAATACACGTGTCTGGTCTACTGAGGCACTTCAGGCTTTTGACTTTCTTAAGACTACGTTCGCCTCTGCCCCTATTTTACAGCATCCTGTCCCCTCATTGCCATATATACTTGAGGTTGATGCTTCCGATATAGGGGTAGGTGCTGTCTTATCCCAAAGAGAGTCTCCTGACAAGCCATTGCATCCTTGTGGCTTCTTTTCTAAACAAATGTCCAAGGCAGAGAGGAATTATGATGTGGGTAATCGCGAACTCCTTGCTATCATTTTAGCACTCAAAGAATGGAGACATTTGCTAGAAGGAACTAAGGATCCTATTCTCATATTTACAGATCATAAGAACCTATCCTACCTTAGCGAAGCTAAAAGATTGTCTTCAAGGCAGGCTAGGTGGTCACTGTTCTTGTCTCATTTTAATTATATAATCACCTATAGGCCAGGTGACCGGAACACTAAAGCGGACGCTCTGTCCAGACAATTCGAGACTATTGACAAACAGGAGATTGATGTCACTCCTGTCATTCCCCCAGACAGGATAATAGCAACTACTATATTGTCTATTTCCTCGTCCCTCTTGCAGGCCATACAAGCGAAACAAGGCATGGCACCCAGCGAGAGGCCTAATGATAAATTGTTCGTTGACATTCCCGAGAGACGGGATATTCTGTCACTTTATCACGATACTAAGACTGCTGGACATCCTGGTATTTCCAAAACAGTGTCGGCCGTTTCTCGGTATTTCTGGTGGGATACCTTACGTAAGGATGTTACTGACTATATAAGTGCTTGTACTACTTGTGCTTGTATGAAAACCTCTCGTAGAGTTCCTTGTGGGCTGTTGCATCCGTTGCCCGTTCCCGAGAGACCTTGGTCTAATCTATCAATGGATTTTATTGTTGAATTACCCCCTTCGAATGGTAACACAGTCATCCTAATGATAGTAGATCGGTTTTCCAAAATGGCTCACTTTGTGTCTCTTCGCAAGTTGCCCACTTCCAAGGAATTGGCTCTTATCTTCGCCAGAGAAGTGTTTCGATTACATGGTATTCCCTTATCTATTGTATCCGATAGGGGTAGCCAATTTATTTCCAGGTTCTGGAAAGCCTTTTGTTCGGAGATGGGTATTTCCCTCTCATTTTCTTCCGCTTACCATCCCCAGTCTAATGGAGCTGCTGAACGTGCCAACCAGTCTCTAGAGCAGTACCTCCGTTGTTTTGTGTCTCACCATCAGGACAATTGGTCTGACCTGCTTCCTTGGGCTGAATTTGCTCGGAATAATGCCACTCATGATTCTTCCGGCAAAAGCCCTTTTTACGTTGTCTATGGCCAGCATCCCGTTGTTCTTCCGGCTGCATTCTCCTCTCAGGGCATGCCAGTTCTGGATGAGCATTTGGCTGGTTTGCGTAATACTTGGGAGCAGGTTCAGCGTTCTTTGGTGGACTCTGCTGCCCGCCAGAAGGCTCAGGCTGACAAGCATCGCAGAGCGGCTCCTTCCTATGTTGTGGGGGACAGGGTTTTGCTTTCCACACGGAATATTCGCCTCCGGGTGCCTTCTATGAAATTGGCTCCCCGCTTCATTGGTCCTTATCGCATTATACATAAGGTTAATCCCGTTTCTTATGCCTTGGGTCTGCCTAAGAATCTGCGTATACCCAATGTATTTCACACCTCTTTGTTGAAGCCTTACGTACACAACCGCTATACCCGGCATACTCCCCCTCCCCCTCCTGTCTCTGTGGAGGGTCATGAGGAGTTCGAAGTATCTGCTGTTATTGACTCTCGTTTTCTTAGGGGTCGGCTTCAGTACTTGGTACATTGGAAGGGTTATGGGCCTGAGGAGCGCAGTTGGATTTCTGCGGATGCTGTTCATGCTCCCCGCCTTGTACGTTCTTTCCATTCGCGTTTTCCTGCCAGGCCTGGTCCTGCCCGCCCGGAGGGCGTGTCCTCAGGGGGGGGTACTGTAGCGGTACTTACCTTATCCGGGGGCCGGACGCGGTCCTCTCTTCAAGCCGCGCGCGGTCCTGCGGCTGCACGAGCCGCGCGCGGCTCGTCCGACTGTTCTGACAGGAAGGCGGGCAGTGACCGCGAGAAGCGGTCACGTGTCCCGCCTGCAGCTAAGAGCGCGCCGCGAATCTCGGGCGCGCTCTTAAAGAGACAGTGGGAGCCTAAATTGCAAAAAGGCTCCCATTGGCTCCTGTCATGCCAATCACCCCATACACTTACCTGTTGGGGGAGTGGAAGTGACAGGAGCCAATCACATTAGTTTGAAGGCTACTTATACTTACCCTTTTCCCTTAGTTCCTTGCCCTATCGTGGTTTCTGCTACAGTTCCCTTTAGTGCTTGTTGCGTTCAGTTGTGTTTCTCCGTATTTGACCTTGGCTTTGTATTCTGACTTCGTTTTCGCTTTATCCTATTCTGTACTGTTTGCCGGCTTGCTGATTCCTGTGTACCAGTCCCCGGCTAGTTTTCGTTTACGCTGTCTCTTTGTGCCCTTGACCTCGGATCGTTCCTGACTCTGTCTTATCCTATTACGTCGAGTCCGGCCACTCTAAGGTCCGGTAGACGTATCTCTCCTCTGTACTGTCATCTGTTAGGGCTGGATCCTGCGTGTAGGGGTATATACTCGTTACAATTCCCCAGCACCGAGGGAGCCCGGCGCTGGAAAAAGGCAGGGATTTAATCCCTTCCTCACCATAGAGCCCGGCGGGAGGGGGACCCTGAGGGTGAGGGGGACCCGAGGACCCTATAGAGCCAGGAAAACAAGTATGTTTTCCTGGCACTATAGTGGTCCTTTAATTGGATGCACCATGGCACTTTTCATCAATTGTGAAACGAGTTAAGAAAACATGGCAGATCTGGAATGTGTTTCGGGAATGAAGATCAGTCTTTGAAACTCACAGGGTTGTTCACTAAAGGGAGAATTAAAGGTGAACTCAAAGTTAATTTCCCATTTAAGGTCAACATAACCAAACAGGAAAGAATCTCTGGTCCAGCCATGCTTTCAGCCTGGTTTTTCTGGTCTTAAAATGGAAAGTCACATTGAATTCTCACTTTAGCAAAAAACCCACCCAGTATAAGATGTCTCTATAACAATGTGTCCAGTGATGATAGTGAGCAGGACACACTACAGTCTTATCTAATAGCTAGCTCATTTGATGGGTGCATTGTTATCGTACGTCTTTGGGTACTGTTTCACATTTTATCTTAAAACTTAGCATACTTCACAAGTACCACCCATTCCTCCCAAGTGCAAGTTTGTGTCATATAAGTCAGTTGCTCTTGTTTTTTTTTCCAGATCTCTCATTACTTACAGGTCTGTGCCATACTATTTCCACTTGGAGATTTGTTTCAATCCAAACTGCAATTTGGGGTGATTGGTCAAATTCCTGAACTCTGAGCTGAAATTCATCCAAATAATGAACCAAGCGAAAAGCTCAATGTTGAGCATGTCCGTAATGCTTCATGATTCTGAGTACCACCCGTGGAGTCAAGAAAAGAGATGATTTATGGGAGAAAATGATGATTAACCCCTTAAGGACTGAGCCAAATATACACGTTGTGAACAAAACATAACGTAAACAAAACTGGCATTTGCGCTATATGTCTGTCCAACCGTAATTCACCTCTTTCATATTAAAAGCACCCACCCTTATTATATATCATTTTATTCAGGGGAAACAGGGCTTTCATTTAATATCATTTAGCTATGAAACATAATTTTATATGAAAAAATGGTAGAAAATAAGATATGTTGTTATTTTCTTAGTTCTACATGACATTTTAACTGTCAATATCATAATACTGTTTGCTTTTACTGCAATAAAATACACATATTTGTATTCAGCAAAGTCTCACGTGTAAAACAGTACCCCCTATGTACAGGTTTTATGGTGTTTTGGGACGTTACAGGGTCAAATATAGCACGTTACATTGGAAATTGAAATTCGCCAGATTGGTTACGTTGCCTTTGAGACTGTATAGTAGCCCAGGAATGAAATTTACACCCATAATGGCATACCATTTGCAATAGTAGACAACCCAAGGTATTGCAAATGGGGTATGTCCAGTCTTTTTTAGTAGCCATTTGGTCACAAACACTGGCCAAAGTTAGCGTTAATATTTTTTTCGTGTGTGAAAAATTCAAAAAACGCCAATTTTGGCCAGTGAAAAAAATGAAACCTTATATTTGACGCTTTTGAAAACACCATAAAACCTGTACATGAGGGGCACTGCTGTACTCGGGAGACTTCGCTGAACACAAATATTTGTGTTTAAAAACAGTAAAAAGTATCACAGCAATAATATTGTCCGTGTAAGTGCTGTTTGTGTGTGAAAAATGCAAAAAACGTAACTTTTACTGGTGATATCATAATATTCGTAATACATTTTACTGTTTTGAAACACTAATATTTGTGTTCAGCGAAGTCTCCCGAGTAAAACAGTACCCCCCATGTACAGGTTTTATGGTGTCTTGGAAAGTTTTAGGGTTAAATATAGTGCTAGAAAATTAAATTCCCTTTACTTTAGGATCCGCTGCGGGGGACTCCGTTTAGAGCCGCTTAGAATAGGGCGTAATAGTACGCCCTCCGGTTTTAAGGGGTTAATGGCTAATGGGAACTCACTAAATGTTGATTTTAGTCACAGATCCAATGAGAAGTGAGCAATAGGTGGTAAAAAGAGAGAATATATATATTATAATAAATAATATATATATATATATTAAAAAACAATTATGTTCCTCCTGATTTCCCCCCCTATTGTTTTTGACTCACTTAAACTGTGAACCAAAGAGAGCAAAAACACTCCTATCAGTATACTGCTAAATATATTCCTAATAGTACATCCTAGATACACCTGTATTTTACAGCACACTAATTTACCTATAATCACACCTTAATGTTGTTTTTATTATGTTCCTGAACAGTCATTGGGACAAAATTTGAGTGCCCCCCCAAAAAAATTATATATTGAGGGAAAATCTAAATAAAAGACCAAGATATATATTTTGTTTTGTGCTTGGATAGGTGGTGTTGTACAATTTGTGAATTCCTCATTTATTTGATTGATTAATGCAAAGCTCCATGGTACCCCAGCTACAAAAATGAAATCAATCTATTTAGAATTCAAGGTTTGTTTGTTTTTTTTCATATTGCTCCCAGCCAGACTGAAAGGCCCATCGATTCCACTGTAAAACATTAAAATTTTAAGGCAAATGTAGAACATTAGAGAAAAAAGTATGTTGAATCGCTATTTATTCATGTTTAACCAATGATGTGCAATTTATTTTTGTTGGCTTCTGTATATATATAAAAAAATGAATGCATTTAAAATTTAAATTTTCTGTCTAAAATATGTTGTTTAAAAAAATATATATTTTTATTTATTTTTTGCAGGAACTTTATACAAAAATCAAAATGTAACACTGATTGCCCATTTATACTTTTTACAAAATGCTCTTGCCCATCCTTACACGTGTTATGGGTAACCTTACAACATTTTAATAAACAACAAAATGCAGATTAATTATTTGTTATATGTTTAGCATAGCGTACTATAACTATATTGTTACAAAATTATTTAGGGAAACTGTATATTTTTCCCCTCATCTTTCATCTCAAAGCAAACTTAGAAAACTAAGCAAACTTACAAAAAAAATCTAGCAATGAACCCCCATCGTAATCACTGGTTCCTTGTATCTAAATAGACACAATTTTCAGGAACAAAATCGCAGAAAATGTATAGGGGAAGCAAGAAAATATATTTGTTTTTTCAAAATGCCAGCATCTTTTATTGCCTTAAGGGGAGCACCAATCCAACTTGAATGCATCTGATTAGGTTTTGGCCTGATTAATATAATGTATTTCTGTCATATAGACAGAACCTGTAAAACGCCGTAATTACTGCACTGCACTGTAGTGGTGATGGTGCCAGGATTGCCCTTGTGCACCGCCACTGTAAGTATTCTAACTGTTTTAAAATGGTTTGGCGTCATACTTGGGGTCCACTGAGCACCGATCAATGCCTTCACTACCGTCTGAAGAGAAGGTCTCTATATGTTCTAAACCCTGCAGTTCAGGACTTAGCTCATTTTCTGAGAGCGATCAGCCAATGCTTCCATCCAATGAATTGGAAGCTCCTAAGCAGGAGGTTCTGGCTATCTGTCAGACGTATTAGAGGATGGGGAGCAGCATTCAGTGAACCTCAATAAATAATTCAAACCATTCCAATTTGGTTTGACTCGTAACAATGGGGGAGGGGGCTCCAGTTTGCTGTAGTGGCTATGGTACTTGGAGTGTTTATTTTATAAAATCAGAGTCCATAGGAAAAAAATTGTCAAAGATAGGTGGTTCATAGAATTAAACATCTGGCCAACTTGATTTAACAATAATTGTCATATTTACAAAAAAAAATAAAAAATCATTGTCTATAGAACAGTTATGATACTTAAATTAAATATACATTCTAAATGATAAATTTAAGTTTCAAAATCAAAATGTTCCTCATTCTAACAGCTGATGGTACCCACGATTCATGAAATATACTTATAAAATAAATAAATGGTTCAGCAAGCGTGGTAAGAATTCATTTTCCACCACCATTAGTGAAAAGTAATCAATAATGACATTTAGTTTAGCTTCTATCAATAAACCAGAAGCCTAGAGACTGCATTGGCTGCCCAAAGGGACTGAATGATTCAGTTCTCTCTTCAACAAGCTGATTAAGTGAAAGGTTTTAATACACAGTCCCAGACCGGGAAGCTGGCAGAAAGGAAGGCGTAAGTGGATTCTGGAATGCTGTCTTGAACAGATTTCATCAAGGGGGATGGAGAATTTTAGATGAGGATTATTTTCTATCACATGAAACCGCAGTTAATAAAGAGTAAAAATAAATGAGTATGTGATTGTTTAACCTGTAAATTGGGGGCTGCCAAAAGGTAGATCCGCAACACCCATGATGCTTTGCCAAACTTAAGGATCCTGGATCTAACTGTTGGACAGTCTTGCATTCATGATGAGTACGTATGTCGTGTTAAAGGGACACTCTGAGCACCATAACCACATGTATACATATACACTGAACAAAATTAGAAAACGCAACACGTTTGTTTTTGCCCCCATTTTTCATGAGCTGAAATCAAAGAAGGCACACCTGTGCAATAATCATGCTGTCTAATCAGCATCTTGATATGCCACACCTGTGAGGTTGATGGATTATCTCGGCAAAGGAGAAGTGCTCACTAAAACAGATTTAGACAGATTTGTGAACCACACTTGAGAGAAATAGGCCTCTTGAGTACATAGAAAAAGTCTTAAATCTTTGAGTTCCGCTCATGAAAAATTGGGGCAAAAACAAAAGTGTTGCATTTATAATTTTTTGCAGTGTATATAATATAAATTCCAATGAAGTGGTCTGTTTAACCCTTCAATGTAAAACATTCTGAGAAACAGCCACTAGAGGTGCTTCTGGTTTCTAACAGAGGTTTGCTCTGTTAAACGACGTTGGACATCCTCACACTTTGCATGTTTTCTATCAGGAGGGTATAGCTTTTTGAGAGCATCGCTGATTTTTGCCTAAGGATATTATTCTTGGAAGAGATTTGTTAAAGGGTTACTCCAACCAAAAACTATGTTTTAAACAAACATTGGTTCTCGTTTGAGTAATCCTTAATGTGCTGGCCCGAGTCGATCAAAGTAATAAGTAAATGCACAAATAAAGCATAAAGCTTTATTCCAGCTCTGAGGCCAGGTTCTCCTTACAACACAATCCTCACTCCCTGTAGCTGTCCAGAGAGGGATGCAGGGGAAGGCTGGGCTGAGGGGAGGCCACAAGCGACATGGAACTGTGCTGCCATTGGCAGTCTGTCGCCAGCACACTGTATACTGATGACAGATGCCAAATTTGCACAGAATTCCCATTAGCCAGTCCGGAACTCGTTTCTGGGCTGGCTAATGACTCATCAATGATGCTGCCAGAGCTCGAGTTACACCTTTAGTTGCGGAGGAGTTAAACTCTGTATACAAACTCCAGGCACCGTCACTACAAAAAAAAAATCACAGAAGTGGTTACGGTGTTTGGAGTAAACCTTTATTTACTACACAAATGTTTCACATGGGAAGAATATTATAATTGCTCTTTTAGAAGTGTCACTTTTGAGAAAATATCAGTAAATGCTATACAGCCCTGATACATTATAGCTATCGTTATCGCTTTTGGAAATGTATCACCAATTTTAGTGAATGCCATTGGATTGTGCTGTTTCTTACAGACATATTGGTGAGTCACCACTGTGGTCCCTGGGCAGAGTTTTAATAAGCTGCAGAGAGCTTGGGATTTCAGAGGCCAATCAGAATCTAATGAGTAGCTCCCAATATTCCACTGTTCTGTGAACTCACTAGTGATGCTGTGTGCCCAACATTCCCAAAGAAAAGCAAAATTCTAGAGAAAATGATTTTACTCATTAAAAAAAAAACAGTTGTGCAGATTTGTTTAATAAAAGATACAAGGTATTAAATTATTAGATAAAGGAGTATTGACAATTTCTGATGACAGTGTTAAGACGGGAAGAATAACCCAGTCTTGGATACAGTTTGTCATTGTAAGTACCTGCCAACCCTATATTGCAACAATAAATAGCTAAATTTCAAATAATATAAATAAACAAATATTTATGTTCACTTTCCAACATTTTCAGCCAAACGAAGCGTTCTAGATATTTAAAGTCCTGCTCTGTAAATAGCACCATATCGGATTGTTATAAACAATTTTTTTTTACCCTTCACTTTTTCCCATAATCATACGGAAGGTAATGAAACTAAATTAGGGATGTAATTTCTGATGTGTTGAGGAAGCAGAAGGGATCTGACTTAATGGTCCTCAACAGGGCGAAGTTATGAGCGAGTGAGAAATGTCATTTAACATGAAAGTGGCTGCGCAGACATTTTATTTAAGCACGGTTCAGTAATTCACACTTATGGTTCTTTGACTAACATAACAGAGGCCCCATCTGCTGTCATTACATCAAAATGATATTAGAAATAATAACCTTTTCAAGGAACATAAAGCAACCTCGCCAACCTCTCCGTCATTTCGTGCAAGTGGTCGAGTGAATAGGTTAATTAAAGCCAGAGAGAACATTTTAAGAGTGAACTGTGACATGCAGCATTCAAAGGGTGAGTAAAACGCGTCTCCATGTAGCACAAACAATATGTAAATCCATAGATTTTCATAAAAACTGACAGCAGCATCATTTTTTTTTTATTTATTATTTTAGCATTTTGTTTCTAGCTGTACTAATTCTTCATTTCTCATTTTCTAGTCTCGATGCTCTTCACTAAATTTAAATACATGGCTTCGCATTCTCATAAGTAGTGTTACCCCTTTTTAGTTCATATTTTTAATTTATTTATTTTTTATTGTGAACTTCAAATATATAACAATAACCTCCAGGCTTTCACTACATTTAAATTCTCGTTAGTGGCTAACAGACATCTGGACGGGTTTTTATTGATGTAAAAAAAGATTTGCAAACAATGAGAGTAGCTGTAACTTTTTATAGCAATGCTGGCATTTGTAGGGGTCTTTGCATTTTTTGCATTTCTGCTACCATGGTGAGAATGGAGAAATACATTTCAAAAACTCTCCCCCTCAGAGCCTACATCTTTCAGAACTGGGCCATATTCTGGTAATGACTGAAGAAGCCACCATGTGTATGAAAGAATTTACAAAGCAGGTGTCTAGGGAAGGTCCATACAAGGCCAGTGATGCACAACTAAGGCATTGTAGATCAAAACGTTGCTTATTTCTTGTATCTTATTTTTTTATATGTACACATCAATTAATTCTTCTATATAACATCTGCATTGTGTAACCCGTGGAATATACGTTCCCTTAGTCTGTGGTGAGGGACAGTGGATCCCTTTTCACAGTTCTCCTACCTATAACATCTGCATTGTGTAACCCGTGGAATATACGTTCCCTTAGTCTGTGGTGAGGGACAGTAGATCCCTTTTCACAGTTCTCCTACCTATAACATCTGCATTGTGTAACCCGTGGAATATACGTTCCCTTAGTCTGTGGTGAGGGACAGTGGATCCCTTTTCACAGTTCTCCTACCCAGGTGATGTTGATCTGGAGCTGGTGATAACCCTGAGTGCCACATCACATGGTCTACAGGTCCAAACAGATATTGCATTATGGAACTGAAATTTGCCTCCAAGTTCATTGCGAGAGTTGCGTGAATGAGACTGACTGAATATGTTGATTCTAACAGAGTTATTCCTTGATGAGAATGCATTGTGAATTTCAAATTTAAGGTCAAAACAGCTGAACAGCAACATTTCTCAAGTCAACTAAACCTTCACTTCAGCTACTCTGGCCTAAAATGTGAAATTCACTTTGAATTTACTTTAAATTCCCATTTTAGTAACTATTCATGTAGCTTCCTGCTTGATTTAATTGCTGCAACTTCAAGGGTCTCTGTTCCTTTCTGATTTGCCTTTATTCTGCTTTCAACACTGTTTACTATAGACTTTTTTCTTCTCACCCTTCATAACCTTGATCTATGAATTTGTTTTCTTTCTTGGTTCTTCTTTTTCATGGTTCTCCTCCACCTTCTCACAGAGCTTTTTCCATGTATCCTTTGCTGGTGCTTCCATCTCTCTGTAACCCCTCTCTGTCAGTGTTCCTCAAGGTTTGGTTCTCAGTTCCCCTACAGTTCTCAGTCAATGCTGCTTATCTTGATAAACTAAGCCTTTCCTTCAGTTTCTAAGACTTGTTTGCTTTGTCTCTATTCTCTATTGAATCATGTCTCCAGTTGCGTCTCTGCCATTTCTAACTAGATGACAACTCACTTACTTAAACTCAATTACTCAGTTAGGCCGCAGATTTATCACTCTTTCCGACACTTTTGTGTCAGACATGTGCTCTGTTTTACTTGTCTGTTTACTGCTACTCTAAATATGGTGGTCTTCTGAAATGGATATTTCCCTAAAAATGACAGAATGTACTAAGAAGAAAGCTGTCACTTTGTATATAACTTTTAGAACATTTTAATAAATATAAGTGAAATAATCACAAAATTTGACAGTGATATCTAAGAACTTGATAAATATCCCCCAATCTCTCTAAAACAGAATGTCTATTCCTTCCTCTTTCAAACATCACTATCACAGTGTCTGTCTTCCTCAGTTCTCCAAACTCTACCCCTCTAGATGTTGATTAACTACCACCCTCATGATTGTTTGAATGAAATAGCCAGAGAATCATGGGAGTTGTAGTTCAGCAACATCTAGAGGTCCAGAGTAGGGAGATCCCTGCTCTAAATCAATAGCACTACTATAAACTCTACCATACGCTGGCGTTTTCTTCAATTCCAACCTCTCATTTAGTCAATTTCTAAATTCCGTCACTTCCATCTTAAAACTCCTTCTCTTGGCCCAAGCCTAACACTGGTCACATTGGGAATTTCTAGTAAATGTAAAGTTTTAGACCACACATAGACAATTGGAAAAAGCAGGCTATCTTTTCGCTTTAACTCAATTGGCCTAAAGTTTTAAATTCACTTTTAATTCCCCAAAATTCCAAGTTTAGTAAAAATCCCTGTTAGTATTTACTAGAAAAAAAAACAGTAGATAGATACGATGACATCCAATGGAATCCCATTCAGTAAGACCACATTCAATAAGATTCCATTCAGTAAGATTCCATTCAATAGGAATCAATCCAATAAAAACTAAATTTAATAGGATGCACTCCAATAAAACCCCATTCAATAGGATTCAATCCAATAAAACCCCATTCAATGGGATTCACTCCAATAAAACACCATTCAATAGGATTCTATCCAATAAAAACTAAATATAATAGGATGCACTCCAATAAAACCCCATTCAATAGGATTTAATCCAATAAAACCCAATTCAATAGGATTCAATACAATAAAACTTAATTCAATAAGATGCACTCCAATAAAACACCATTCAATAGGATTCAATCCAATAAAACCCAATTCAATGGGATTCACTCCAATAAAACACCATTCAATAGGATTCAATACAATGAAACTTAATTCAATAAGATGCACTCCAATAAAACACCATTCAATAGGATTCAATACAATAAAACCCCATTCGATATTAAGAAAAACACAATTTAATAAGATGCTATTGAATAAGATATATTCTACTAAGGTGCCAATAAATACATTGTCATTTTGTTGGATGACAAACTGTATATTGCTTCATTTGAAAGATCTTGATGCTGAGTTGTGAGATAGACCCTAGCAGTGACTTGTCTATCATATTACTTTCTGTCTCATTCTGAACACAAGTCCAAGGCTTACAGGGACACCTAAGACCATAAAACACTTTAGCTTGTTGAAACGCTTCATGTGTGAGATTTCAATAGAGATTGGCACTTTTATAAACAAATCTTATTACACCATCTGGTTGTCAATCAGAAAGCCGGTCTTGTTACTTCCTGGCTTGTTTAGCTCAGTGGAGCTAAACTCAATAGACAGCAATTTCACAGAGCACCTGTCTTGCTAAGCTGCATTGAGCTGTTACTAGCTGTTGTTAGATATACTCCCATCATTATTAAAAGCATGCATGTTGTATTTGGATATGGGCAGTGGAATGTCCCCTATTCACTAAGTAGTGATCAGTAGTGAGTGGACAAAAAAAAGTTACAAAATTCCGACCAAGACTGTCATGAATAAAAATTCTGACAATTCTTTTTTTTTTTTTTTTATGAGATCATTTTGTCCTAACCATTTCTGCGGTTCCCAACGCACATCACAGTACATAGAGCTATAAACAATGTATTCACTAAAGTCAGAAATTGAACATATTAGGCCCACCTAACTGATTAGTAAAGAAAGTTAAACTGGGGAATCTTCCTTGGGCCTTTATTTTTATTTTGATAATGACACCGGCTCTAAATGGGACAGAGACCAGAAAGTTTGAACAAATAACACGGAACAATCATTTACTTCATGGTTCTCGTGTCCTGCTAAAAGCCGACGACTTAAGAAAAAAAGAAAACTGCGTGACTTCAAAGACATTAAGGTCTTCTAAGAAGCCAGTAATTATAGCTGGGTCCTCAGAGCTTATCTCGGGACTTTTAATTTATCCAGCTGCTGCCAACTCATCAATTATAGTTACATAGTTACATAGTTACATAGTTACATAGTTACGTAGCTGAAAAGAGACTTGCGTCCATCAAGTTCAGCCTTCCTCACATATGTTTTTTTCTGTTTATCCAAAAGAAAGTAAAAAACCCTGTCTGAAGCGCTTCCAATTTTGCCACAAACTATGAAAAAATTCCTTCTTGACCCCAAAATAGCAGTCAGATGTCTCCTTGGATCAACCAGCTATTACCCCACTAATTAGAAATTATATCCCTCTATGTTATGATTTTGCAAGCATTTATCCAATTGCAGTTTAAACATCTGTAGGGACTTTGATAAAACCACCTCTTCAGGCAGAGAATTCCATATCCTTACTGCTCTTACTGTAAAAAAAACCTTTTCTTTGCCTTAGATGAAATCTCCTTTCTTCCAGCCTAACTGCATGACCTCGTGTCCTATGTATAGCCCTGTTTATGAATAGATTTCCAGATAATGGTTTGTACTGGCCCCGAATATATTTATATAATTTTATCATATCCCCTCTGAGGCGCAGTTTTTCCATATTTCGTATTATTACTGTGGGCTCTGTTGTACACTCAGACACATTGCTGTGAGTATTATTGATGTGAAGCTCTGTTATACACTCAGACACATTACTGTGAGTATTATTGCTGTGGAGCTCTGCTATATACTCAGACACATTACTGGGAGTATTATTGCTGTGGAGCTCTGTTATACACTCAGACACATTACTGGGAGTATTATTGCTGTGGAGCTCTGTTATACACTCAGACACATTACTGGGAGTATTATTGCTGGGGAGCTCTGTTATACACTCAGACACATTACTGGGAGTATTCTTGCTGTGGAGCTCTGTTATACACTCAGACATATTACTGGGAGAATTATTACTGTGGAGCTCTGTTATACAATAAACACATTACTGGGAGTATTATTGCTGTGGAGCTCTGTTATACACTCAGACACATTACTGGGAGTATTATTGCTGTGGAGCTCTGTTATACACTCAGACATATTACTGGGAGTATTATTGCTGTGGAGCTCTGTTATACACTCAGACACATTACTGCGAGTATTATTGCTGTGGAGCTCTGTTATACACTCAGACACATTACTGGGAGTATTATTGCTGTGGAGCTCTGTTATACACTCAGACACATTAACAATATAGAGCTCCTACAAAAAGGGACATAGGGTTGAAAAGAGGGACACAAAGGGATTTGGGCCTAAAATTGGGACACAAATATGGAGATATGTTTTAGTGATAACGCTTTATTTATCTCTTGGCAATTAATGTGCTGAAGTACCAAAAGCGGACTGAAGTTAATTAAATACAGGATTATTTGCGAAAGTGAGAATTTAAAGTCAATTTAAGGCCAAAGTAACCAAAGTGAAAGTATGGGATGACTAAGAATATTTTTCCAATTCATCTATTTTGACCTTAAATGTGATACTCACTTTGAATTCTTACTTCAGTAAATATCTAGTATTAGCCTCAGCAATCCGTATTTAAGGCCCTCCCACCTCCCAAAATGCATGGCATTTACTCCTCTTCCACTACTTCATCTCCTGCCCCCCCTAAGACTCAACAATTGCCCTTCTCCCCACTAACCTTATTACGCCAATGACTTTTAAGCAGCCCCTGAAGACCCCCACTGAGGACTTTTGCCTAACTCTTACCCTGCAGCAGTGACTTCCCCTCCACAATCATCAAATATTATGATGTTTTAGCACTTTATTCATTATAGGAAGCTATAAAAATGGCAAGTGAATGCATGGCGAGGTGAACCATCGGAGGTGGTAGGATTGAATGCAGAGAACTCTGTGATCACTTCGACTTGCTGTGGAAATCGAGAATACATATTCCTTATACAGGGAACATCAATATATAATGATGGCCTGTAAAGAGAGTGCATTGGACCAGGTATAACGTGGGATTATATCGACTAAACCTGTCACCTTTGCTAAATTACATTAACCTCAACCTTCATCAGCAAACAGCTCTCTGTTTGAATAAAGCACACGTGCTAATACGAGTATAGACCAGGGACCTTTCCTGTGCGTTTTCACGGATTGAGCAACTCAATAATCAATTTAGAGCTGACCTTTCAGTAATGTTTTGGGGTAGAAATTGCTTACTTTCCATATAAATGCATTTATCTATTTATACTATCACATGCTGAACCTCTGCAGGCAGTTGATGATTATGAGAACAAGCAGATTCTTGCTCGACTCCAGCTTTAACTCTTTGAATGATGGACAATGTTAATGCGACTCTACAGGTTGATTATTCATGTGAAAACTGAACAGTTTTCAGCGGGTTACCCAGCATTTCCATGACAACCAGTGCCTTAAAACTAAATTATACAGAGTTTCCATGTATTGGAAAGCAAGTTATTAGAATTTTGTGACGGTTCCACTGACATCAGGGTCATGACTGTCAGACACACCCAGTGGAATATAGACACGTTTAGAAAACAAAACTCAAGTTTTATTAATACATACGTGTGGTTACTCATTAATTAAAACTAGGCCAATAGTAATGTTAAGTGTCAATACATTTTCAGATTATGTGCAGCTCAGAAAATTGCACCAAAGATGTGAAGAAAGTTCAGAAACAATTCAGGGCCATCAAACCCCAAATGGAAGCCTGGGACTGCGGAACCTCAAACCACACCACCAGTCATGCTTGTCAGTATGCACATTGGGACATAATTGGGAAATACGTTGGACTGTTGTTGTGCTTGAATGCCTGGGTAACCACTGCCCTCAGACAACTATCTACAGTAAACGACTGGTTGGTAAGTGCATTATTATGTTGCAAAAGAGGTTACTATCTTCCAGAAAGCTCATAAAATTATAACCTGTGACCACAACTTGGGTCTACTCAAAGCTGCACACAAAAAACATGCACAATAAAGAATGAATGTAGACTAGAGGGGCCCAAAAAGTAGATCCCCAGAAGTTGCCCAGAAGCATCCCATGATGCTTTGCATACCTTTAGAATGCTATATGACAAGTTAGAGATACATGTTATCTCAACATAACAGGTCAAACGTTGAACGTATATATTGGGAGCTCCAATTTATGGTTAGTGTTAGGATTTGAGGCGTGCTAGGAAAGCTATTTCATTTTTTTTTTATATTGTATTTTATCTTCATGTCAATGTTTACACTTTAAAATATTTTTTTAATATTACAGAAATAATCTGTAAAAATAACAAAAAATAAGGCAAGATCATATAAGTATAGTCTTAAAAAACTCACATTCCTATGAAAACCTGCAAACTGTATATCTACTGTACAACATGGAAGGTTAATTTACCTCTCATTTATCAGAGGATATTCCAAATAAAATTTACTGCAGATCATGTCTAATCAATAGCCTGTGCGAGATTTTCACCATCCCCAACATTGCAGTGTCCATCTATTCAACACAAACACTCAGTAATACAGCGATTTGGATAAAGATATTTAAAAGGACAGTCAGACTTACATGTCAGTCTCATCCCACAGAATGCACGTCTGGTTTGTCGTTCCCTAGAAGAAGGTATAGAAAATGAATGTTATGGGTTTTGGCTTCTGGCACAGACTGATAGAGAGAGTACAAAGTTACCGAAATCTAGGCAACGTGTCAAGCTGCATTTCGGGGGTAGTTAAATTTTTTTCCATTTTTTTTTTAATATTCTGTGCTCACTGTAAATTAGGTTTCCATTCGCTTTCCATTGAACGCTTATCGTATGCCTGGGGCAAGGTGAGAGCCGGTTACCACCAGTACAGCCTCACTTGATAACCACTGTACACACATTGATTTTACTAAGCTGGCTGAAGGCACAGAGATACTAACCTTCCTCATAACCTTGAACTATACTTTGTTACACTCACCATTTTAAACTTACTTTGTTAATTTGTCCATATTCAGAAATTTAGCTACATACGATCACAAATATTTAAGTGGGATTGGAATTATGCAAAAGTTGGGCTCAATTTCTTCTTTTACTTTGGAGGAATATCCAAGTTTTACATGCACCACATGATTTAACACAATAAGCATTACATTGCTCCGTTTGCTACACAGGGGAAAAATGGGAAAATTAAAAAAGGCACTCCTAGTACCATATGCAGCACGCTATAGTGCGTTTTTCAAACAGAGTAAGAGCAAAAAATGCCTATAAAAATATCCACATATTGGATTCATACGTATCTGCAAGGAACATTGTCGGGAATTCAGCTTGGTTAATTAATTAATTCCATCACAATCTAAGCCTACACACAGAAAGTCTAAATGTATTTCACACAATTGCATAGAACGCCTGAAACTTTCATATTTTACAGTGAACGTTATATGGCTTAAACAATTCAATTTCTGTAACCTACTTCTATGGTAAAATATTGCCTATTTTTTTTAGATACAATCTAATAAAAATAAAAAGTTTCTGACATAAGCAAAAAACAAAAAAACAAAACAAAAAAAAAAACGTTGAGTCTTGAAAACTATTTTTCATAATCTTCATGAAGAAAGTCATGGAAACAAATGGGAATGAGGTTTAAAGCTCCACAAGGAAATTAGTTTTTATTATGAATTTTTAAGATGATTTGTTGCTGTCTTCACATGTCACTTTAATCGAGCTCATAAAAAAAAGAAAATGCATTAGAAGGTGATCTCCTGATAGCAGTTTGATAAAAATGTTGCATAAAAAAATCCCTATGATCTACGTACATTGTACATGTGAGAAAATTCAATATCCAGAGGAACTGAGATGGTCCGGGGAGAAGGCTTCACGATGACAGAGACGACTTTCGAATTCAGTACAGTCATATTCCTATAAAATATAATAAACATGATAAAACAAATGGACCACAAAACATTTTGAAACATGTCACTGAAAATTAGCATCTGCGTGTGTGACAGTTCAGTGTGACAGTTACATCAGCTAAATAGTGGATATTGCTTTTCGGAGAATTCTGTCCCCCCAAAAAAGGACGTCTCAGTACAACATCTTTAGATTGTCTTACAATGCAAGAAAGTTTAATGTCAGAATGTTGAAGATTTCTTATAGCGGTCCAGCTCTAGAATTGTGAAATTATTTTTTATTATAGGAACACTCTATACACCTAAAGCAGTTTAGCTTGCTGAAGTGCTTTATATGTGAAGAGTGTGTCCTCTTTTTTAAAAAAATTACAAAAAGTGCAGATTTCAATGGTAATTGGCACTTTCATAAATCAACCTTTTTACAGCTCTATAGCTGTTGATCAGACAACCTGTCCTGTTGCTCCCTGGTTGTTTAGCTCAGTGGAGATAAACTCAAGAGGCAGCAATTGCCCAGAGCACCTGCCTTGCAATAAAATCCCATTGAGCATTGGGAAGTCCGTGATTAGACAGCCCCAGAAAGTCTGTGCGGGGTTAGAAAGAGAGGGTTTGCAAAGGCTGCAGACAAGAGATCTGCAGATTTTGCAAGTTGGTTTTAGATAAAAAATCTCCTGGCAAAAATATTTTTTTTATAACATCTAAATAAAACGTCTTCACACTAACAAAAAATGAAGAAAAAGAGATAATGTTTAGCAACAAGAATTGCAGATTTATTGATATATGTCTAGCAAAAAAGCGCTTCTCAATTCCATTCCTGAAAATAGTGTTTAAGGTAATTGCAATGCTAATGTTCCTTATAGGTGTAAAATGCGTTGACAGAACATTACCCTTCATTATTATGATCTCCATATTTCCCCAGTCGCACAAAGAGTGAATGATAATTTCAGATTTTTTTTAAGCTAGTTTCCATTCCCATACATTTAATTATATTGTTTTTTTTTACATATATATATATATGTAAAAAATAAATATGAATATTATAGACATAAATCTATTGTAACAGCTGGTTTCTAACTTTTATTAATTCTCCCTAATTCTCCTTTCCATATCTATATATATAAGGTATATGAAACATAATTAACAGTTTTTGTCAAATCTATTTCAATTAATCTTTTTCAAAGCCATAAAAATATGAAACTCTGGTAAATTCTTCCCTAGCGATTCAGCATTGGAAATGGAATGATATTAAAACGTAAAGGAAAGGGGGGGAAATTATAAAGGTTTTTGGAAATATTTATTTTCTTGTTTGATGCCAATTTCTGTGTTTAGTTTTCCAAATATTTAAAAGAGGTGAATTACAAATATAATAATAATAACCGCAAATGATTTTATGAAGAAGAGTGTATTTAATTTTTGCTACTTTTCAATGACATCCTGGTAGTTATATTACCATTAAACAAATTAATATTACTCTTTTTTTTTTAACTGGAGAAAGGATAAAAAGACTGGTTAAAATCTGAGTCAACCTCGCTATAAATCAAAGCAGTTGGTGCTCAAACCACTGAGCTATCGACATGTAAAGGTATTTGCGAAAGCAGTGCTTGTCACCTAGGGTATACAAAAATTTAAGTATGTGAGTTAAAAATATGTGCAATAATAGACAAAAACTAAAGTGTGCTAATATGCTTCAAATGCGAGAACAGAAAAATAAAACAAGAACCTCACTCAAATAAACGCACAAAACAAAGTTAAAAGCGGCACTTACTTGAAAAATAATAATCACAACATTTATTAGTCATAAGCCTTGAAAATATAGAAAGAGAAATATATTGCACAAATGAAGAAATACAATAATGAAAATGCATTTATAAGAGCCAACTTGCACCACCCCAGGAGTCAAGAGATAAGCATTTTACAAAGTACAAAGTTCTGCTTCATGGGTCCTCAACCTGCCAAGCCTCCAAATACAGGCACACACCAACCATGCTCTGCCATATCAGCTTGCCAAAGAGGAAATAAGTCTCTGAGATGATCCATACTGACTGTCAATTTCAAAGAGTTAGTGTCCTTAAAGTTCCACTAAACCACCAACATTCATTCACTACCACAAACTTTCCCAGTGGTGTACCTTGTCATTCTAGAACCAACATTTTATACCCACAGAGTGGAAAACAAAGTCACCTCTCTAAAACTGCTCAAAACTCCTGGTCACATAAAGCAGTGCTTCTTAACCCTCTCCTCAAGACACATCTAAAAGTCCAGTATTTAGGGATTACCCAGATGTGTCTAAGGTGTTTAAAAAAACAAAACAACAAAAAAACACTTTAGACTCTAAGGTGATTTTTTTACATTTTTCTAATCACCTCACACCCACCCAGGTAATCCCTAAATCCTGGACTGTTAGGTGTACCTTGAGGAGAGGGTTGAGGAGCACTGACATGCCTTCAACAGTCACAATTTTGTTATGACAGTCCTGATTTTATTTGCCCGTCAAACTGTCTTTACCCTAGTGTTCCACTTTTGGGGACAGCAGGGAACTGTCCTCAAAAAGCAAAGCCTGGGTGCACTCGCACTATTCTCAAGGCACTATGACCATGGAGAAAGTGCTACAACAGTGCTTTCTGCATAGTCTGCCCTTGGTGGGCCGACATTCCTGATTGGCAGGCATTTATATCTGGCTGACCTGTCAATTCTTGTGTTTACCTGCTTGCTTTCTGCACATCTACTGCCATTGGGCAGCCCCAGCGATGTGATTATGTCTGACTTCTTTCCTTTCATTCTCCCCACCAGCATCCCGCTTCACAGAATGCCAATGTTGGGGGTATGCCTAAGGCCCTACAGACTAACAGCAATCTTGAGTTCAGGGAAAACACAATTTAATCTAGATACTGATAAACCCAAGGCCATTGGTTCCTGATAAAGAAAAACTGAAGATGGATTCAGGGAAAATGAGCATCCAAAACTAGTCTGTTTTATTAAAGAATGACTGTACCCATTTCTATGACAAACTTAAAAATAAAAAAAACTTGACTGTAAGGGCTTCAATTTTGCTAAATGAGTGTCAACCAGTCACAACTCACCATTTAGTGAAGAAGCACCTATGAGTGCTGTTTAATTTAATTTTTGAAATAATGAACCATTTTTTGGAAGAGGTAATAAAAAATACCAAAATCTGGCTTGTTCCGCTGTGTCAGAGTAATACAGCCTCCGGTGGGCCAGGCAATCAGTCCCGTTGTGGCTGACATGATTAGCCCTGTGGTAATAGGTCAAGTAAGGTGTAGAGAAGTAATCAGAATGACACCAGCCAAAGACTAACAAAATATACATACACGTACTGGAATCACAAAGAGTTGGACCTGGCTGAGATCCACTAACTTTAACTGGATTTAAACACAAACACAATACGATTTGCAGAAATACTCCCATTCATATAAAAAAGCAAAATTCTCTATTTAACTAAACTAGCATGTCTTGAACATGTGTCATTGTCAGCTCATATTTAAAAAAGAGTAATTATAGGCATTACAAAATGTCATCAATTCCCTAGCATGGCATAACATTTAATGGGCTCTGTCTAAAGCAGGAGAGCCCAAAAGTAGATCCCCAGATGTTGTAGAACCACAACTCCCATGATGCCTTGCATGCCTTTAAAATGCTTTGCAATGACAAAGCATCATGGAAGTTGTAGTTTTAAAACAACTGGAGATCTACCTTTTGGACACCCCTGATGTAGACCCTTTGACTGACAGAAGATTGAGTTGATCTGACTGCCTTCAAGGTCACTTATCAAAATACATAGAAGTTATCTCGGCATAACAGGTCAAACATTGGACATATATTGGGAGCTCGAATGTCTGGATTGGTCTAAAGGAAGCATTTGCACCTGAATTTTATTTTTATTAGGTTTGGCTGAAATTCACATAAAATCCAGGCCGATTTGGGGAATTTATAGAAAACTCCAGACATAAATAGTGTAAACAATGTCTGGATTTTGTGGACTAAACAGCACAATATGTAGCCTCATTTGGTACCGGGAGTGGTGCAGCGCCTAAAGTGTCCTTAAAAAATTATATATATATATAAAAGCAGGGAGAAAAAGATTAAAAAAAAGGACAATCTATTGTGTAGTATGTCACTGTCCAAATAAATAGAATAAAACAAAAGAAATACACTCATAATTTCCTGGAGCTTGTGAGTGTATTTCTTTTGTTTTATTCTATTTATTTGGACAGTGACATACTACACTATAGATTTTCCCTTTTTTTTCCCTTTTTCTACCTGCCTTTATTTATAATTTTTAAGGTCATTTTAGGTGCTGCACCACTCCTTGTACTTTCATCTGTTTGTGGACGGGACCAAAGACCCCGGCTCCGGTAATTTAGCTGCCGTTTGGACTGTTAGCTTTTTCGATCATTTGGTACCGGGCCAGTTGGACTTTAAAGGATAACCTGTAAGAATGTGGGGTATCCTTTAGTGCCCTTGATGTATTAAGGTACCATTATAAACGGCACGGTAATCGAGCTGCATAGATTTCCATTTCCAACGTAATGTCACTGTAATAGTGCTTGTTATTCCAAAGTTGACATTTTAATATCAACATTTTTAGAGTAAATCCTTTAATATAGTTTTTAAGATATATTTGAAGAGACACTACAATCCCTTGAAATACTTCAGCTTTAGGGCTTATCTGCGTGTCCCCTGCAGGTTTATTTAGCAAAAAAAAATGTAAGATTTCAAGAGAAATTTGAACTATCAAAACTTGAGTGCGTGCTTTTCTGGCCAGTCAGTCATTCTGTGTGTAACGGACCGTTTCGCTCACAAGAGGATAAAAATCGCTTAGGCGATAATCCCCTTTCCAGATAGACCAGCAGCTACTGCAATCACCAATCTCCCGAACTGTAAACCACACGAATTCACCAACTCCCGAACAAGAGACACACGAACCCTGGAAGCAACCGAACAGGAAAAGCCATACAAACAGCTTACACTCCTGGCAATCGGCATACAGTCAAATTCCCCCCAAGAATGAGATGACACTTCACTTTCAGGGTTAAGCAGCAACAACCTTTACTGGGGCTAACTGCCCGGCTTTTATGCAGGTCTCCCACCTAGTGGACACTCCCCCAGGGGACCAGATGGGAAACTGGGAAACATATTGGACATTGACCAATCACAGACATACACCTTTAAACAATCCCACAATGCATCACAATCCCTCCTCCCTGGCCTGGAGATAATTGGAGAAGTAATCCAATTATCTCCAAGAACAGAGGCAAAACTCCATTACCCACATGGCAGACAAAAAGACAGTAAAAGACACAAAATTACCCACTGACACATTTAGTACACAAAACACATACATGCAACATATCCCAAATAGCTTAGATCTGAGCGAACATTATTACCGAATGGCGCTCAGATCACATACATATAGTTCAATCGCCATGGAGCCAAAGTCTTTCACATAGTCTTTTGTTACACGAATAGGCTCCATGGCATGGCTATCTGGGGTGAGGCTGTTCATACGGTCAAACTACCGAATGAACAGCCAGTCGGTTCCACTACAGAATGCCGAGATAAGGAGGCTGGCGGCTCAACGGTGTTCGCGCAATAAAGTGTCCGTTTTCAGTTCCATAGTTTGAGCGCTGAACACCGCTGGCCGTTCGGGAGTTAAAATGGCCGCTGCCACGTGTTCGGCAAACAAACAAAGGCCACTCCGCGTTCATCAATTAAGCTGCGGTTAACTGCAGCTTCTGGGCGGTCAATTGACGGCACACTCCAGCTCCTAGTTGGTCCCTCGTACGGTAGTTTGTTCGGTAGCTGGAATCTACCGAACACCCGGCAGAAAGGCACGAACAAGCCTTTCTGCAGGGAAAATAAAAGCTTTAACCTGCAGGGCAATAGTCCAAAGGGAGCAGGCGAGCAACCAGGCTCCTCCAGTGCACAGTGGCGAGGTTGGTTTCGCAACACTGTGCAGTACATTATCTGCCAGAGATGTGACCATGGTTTCTTCTGCCCACGTCCTGTATATTTCTCACGCAATTTGTGGGGATTGCTTGCAATCAGTTTTTTCATAGTAAATGGAACAATTTGCACAGTTAAAGGGACAGGATAGGCCCCCAAATTGCTCCATCTTCATTCATTGATTGATTTTAAGGCCTGTATCACACCCCTGCAACCTTGTACATAAAGACTGTGTTGCTTTCTGAAAAGTAGCACGGTTCTGCAGTGTCTACCCTCATGGTGACCGTCAGACAACAGCCACTAGGGGCTTTGGAATAATAGATTAAATGCATTGGATAGAATTATTTGCATAGAGAAGCACTAGGTTAGCAGATCACAGACATTGTTGCGCACGCACTGTGTGTCCTCAATGGTTCTCTGTACAAAAATCTGATTGAGCAAAATAAGGACTGTATATAATATTTTGTAGATTTTACTTTGTTTTAATTCTATCTCTCATAATATTACAATTTATATTGAATTTACCTTTTTTTTCTTCCTTTATTTGTATGTTTTTATGTTTTTTTTTATTTCATGTAATTTTTAGGATTTTACAAACAAAAAATCAATAAACAGAGCTAATGAAGTAATATAAAACATTCCACTAATATCATTCCTTTGCTTGCCAGCAATGCAACATCCGTATTTACTTGCTAAGAAAGCTTTCAACTTGCCTTGAAATCTAATACAATTTAGGTTACTAATTGGCCGATGCCTGGTGAATATTCTGCGAGGAACAAATATGTAGGTATTTAACATGCCTGTCTTGGAAGAAAATGTTCCGGCAATGAACAGAGGGTTCTCATGCTAATCAGTGCAGAACAGATTTAGAAGGGGCCTTAGGATGCTTGCTTTACTGCCTCAGTGCCCGTCCAAAAGAAAAACCAGAAAGCCTTTTCCCACAAAGCTTACAGCCTAAAGCATCTTTTAGAAACCGACAAGACTGTAACGTGTGCATCCATCCATGCAATGCTACTCAGAAACACTCTTCCTTCTTACTGTGTTCATTAAACTTTTTAATGCTGGAGGGTGATTGCACGTCCCTACGGCACTTAAGAAGATAGAGGTTCTGTAGCTCTGTAGAACAGCAAAGACAGTGCAGGTTCCTTGAGATTAACTATTTATATCACAAACTTCTGGACAGAGAATATATACTGCTACATTAATGGTTGTTGCCTCCAGCTATAGAAATATTCATTAATGAGACAATATTTCAGGGTGAAGGAAATCAAACTCGAAGATGGTCATCTTATTTCAAGGTCCATTTGGTCCAAACTGCTTTGAAAGGATATTATGAAGTTGTCTTCCTCACAGAATATGAACCAAAGGTATTTACAAAGACAGAAGTGCATTCCCTAGACTGTGGGAATTGAAGAGAATTGTCTAGAATATTGTACTGTTTAAAACAGCCAAGCTGGATGAATAGTTGAACAGAAGATGCCTTCAACTCCAAAGTCAACTATTTTGATCTAAAATGTATAATTAGTTATTTATTTTTCCACGATTTACATTTTAATGAATTTTTACCACCACAGATGTTTTTACTTGCCGGATAAGGGATCACAATAGGTAAAAAGATTGTTTAGACGTGTTGCCTTTAAAATCATTATACCTACTTTTTTGACCCCAAAAACTTAATAGCTTGAAATTCCTCAGTTCAGCTAAGGGAGCTATCTGTATAACAATAGTGCTTACAATGTATTCAAATTCAGTTGCTATTCTCATTTGCCAGAGATTAGACAAGTATAATGTATTAATCAAGTCCAGTGAAAAGCAAACATAGACAGACATTGGACAATTTCATTCTGATTTATGGAGAGACATATTGGGTTTGATGTCATGAATAATACATATTTCTCATGTCAATCAGCCACATGTTTTCTTAGAACGCCGTAGCATCTATACCTCTGCAGTGACAGAAGGCCCCCGAGGTTCCGGTAGAGCACTGTGCCAATGACAAAGATGGAGGAATCATCCGCATCTGGATACAAACGAAAGATAAAAAAAAGAAAACTATCAGAAAATATAAAAGGAAAATAAAATGTACTATATTCTACTTCTCTGACAGTAATTGAAAAATGGTCAAACAAGAAATTGAGTAGGCACAACTTGAAATTGAAAAGGGTACTGAAACATCTTCAAAACAGAGATGGGACATATTGTCATCTATGGGCTGACAAGCTTTTGAAAAGCTGGATTAGATATTCGAGGGCATGCATAATTTATTTAGAAAGGTTGGGACAGGAAGCACATGTTATACATAAAACGCTTGCACAGTTCCCTCTGGCAGCACAAAATGCAGCAGGTTTTGCCACCTTTGCAGATTCAGGTCATGACTGAACTAACAAACCATGTTTGGGCTGATTAGAAGGGCGAGCCAACCTGCGTGCCGTTGCCGTTGGCTCAGATCTGTTTGTAAACAAATGTTACCAAGTCATCTGAAAAATGTCTGAAACAAACCAAGAGGAAAATACGGAAAGCTAACTATTGGCACAACCTAGCTCTCCCTCCATAAACATGATATATATATATATATATATATATATAATGTACAACATGTTTGATAGATTTATAGGTACTTTTTATAGTTTATATGTACTTTTTATAGGAAATTAATTGTCTCTTATCCCTTCACTTTTACAATTTTAATTGCTCTGAAATGAAATAGAAAAATCTGCTTGTTTTCCAGATATCTAGAAAAATTAAAAAAAAATCTATAAAACATTCAATGAAAAAAAGACATGTTCTTTGACATAATGAAGCAGTAAAGGGTATGACTCTGCACTTTAATTCTTCAGTGTGAATCTCAACATCCAATGGAATTGTCCTGGCATCCAATCATGGCTTGAGAAAGGTAGTAAGGTGCTAAAATGTTGCCAGGTCCATTCCATGAGATGCTGGTTTGAATTAAGATCCATACGGAATAATTGTGCTGCCATTTTATACTTTAAAGCTTCAGTGGATCTTGGGGCAGGAGACCTTCAAACTCCAGCATCCAGAAATACAAGTGAGTGCCTCTTTATACATTGCTCTGACACAGTAAGGATGAACATTTTTTCTTTTTCTGGACCCTTTTCTCCTCCATAAGCTCTCTCGCTCGGGGTTCCACAAGGTTCTTTTCTTGGTGCTCTACTACATCGCTTCTCTTGGTTAACTAATCAGTTCTATTGGTTACTAATATCACTTTTATTCTGATAACACACAGACATATGCATCTTTTTTCTGATTGTTCTCTATTCCTTTTTGAATCTCCTGCTGCACTTCTGCCATTGCTAACTGGATGACACTTTTATATCTAATATCAAAAACAGAACTTGTCTTTCTTCCTTCAATAATTGTTACTTCAAGGTTTGTCTTCCTACAGGTAAACTACTACTACCAGTTATATGCCTTGGTTTTTATTTCAACCTCTTCTTCATTCATCATTTGGTTGAATTTGGATGGATCTGGTCTCCAGCCAAATCTCTGAATTCCAAACCAAAGTTTGCACGAATTTCAAATCAACCAAATAGCACAAGAGCTTAATTTGTTTGAGATAATTTTTGAGATAAATTAAAATTCTTCAAAACAAATTTTTTTTGTTAACATTTTGGCCAAATCACTTTTGAAAAACGGAAATATTCGTCTTGCACAAGTCTAATATATTATTATTAATTTAGCTTGCATCCGCCCTTACCTAGCTCTGCCTCTCTGTGACAATGTATATGGCTAAGGTTCATATCAATACCACAATGTTCTCCTATCTCAACTATGCTCCCCATACATATTCCCAGCTTGCCCCTTTAACAACATATAATAAA
This sequence comes from Pelobates fuscus, assembly GCF_036172605.1. Classification (NCBI taxonomy): domain Eukaryota; kingdom Metazoa; phylum Chordata; class Amphibia; order Anura; family Pelobatidae; genus Pelobates; species Pelobates fuscus. The sequence continues at coordinate 17,212,708 of NC_086320.1, forward strand.
TGCTGCTGCATAACCTGCCGGCTATCTACCTGCTCTCAATGTAAATAAGTGTATCCCATACAGGTGTCTCAGCTCTGCAAAAGACCTACACCTGTCCTCTGTTCATACTTACACCTCCAACTCTCACCTTTAAGACTTATCTATGACTGCACCATTCCCTACACTCCCTACAGCCCATGTTGCTTCAGATTGTCAAGTAACTAAAACCTCACTTCTTCAAAAATGAATATCAATTAAACAGTTAACATCCATCCTTCTTCCTTGTATCTTACTGACCCACTTCACTTAATCTCCCCCAACTGTGTCATCTGACAATTAAATGGAACCTCTAGGCACCATAATCACTTCATCTCAATAAAGACATATTGGTGTCTGGCATCCCCTTACACAATGCCACTGCTCAGTGTTAAGCCAAAAAGGTTAATACTCACTGAGAATGCTTTAATGGCCACAGCCACATTAGCCCTAGTCCTGAGGTGTAGCAGTTATGGGCTGAGAGCGTCAGCCATACATGTAGTGGAGTTGGAATGAAGATGCCTTGGGACACTCGAAACCAGTTTAAAGCTGAACCATAGGACTTCACCAGGAAATTCTATCACTTCAAGATCTCATTGTATAGTTAACTTTCTCAGCTGCCAATCTTTTCTATGTATGAAAAACATTGTCCTCCAATGTTTTGTGTAATTATACCGCACTGCCCTTAGAATGTTGCTTGTTTGAGCAGGGCCCTCATCATCCTCTGTTTCTGTATGTCCAACTCTCTTGTTGCAAATACTTGTTTGTTAGTCTACCTTTTCGAGCAGTATTTCAGAATACGTGGGAGGATTATAAATAGTAAAAGTAATTATCTTTTACATTAATTTTGGCCCTATTCCTTTATGATCCATGGCCCAGGTAAAGGGAAGTGGTAATTGTATACCCAAGAATATGTAGCAAAAATGTGAGTAACCGACATACTAAGCTAAAACAGAAATAAACTTTCCATAGTGTGTCTTGCATGAAAGGAACTCTCTAAGCCCTGCTTTCCTGGTTATGGTGCCAGGGGTGCCCTTGCATCCTCCAATTGTAAAGAGTCAAGCAGTTGCAGAACAGTTAGAATTGGGGTCCACTAGGAGCTGTATCCCCTACGGTTCAGTAAGAGTTGGAAGCTCTCTGTCTGACCCCTACACTCGAAGGTAATGTGGTCACTCTGAAGATCTAACAGCAGTTTTTGGCTCTCACTTGGGAATGGTGGGAAGCAGCAGACTTTCTAAAACAGTTTGACTACTTACAATAGGAGAGGTGCCAGGGCACTCCAGGTACCATAACCACCAGAGCATGTGACATCCATCCCTGGATGGCAGCAGTTCCCTTTGTGTGTTATGGCTACTGTAGTGCACAGTAATGACCAATGCATTATTCCCTGTTCATTAAAGGGATACTGTAGTGCCAGAAAATGCAAAGCTGTATTCCTGGCACTACCTCCCCCCTCTCTCACACCCCACTCCCCGGTAAATAAAGGGTTAAAAATAATTTTTACTTACCTTATCCCAGCGCCAATGTACTTCAGTGCTGGGTCGAAGCTCCGCCCCCTCCTCTGTCAAATGGCGCGTGCTAATTAGACCTTCCCATAGTAAAGCATAGAATCAATGCTTTCCTTTAGGGACAAATCTGATGCTGGGGGTCCTCATGCACAGCATGAGGATGTCCAGCATCAGATAATGAACCAAAAGTCCGTTACGATTCCCGGAAGCACCCCTAGTGGCTGTCTAGTAGACACCTACTGAGGGCAGACTTAGTTCAGCAAGTAAACATGCTGTGTCCCTTTTGCTACACGAAGTGCAAAAGGGTTACAGCACCAAGACCACTTCATTTAGCTGAAGTGGTCTGGGTGCCTACAGGGTCCCTTTAAAGATGAAATCATATTTAATTTGTTGCAGGATTTAAAAAAAGTTTTCCCAATGAAATACTTGCACGTCACGTAATAAAGACTAATAAAATAATGTTTTGGAATAAAGAGCACATACATAAGAAATGAAATTAACCCTCGCTCACCCAGTAAATGGCAGAGTGCCCTTGTCTGTAGAACTCTGAGGATAAAGTCTTATACATTAGAGGAGCACCAGGGAAAGGCATTTAGTGTGTGAAAAATCCAGCCTAGCAGCTGAGATAGGAGAGCTAATCACCCGAGACATTGTATTCCCGTCACAGAACTAATGATGACCTTTAATGTCCCTTCGAGATCTTACCATCTCTTTTCACTCCCTGTAAAAGCTCATTTTGTTACAAAATTTGGTGCTGTCATGCTGGCAGCTTTCACAGAGTTTGGGTTCCAATAAATTAACTGGCAGATGAAAATTCACTTCTATGATGCCAGGGTTAATGATATGTAGCTTGTGGATAAAAAATAGAGGCCTAGTATTAAACTGTGCGTATAAAAGGAACTGTAAAAGGTGATAACATTAGACAAATCAAGAGAGAATGATATACGAGTGGACTAGGGACTACTGGGCAGTTATTGCTGTATGTTGCATTAGATAAAATTGAAAAGACACTCAGAGGGGCAATTGCTTTGCGGTAAACATATCATATTAAATTATGTAAAAAGATCTAGATATCAGAAATTAGAAAAATAATCTGTAGGATCTGTAGCTTCTACAGTGAGCTCTCCACACAACAAGATGTAAAACCAAAATGGTTTAACAAAAAAGAGTGGGATGATCTCATATCGCCATAACCACTCTAATGTGAGGTAGGTACTTAGTGCTTTAAGGCAGGAAGTGCTCAGTTAACTCATCTTTACCATTCTAATGGGAGGTAGGTACTTAGGTGCTTAGGGCACGTCTTTTAGACAGGAAGTGCTCAGTTAACTGATGTTTACCACTACCTTCAGTTACATTGCCTTTTACATTCATTCTATTTTATCATATAGCAAGCTTATCTTAAAGTAAAACTAACTCTAGTTTTCCTCCCAATAAAACCCTCAAGTCTTCATCTTCCATTGAAAACAATTTCCCAGCATGCACTTATCTGGCTTCCATTATATTAGCTGTTACCTTTGCATATTCACCAGCTTATCTGATCTAAGCCTTAAAAAAATGACAGCATTTAGAACAAATATTTTATACTTATCAAAGGTCAGATTGTGTGTCTACCAAAGGAAAGTTGACATAAGGTATCAAAATATGTGAACACAAGTTAAAGGGACACTATAGTCACCCAAACCCCTTATGCTCAATGAAGTGGTCTGGGTGCCAGGTCCCTCAGGTTTTAACCCTTCACATGTAAACATAGCAGTTTCAGAGAAACTCTGTTTACATAGCAAGGTTAATCCAACCTTTAGTGGCTGTCTTCCTGACAGCCGCTAGAGGCGCAACTGCGACGCTGGATGCGAAACTCGCATCCAACGTGCAGAACATCCATAGTAAAGCATTGAGAAATGCTTTCCTATGGGCTGTTTGAATGCTATGGTCACCAGTGCCAAGGGAGCCCAGCACTGGATTGAGATAAGCTGCTGAAGGGTTTTTAACCCCTGCAGCACCAAGGGAAGGGGACGCTGAGGGTGGGAGCACCCTTAGGGCACTATAGTTTCAGGAAAGAGGGTTTGTTTTCCTGACACTATAGTGATCCTTTAAAAAAAAAACCTGCAACATAACATATATGGCTGCGTAATAAATACATAAATAAATAAAGTAAATAAATAAAGGAGAATTATAGAATGATTGACTCATTTTAAGCTAATCATTATTGAAAGCAGTTTGTTTTCCAAATATTGCCCACTTTTGACTTGGTTAATTATAGAACAAAATCGAGATTTTATCTATTATTGCCCCCATTATTCAAATATAAGATCTAATTCGGTATTCTCTAAGTACAACTGCCATACTAGTAGCCAGCTGTTAGCTGTGTTTTGATATGCAAATGTTTAAAGACCCTTGTGATTTTGAGGACGTCTACTTTAAGATGAGTTTGCTGGTGGATTAGCCAACAGTGATACTGAAACCATATTATTCAACATTCTTAATGCTATGCAAACTTGTATTTAAGTATACTCAAAATATAAACCATCCACTATCCCTTGTTTGCTCCATGCTCACCTTTTAAGGCATGAGGGCTAGCTTAAAGCATAACTTAATAAAAATCCCCATATTCGTTTGCGATTGTTTTACATTGTCCTTGACCACAATTTGACTATGGAGAGAGCCGATTACATTACAATTAGTATTTAACACCAATATGATGATACTGTATGATCATCCACTGTCTGAACTTCAAACAAATCTATCTACTCATCGCAGTACCTCCTACATCATGGTTTTCTTCTAATCCTACTTAAACTGACCCAGTTATTTTATTCTTGTAAAAATACCCTTATTTAAATGTTAAAATATATTTACTATATATATATATATATATATATATATATATATATATATATATATATATATAACATAGCATTTTGCAAAAAAAATTTAGGATGTGAATCTGACTTTTGTGGACTTTTTTTATGTTATCATTTGCTATCTAAAATATATTTAAAAAAAAATTAAGAAAAATAAAATATGTTAAACTTTAGTTGTTTGCTTGGGTGGGGCATTTTGCACATAACTACCTGACAGTCCTGTTGAAAGCAGAGTCTTCGAAATCGAAACTTTGTCTTCTGAAGTTTTGGCCCAGTCCACCATTCCTCTCCATCCCTTCATCGGAAAATGTATATCTGTTGCACTGTTGGCTGGACGTTTGTAGATACTCAGAACTTTAAAATAATTGAACACAGTTACAATGCATCCATCTCGCATTATATATTTTACGAAGTGTTGTGGCTGATTTATAAAATTTCCATATACTCCATAAATCCATAATTTCATGAATTATTTAAAGGGAATCATACATTTTTGGGGAATTACACCATTGACTAAAGTATTAAAATACAATTATAATTTGTGTTAACTTTTTTTCATTTGAGGTTTTATTTTTAATGTGTATTGAAGATTTAGCAATTGGCATGGCAGTCTAAATCAGTCCTGGCCAGTGCCAGCCACCACAGGGCATGTTGGTTCACCAACAGGTCCTAGCCCAGTCACGGCACACATTGAAATGGAGGACACATTGAATTGTTTCTATTCTAGTTCTAGAACTTAGTAACAACTAGACTTACTCCTCAAATGTGACATTGTCTTCAGGATGTCCAATGCTCATTCATGTGAATGTCTGGCTCAGCCAAAGTCATCCATGAAAACCTAATCAGGGAAACATTTGGACTAACCAAAAAAGTCGCAAAATTGGTTCAATCACTGTACTGTAAATTAAATACACATCAAGATGTATATTTTTTGCAGTACGCAGATAGAACCATTTTTACTCCATTTGGTTCGCAGGTCAAATGAGAAAAAGTAACCAATAGAGGAAAAAAAGAGGAGAAGAAGTAAAATAAATAAATGAAAAATCTATATTTCTATATTATATATTTTTATTAAATGTATAATACATAAATGTTGATTTTGTTATTGCTTCTCCTTTTTTCTCCCTATTGGTCACTTCTCACTTGATCTGTGAATGAAATCAACATTTAGTGGATGTCCACTAACCATCAATCGTGTTTTTTCCTATCAATATTCTTTTTTTTTTATCAAAAAATCCCAAAGCATCTACACATGTACATCCAGTTACACATGTACATCCATTGTACATCCAGTTAGTGCTTTGGAGGTATGAATTTAGGCCAACAATTAGATAAGCCTCGAATGTACAAGGTAAGTAACAATATTAATTGAAAGCCAAATTTAGTCGCTCAGTTCCAGTTCCAGGTACAGTGGAGTGGACTGATATATTTAATTTCATTTTTTATACCTTATGAACACATTTTTTTTTTTTAATTATGGGGGAGAAGTAAACATTACTTAAAAAATTACTAAATATTATTAAAAAAATGACAATTGAATATGAAAAATGAATGGCTGTGTTTATATTAATTGTCCTTGGATGTTTTACTGTGCAATTACACATTATTTTAGAACTCTGACGTCATATTTGCTTTCCATTTAATCCTGCTGTATGCCTTTGTTAAATTTACAGGCTTGTGATCTCACCCTGTACATCTTACAAGTCTTAAAAATGTGATGGCATACATGAAAGCCAACGATAAGTGTTAGATATATTTATTTTATAATATGACAATTATTAAAGCACTTTAAAAGCATGAAAAAAAACACATGCTTGGTTTTACAGTTTGATTCATTCAATAAATAGGCCTCTGACGCAAATGAAATTACAGACAGCAGAAGTACACAATACCTCCTCTGATTAAAGTATATACCATACAAACAACCTATTCTTCAAATCTTCACATATTATATTGTCCAGTTAGTGCAAATTCATTCAGAATATGTAATTTATTTATCTTACAGAACCCAGCTAAAATATAAAAATTCTATACAAGAAATCATTCTATTCATTTTAATTAATACCACTCAAAATCTAGTTCTGGTGAGATATCTGACAAGATTTCAATTGATTATGTTTTGTTATTATTTTTGTTATTTTTTTAAATTGTAACAATAAATAATGGCACTGTGTCTGCATATAGCAACTACTTTAGAACCAGAGATAAGAGTCTTAGTGAGGATCTAGATTCACCTTGCAGAGAAGTTGCAGGATTAAGTATTGAGAATCCTACAGTTAGAGGAAGAGGCCCAAGGGAGAGAGCACAGCTTGGCTGACAAGGGCAACATGTATGAGTGTGGGGATGGATGAGCTGTGAGTGATTGTCATGTTTGTCTGGGAGGGTTGTATGTGAGGAAGGGGCGGTGACTAGTTAGCTGATCTCAGTGCCACTTGGGATCCGGGACAGCAACAGTTTCCCTCCCACCCTCCCCTCTTTTATGGTCCTGGTTTGTCGTCACAGCTGCCGGGGGGCGTGTCCTTGCCAATCAGGTTGGGAGATGGTTTTACAGGTAGACTAATAAGGTGGATAATGGTCGGGTCTCAACCCCACCCCCCCTGTTACCAAGTTGGACGTGTCCCCACTGAGCTAAAAGCCGGCTGGTGGGAAGCATTATGGACGTGCCGCACTGAGCTAAAAGCAGGCTGGTGGTGAGCATTAAAGGTAAAAAGGTGAATTTTGGTATTACAAGGTGGAGGTGATAGCCTTTAGGGGTTAAGTTAGCTTGGCAAGGACGTTTGATTAAAGTTAAATATACTGTGTGATACAATGTGTTATGTTATTTATGTGTTAAATTATTGTTCTGTTTGTTATATTTACAATTAAAGATGGATGTGTCTCATACAGTATGTTTTAAATAAATGCTGTGGTCTGTTTCATCCAACATTGGTGTCTGTCTTTTGGGGATTTACTGGTTGGTCATGGGGACATTTATCTTATCCATTGTCCACTACGTACATACAAGGTGATGTCACTTTGCGGAGCCACCACCTGGACACAAGGTTGAACATAATATAGACAAATTAATACAAGTATATATCCAAGAAAATAGGACCCTACCCATAAGCATAGATCTAGCATTTACAGCATTTACAGTACTAAGCTAGATAGCTAGTGAGCTTACAATCTAAATTATGTTTTCTTGAGAACCATTATGAGTTCACCATAATAGACAGTTTACAATTATTCTGACATTTTGTCTGTCTATCTCTGTCTGTCTATTTGTCTGTCTGTTTGTCTGTCTATCTGTCTATCTCTGTCCATCTATTTATCTGTTTGTCTATCTCTGTCTGTCCATTTGTCTGTTTGTTTGTCTATCTGTCTATTTCTGACTGTGTATTTGTCTTTCTGTCTATCTGTCTATCTCTGTCCATCTATGTATCTGTTTGTCTATCTGTCTATCTCTGTCTGTCCATTTGTCTGTCCGTTTGTCTATCTGTCTATCTCTGTCTGTCTATTTGCCTTTCTGTCTGTTTGTCTATCTCTGTCCATCTATTTGTCTGTGTGTCTATCTGTCTATCTCTGCCTGTCCATTTGTCTGTCTGTTTGTCTAGCTGTCTATCTCTAGGCAGATAGATTGATAGATTGATAGATTAGAGCGATTGTGTAGACATATAAAAATTGTATTTATTCTTAGCCCATTTGGCACAGCGTGATACGACAATGTGCTGTACGACCTGGCGTGCCCTGGACTGCCTGATGTTAATGGTAGTCACACTCTTGCAGCATTATAAATCATATAAATGCATTATCTACAAATTCAGAACATTTTAAAAATCATACTTCCCAGATTACAGTATTTAGATACCTATATATATATCAACAAATAGATGAGAAAATGAGTGATAGAAAACTAGCTGACTTCACTAATACTAATATTAATAATACTATGTATAATGATCATTTTTAATGAGTGCAGCTTCACTGCTTGTCTTGGATTAAATAAAAGGTTCTGTTATAATAAACTGTTGACGCTCTGTATAGCCTTGTGAGTCTTTGCCAGGCAGTTAAATACAGCTTAGCTTCTTCCATTCTCTAGGTCACCAAGCGAGCCTTCTCAGAGCTAGCTGGCTGCCACTGCAACCTAGTGGCTGAACCGAGCGATTGAAAAATAGCTCAGAGCAGATAAGAACCCGGACAGAACTAGCAAACAAGAAAGTAAATAGTTCCCAAAATGAGTACCTATATTGTCTGTAACTTGGTAGGAATCCTTGAAATCCTTCATTCGGAATCCAATTACTTCAATGAAGTCTTCGATCAATTTAAAAACATCTTTCACACTCAGTCCCATCTGTAGTACAGAAGAATGCAGATTAATAATTATCAGTATTATCAATATTACTGTCATTTAATTCCCAACAAAATATTAAAGTGGAGTACAGAAGGGTGCAAAAGGGGACAATGGATGTCTTCTTTATATCTTCTCTATGTTAATAATATTTATTATATTTTCTTATAAAGCACGGATGAAGTATTATTACACAATAATAAATAGCACTGTGAGAACTATAGCCTGATAGAACATGCTGGCAGTCTGCTAAACATACAATGCAATGTGTATGGAAGGGAGACACTAACAATGTATTCTTTGGGAACAGATATCAGTCTGAATGTCAGTGTGGAAGGACTCAAGGACACAGTGAGGTGTAACATTAAACAGTTATCTGATGGGTACCCTAAAAAAAATATTGAGATTTCTTAAAGGACTGAAAACTATGGGGAAGTGTAATAAGGGATCATGAAGCGTGAAAAGGGGGTATGCCATGACAACGGGACAGACAGACAGAGCTAAGCGCTCTAAGTGAGAGTTAGAATGTAGTTCTGGAAAAGAGGCATTTATCTGAAGACTATGTACACATGGATACAGTTGTGGAGGACTTTGTAGGACATTACAAGAATTTTTAGTGAAACCCTAAATGACAGAATTTAGTTTAAGAATTAACAATGAGGAGAGGTGTAAGAGGAAAAAACATCCTTATCTAGAAACTCTCTAGAAGAGATGCTCCTCCTTCTACTATACAATAACTTTCGCATACGTTTACTTGACAATAAGATGAACAATGCGTTACTACGATACAATGCATGACTAAGTCATCTCCAAGCACTTTAAACACTTTAATGTTTGATAAGACATGAACATTCATCATGACACACATAAAGTAAAAAAGATTGGTTCATCCATTTTTAATTCAGACCGCAATTGGTCCTTATAGTATTTTGATTCGGACCGACTTACCAAGGAAGGTACAAAGTGTGTCTATGTTATGTTTGTGTAGTGTGGAGCTCATGATGCAGTGAATTGTAGTAATCAGAAGAAGGGGTGCAGGTGACCAGTAAATGAAAAGAATATTTCCTGGCATCTATTCCAAAAGGACAATCCAATAAGTGATGGTTGGTCCAAGTTGGTGAAGTAGTCAGGGGCAGGTCGAAGTCGGAGTACCACAGAATTAGGGGAAAGTGGGTACCAATGTAAAACACTCTAGTTGAAGCTCACAATAAGTCAGAGCACTTATTTGTGGATTATACAGACTGTGCTGGATTCCCTTTACAATCCCGGGTTAGGAGATTGTTTTCAGTGGGGGAAGACTATGGAGTAAGAGGAATCCACTGCAGGTGAGTACTATAAGCAGCAGTCCATTGTTTGTTTGTTTGTTTGTTTTTTGAGTATCTAGTTACTTCTGAGCATTCTATTGCAAATTTGAATTTTAAATACAGTTTGTTTTACTTATTTATTCATTTAATTAATTTAGTGACTGTTCCAAAACCACCTAACCATCAGTCATCTATCTTTTTTGGCACCATAGGTGAAACTCGGAATCACGAAAAAAAAAAAAAAATGGTTCGTCTATTGCCTGTTTGATTTGTTTCTGGATTCGGTCATGTGGCCTTTTGGAGTTACAAGATTCAAACAACCCGGCAAACGCTCAAAATACGAACAAAACCAAATGCAAAAATTCTAAGTTAATTTGAGGTGAATTTCAAATTTAAGGCCTAATAAATAAAATTGACTTTTGAATAATTTAAATTACTAAATACCCTTTTTATCTCATTTTACAGGATGTGGTATATAGGAGGGAAATCCACATGAGTGTTGAAGCTGCTGTTTTACAAAGTAACTATTCTATCAAAAAGCACTATATGCATAACTATAGTACACATTTTTTATATGTAGGTTCACTGAGTCAAATATCTGAAAGTTTGGTGTCGGTTTTGCTATGGGAGAATACTGTATCAGTCTTGTGCAACCACATCCTCGTATACCTGAACACGCTGAGCACTCATTAAAGGCTTACTGCAACCATGAGATCAATTCAGTTATTTGAAGTGGTTATGGTGGTAAAAGTTTGGATGTGCAGCATGAAATGCTGCACATGCTAAATATTTGCACTTGTATGCCAAGGGCTAGTTACACCCCAGGCTCACATCACTCTGGCAGCCCGAAACGCCGGGCCGTCTAATGTCACGTCTGGTCATATTTTCTGTCTGTTGTCAACATGCGCAGTGCACTGGCAACAGCCATGATAATCTTCTCCTTTGCAGGCAGAGTGCATGCAAGGGGAAGCTCGTTCTCCCTTTCCTCCACTACTTGTATTTCTTATTTCTTATTTTTATTTTATTTTTTTATTTTAAAATCCCTCTCTCCCTTGGTCAGCTCAGAGTATACATGCACTTTGAGAAGGAAAATTGGTCCAATCACAGCCTTTTCTATGAGAATTGGATCGCACAAGAGCTGCCATAGCATCGGATTGAGGAAGGAGATCAGCTACTGGAGTTTATCCAAGCTCTGGTTTACAGCTAAGTTTAAGCTTTATTTTTTTGTTTCAAGGCCGGAGGGGCACCTATTGGCAATGGCCAATATGGCATTCTAATATTGACAAAGAAAACCATGTTAAGGGGTTTGAGTAAGCTTTTATTGTACTTGCTATAGTATAGAACCGGGATGGTGCTTGGGTTTTTGTCAAACCTCTGAAACCAGGGTTTCACCCTCATGGGAGAATTATAGTTTACTATATAGTTTATAGTTTTTTAGGGCTTGCATTGGGGTTCCAACCATGATGGTCAGGCATTTCGCTGCTACGTACTTACATGATGCCCAGATGATGCAGCGTACTGCGTACTGACACCATTTACACTGTGTAACCACACTAACTGACTCATGAAACTGGATGGTCCAAAAGTGAGAGCTCTCTTTATAACCACATAACCAGCATTCCCTTTCCTTAGTAAGTGCTCTCATTTAGAGATTTGTTGGATTCCAAATATATCTTGTCTTTCCAATTTTTCTATGCACTTACTTGACCTACCATGAATTTGTATTCACCTTAGGTCTTGTCTACCACTACAGAACTTGGGATTGTACACTCAAACTTTTGGCTAGTCTATCATTAATAAAACTGAGCGGCCTTTAAGGATAATTGGCTAATCCAGCTATTTCCTGCCCAGTCCTACTGTCATGCCAGAGACACAGGAAATACATTGTGCTTTCAAATCTGTGTTCAACTCACGACTAATGATGGCCTGCCACGTTGGAGCCGCTGCTGACTTAGAGCTACATTCTATAATAACAGAGAAGTTTATCTCCTGTAATTGGATAGAATTTGTCTAATAGACTTGAATGGGAAAAACTGCTACTCAGTTATCAGAATCCATTTCCAGGAAAAGAATTGAGGCATTAGTCTGAATTATCTTTTATTATCTTTTGCTCTCTTCCACCCTTTCATAAGAGTATCATACTTTAGACATGAATCATCCCATGATCTCGGACTTTGAATAAGAACAGGTAAGAAATTGGGTTCTTAACAGGTTAAAAAGAGAAGGGTGCACTCATTTTTAGTTTTTTTTTTTTTTGCCAGACACGGCAAAATCGATTAAATACACGGAACAGATGTCATGATGTTCAGATGTCATAGCTTTTCCTTTCAGAGCCCAGCAGCCCACCAAAATTATAACCTAGAGCAGCAACAATATGACAAAACCTCAAGATTTCAGCTGGTAAAGAGATGAAATGGACAAAAAAACAGAAGGAAATTAACACTTAACTTCTCTCTCAGGAGTTCACATTCTTCCCTGAGAGTTTGTTCAAAATCTAGCTTGAGACTTATGGGTAAATTTCATTTGTTTCACTTGACTTTTTTTGACATCAATGTTTTCTTCTAAAAAATAATCGAGTTGACAGGATATTTGCTAACAAATGTTCTTTATGGAATTATTGCAACAAATAAACAACAAGAAGAATCTACACTCATATAGTGGTCCTAGTGCTTCCAGACCTGGGGCTGGCTCCCCCTTATTCCAATGATAAAACAGAGGTATGGTCCAGGCATTCAAGGTCTTGTGCAGCAATTTTATTGGAAAACATAATTAAAGTGCAACGTTTCATGCTTCAAAAAGTTCTCAGTGGAAATCAAAATGTTGTGCATTGATTCTGTTTTCCAATAAAACTGCTGCACAAGACATAATGGAATTATTGACACTTGTATGAGTCTATTATGCACCAAGGGAAACAAATAGTCAGCTCAATGAGAAAAATAAGTGAATTTCTAACTGAAACATAATTTCTAACCAAAACTGAAATTCTAGTATTTCCTCCCTCAAGTGTTGCTACTCCTGTGTCTCCCTCCAAGTCAACGGTGCTACCATCAGCTCCGCCATGCAGACTCGCTGCCTAGGTGTTCTCTTTGACTCCAACCTCTCCTTCATGCCTCATGTTCAGTCTATCGCCAAATCCTGTTGTTTCCATCTCAAAAACATTGTGCGCATCGGAACCTACTTAACGCCAGATGCAACTAAGGTGCTGGTCCATTCCATTGACCTTTCTCGCCTTGACTACTGTAATCCGCTTCTCAGTGGTCTTACGTGTTCCCAACTTGCGCTGTTACAGTCCATAATTAATGTGGTGGCGAGGCTCATCTTCCTGTCCGCCCACACCTCCCACGCCTCACCCTTCTGTCAGTCCCTACATTGGCTTCCTGTAAGATATAGGGCTCAATTTACAAAATTCTGCTTCTTGCTTTCAAATCTCTACATAATGCAGCTCCCACCTATATATCCTCACTAATACACAAGTATGTCCCGTCTAGGCCCTTACGCTCTGCTAAAGACTTATGTCTATCTTCTGTCCGTACTCCCACCTCTGATGCTCGCCTTCAAGACTTCTCCAGGGCTGCACCGTTCCTGTGGAACTCAGTTCCCTCCTCCGTTAGATGCTCACCCAGTCTCCACTCCTTCAAAAAATCATTAAAAACCCACTTCTTCATAAAAACGTATCAATTAAACTGTTAATAGATCCCGACTGATTCCTCTCTTGCAACGGTCATTAGACTAATACTACCCTTACCTTTTATGTCACTTTATCCCACTCCCTCTAGAATGTAAACTCATTGAGCAGGGCCCTCAACCCCTCTGTTACTCTGTGTCCAACTTGTCTGGTTACAACTAAATGTATGTTCGTCCACCCACTGTAAAGCATTGCGGAATTTGTTGGCGCTACATAAATAATAACATAATAATAATAATAATAATAATAATAATAATTTTGTTTGTGTGCAACCTCAGCAAACTATCAAGAACAACATACCAATATGAATATTATCAGAAAGACTTTGCTGAGGACCCAGACACATCCACGGTTAACATCTTTGTAGAAACCTTGCATGCTATGTGACTGATCCCTCCATTCACAGGGGTTTTTGGACATTCACAGCCTCTTTATTTAATGAAGCAGAGCACTTAATTTTTTTTTTTTATAAAAGGGCCACTCTTTACTCTTTACACACATTGAAAAAGGCTGATCCCAAAACACCATTTACCTCCACTTGTGCCCTAAATAACGGAGTGTCCAGTGCTTTTATCTACTTATACATTACCTTTTAGCAGGTTTCAAGAGCCAATTAAAGTTCCCAACCTCTAAATAATCCTTTCTGTACAAACGTTTTGCACATCCAACAAGCCTAATGCTGTAGGACATGCAGAGTGCTCAATATTTTAGGTAACTGCTCATTTTTCCCCATTTCCAATGTGTTCTGTTCTTTTCTTTTCTTTTTTTAAATAACGTGCTTCTACAAAACCATCATGAGGATTCTGTAATAATACGCACAGAAGCAGAAACCATCAAATTAGTCTTTATCTTTTACTTTTTTTTCGAATGTCCTGTTGTCTTGACAACCCAGCAGAGACTCTCAGCTTCAGCTGTTTGCGAAGAGAGAAATAATACATACACTGTGGAAACTGCAATAATGATGGCGTACATTTTTTTTATATAATCGCACAGGGATGCAGATCTCATTTGCATAACGAAAATCTTGTTTTTCTCTTTTCAGCAAGGATATATAATGGAACGCACAACAGCTCTACTGAATAATCTTTGTACAAACAAATCTACACATGTGTTTGTCACTTTGACGCTATCAATCCTCACTTGTTTAAGCAAAACAAGTAAATAAAGATTAACCATCTGAGTGTCATTGGGGTGAGTCTTGCTATTGACCATCAAATGTAGTCTGAAATGGAACTGCCATTGGGTCTGTTGGCCAGCATGGACAAAATTATCTGAACTGGCCATTCACATGGCGGGACTTCTCTCCAGATGCAACTGACTCACACTGCATAAGTTAGCTAAAGGAGAAAAAATAAAAACACACTACAGAACTACAACAAGTATGGAAAATATCCACAAGTGTAATATCCTGATGTGTGTTGGCTCTTGAGTCTGAACCAAGTCAGTAGTTTAAGACTGAAACTTTAAATAGAGGGCTTCTGACTAGACTTGAATAACAAATAAAAATAAAACAAAGCTTGCAGGAGTTTTGGAGCTGAGAGTCCATCTTCCAAAATAAATATTTCTCCTGTTTGATACAGTCCACAGATTATTGGGTTCATGGAAGCGGTGAATGAAGGGTGTCTGACATTTGGGTGCATGTTTTCCTTTGGCGCACTATGAGAGTGGTTAGAGTAGCCCAAACCTGTCCATGCCCAATCACCACACTTCTAGTAGTAACTACCTCACTTCAAACTACCTTTTCCCTTTTTTGCCAATGCCTATGTTAATACATTTTAAATTAAAATGAAACTGCCACGTCCTAGGGTTTTCAATGTTATGTTTTCTTATTCTACATTTTTAAAATATGAATATATGAGGTGTGAAAAATAAAATGAAATGCCTCTTTATTCCGCAGGTCTGTGCAGCCACAGTACAGCCTGTCAGTCATTATTATAAATTCTGTCCTTTCCATCAGGCAGTCCGCATAGAGAGAGCAACAACGTTTCTATTTCTCCTCTTTAATTGCAATGTTTGCCTTGGCTTTTCCTTGTCTGAACTGGATTATGATGGCATGTGTAAATAAAAATAAAATTGAGCACCTCATGTAAAAGGTCAACACAAGTTGTCCGTGTGTTTCAATGTTTTATTAAATGGTGTGCATTGCAGAGAAGTGACAATCCCCCTTTAAATAATAAACAAGTGTGGTCAAACTTCGAGACAGCTGGGATATGGTTTGTGAGGAGCAGGGGGAGAGGCCAGGTTAAGGGTAGGGAGAGATGTCTTCTTTATAGAAGAGAAACACGGGTAGATCAGTTATAGCAAATAAACTCCTGACATTAATTAATAGTATTTAAAGAAAATCTGTCACCAAAAATAAGCTTTATCTAATCTGCTTCTATATAGCTCACCGTGTCTGAATCTCATTTTATTTTATTTTTTCAATGCTCTATTTTTCATAAAATACATAAAGAAAAGTAGGAACTACTTTCTATCATGTATACCAGTTAACTTGACAAAACATGATAATGGGTGGAGCTTAATCAATGATCTGTTTCAGTTGGCAAGATTTACCCACAATGCATCAGTAAGATCAATAGCATAGAAGGGCAAAAATCAGACATTGTGGGCAGAGGAGAACAAAATGGCCGCACTCAAATATTGAGTTCTGGGACGAGGACAAAAGAGATAATAACTATGAATAAACAACCCATTTTCTTGGCTGCACATCAAAATATTCACAGACTTGATTCTAAGAATATTACCTATCTCTCATTCGGTATGATTTAACTACTTAATTTGTAGGAAATATTTAATTTTAATTTTATTTTGTTATATGTATGTATATTATTATTATTATTATTGTATTGTATTTTAAATTGTTTGAAATAAAACGGTAGTTTCCCTTTACGTTTTCAAACTAACATAGGCTACTTTTATTCCTCCTAGCAATGCCCATAATTGTATATGTGAAATATATATAGCCTCATTTATTGAGTTTATTTCCTGATGATGGTTTTGCCTTTGGCATTTATTGATCAATGATGTGTCCTGTGGCATGTGCTTCAGGGCTATACATTGTGATAAGGTGCTCTGAGAATTGAATTCTGACAAACAATGATTCATCAGGCTTCCAACATGCAGGGCTTCCCACAAGGCTCGAGAAATTATTAACCTGAAAAATGGACCATGGGAGCAAAGACAGAGAGAGAGGTTTTTCACAAGTGGCTGAGAAATATCATTCTGTGCATGATATAATTTTGATAAACAATGGGAAGGACCAGGTGTCGGGCAAGTGGCCAGATTAGCTACAAGTCCTAGGGAAAAAAGTACAAGACACTTGGACAAAACTTGATGCACACCACGTTGCCACAAATAGACAATATCCAAATAGGCAATGATGGATGAAGATTGAGAGGACATAGCTATGTAGGAAAAGCTAAAGCAATCTGAATGGCAATGATTAAACAATGTCAAGCAGTCGACTATAAATGCAGACCATATGTCTAAATTTAGATGAAAGCCAACTGCCCTAACTACATTACATTCAAGTGGTCCAATTATCTTTAAACAAAGTATTTATATTTTATGTCTAAACAAATTTATTGCAGATTAAAGGCACATTGCAATGAGTATTATTCCTGTGGAGCTGTTTTATACACTAAGACTTACCAACAATATAAAGCTACTAGAAAAGAGGGACATTAGGACAGGAAATAGGAGGAGAGGGAATGGGCTTAAAATAGGGACTGTCCCTCTTAAACCACTTGGGAGGTATATATTTTTGTAGGCATGTGAAAACCTTAAGTTTTATATACTCAATGCCACTCTCTATTCCCTGGAGTATCTCTCTATGAAGACTCCCTCCATGCCTTTGTCCATCTCCACCCTTCTTCTTGCCCTCTGAGGTCAGCAGAGTCATAACAATGCTAACAGTGTCACTACTTCCTACTTGATATTTCACAGGACCATCCACCACAGGTTCGTAGGTTACAGGGTGGGTTCTTATCTCAAGGTGTTGTATCACAACAATTGATAGTGCTGTCCACAAAGCTGGGGTTTATAACAGAGATGCTACCATGGCTTCTAGTGGAAATAGCTCTGAAAGGTCAAGAGGTAATGAAGGTGATGCTTTAACCAACTGAGCTATCGCGTCTGCTTACCATATAGTTTAAAATTATTTTGGATTTTAAAAAGTATGTTGCATTATTTATCCTGATCGTTTCCTTTTTTTGAATTCATCTCAAGACAAATCACAGTACATGGATCACCCACAGGACACAGTTTTCAATAAAAACGACATACCATTTGAGCTTCCTCCCACTTGTCTCTGTTTTCTTCTGATAGCAAGTTGCTGATGATCTGCACAAAGTTCTTTAGAGAAAAGGAAAGACAGTCAGTATTTCCAAGGCAATTAGCATATGGACAGATTGTTACCTAGATGAGTTGTGAAGTTCTGAAGAACATTTTGCTTTTTTCACTAACTACATGCATCTCTTGATGTTACTTGTCGCATTTCATCCCACCTCTCACACTATAGCAGATTTAACGTTCAATGCAAAGACATAAAAACGTGAGCTGGAGATTAAAAACACTTGGCATGCTCTACTATGTTCATATTTTTCTTTGTTGATCAGACTGGCATTACGCTTAATTACTTGTCTTCCAATAATGTACTCTTTATGCACTTGCACCAAGCATTTACAGTGAGTTATGCCTGTTTGTGTCAGAATTCCAATGGGCAACTTATCCAACATGAAAACAACATTCAGCAATTTCATTAATGGACCGCCTCGGCAGTGTTGTATATCATCATTTATCTCCAACCCATTTTATGCACCAAAATTCCCTGTCTGGTATATTGTAGGTGTTCTAGTAAACACAACCACTTAAAAATAGATAGAAAGACAGACAGACCAAGAGACAGACACACAGTTTAATAGATAGATAGATAGATAGATAGACAGACAGACAGACAAAAGAGAGATAGATAGATAGATAGACAGACAGACAGACAAACAGCCTGGCCCGAGACAGAATGCCAAACAGCCACACTCAAACATACACAAATACATACGTACACACATATACAGGTATTTTATATTGTCTGTTTCTCCAAACATTTGTGCTAGTAGTTTGTTTTCACAAAATGTAACACTTTCTTAACTCTACACAGTGTACATATTTGCTTATTATAATTTCAGTTAATTGACTAAATAAACTAACATTCCTCTTTTGCCGGGATATGACTCAGATGTACAATTGTTTTAATTTTTGGGGGGATAATTAACTGCATGTTATGTTTGCTCCTTTTTATTAACTCCGACTAAATACAATAAAACTGCCAAGCATACAAAGGGAAACTTTAGATCAAATGATGATCTTGTTGGAGGATGAAATATATTTGTTATAAAAAAAAATAAAAATAAAGCTCATTTAATGTTTTTTCATATTTAAGTAAACAGATAAAACACAATAAACATGGTAAAGACATCCAGAACATGACATAAACGAGGTCAATAAAAGGTACAAATCTATAATATAGCACCAGTATGAATATGCTACTTGCAATTAATCCAGGAGCCTACAAATTAGTACATTCCATTGCCCTGCCACCCCCTCACTCCCAGCTATGTAAAGGGTTAAAAAACAAAATGTAAACGCTTAAAAATCCCTCAGTGCTGGGCCGGGCTCCATCAACGCCAGCAAATTGGGAAACTCATAACACATGCACGGCAAATGCTGTGCCCACAATAGACCTTCCCCATAGGAAAGCATTGAATGAAAAGTGTGAGGATGTCGCTTCATACAGAGTTAAACTCAGTGAAACTGCAGGAAGTGCCCCGAATGTCCCATTAATGTACAAATGTTATGTGACAGATGGTCAATGGCATCAAAGATTCGCACTGTATGAGGCATATAGGAATATTCCTTATTGCAAAATACAATGATTGTTTGAGGTAAAAGGTTAACCTGCCATATGTACATCTATGTAAATGACATAAAATAGAGGTTAATTAGGGTATAAATACTTAGTAGTTTACAGCAAGTTAGTAGATTCTACTTTTATAAACAATTTGTAAATATGCATGACTTCTTTAGGTTCTGGCAAAAATATTTCTTGACTTTTGGTGTCTCTTGAAATCGTTTCGTCTAATAAAGTTTGACAGATCCAAAGAAATTCCAATTTAACTAGTTCCAAGAAAAGTTACAATCCCACAGGTGGGTTACCGTTTTGGGCCCCTCCTTTATTCTTCACATAAAGATGATAAATTGGGCCAAAAAAGTTATTGGTTCTGGTGCCCCGGTCTAACGCCAACATACATGATCAGAGTATTACAGATAACATTAGAATTTGCAGATATAATCTTATTCCATGCATCTTCTTTATGTTCCACATCCCTCATTTTTTTTAGCCAAATCAAAGTCATGGCATAAGCTCACCTGAACATCATTGGATGAAGGGGTATAGTAAGCCCGGCGAAAGATTTCTGTTAAATTGCGCAGGGCATCAATGGTCGACATTACGTCCCCGCTATAACTGGTCCCTTCTTGTGTAACATCTACCAAATTCTGAATCACCCCTGAGACACCTTCCCCAATCAGCCCTCGCTGGGCTTTAGCAAGATGATCCCGTATCTACAACAAAATAAAGCATATCAATGAATTGTGTACTGTTATATATAATAATATAGTAACGTATATTTTATTAAAACAAAATACACAGATTCCAATGTGCAAAACTGCTAAATTGCTAAAATTAGGAATTAGAAACTCAGATTTTCTTGTCTGATTTGAATCTCAAACTTATTTTGTTTGCTTTCACTGGAAGTCTATTCTAAATATCTTTTAACCTTTATATATTGGACATTAGTGTTTCCATGTATCTACTACATTCGTCACATTTGGCTTCCACTGGAAGCCTGATCTGCACATCTACCATCCTCTCATGATCCCTGTAGATGTTTGTCTAATTAAACATATAAGAACCAGCCAACTCTGACGAAAAGCTAAGAAAGTGTGCAGTGCATTCCTTTGCTAGTTCATACCTCTCAACTAGTCAAAGAACTAGAGGTTTATTGGTTCCTGTAATATCTAATCGGCTTCAGTTTCCATCCACTCAGTATCTACTGGATCTTTCTTTGAGTGTCACTTTAAAAAAGAGTAGCTGAGACCCGGAATAGCCTTCTAGGGGAAGCAGCAGCAGTTATAAAAAAAGTGTAAATCAATATATCGACTAACTTTAATGTCCATAGAGTAAATATTATCGGCGATAGAAAGTGTAGAAGATGCTTTATAACCACAAAAAGAATCAAACATTAAAATATACTATGACATTTCAAAAATGTATTCTCATGTTATAGTTACTTATCTGGTAACTATCACACGGTAACAGGTGAATATCACATAGTTTTTATTCCGTGTTACCATTTGGTGATTAAGCATTGAATTGTGTAACAATTGCATTACTAGTGGAGTAACAGCTATTGAGTTTCTAGCAAATGTTTAGCTATGGTCCCACAATTCACAGCTCATTATTTCGAAGTTGCACTTGGACAACAGTTGTTCTGCTAGGTTTTGGCTCAGCCTGTTTTGTAACAGAGGTATTATGCATGGACATATCTCCCCAGCTGAGTACATTTGCCCACAATGTTGAGCAGATTTTCATTTTGTGCCAGTGCTTTGCATGGTGCCATCTATAACAATATGGCCATAGAATCTTGGGCTCCAACAAATATCTATAAATATACATTTTATTGGGAAAAAATATGTATTTGGTAATATGTATTCTTTACTTGTTCCCCCCTCACCCCCCAAAACTACATAGTTAAAATGTAAAAAAATTCACATACTTATAAAATATATGTAAACTGATAACAAGCAGGAGACGGGCTCAATTTAAAGAGGAGATTTGAAAAGCATTTCATCAAGCTAATAAGTACACATAGTAAAAACTCTTATAGTATTCAACTTATCAAATGTCTTGTATGTTTAAAGCATTGTAGAGAAACTCCCGAGTTCTGCTAATATGCCATAAAATAACAAATACATAAATAACACTTCGGATCTTATAGAAAAAAAAGTGAGAGAACAAATTAATTCAAAGTACAATAATAAACGTGTATGGAAATGCCAAGCATGTTCTCTTACCATCTGCTGAATATTCCTGTAGTCAAGGGAAACGCATTTGATGTAAGTCGGAGTCTCCCAGTATGCCTCGCCTTCATCATCTAATACACACTTTCGAAGAACCAGCCCTGAAAGGGGATAATAAAAAAGAAGAAAGGATACAGGATGGAGATAGCTATCTTCAGTCTTTGTTTGTTTGTGTTTAACCTGTTAGAAGTGGATTCCTTCTATCCGCATCTTTTCATGTACTTTTAAGGCTAAAACATTACAGAACAAATGTAATCAAAACCAAATCATATAGTTTATGTAATGTCTAGTCTTGGATCCTCCAAGGAAAGGGAAGTCAAATAGGGGGTACGAATATTGCAACTTTGAATTGAACAAATTCAATTGTACACCTATAAAGCACCGAACAACTCTAGCCCCTCTTATATCTCCTCACAGATCCATAGGTATGTCCCTTCTCGGTCTCTCCGCTCTGTCTGTGATCACCTCCTGTCCGTTGTTCGCACCCGTACGGCCAACTCGCGTTTGCAGGACTTCTCGCGGGCGGCTCCCTTCCTATGGAATAGCCTGCCTACCGCCATCAGACTCTCCCCTAGTCTTGCATCTTTTAAGAAGTGCCTTAAACCCCATCTCTTTAGGAAAGCTTATGGCCTCCAAGACTAACCCCTACCTCACATTCCTGTCTCTTGCTCTCTCCTGAAGGGCAGCCCACCTTATTTGATTGTAAATTCCTGTCCTAATGTGTTTTACACCCCACCTCCTATAGAATGTAAGCTCGATTGAGCAGAGTCCTCTTCAACCTATTGTTCCTGTAAGTTTATTTGTAATTGTCCTATTTATAGTTAAATCCCCTCTCATAATATTGTAAAGCGCTACGGAATCTGTTGGCGCTATAGAAATGGCAATAATAATAATAATAATAACAATACAAGTAGTTGTAATGTAAACCATGAACTTCACGGGACTTGCCCTTGTTGACTGCTAGTGATAGCCTCCATGAGATCAGTTATCATCCTATTGACTCTTTTAGTAATCGCCTAACCCTCTATCTTTAATTGGATTTCTGTCACTATCTTTTACAAACTGAATGTTTTCTCTATCCACTTTTTTGCTTTAATCACTAACAAGTTTTATTCACTAATGTTACAATTCACTGTGAATTTCAAATTTAAGGTCAAAGTAACCGAAATAAAATCAAATATTATCTAAGTCATCTACACTTCCAGTTTAGCTATTCCAGCCTTAATTTAGAAATTCAACTTAAAATTCACTTGAAATTCTCACTTTGGTTAATAACCCTGCCATTGTCCATTGTCCATTGTCATACCATAGTCATGCTCCTTTCCAGTGAATAGTGGAGCCATTATTTTTAACCACAAGCTTTACTATATTGACTTTGCCCTCTCTTTTACTAAAGTCCATCTCAATGTTCTCCTGCCTTTATATTGAAAAATATCGTAATTATATCAAAATGTCTTACCACTCTACTATCATAACCCACTCTTTATGAGTTGACATCTACCCGCAATGTCCCTTTATAATTCACAATGCATGTACCGACCAGGCTCACCTTCATTAACTTTAACTTGTCTTGCACTTGCCCACTATAATGCACTTGCCCACTATCTAATTTTGTACACAATATTTCGTATCATTTATTATTTCTAATCCGACTCCGGTACTTCTATAAGATCACCATGACTGCTCCATTCACTTCAATATCTGTATCAGAGGTTAGTCTGCTTTCAAGTCCTTAACAGAACACTCCCATAACGCACCATAACCACTACAACACCATAACCACTGCAGCACCATAACCACTACATCATGCTATAGTGGTAAAGGTGCTTGGAATGTTCTTTTAATACAAAAAAACTAATTACATTTAAGTCACTAAATTTCAATATACTGATTAATTCCTTTCCGCACGGCAGTTTACCACTGTTTCATCTGCCACAACATTTTACGCCCACTATTTGAATTTATTGTACAATTTTACTGTACGCGTCACATAATGAATTTAAAGTAATGAACAGAATTAGAAATGGCTTGAACACCAGACAAAACATCTTCCTTCCTGAATGTATAACACATCTTTTGTGTAATGACACCCTGCTTGCAAATTCCAGCATGGTCTTCTTCACCTCTTGTTTGCATATGTCAACATGTGATTGTCATCATTATTCATACAGCTCATTAACCCACTGTATGCTGGTTCTTAGTATGTTGCATCGTTATCAGTGTTGTTATATGATATTGTTGTATTTTTCGTATTATATGGCTTGTCCTAGCTCTATCTATGTTATAGGAAAAGTAGTCAACTTAAGTCAAGCATGAATTTAAAGTTGAACTTATACTGAAGAAAACATTTTAACAAAGGTTGTGTAGGGACTCGCAAGTTACTCCACACTGCTAAATACAATTTACTCAAAATGAGGGCAATACAGAAAATAATAATTTTATTTGCCAATTACTGAATGGATGAGATGCTATTCTACAGAATGGGTACTGCAAACACAACTTGCAATGCACCTGTCCGTCTTACCATTCACTGAGTTTGACCAGGGTGTGATACAAGCTTACAGATGTGGCTAGCATGAAAAAAGTAAATATATCAGATGGTCACCACCTCCGATGCAACAGCTATAGCCTAGGAAATGTATCTGCTTCTATTACCCGTGGCATTCCGAGGACATCGAATTGTGGCCGTCTCGCCTGCTGGAGTCTCTTGCCAAACAATAGAAGCAACATTTTCTTCAGAACAAATCTCGTGTGGTTCTACAAAAAAACAACAACAAAAAAACAATATTGCTAATGGTTAAACTGTTATTGAATTATTTAGAAAAGAAATAACTGAAACACAAGAAAATGTGGAAGCCCAGAGAGGCCATGTATTTTTAATATTGTCCTGACTTGTTTTCTCGGGAAAACAAGTTGTTTTCTCGAGAAAACAACTTGTTATCTCAAGAAAACAACATTTTTTTGCTCGAGATAACAAATCAAAAAAACTATTAAAAATGCATGGCCTCTCTGGGCTTTCGTAAAAAAACAATGTACGACTGTTTATTAAAAATCTAATTCTTGAGCAAAGTTCCAAAAGAGAGTTAAAGTACCATGGAAGCCAACATAATCGTTCTCCAGGCTGATTCACTTCTAGATCTTTGATTCAGAATTGATCTCCAAATAATCTTTTATTAATAAAAAATATTCTGGGGCAAAATTCTAGAAGTGTTGAAATCACCATCAAAATCAACGGATCCTGAACTTGTTTTTGCTCACGGCCGCACTTTTAGAACAACTGCCATTTATAAATAATTCCTGGAGATTCAAAAAGTTAATGAAAAGGGTCAGTCTGACTCTGTCAAAATTGAAAAGTTCATATTCAGCCACCTGTCTTTGATATTAAAAAAAAAAAAGGTTGTATTAATGTTGCAAAAATAGTTCTTTCACTGTGTGTTCCATAAATCTCCTCAACACCCAAACACTATACTAGATCTTGCTCTGTCTATGAAATGAGTTTTAAATAATAATAAGCAGAAAGGCTCTAATGTGAGTCTAATGGACACTCCACTGCCAAAATAGAAAAAATCACTCTCTGGTCGATATATCCCCAATGAAAACATGCATGCATCTAATTATGTATTTTTAAATTGAGGATATATCTAAAAACAGCTTTACCCAGACTTTCTGTGGCTGTCCAATCACAGACTCCCCAATGCAGCTCAATGAGAAGTCAGGCAGGTGCTCTGGGCAATTGCTGTCTCTAGAGTTTAGCTCCAGTGCGCTAAACAAACCAGGAAGTAATAGGACCGGTTGTTTGGTTGATAGCCAGAGGGGTGTAACCAGGTTAATTTATAAATGTGACACTTTCTATTACAATCTGCACTTTTTGTAAAATGAAAAAAAAAAGAGAAGATACACACATAAAGCATTGTATCAAGCTAACGTGCTTTAGGGGTACATGGCGTCCCTGAATAAAGGACCACACCAAAGTCGGCTTCAGAAATGTAGAAAATAAATGCTATAAACTAACTGCTAGATTCCTTGTACTCTATTCAGCCATTACACAAAGTGACACATTTCTTTGCATGGTGCCTTAATAAAGTACCAGCATTCCAGAAGTGAGTTTTTATTTTTGATTTTTAACATTGTGAATCGAATTTTGACTGGAATCTTTTCATTACACTTTTAATAGACATTCTGGGCAGATTCATTGTAGGGGTAGGTTTTAGCTCGGCTCACTAAGTGAAGCCGCTTTTTTCCATTTAATGCTTGCTTCAACACTTCTAAAGCATTAGCAGATGGACAGAGTAGGCACATATATCATTGTAAATTCTGCTAATCTGTCTAGCCGTGGAGTTTTCATAAATGTGCTGACACCAGTTTCAGTTTTTTTCTATTTAACCCGTTCTCTGTGATTCCCTAATGATTTTTTTTTTGTGATATAAATCAAGTCGTTATTTTGGGTTCGGTGACAGGCTGAATAGGAGGTTTGGTTAAAATACAAAATCTCAAGTTTCTCCCTTTTTTCCCCAAGGAGAATGTAGGAGTTATGAGTAATTACTTATTGGCAGTGAATTTCGCCATAAGGATGATACAAATTAAAAAAATAAAACAAAGTCTTTAAAAGACTGATACTGGTTTGCCAGCTTAACCCCTTAAGGACCAAACTTCTGGAATAAAAGGGAATCGTGACATGTCACACACGTCATGTGTCCTTAAGGGCATGTCTGAAAATAAAAGTCGATACAAACTCTTTCTTTTTTTGTTATTTTGAATAATCTTCCCTTTTTTTTTAATTACTGGAAATGCAAATAAACCAATTTCATGTCCGTTGACACTGAGTATATACAGTTTAAGGACTTCATAATGTGAGTATGATTTCCTTTACAATTTATCATCAACCTCTTTGGATGTTATTCCCCGGCACTTGGATTAAACCAGTACATAGTAAGATGTTGAATGGTCTTTCCAAGCACCATAACAACTTTGCATCATTGAAAAGGTTATGATGCAGAGAGCACCCTGCATCCTGCCCCCTTCCTAATTTAGCATGCAACTATAACTGTAATAATGTGCAACTGATGCATCTATTAGCCTGCTTTCTGGGCAATTACATCAAAAGGCAAAACTCTTTTCCATTTTAACTAATATAATAGTGGTTTAGTTTGGAAAATGTTTTATTATTATTATTATTATTAAGTGACTATACTCTTAAGATAATATGAAATAGTTATACTAGAAATTTCAAAAGTTACATTTCTTAACTAAACAGTGAAAGAAGAAAAACAAACATTTACAGTTACTGATTTCAAATAATCACTCTTTATGATCCTGAAGATTAATATTAATTGATATATAACACTTCCCCAGCTCAGTTAGAGGAGCACCCAGTTTTTAATGATCTCCAGGCTTCTAGTTTCTTAAGGACCAGCAATGGTCTATATGCCATCACAGCAGCCTGGTGTTTAAGGATTTCAATTGGAAACGCAAATACATTGTTTCATGAACACAGTAGAACGTTCTAGAACTTCTGATGCCCAATAAGCGGACATTCCTCGACTGGATATGACCTTTAGATGCCAGAATTTGATGACTGTAAAGAATGTAATTGGCTCTCAAAGGGCTACATTCAATCTGGGCAGACATTTTTAAGCTCCATGGAACAGTTAATTAGAGTGTTTTTATAGTGTATTTCTTCAAAATAAAAACCAGTAAACAATAGCAGCATTCAGCGGAAGATTTCAAAAGATAATCTCCACTGAGTGTAAAGCTGGGTTAGATGTTCGGCAATCAGAGGGTGGATACCTCTATGTGTTTAAGGTTAGCGTTTTAATCATAGGTATAATGTACATAGTGTCTTAAACTAATGAGTCCTTCAATCTGTAATGATCAAGAGGCTCGACATGAACTTCTAGACCAAGTCAGATAGTTTCTGGAGTCTTAGCTATCATGGACACATTTGCTTGTAGCACACTTGATGGTAACCTTTCCTGCTATTCTTTATTCAGGTATAAGAAAAAAAAATCTTAACTTTCTTGGTCTTAATCATTTTAAACGTCACTGGGACCTGGCTCATTGGGAGAATGATATCCTATGTGAAGTGGGAATTGGGATCCTTCGAGGAATTTGTAATATGTTCAAATTATGTTTTGCTGATATTTTACACAAGTGAACCCTCAGGATCTCAGATTGCATCTATACTGTAATTTGTGAAATATAGGGAGCACTCAAAAAATCACCTTAAAGATAAGCTCTACATCTAAAGAAGCATATATGTATTTCTTATTTTTTAATGTATACAATTAGTCATTGCAAAAAATAAAAAATAAAATGCTCACAATTTGAACAAATGTTACCTAAGCCCTAAAAATAATATTTCATTAGTTGTAGAAATGCCCTCTAGTCTTTTAATTCACACCTGCATGAATCTATCTATCGCGGAGTTACCTGTGGAGTCTTCAATGAAGACGACGTCACGGGTAAATTCAAGATTGATCAATTCATTCAAGTGTAAATTAAAAGGTATATGATTCATACCAGCTGAAACGTACATGTGCACAAGTCTAAGTCCCTCTGCTGCCAATGAAGATTAACCCCCTTTTTACCGAGCACTCCAATTCCTTGTTAGTGCCATATCAAGCTGTTGTGGACAAAAATTCATATGAGGCTCAATCCCTTTGATTGTTTATTCCACATAAGCTGTTTAACAAATCACTCACTATCCCATTACAAGAAGTTCATATTTCAACTCCCACTAGTTTCTGTCAAAATCTCACGGTGCATGATGGGTGGTGTAGTTCAGGGACAGGCATCTGATGGGACATAAATTGCTACTAGATTGGTTTGTGGGCTTTTATTTTACTCTTATGGTGGATCTAGAAAGAGAAGAGATGAAAACAAGAACTGACTTTTTTTTTTCTTTTTCAAGAACAAAATTGGACAGGACATAAAATGACAAAGGTTGGGTTTACGCCCCCAAGTCATTGGAAGTAATGGGTTACCAAAAACCTGAGAGATTCCATCTCTTGAAAAGATGATATTGCGGTCATCCCACGGGTGAGGACACACTTCTTCAAAGAGTATGTTTGTTTTTGGTAGAGCGTTTACATATTGGGTCATTTACTAAACTGAGAAATGTCAGAGTTCAAAGAGAATTCAGTGTGAATTTCCAGGGCGCGTTACTAAAGTGAGAATTCAAGGTGGATTCAAATTGAATTTCAAATTTAAGGCCAGAGCAGTCGAACTGAAAGCAAAACTGGCTTAGAGAATGTTTCCAGTTTGGCTTCTTTGACCTTACGTTTGATATTCACTTCAAATTCTCACTTTATCAAACACCTGTGATAGATTCAACATATCCCTCTGTGTGTGTATCTCACCCAGTGATGTTGGCATACCTTGTGTGCTCTGTGTTCTGACGGCAGATGTAAATACAGGGAGGTCACAATATACAAAGGAAAAAAGAATATTTCTCATCAGAATAAAACATGTTTAAAAAGAAGGGGATTCCAGTAAGACAAAGTGGTTATGGTGCATAGAAAGTTGATTTACAGAGAAGAAGGAATCTGTTGCATAATTAGATTCTTTTTCATTCTGCATTTCTATCTTCTGAGGTCACACAATAAATTCTGTGATTGTAAAAATAATAAAAATCATTGTTTCTCCATCATCTTGATGAACACAATGCAGTGCATGTGTAGTAAATATATCATTTAGAAATGACATGTTTATAGTGGATTTTCCCAGTTAAGATGGTTAAGCACTGATCTCATTCTCCATCCAGTATACACATACTAAACAGTCATTAAGACGTGTACTTCTAGAGATTTGTCTGAGAGAGATTTAGAGTGGGTATGTGAAAATGGTAAAAATGCTTCAACATAGAATAACAACAGTCATAAACTACTTCTTAAATATGATGGAATGTGTCGGTATACAGATTCTGCAAAATGAATTATATACAGGAAATACATGATCAATCTTTTTCAGTGCTTGCTTCTGATTGGCTGCACAGCATTTTGATTTGGAACACTCACATGTCTCTAGACCCTCGATGTATACAGTACACGTTTTGTGATTCGCAGGCAGTTTATATTTGGTGTAACTTGGTCAGTAACAGCCATATAGACAAACCATTGTTAACCCCATTTTAAAGCTATTTACCTGGACACTTTTTGTCGTTGCACTGTTTGGATTCTTCCGCTTGTCCTGGGCAAGGTTCACCTCCAAAAAATGGGCCATAGCATGTTCGTTCTCTTTTCTGTATACCTCCGCCGCATGTTGTCGTGCAGCCGCCCCACGTCCCCCAGACCTGCCACTTCCCATCAACTGCAAAATCAGGGAAATACTGTCAGTGACGTTTACAAATTGTATGTATGGGCTGTTTTTGTTTTATTTTACTAGAAGCTCAGCAACAATACAAATACATTTTACATGCAAGATTACCAACTATTTTCTAAGATTGCAACAGTTTGTATTATTGTATTTTTTAATTAGGTGCTCATCATGCATAATTTGAAGTTAAATAACTGCTGTTGAACTCAGACACTGTGAGGGATGTACAATAAGTCACTTTAATAATCGTATTCTAGTAGGTAATATATCCAGCAAATTTCAAACTATTATTTAAAGAGATTCTGAGCACCATGTCTGTAACTAAAAATAAGTCATCCGTAGTCTGCCATTGCACCTTTGCACGCTCGCACCATCCCTTATCTCTCTCCTCCGGGATGAGATACATAGAATGACATGAATCAAGTGGTACCTTAAATCATTGCTGTTCTGAGATTCATGCTA
This sequence comes from Pelobates fuscus, assembly GCF_036172605.1. Lineage (NCBI taxonomy): Eukaryota > Metazoa > Chordata > Amphibia > Anura > Pelobatidae > Pelobates > Pelobates fuscus. The sequence goes on from NC_086320.1 coordinate 17,243,316, forward strand.
AATGCATCATCCCCCATAGAACTCATAGGAAGAGGATAAAACATGAAGTGCATGTGCTTAATGCACTGCAAGAAATGAATGAGATGCACTCGGGGAATGAGTAAAAGCCCAATCTTCCTTTTATTTGTAGGAGGTCCTCTCATTCAAGTGTTTTTTTATAATAATACAAATATAGTTGACCCAGTACCTGGACATTGTGTTAAGAAGCATTCTCTTGTGTCTGACCACTGTCCAGTGCACTCTGAGCCACCATACGATGGTCCATTGCACTCTCGTGTCCTCTTCTGAGTACCATTGGAGCAACTGGCTGAACAAGTGCTCCAACTTGACCATTCAATCCAGTTACCATCAACTGAATAAAAAAGGGTAAAAAAACATATTTCTAACAGAAAATTTGTGTTTATATACAGATTTCTATATCTACTGGAATATACACGTTATCAACCGACTCATTTAGATATTATTATATAGTTATAATTATTAACACACTTGATTGTACTTGACTATTAAAGAAATAAACGCGGAATTAACACTGCTGGGCTTGGACCTGTGACCACAATGCTTGTACATGTCAGGTACTGTTCAGCGGGCCCACTAAAACACTAAATGAACTCACCGAGTTATAATAAAGAGTGTTTTATAGCACCTACTTCACATGAATATCAAATTAGACAGAATGCCAAAGCAAAGCAAAAAAGCAAAATTAACACAATTTAAATCATAGCATTAAATAAATTAAGCGAATGCACAATCTTTCATTTACACATTTGCATCGTCGTCTGATGTGATTCTTCTTCAAATTTGTTGAGGAAAAAAAAAAGAGACATATTCATTGTAAACAAATAACATTCATAAACCCTTTCACTGCTTAGCACTCTTTGTTTTAAAAATGTTCTCATGGTTTATTAGACACGTGGAATGTGTGATTAGGACATAAATGTATGAAGAAGCAGCAATCATGCTTATAGATTATTAATATTCAGAGACAGATAAGAAGTCACACAATGTAAATGTACACTTTATTGAATTTATTTGTGCATTATTCGTGGAAATATTGCGTGGTGTAAAAGTTCTAAAAACTATACAGCATCTCTTAACGTTCAATATTTTTCAGGGTCTAAAATATTAGCAGAGAAACACAATGTTTCTGTGAAAAATGAATAAGTACATAATGCCCACATGCAGCAAGCACACGTGGAACCACCATCTAAAAAATGCATGGAACGGGAAAAGGATAGCAGCCTGCATTGATCTCAGCATTGCTCTGAGTCACATCAGGTCTCTCCTCCCCTCTATTTGTATATAGTTGGTCTCCCGTATACCATCCACCTTTAGGTAAATTTATACTACCCCCAGTCCTTTCTGTGTTTCCATCCTACTATATCACAAAAAGGAAAAAAAGTACGTTGGGCAGTTTGATCTCAGATATTTATATTTCTCTATCATTTCCCTTATTGCTCCATTTAGTCTGATGCCCATTACATTTTTACTGCACCAATTACGGCTTCACTTTAAGTAATAGACTGTGATTCTCAATCTGTATGACATCACCCTTTATTTATCACCTGGCCATTTCCCTAAGAGTTAGATTCTATTAAATGGGATAAGCTTAACACATGTAAGTGAACAGCATGTTTGCCATATAAGTCAAGGGGAGAACAGCTATTCAATTACAAGAAATAAACTAATCTCCTCTAATAGAATCTAGACCTAAATCCTCAATTGTTCACATAAACCACAACTGTTCTGATATTGGCCATCACATATATCTCAACCCACATTATCTCCTTCAGATCACAAGCACGTAGGTCATCTCGATAAGCACTTTATAAAAAGAAAAAACAATTGAAATACTAGATTAGAAACTAACCATTTAGAGTAAGTTAAATTCTATACCCAATTATTTGATTGATTGCTATAATAACCTGGATAAAGGTGCTTCCTTGGAAATATATAAAAAATAAAAAATGGATGAACTGAACAATTTCACATACCTGGGCACAAGGCAATGTTACAAAACTTGGTCTGCTTTTCTGGTCCTTTGCATTGCTCACCACCAAACTGAGGAGGGTTACAAGTCCGTGTTCGTTCCCGGAATCCTCGTCCGCAGGTTGAAGAACACAGACTCCAAGGGGACCACTCATCCCAAGAGCCAGGCACTGTATAAATACAAGTAGCAACAGTCTGAACACCGACTTCATTTTCATTTTCTCAAGTAAACATAGATATAACATGATGGAATCAGCAAGTCTTCGCTGAACGTTTAACATTTACATTTTATAATTAATACATTTAATGATAAGTAAATAATTTATAACTACAGCCTACATTTATCAACCAGGGAAAACATGTTTTGTAATTTCTACATTTTTGATTATACATAATTATTTTTTTATTAATTGAAATTCTGGTTCTAGAATAGGGGAATGTTTATTTTTATTATTTAAAATGTGTCAAATATTTTATTAGTAGCTAAGACAGCTGCTCGGGGACCAAAATAAATTGGTCCAGTTTTTTGTTTTTTTTATATTTTGGATATTTTAGTTAAGAAACTTATTTTTTTTTTTTTGTTAATGCAACTAGAATTTGGTAAACATTGTCATTTCATATAATAAAATATTTTATTTAAATAAGGTGTGTGTAATATTATAACAATTAAAATTGGGCAATGTGAAAATAAATAGCATAAAAGACTGTAAAATTATTAACACGTTATACCTGGAACATATATTTATACTTTACCGATTCCAAGATAAGAAAATAGGTGCTTATTGTTCTATAATACATTGAAAATGTATCTTTTGTACATTTTACTTTTTTTGCATTAAACAAAAACTGCAATAAAACATTGCTTTATTTTTCTGTAGAAATCTCAGATCAACCAGTTATTATAATTTAATATGAGATGTTATTAACTCACATAATGAAAGACTAATAAGACAAATGTGTCCTTTTTCCCCACATCCATCAAAGCAATATACTATAATAATTAAAAGACAACACAAACATTCTTAATGACGCGCAAAATATATTTTTATAATCACACATAGAAAAAGGTCACCCTAACTGTACCCCAAAAGAAAACACTCTGCCTTCAAAACACAATGTTTTTAATAAAAAAAAACATATGCATAAAACAACACCATTTAAACACTTGAAACGGTTAAACGTTGTAGTATGGTGAACAAAATAATATAGAGATTTGATTGTAACATTACCAACCACCCACTGTGGATTCAATGCTGACCATTGTTCCACTGCTACGTTGCCATGGCAACCGGCATGTGGAATTACTATATAAATATATACAAGTAATAATGCTGTTCCACATGACAGTAAAGCAGTGAGGAGCAAATGACTGGCTCATTACATATTCACATATTTATTGCTTACTATGTAAAACAGGCCTGCACTCAGTAATTATCAGCTTCAATGTTATTAGATGCCACAAATAAGTCCTCAAAAGCTACTTCAGCGTGAACAGTGAAACTAGAATGGAAATAAAGCTAGGTACAAAACAAGCACAAGACGGGGTACACATATGAGTAGAATTGGGTGTAGAATATTTATTTTCATGGTCCTCTGGTGGGTTGTTATGCCATGCCATTGTGGAGAAGAAAATATATTGTTGTATTATTACATGATTCACAGGAGGTCCAGACTGGTGGACCCAGTGCAACATTGTCCCTTCTGCCTGCACTCCACCATGACGATGGCTTGAGAGAGCATGACAGATTAACAGAGACTCTGGCACAACTACAAAGACAGACAATTGGATGGATTGATGGACAGACAAAATTATAGAAACCGAAGGACCAAGGCTCCACCTTCTGCTCATTTGCTTTGAAGGCGCTAAATTGTGGATGCTAAATTCTCACACCAGTTTTCCCTTTAAGTGCCCAATTTGTAACACGTTTTATAATTGGTTCCTCACTAACACAGACAGAGTATATGGGCTCTGACAGTTACTGAATGTCTCTGTAAGACAGCCACTGAGCATTTTTCCAGATTTTTGGGGGGATCTGATGACACCCAGTAAACATGTTGGTGTTCATGTCCTCTGAGAGGAAGAGTTGTGACATGTTCAATAAAATAAACTTACTCTTGGTAAAAACCAACATGTTAAGCCACACACTATGGTAGTTTATGAATTCTCCTGAGATGAATCAAACTTCAGAAATAATTCCATTGTCAAAATGTCCCCGATACATGTCCGGGGAAAGGTAACCAAAAACTGACTTTAAAAAAAAAAAAAAAAAAAATGTTGCTAAAGATAGATGATAGAAATTAAGAAAGTAAGACAGAGCAGAGAAAGAGACACCATGAGAGGTATACACAAAGATAAACAGAGAGAAAGACATCAACATTTTTAAAGCAAGAAAAAACAGATACAGATTGAGAGAGACAGGCATGCAAGTAGAGGCAGACTGCCAGACAGAAAGAGACAGACAGAGAGGAATAGTTAGCTGACTGTAAAATGTACCTTGTAATTTAACAATATTGTCAAGTACAATTTCTCACCCTCTCATGTATCCCATGGGCACTTCTAATAAGGCTAAGGGCGCTTCAGTGCTACTTTTCATTTTACAAGATAATAATATTTGTCCGTGATTGCTGATATTAAGAGTACTTGTTAACATTACATGTGTGTGGCTATCAAAATATATTGCTATGCAAGCTTGGCTAGAAATAAATAGAGAAATTATATTCTAAGGAATTATTTTATATAGGATTTAGAGGATACATGATTAGAGTTCCACCCGGTGGTTCAAATTGACCCACCAGTATAAGTTCGAGTCGTACATCGAGAATCATCTTCCCGGTTGGATTTTTTTAACTTTGTATTCTAGCAGAGTATTAAATAACTATGGCGAAACCAGAGAGGTTAGCACTCAAAGGGTGTGTTAGCAATATGTTTAACTCCATTCTAGGATTCAAAGATTTAAGACCGAGGAGTACAATCAAGGAGTCATTGAGTTTTGCACTGAAAAGAGATGCCACAATCTAAAAAGGCTTTCACAGTGAATAACAAAATACTTCCAGGCTTCTTTTTCTTATTTTGTAATATGTCACTCAATCTCTTTGCTGCCTTACACCTCCTACTGTTCTTCTGAAGAGATAGCTGGATAACACAATATCTCAACCTTGTGCCAGAATATTATTTAATTATCAATTCCACGATTCCCTTTCCCTACAAAACAATTATCACAAACTCCTCTGAGATAGATAAAGAATTGGAAGAAAAATATAAAACAGATGTAGGAATATGTGAAAGAAGAACGTGATAAGCTTGAGCATTTTGCAACTTTTATTAATGAAACTATGAGGTTAAATGGATATTTAGTGTACAGTAAGTCTGGATAGTTAGCTTTGTGTGTGTCATACCTGGGACTACCGCGTAGCACTTGCTGGCTCAGAAGGTTACTATGAAGGTCCTGGTCCCACGCCACTCTCATTTGGGTGAACGCCGCGTGCCTGGATACCTCCAGCTCGGAGGTCATGCGGCGTTCTCTCCATGGAAGTGCAGACAGCACTATCTGCAAGGTTGCCGGATTTCCATTGCAACCTCACGCCACCTACAAGCTTAGTTTGAAATTACAGAACCCTGTGGATGTTACACTATATACTCACCTTTTAGTGATGGCATGGTCTGGTCAGGACATCTTGGTTTGCCCTGCACAGGTCACACCTCTTTGTGTGTCCTGGTGCAGGGTGATGATGGTGTCCAATATTATTCTTTGTAACACTATATAAGTTCCCCACTTGCTGGGAATCATTGCCCTGTCGTGGTTCTTGTTAGCCCGAGAGTGCTTGCATTGTTATTCTGTTTTTTTTTTTCTGTTGCTGACCCGGTTTCGTATTTTGACAATCCCGACTCTCTGTATCTATTTGACTCGGCTTGTTTTCTTGTTCTTGTGTGCCTCTGTATTTCTTGACCTAGGCATCCTTTATTAATATGATTTCTTGCCTTTTTAGGCATATGTTAAGTCCGGCCACTCTAAGTATCCTGTTATTCCTTCTATTTTGGCTAATACCATTCTTCCCGTGTCTAGGGGTTACCCCAATCCTGACAGTGTGTATAATGTGGGAGTGTGTCTGTATACAACTGCCATACAACTACCACAAATACTTCAGTAGACTTGGAGAATTGTTTTCGGCAGAATATCAATGTGGTCGAATTTGGGCCCATTGGCAATTCTGGCAAATAAACTTAATCTGAGCCACAAAATGTCCTAATCTCAAACCACACGAATGCCAATTTGCTTTGGGATTCGAGGCAAACTATAGCACCAAATAGTTAAAAGCATTGTGAATATATATTTTATACATTTTGAATTATATATCTCCATTATAAATCACTATATTAGTTTGCCGAAATAGATAATTTTAAGTAGCCTTGTAAAATTTGAAATTGCATTTTTGTGTGTACACTGTTCCTTAATCTGTATTTTGTGGAGATCATTATAAACCCCGCAGTAGTAAAAGGGAGATATTATACCTCCCGTACTCCCAGGGGCTGCTCGCTGTAATAAAAGACCAGCAACTGGGCAGCTATGGGGGCATGTCCACCCTCTTTTTGCAACCTCCCTTCAAAATGGCATTTCCACCCTGTCTTCTATATTTATTTAGAGCCCTGCACCCACTAACCAGGATGAGGCTGAGTGAGTCACTAAGTGGTGGTGGGGCATTAGGTTCACCCATAGTTAACTAATTAGATCCCAACCACTGACCATGTTTGGAGGCGGGGGGCACTAAGTACCCCCCCATTCATTTTATTATAGCCCCAGCTGCCACATGATTACATTTTGTTTTGAAGAATAAAGCCATTACACACTACAGCATGTAGTTTGATGGCATCTTTGATGAACGCGAACAATTAAACTGAATGGATGGATAGACAGACATACAAACAAACATACAAACATACAGAAATATACCACAACTCACTGAAATAATGTAGTGGTTAATGGTAAAACATTAGCTAACATCCAGATGATATTGTACAATATAAATTAAAGTTATATAATAAACAATGTATACGATAGGACGCAGAGTGTGGACTGCTTTACAAATAGGGATTAAAGGACTGGAGACCGGGAGAATATCTCATAGGATGAAGAAGGGTAGTACGTAAGTATGAGGCAAAACTAGAGACATTCTTTAGACAAGAAATAAAGGTCAGAGTCAAACAAAGGATGGGTACAGGTTGCTATTATTATTATTGCCATTTATATAGTGCCGACATATCTCGTAGGGCTTTACAATATTATAAGATGGTGAGATTTAACAATAAATGAGACAGGTACAAAAACTTAAAGGTAGATGAGGACCCTGCTCAAACGAGCTTACAGTCTATAGGAGGTGGGGTATAAAACACAATAGGACAGGAAATAGCAATCAAACAAGGTGGGAGTGAAGCAGAGCTGGAAGAGAGAGCACAGTGCTGTCCTGTAGGAGAGAGCAAGAGACAGGTATGTGAGGTAGAGGTTACTCTGCAGAGGGACTGGTTGCACTTACTGCATTGTGTGAATATACAGCATGCATGTCACTGTGTGATAAGAACTACCATTGTAAACAAAATTTTTTGTAAATAAAATAACACAGAACCTCTATATAATGATTGACTAAGGGGAGCGTTATAAAAAGAAGTGAGAAAGCTAACAGACAGTAACCTACATTATGACAAACAATGTTATGAACGTAATCACACAAAAATAAATTCAGCGCGGAAGCAAAGTGATAATAGTCCAAAAGCAGCTGGAACACCAATACGGAGTCTCTCTTTTCCGATCAGAAAATTGGATAAAAACAAGGGGGTAGGTGCAGCGCTTCAGTAATCCTTGACAACGTATATGTGAAGAGAACCAGAGAAGAAATAATAGTGTAGTATTTAAAACTGTAGTGGTGATAGATAAAATAAAAGATGTGCACTCACACTTTCCTGAAGCTTCAATACAGCTCCAGTGTATGCGCCTGGGCGGAATAATCCCCGCCTATGGATCAAGTGCAGAGGCAATTCTTCAAGTTGTAGATGTGGTAGGGGGTATCCTCATAAAAAAACAAACAAATAAAAATCGTATATGGTGAAGTATGTAGAGCTATGAAGCAAGGGTAGGTAAAAACTATAAAATGTGCACTCACGTGTAATGGAGCCGTAAAACCTGGCTCCTCTGATAGCGCTTGAAGTGGTATGATCCCCACTCAAGGATACAGGTGTAAAACCAAGTTCTTCCCTCCGTATATATGTGGGGATAAACAAACAAAACCACAATAGTGTACACCGTAAAAAAGGAGTGTAAGCAGAAATAAATAAATAGTTTAAGCCTACTCACATGCTAATGAGCAAGTCCCGGTTTGCTCAATCCAAAGCGCTTGGGTGGTATGATCCCCACCAGGGATATAGCTCCAAACAATCCAACAGCAGCAAAGTATGGTCCAATTAAAAAAGTACTTTAATTTTAAAAAAATATAATAAAAGAAATACAATATATAGTAAAATAGTGATAAAAAAGTTATAAACAATACACTTAACGCGTTTCTCCTTGGATAGGCTTTATCACACTTTTGATAAAGCCTATCCAAGGAGAAACGCGTTAAGTGTATTGTTTATAACTTTTTTATCACTATTTTACTATATATTGTATTTCTTTTATTATATTTTTTTAAAATTAAAGTACTTTTTTAATTGGACCATACTTTGCTGCTGTTGGATTGTTTGGAGCTATATCCCTGGTGGGGATCATACCACCCAAGCGCTTTGGATTGAGCAAACCGGGACTTGCTCATTAGCATGTGAGTAGGCTTAAACTATTTATTTATTTCTGCTTACACTCCTTTTTTACGGTGTACACTATTGTGGTTTTGTTTGTTTATCCCCACATATATACGGAGGGAAGAACTTTGTTTTACACCTGTATCCTTGAGTGGGGATCATACCACTTCAAGCGCTATCAGAGGAGCCAGGTTTTACGGCTCCATTACACGTGAGTGCACATTTTATAGTTTTTACCTACCCTTGCTTCATAGCTCTACATACTTCACCATATACGATTTTTATTTGTTTGTTTTTTATGAGGATACCCCCTACCACATCTACAACTTGAAGAATTGCCTCTGCACTTGATCCATAGGCGGGGATTATTCCGCCCAGGCGCATACACTGGAGCTGTATTGAAGCTCCAGGAAAGTGTGAGTGCACATCTTTTATTTTATCTATCACCACTACAGTTTTAAATATTACACTATTATTTCTTCTCTGGTTCTCTTCACATATACGTTGTCAAGGATTACTGAAGCGCTGCACCTACCCCCTTGTTTTTATCCAATGTTATGAACGTGCTGAGGATAGAAAGTTAGAGCCAGGCTGGTCATCTGGTCAAGATGGTCAAGTAGAGAGTGGCAATTTAGAATATCAGTGAGCCAGGCATATATATAGTTGGAGAGTAGTCAGATAGAGAACACAAGAGAGCTTTAAACTATTGGACAAGAAGTCATCTTTTACAGATCTACTATGTTTTCCTAGACATGTTATTTCTTCATATTATTGGGCATTATTGCCCTGCAATATGTAGCTTTCATATGCAACAGAACAAAACATCTAATAATTAATCAAATTTGAATTCCAAAAGGCTGCCTTTATTAGTTAAAGAAACACTATAGGGTAAGGGACACAACCATGTATTCCTGACCCTACAGTGTTAAAACCACCATCTAGCCCCCCTGTCCCCACCTTGCCTCTCTAAATATAGTAAAATCTTACTTGTATGCAAGTCTTCAGCTCCTGGCTTTGCCCCTGTCTGTCTCTGGAACTGCCTGTGTCTGCTGACATCATCAGAAGTGGTGGTCTGAGCCAATCACAATGCTTCCCCATAGGATTGGCTGAGACTGTCAAGGAAGCAGATCAGGAGCAGAGCACAAGTCAAACACAGCCCTGGCCAATCAGCATCTCCTCATAGAGATGCATTGAATCAATGCATCTCTATGAGGAATGTACAGTGTCTGCATGCAGGGTGGAGACACTGAATGTCAGCCACACTGTGCAGTACTGCCCCAGAAAGCACCGCTAACAGCCATCTGAGGAGTGGCCAGTGGAGGTATCGCTAGGCTGTAATGTAAACACTGCATTTTCTCTGAAAAGACAGTGTCCACTGCAAAAAGCCTGAAGGGAATGATGCTACTCATCAAAACAAATATTATAAGCTGCAGTTGTTCTTGTGACTATAGTGTCCCTTTAATACAGCTCTGTTACGGCAATATCACTTTTGAGAATTTCATAAAATTAATATATTTCTATGATGATAGGATATCCTCAGAACAAGTAGAGACTAGTTAGACTTATGATCAACTAAAGATGACAAAACCTGACAAAATGTGTAGCTACCACTTCTGTCAAGTTTTGCTAAGTTGCTAGCTATGACTGTGGACATCTACTTCCGCATGTCAAGAGTTTGGCTATGGAGTTTCCCAAGATCTCACGCATGTATAAAAGTACAGCAGTGACACAGGCACTGGGTGATGAAGAACTAGGAGCTTTAGGGACACTATAGTCACCAGAACAACTACAGCTTAATGTAGTGGTTCTGGTGTCACTTTTCAGAGAATGACTGCCTAGTAACACCTCTAGTGCCAGTCACTTAGACAGCCATTAGAGGTGTTTCCTGGATCAACACATGCAGCACTGATGTTCAGCGTCTCCACGCTCTGCATGGTAGCGCTAAACATTACTAATCGAGATAAGTTGATTCAGTGCATCTATACGAGGAAACGTTGATTGGCGCAGAGTGGCGTTTTGCTGGGAAAGCATTAGTTTGGGTACATGGGTACATGGGTACATTCTGCAAATTTAATGATCTCAGCCAAGGAAGCAGAGCATTGGTGGGGCCAGACACAATAAGACCCAGGTGGTACTAGAAATAAGGTGAGTTTTACACCTATTTAATGGTGGGAAAGGGGTTGGAGTATATTGCAATATTTTATTTGTGCGCAAAGGCATCATTTTCATTACAAAGCACCCCCACACACCATACATTATATAACAAAGCATGACATGCTGTCCCATGATTGCAAATTGCAGAGTGTTGCTAGGCAACAAGATAAACAAAACAACAGTGAGTACTGCAGGTTAAAAACAAGGAAGTCCAATTCTAAAGACATAGCAAAGGTAATTACACAGTCTATTCTCCTCTCATAATGGCGAGTCTCAGGTAAAAAGCTAAAAACAAAATAATTGCAAAGTACAAAAATAACAACTGTTATCACTGCAAATGAAAATAGCTCACATTGGTTACATCATATTGAATTGCAAAATGTAACCACTATAGTGGGTGACCAAACTTGTTGAACTGAAACAACAACAAGATGTAAATCCAGAGACAACGTGGATTACCACACTGATTATATGCCAACAGGCATGTATAGTGAGAGTTAAAAAACAAAACAAAATAAAAAGAATGCCAAAGCTAAAATAAAAATAAAAAAATAAGAAAAGAAATAAGAATAAAATGTACAAAAAATTTTATAAAATTAAAGACAAAAAAATCAAATTAGGAAAATAATCCAGATGCCCCAGTCCAAGACAAGTGGTATAGTCATATCTTAGAAAAGCCTTTTATCTATTGCTGAGCGTCTGACTTTTTAATATATTCCTGCTGGACTGTGAGTGGCTGCAGTGTGCTCTATACATGATGTGTGTGATAGTGATTAGAAGAAGGTTTTGAAGAGAATGTTTGCCCCATGCAAAGTAATATTCTGCAATAATCCAATGGGACGTCAACATATCTCTTTTCACAACAAAAGTCCACCAATTCTACAGTGGGTCACAAATTCAATACCATGCCTAACCACAATGCTTCTTGCTAATGTTTGTGTGTCTGAAAGGCGTGTTGCTCTTAAGACAGGATTGTTGGCGTTTTCAACTTTTTAAAATGTTTTTTTTACAGCACACAGAACACATTTTGCGAATTCATGTGTCATTGTAACCATGGACCGATTGATTTAAAACACATAATATGGAAAATAATTATCCAGAATGATGTATCTATTGAGTTTGATGCCTGGTATGAGCTCTTAGGGTTCATTCATGTGGGAAACTTTGTCATCTTGATTTTGTCACAGTAACATTTATCTGGTGCTGGGTGTCGCTCAGTCTGACACGGCTGTTTAAGTGGATAGACATCCATAGATATCACAAAGTCAAACTGACAATAGGATTGTTCAATGTCAGGGGGATTCGCCTTAGAATCACATAGACGGACCATTAGAAGTGTATTTGAGTGGCGTGAAAGTTATTACATCCCTTACTTGCAGAAAATGACTTGCGTCAGCATGTTGAAAAGGTTTAGCGGTTATAAGATGTTTAAAGAGCATATTTGTGTTTTTAATATCCATCTCTTGTTTACAGCTTGATAGCTCCCTCCATGCATCGGACCTCCACTTTATAAATCGATTGATCAATACGTACTTTTAAAATTGTTAGATGGCTCAGCAAAATGGGAGATTCGTTCTTTTTAAAAACTTCAATATTTATTTTTAGTATGTTTTGTGGTAAGTTTGCAGCTCAGAGCATACATAGACCTGCAATAAACCCATTTGATACCAAGTGCTTTTGTTAAAAAAAAAAAAAGTAAATTGTTTTTTTTAATCCTGAATGTTGTTCTGGGATCTGAACAAACCATGGGCCAATCAGTGTGCTGCAACATATATTGCTATTATTATTATTATTAGTAGTATTTGTAGTAATATTATGAATGCTTAGTGAAAATGAAGTTACCATTTTTTTCCCTTGGCATGCAACCCCCACGTTATTTCATTAATTATAGCCCACACTGGCAGACCATGGGTGGGGGCTGGGAGGTCATTATGCCCTTCCACCAATTATTATTTTTAAAGCCCCACCTGCTAACCACAGGTGGGAGCAGGGGGACATGAGAAATGCCCCACCCTTCATTTTTATTTACTATTCCCACCAGCTGGCCACAGGTGGGGACAGGAGGGTAGAGTCCCAACCACCCCACTCGCTACTACTTATTTAAAAATGCTCCATCTGATACCCATGAGTGGTAGTATAGGGGGCACTATATCTCTCTCCCAACTATTCTTTCACAGCGTGACTGATCAATGGCTGCCCAGTCACTAGTTACATTCAATAGATTTGCCAACATCTCGTATTAAGTGAATAAATTTATTAATTTCAGATACATTTCTTCCAAACTGAGAGTGGACAAATGAAATAGGTTAACCAGTCCTGTTTGTAAATAAACACATAATTTGAGTTTTTCAAAGGCATGTCTCTATCATCACAGAATTTAAAAGGATATTTTAAGCAACATAAGTGGTTATGCTGCCTGAAGTTTCCTGACTCTATCCCACTATTCAAATGGTTTAAAATGGAATTATGGTGCTGGGTGCTTCACCTTTACCTTTTGTAGCAATGGGCAGCCGTAATATGGTAAGCGCATCAAATGCCAATATGGATTGGTTTGGCTAATATGGAGTTAGACACAGTCTTCCACTCTTTTGAGGGGCAGCTTCACAGATCATCATGTCCGTGTTAAAACATTTTAAAACTCACTGAAGTCTCTCTGATCTGTGAGACTATACCAGGGGTCTCTAGACACTTTATTAACGTAACTAGAAAACAGAATCAGTCACTCCCCAAGTGATGTGTCAGCTTCCTACAACAAATCCTGGAATAAACAAGCATACTTGGAATTGTGAGATATATTCTTTAGGGGGAGTAAGTGTATGTGCAGTCGATGAGGCTACTTGGTCATTCATCTAGAGTATTTCCACACATTACAAGAAAGAAATGGAAGAAACACTGCATGTATTAGTATACCGATAACTTCTAGCCCAAGCATGAGTTGATGGTGAGGGAAGAACAGTAAGAAGTAAGAAAAGAACATTGGAGAAACTGCCTCGCAACAATGTTACAGATACCCCTAATGGTAGGTAGACCACATACACATACGTGCACTGTGATTATTAGTCAGGCTAGAAACTGTGCCACGAGGTTAGCAAAACAACCATAAGCCAGAATCGAAACATTTGCTAGCTGTTTTTCAAGCACTATATATTCATGAAATTAAAAGGCATTTTTTAAATATTTTTTTTCATGATGGAGCTGATATGAAACCTGAGATTAGTTTGAATATAATCTCCTGTTCAACCTTCATTCTTCAAGGACCTTGAGTGAAATGCTTATGTCTGACTTCTGTTTTTTTTTATTTTAATTTTTTTATTTCCTAAAAAGGTCAGTTTAACCGCAAAAAACATTTATCAAACAGATATGTATAAAATGGATTGCCACTTAAATTATCTCAAATGGGTGTTTTGTTCCTTTACAGAGTTGATAATATAGCTGATAGAGTGATGGGAATACAGTCAAAGTCACATATTAAAACATCTAAAATATTTGCAATTGTTCTATGACCAACATGTTATTTTTAAATCGTCAAATTGTATAATATCTGTGCGATAACCTAAAATACAAGTATGCACTTTCTTCATTTTTAACTCACCAGAGTGTAGTTAGAGATTATCAGAAAAAAACTTTCAAAAGACCCCAGAAAGAATTTTAAATTGAATCGGGGCTGTGATGCCTTACTTAAAAAAAAGAAAAAGAAAACAAACAAAAAAAGGTTCTACTTAAGGTTAATCCAACGCATCGTAAAGAGGATCTGGACCCAGCCAAGGTCCTATCAACACATCCAAGATTCCAAAGATGTTTCAGTTTATTACCCACAGTAGATACAAGTTGACATTTAGATCTCCTGATCGAAGACTGATACAAAATAATTAGTGCACACATAGTTAAAAGGATCTCTTCCATGGAACCCCTCTTCTAACTTCTTCAAATCGCTAATCTACATGAAGGAACAGCAAGTGTATCTCACGTCAGGAAAATAAACATAAATAGTGCTCTCCAACAAACTGGTGGAATCTGTACTGGTTCTTCCATTAGCTTAGATGTAAGTTTTTAAGTTATATACTTTGCATGTAAGGTGTTTGCTTTAGATATATAGAAACATATAAACATAGAATGTGACGGCAGATAAGAACCATTTGGCCCATCTAGTCTGCCAATTTTTCTAAATACTTTCATTAGTCCCTGGCCTTATCTTATAGTTAGGATAGCCTTATGCCTATCCCACGCATGCTTAAACTCCTTTACTGTGTTAACCTCTACCGCTTCAGCTGGAAGGCTATTTCATGCATCCACTACCCTCTCAGTAAAGTAATACTTCCTGATATTATTTTTAAACCTTTGTCCCTCTAATATAAGACTATGTACTCTTGTTGTGGTAGTGTCAGGGTTTCTTTGCTGTTTTAAACAGCAACCCTTTTCTGTTTCAGTGATTGAGTTTCAGTTGCAATTACTATCAGCTCCTTCTGCTTGTTGCCACGGTTACTCACCTGTGAGTAGTAATCAACCCTGCTGCTAATCAGTTCTGCCTATTTAAGCAGCTAAGCCCAGAACCTCCTTGCCCTTGCGTGGTTTCCTGTTTCCCAGAAGTCTCCTTGTTCCTGTGTTTCCTGTTTGCTCCTGGCTCCTGACTCCGGCCTTGTTCCTGACTCCGCTGCTCTCCGTGCTCCTGATCCTGGCTTGTCTGACTAACCGCTCTGGTGACTGACCCCTGCTTGATTCCTGGACTTTGCTTTTGTTTATTATTTGTTATTTATTAATAAAGGTGTGTTTGCATCTACTTCTGTCTCTGTCTGGTTCCTGGTCCCTGACAGGTAGTTTTTCTTCTTTTAAATATCGTCTCCTCCTTTACTGTGTTGATTCCCTTTATGTATTTAAATGTTTCTATCATATCCCCCCTGTCTCGTCTTTCCTCCACGCTATACATGTTAAGATCCTTTAACCTTTCCTGGTAAGTTTTATCCTGCAATCCTGTTATTTATTTTTCAACTCAATTTTCTTCTGTTTAATGTCATTATCGTCATAATTAATTTGAGGATTGGGTGAACACCACCCTGGTGGTTCCCTTTAACATGCATTTATTTATTTATTTTTAGCTGTAACAATATTTTGAAACTAAAAAAACAAAAACAAAAAAAAAACACTTTCTCATGCCACTAAAATAAGTATATCTGCTGAATCCTTGACAGAAATGGCAAACTAAACAATGAATTGGCTTAAAGGGACTCTCGAGTGCCAGGAAAACAAACCAGTTTTCCTAGTACTGCAGGATCCTGCAGTGCCCCCCTCCCTCCCATCCCCATCCCATGTTGCTAAAGGTGTTAAAACCCCTTCCATGACTTACCTGAATCCAGTGCCGATGCCCTTCAGCGCTGGGTCAGGCTCCGCCCATGCCCTTCCCCTGCCGTCATCAGCCGGGGGGTGAGACCTAATGCACATGCGCAGCATTATTCAGTGCTTTCCTATGGGGATTCCTGCGACGCTGGAGGTACTCATGCATAGCGTGAGGACATCCAGTGTCGTTAAAAACACTTTTCATGTTTTAACAACCCGGAAGTCCCTCTAGTGGCTGTCTGATAGACGGCCACTAGAGGTGGACTTAACCCTGCACGGTAATTATTGCAGTTTATAAAAACTGCAATAATTACACTTGCAGGGTTAAGGGTAATGGGAGTTGGCACCCAGACCACTCCAATGGGCAGAAGTGGTCTGGGTGCCTGGAGTGTCCCTTTAATACCATCATTTCATTTTTTCTTAATAAGATACTGTATACATACTGTATACAGATACTTGAGTTCTTTTCACGTCAAAGAATATTGCTGCCACATCAAAACGCTATCAACTATAAACAAACTGCCCTCTGTGCAAGTGTTACAAGCTGTCAAGAGACATTTAGTTTAGCAGTAGGGGGCATTCCCTGACCCCCTTGACCTTGAACTTGCATTGAACCAATGAGTTCCAATCTCCAATTCAATGGCTCAAAGACGCTAGCTTCTAAATAGAGGTCCAAGGCCTGCGTTGTATGGATTTTCAAAGAAAATGAAATTCTCTCAAACAGTACATGTACCTCTTTGGGCTAGAACATACATAATCATTACTGCACAAAGAAACAATTCAATCAATATGAATAATACGACTGTAGCAGCTTGGAGTATAATGTATGTATATTTTCTTTGCTTTGTTGCAGTAACGTCATTGTGTTATCATTATTAATATTATTACATTGCTAGGTTCCAAAGAGCCCAAACCAAAATTTCATGTATCCCAAACACCACCATTGGGATCCCTGCTACTTCATCTCCCAATCTAGACAATCCATGGTATCCTCTCAAAATGAACACACCTCTAATACCACATGCAGTTATTTATCTATTAAATCCATGTAAATACTCATATCACGTGTATACACAAAAGCAGAAATCTTATACACACAGGCATTCATACAGACACATTTATGAAGAGACAAACATTCATTTACAGACAGAGACAAAATATAGATACACAAGAAATGTGCTCAGTGTCACACAGTCATATATTAATGATAACGCAGTTGTTCTTACCTGAGATTGTCTGCAATATATATTTTTGTGTTTCCTTTTAGGTCTCCTTTGGAAATTCTTTGGATTTCAGTATCAATCACACATATTATTATGATTGCATGTGTTACTTGAGTTGTTTTTTTGTTTGCACATACATTTTTGCCATTGCTGGTATAAATGAATGCCTTAACTAACAATACCCGTGAGCCCAATGAGCACATACTTGGCTTGTCAATGCAGATTGACAACAAGTGAGGTTGAAATGGGTGCTAATTGCAAAGAGCTTGTCGAAAGCGCTCATGTAATTGGATCTATTTTCTGAGTTTATTTGTGCATGCAGGTAGATGGGCAGGCATGGTCGATGTGTTTAGCAGTTGAGAAAGTAATAGAGATCATCGAGGAGTGTGTGATTGGTCAGGCATGTGGATGCCAGTTTGTCCCCGATAAATGTCAATGAGAAGTCTCTGAATTGACAACAGAGATACCATAAATCAAAGTGTACACAATGTGATCACAAAGGAAAATCATTTTCCACAATTATATTCCTCGTTATCCTTGCTGGCTCAAACCTTTTGAGGATTCACCCAATGCTCTGGTGTACCGAACTGGGTCCTATAGCAGACATTCTATATGTACATTAATGAATATATTAATGATAAAACAGTTGTTCTCACCTGAGATTGTCTGCAATAGATCTTTGTGTTACCTTTTAGGTCTCCTTTGGAAATACTTTTGATTTCAGTATGAATAACACATGTGGTACTACACCTTTTTTGGACATTCTCTATAATTATAGATATTTAGGGAATGCGAGTTCTGCAAGTAATGTAAGCTAGCATTTACATGCTGGCATGTCCACTCCTCCTTAAAAAAAAAGAAAATAAATAGAGAGAAAGGATACTCACCTTTTTGTCCTGTGACAAGGTCAAGTTATCTCAGTCAATTATCTTCCACTCACTACCCACAACAAAAATACAACAAAAATAAATTACTACTCACAAAACACTCTTACTATTCACAGGGAGGGAAATGTGGCAGATTATTAGCCTCTGCCTTAAAATATTCAAGACAAACCTCATTCATTTAAAAAATTAAAAACCAAACTGGGGACAAAACACATACCCTCTCAAATATCATGGAAGCATTTCAAACCTTCTACACCAAACTATACAACCTCAGGGACACCCCTCCCCCCCCAGCTCAAGCGGACATTGAAAGCTTCCTGTCTACTAGACTTAAACAAACCATCCATTGAAATGTTATACACGCCTTTGATGCCCTCATCACTCCTGATGAGCTTCAACTAGTGGTCAAGAAAACGCCTCTAGGCAAGAACCCAGGCCCAGATGGCAGTACAGCAAGATATTACAAAGCCTTTCCCCCCAATCCTTTCTGATCCCTTCCTCAATCTTTTAATGCCCTAACGAGATAGACCACACTCCGAGAAGCCTTACCTAGAAGCCCACATCACCTTACCACTCAAACTAAGTAAAGACCCGACCAATTGTGGTAGCTACCGCCCAATCTCGTTAATTAAGTGTTCTTGCATGTCAAGACCACTTACTATTATCTCACATATATTATTAAGAGTTTTTGCATGGCAAGACAACTTACTATTATCTCACATATATATTTTTCTTATTATTATAGACAAATTTACCACCCTAATTCCTCCCACAGTTTTTACACAACATTCACAAAATATTTGGTTCACAAAATATTGTTGTTTTTGTGGTGAAATTGGTCCCAAAGGAATGAATGGTGGAATATTCAAAACTACAGTGGGAGCTGACAAAAGCTAGAGTGTGAGCTGAAAAATCAGGACATGATTTCTAAATTGCCACCACTCCCTCATTTTCAAGTCCCCCTACACAAATCTTATATAAAAACGTTCAGCTATCCCTGCTGCCACTAAAAATGTCCACGGCTAAGCCATAGTCCTAATAGTTTTCACAATATGACCATTTGTTTGCAACTCATGCCGTCCACTGACATTCGTTGAAACTCCACTCTAGCCACCTCAAATTTGAAGGGCAATTTCTTAACTGCGACTGTGCCTTAATTTTTTATATTTCAGAGACATACTCTGCATCAACATGTAGGTCTGGGTCTTGTGATTCTCACAATATAAAGCTCTTCGCTGTAGTTTTTAAACTACAACCGTTTGAAGATGGCAAAGGCCAGTAAAGTGAGCAATTTGGAGCAGTTTGTTTTTAGCCACTCTTCTCTGCCCTTGCTGTAGAGTGAGTTGCCATAGGAACCCAGGTGTGTGAGCAGCCAGCAGAGTGTTCTGGAACACAGAGGCTAATAGATGAAACACATTCTCTAAACTGCTGTCATTCCTACAGTTTTGATAACACAAACGTGAGCACTATCACATTTAATAAATATATGTCCATGTTAGTCAATGTGTTATACCTGTAACAGAAAAACAGTAACATACAATGTTACAACAATACAGCTAATCAATGTTTCATAAAGTTACTCTGCCCAGTCCAACCTTTCCACAGTTACTCCAGCCACTCCAACCACACAACAGTTACTCCAGCCACTCCAACCACACAACAGTTACCCAAGCCACTCCACCCAGTTACTCCGCCCACTCCAGTTGTAGACTACTGGTGGAGGCAAGAACGCTTCACACAATTTCCCCTGAAAGTGTAGCTTTTCTAGTCAATGTTGACCTAAAAATATTCATTAAAATCCTAGCCAACCGCCTACAGCCATTACTCACCACCCTAATACATGCCCACCAGTCTGGAATTGTTCCAGGCCGAGAGGCCAAATTTAATACTACCAAACTATTGAATCATGTACCTCTTCCAACACCACCCAAAACAAAGCCTGTTGCTCTCAGTCGACGCCGAGAAGGCATTCGACAGGGTAGCCTGTAATCTATTAATCACCACCCTCCAAGCTTAAGGCTTCAGCCCCAACAGGATAAACTGGATATAGGCAATTTACTCTACTCCAACTGCCAAATAAAGATAAATGGACTACAATCAGCCTCGGTACACATTAGGAACAGCCCCCTGTCTCCTTTACTTTTTATTTCGAGCTTGGAATTCTTATTGCAAGGTATTAGAGATCACCCTGACATACATGGAGTTCACATCCAACACCAGGAATTTAAAATCTCTGCATTTGTGGACGATTTGCTCTTCACCATCACAGATCCTGTGGCATCTTTACCTCCCCTCGTGAGATAAATATCCACATACAACAAACTATCCAACTTTCAAGTAAACTTCACAAAGAGTGAAATCCTACACCTAAAACTAGACAAAAAAACCTGCAATCCCTATACCCGTTCTCGTGGGCCACATGCTCAATCACGTACCTGGGTGTAAAACTACCCAGTGACCTTAAACTGGTATACAACCGGAACTTCACTCCACTCCTGGAAGAGATCTTCAAAGACCTCACTGGATGGCAAAGACCCCAATTCAGCTGGCTTCGTAGAATTAATATACTTAAAATGGATGTGCTACCCAAACTGCTTTATAAGCTGCAAACCCTC
Organism: Pelobates fuscus; assembly: GCF_036172605.1. Classification (NCBI taxonomy): domain Eukaryota; kingdom Metazoa; phylum Chordata; class Amphibia; order Anura; family Pelobatidae; genus Pelobates; species Pelobates fuscus. The sequence continues at coordinate 17,264,299 of NC_086320.1, forward strand.
CCACTCACTATACCCCCCTCATTCTTCTCCAAACTGAAACAACTATTTATCAAATTTATCTGGGCTAACAAACACCCTAGAATCTCCGACTCCACCCTAACCAAGCAAAGGAATCTAGGAGGCCTAGGCCTCCCGTATATTGAAATGTACTATAAGGCCAGTTTTAGCCAGAATCTATGACTGGACAATCACACCCCAGACTAAACAATGGACGTATATAAAAAAAAAAAACAATGTTTCTTGTCCCGCTTAACTCCATCCCATGGCAACAATCGGGACTTGCCCTCTTGCCTACACAACACTGACCCCAATGCTATATCCCCTATGCTACACGTCTGGATGCAGATCAGACACAGAGTGAAAATCTCCCCACATCTATCCCCTTTATATCCCCTTTCCCACAGCTCTCAATTCCACCCGGGGGTTGGGGAAAAGCTTTCTCCAATCCTTCCCTGCATATAGGAAACTGGATAACCTATGCTCTGCTTTATGCTGGAGAACAAGAGACCTACTTCTCTAGCCAAACTTACTAAAACAGAACATCCCACGAACCTACAACAATTCCATTACACTCAACTCTACCACTTCTTAACCACTAACCAACACCTTCCGAAAGGCAAGCATCCGCAAACCCCTTTGAAACATACTGTACCACACAATCACTCAAAGCTAAACATCTATCTACAAACTCCTGCTTGGCACCAATCAGCTACCCACATTCACAACTACATAGGCACAGGAAATAAAGATCATGGTTTCCACCGATGACTGGTTTACAATTTTCACATACATACACACCTCCTCCATCAGCACAAATGTCAAAGAAAGCACATACAAACGCATTTCCAGATGACATTACTGTCCAGCCAAACTACATACTACTACTTCTGTTTCCATCTGCACTGGACATGTGCTGGAGATGCCATCAGCAGGGGAGCACCACTACCCACATTTGGTGGTCTTGCCCAGTCATACAGGCATACTGGAAAAGGGTGGTGGCTATGATACATTCCATCACGGGGCTCCAGATCTCCCATTCCACTAACATGCTACTGTTCCTACTATATCCTCATCCCATCAATACATTTCAACGTATACTGATCAATCATTTGATAACAGCCGCAAACGCTCTAATTCCAATTAATTGGAAAAAACAAGCAGCCCCCTCCATCAGGGACTGGATCCAGAAAGCAGACTTGATCAGGATCATGGAGGAACTTGAAGACTCCCACTCCAACAAGTATACTCTCTATACATCCACTTGGGAACCTGGGTCACATTTCCTACAGCGTTAAGAAGAGGCATATCAGCCTCTCCCCCACCCATCCCCCTCCACACAGATGCATTTGGCATGTGAAATCCCTACCCCACCATTATTTGGTTACGATTTGGTGCATCAACTAGTTCTCACATGTTATTTGGTATTATAATTATGTTTTCCTACTATGTAAAATACCCTGTTTTCTCTTCCTACAATCTCCGCTGGGATAAGCTTCGAACCCACATTAAGAACTCCCAGTAACTATGCAGGGTTGCTATGTTTCCCCTTGTGTATTTCATTACTGATATTATGTGATCGTACCCATGTTCTGTATGATCACTGGTGAACTAACAACAAAGCAGCCTATCCCACTATACAGAAAACTGTTCATCTACACCAAAGAAGTACAACCACCCTGTTAACAAAGTTGCACAGGCACCACTTTCTAACTATATTGTCTGACCAAAACTATGTTATTTTATTGTATTTATTTTATTTTATTATTATTGCTATTTATATAGCACAAACAGATTCCGTAGCGCTTATCTGTTGTTGGTGTAACTCATTTGATTGTCATCTATATTTTTGTATGCACTGTGACTATTTTTTGCTCATAATAAACATTCCTTTATTAAGTTCTGCCTTAGTCTGGTAAAGAATCACGTTACCTGAAGAGACTAATTAGTGTTTTGCAAATTGCTTAAACATTGTGCTATGTTGTATTTGGTTGGGTTTTTATTATTAAGGTACCATTTATAAATTGTCTTGGTGGTGGCAGCGTTAAAATAGTAGGGTGCAGATTCACATTGTTGCTTTCCTCTGATCTGGTTACAAACAACACAGAGGACGTTTGTTCTGAGGAGCGTCCCTCCCCAGCTGATGATGCTGGCTGCCGTTTGCCAGGGCAAGTAAAACTGATGTACCCCACTTGGTATGAACTGTTAATCCCACCCCTGCACTGTGACGTGATAAGAGTTACTTGTTGTGCTTCTCACCACTTGCATGTAATGCTAAATACAAACTTGATGATTAAAAAAAAATATATATACATATATATATATATATATATATATATATATATAAAATGCTTTCAATTTTGCCAACGTATTTGGAAATAGCTTTTATCAGACATCTTTCTCAATTAACTGAATAATAAATTGCCAAGTTATGAGCATTTATATAATTCAATATGCATTTGCCATGAATTCAGTTATGGCGCTGTCACATGACATTGCCCAATCATTCTACTTAACCACCAGCGGTCCACTCTTGGCCTTGCCATGTTAAATATTTTTTAAATACTTTATTGCTACCTTCCTGTTAACCTTCCTTTGCTCATTTGCTCGGTTTCTTCTCATTGTCTCCCCCATCGAGGTTACCAATGGAAATACGGTCAATTGTTGGAATTTAGTCTCAAAATGTACCTAGAAACCTTCCATTTATAAGCAGTTATGATTCAAGGTTTGCCAGTATTATTTACTTAACACCAACCAAGCAATCTCCTTTGTTTACCTATTTTTGTCGCAACCATTTCACTAGATGCACTCCGTACGCAAAACGTAGCATTTGTTTAATTGTATGCATTTGTTTTCACCTGTTTGCTATTCCTGTGATATAAATCAATTCTTTACAAATGAAGAATGTTCAAAAGGGAGAAAAGCTATAACCATTGGTTTATTTAAGGTAACTCTGAACCATAATCTAAGTGTATGTTCATTACATGTTCATTCACATTTGACGTTGTAAGAGTGACGCATCATTGTTACATTTATGTACAGAGATTCATTGTTACAGCTATGTCATGATGCTTTGTTATTTGTATCCTGAGAATAATATCAGTATACGATGAACTACAGAGCTTGTAAGATATATACAATCAATAATCCTCATCGACGAGCAATCTCATGACCTAAAAATAAGAAAATTTGGGATATTATACTTTAATGAACATTATTGGATATTGTGGATCTGTCTAAAATAAACTATAGATTTATCTTTTCATATATGAGTAAAGGGAATGTCACTGTTGACACTTTAGATTCAGAGTAAAATGTCCAAGTTAACTCCACTACAAATATTACAATGTGATAATGGGTCTTAGATTATGTTGTTTAGTTAAATTTAGTTATTACATTCATATCATGTAATATAGACAATGCTTTTGATACTCTTTGGTTACCTGGGCATTCGGCTGAGCTGTTGCATTGTTTATGTTCCTTGAGAGGTCCACTGCAGTGGGTGCTGTAGGATGATGAGACACAGAACCTGGTTCTAGATTTAAGCCCCTCACCACAGGTTGCTGAACAGACGCTCCATGGGGACCACTCCTCAGCCGGGTCTCCCCCTGTTAGGCCGATAAAATATTTTACTGTTATTTCAGCAACATTGTAATAACGAGAGTCATACAATAGAGTACAACCGGGCTCTATTTTAACTATTCTATGGAATCTGCAATTCACTCTGTTACCAGTTTATTGAGGTCACTAAAATGCTAACACAAAATTCTTCTCTCATTTTAGAAGAAAAGTGACTGCCATCAGTTACTAGGTTTCCAGACACCATTGCATGTATCAGAATTGTTCCTGTTATCTTCTTGGTACTGTGTAAGCACTGATTAATACCCAAATGTTCACTTATTGCAAGCAACATTTGATATCAACATAAAACAAAAGTGATATGAAAAAGGGTGGGAGATTTCCCACTGAATATGCCTCAAGAACATAGGAAAGAAGAGACTTGGTCATCATGAACATTCTCTTTAAATGAACTAATATCTGAGATGTCGCATTGCCCCACAGTCTGTAATGAATGCTGCCGTCAGACTGATTTTCCTCTCCAGTCGGTCCTCTCACACCTCACCGCTAGTGATGTTGCGAACACGAAATTTTCGGTTCGTGAACGGCGAACTTCCGCAAATGTTCGCGAACCGGGCGAACCGCCATTGACTTCAATGGGCAGGCGAATTTTAAAACCCACAGGGACTCTTTCTGGCCACAAAAGTGATGGAAACGTTGTTTCAAGGGGACTAACACCTTGACTGTGGCATGCCGGAGGGGGATCCATGGCAAAACTCCCATGGAAAATTACACAGTTGATGCAGAGTCTGGTTTTAATCCATAAAGGGCATAAATCACCTAACATTCCTAAATCGAAATGGATATGGATTGACACCTGACATATGGATTGACACCTGTCCTCAGAGACCCTGATACACACGGACAACGAGCAGAATAGGGACTGTTCCCCCTACATATGGTCACTTGGCAGATATGGATTGACACCTATCCTAATGATCCCTGATACACACTGACACAGAGCAGAATAGGGACTGTTCCCCCTACATAGGGTCACTTGGCAGATATGGATTGACACCTGTCCCAAAGCCCCTGATACACACTGACAAAGAGCAGAACAGAGACTGTTCCCCGTCCTCAGAGACCCTGAAACACACTGACACAGAGCAGAATAGAGACTGTTCCCCGTCCTCAGAGACCATGATACACACTGACAAAGAGCATAATAGAGACTGTTCCCCCTACATAGGGTCACTTGGCAGGTATGGATTAACACCTGTCCTCAGAGACCATGATACACACTGACAAAGAGCAGAATAGAGACTGTTCCCCCTACATAGGGTCACTTGGCAGGTATGGATTAACACCTGTTCTCAGAGACCCTGATACACACTGACACAGAGCAGAATAGGGACTGTTCCCCCTACATAGGGTCACTTGGCAGATATGGCGGGGTTGTGGGAGGAGGAGGATGACTTTCACCTCTTCCCCTGTTAGATTCCCGTTGTGCTGTGACATCACTCTTATATGCTGTGTAAAGCATACTTTTTAATTTATTTTGCAAATGCTGCATCCTTTCCGACTTGTAATTCAGTAACATTTCCGCCACTGTCTGCTTATACCGTTGGGGGTCTAGTAGTGTGGACACCCAGCACAGGTCGTTCTCCTTCAGCTTTTTTATACGAGGGTCCCTCAACAGGCACGACAGCATGAAAGACCCCATTTGGATGCCGAGCTACTCATTTCCCGTTCCTCCTCCTCACACAGAGCAGAATAGGGACTGTTCCCCCTACATAGGGTCACTTGGCAGGTATGGATTGACACCTGTCCTAAGGATCCCTGTATTGGGGAACATTGTCGCCCAAACTAATTTATATGCCCATCAATTCTGAGCTACAAATCCAGACTCTTTTTTGGCAGAGATACACACTGTGCCAGAATTTAAAGATTCTGGGCATTGACTATGCTAATGGGCATCATAAAGAAGCCCTCCATCTGCTCCTACTGGAGCAGTAGCCCCATCTGCTCTACCCCCATTTACTCCCAATGTATGTCGAGGAAGAGGTATGAAATTATTCTGCATTTCATGCACTTCAGCGACAACAGCCTGTGTCCCCCTAGGGAGCATCCCCAGTTTGACAGGCTGTATAAAATCCGCCCCATGATTACCCACTTTGCTGCCAGGTTTGCAGAGGCTTATACACCTGGAAGGAATATATGCGTGGATGAATCCCTGATGAAGTATAAGGGAAGGCTGGATTCAAGCAGTATGTTCCTTCCAAGCGCTCTAGGTATGGTGTAAAGATGTATAAGCTCTGTGATAGCGAGACTGGGTATACTCAGGCATTCCGGGTGTACGAGGGAAAGGATAGCCACCTTGACCCTTCAGGTTGCCCAGAACATATGGGAACCAGTGGCAAGATTGTCTGGGACCTGATATTCCCCCTGATGAACAAACGGTACCACTTGTATACTGACAATTTTTATACAAGTGTCCCTTTGTTCAAGCTACTGTACTGTTTTGATACAGTAGCTTGCGGCACAATTAAAAAGAACAGCACAGGTTTCCCAGGACAACTTTTACGCACCCGGCTACGAAGGGGGGAGACCTCAGCTCTGCGCCAAGAGGAGCTGTTGGCAGTTAAGTACAGAGACAAGAAGGACGTCCTGTAAGCCTGTGTACTTATGCACAAAGCGTTGTACGATCAGATTACACACATGTGCCATGCACGGCACATGTGTCAACTTGCCCAACTTCAATGCCGCCAACAAATTTGTTCCGTTGTCACAAACCACTTTGCCGATCTCCAGTTGATGCGGAGTCAGCCACTTTTCCACCTGTGCGTTCAGGGCGGACAGGAGTGCTTGTCCGGTGTGACTCTCTGCCTTCAAGCAAGTCAAACACAAGATGGCGTGACACTGCCGTATCCGGGATGTGGAATAGTACCTGGGGAGCTGGGGGGGGTGCCGTTGATGTGGAGCAAGACGCAGCAGCAGAAGAGGACTCAGCCGAGGAGGTTATGGAAGAGGATGGAGTAGGAGGAGTAGAGGAGGTGGCAGCAGGCCTGCCTGCAAGTCGTGGCGGTGTCACCAACTCCTCTGCAGAGCCACGCATTCCATGTTTGGCAGCCGTCAGCAGGTTTACTCAATGCGCAGTGTAGGTGATATACCTGCCCTGACCATGCTTTGCAGACCAGGTATCAGTGGCCAGATGGACCCTTGCCCCAACACTGTGTGCCAGACATGCCATTACTTCCTTTTGCACAATCGAGAACAGGTTGGGGATTGCCTTTTGTGAAAAGAAATTTCGGCCGGGTACCTTCCACCACGGTCCCAATAGCTAAAAAAAATGTTAACGCCTCAGACTCCACCAGCTTGTATGGTAAAAGCTGGCGGGCTAATAGTACAGACAAGCCAGCTGTCAGAAGCCGGGCAAGGGGGTGACTTTCTGACATTGGCTTCTTACGCTCAAACATGTCCTTAACAGACACCTGACTGTGGGCAGATGAGAAGGCCTGACACACAGACGCTTGGAGACAACTAACTGCTATTCAATCTATTACAGTGAAAAATGTTTTTTTGGTTTTTAAATGCAAGCTATTGGGACACCAGATATGAGTGGCACTGTGAACTGGCAAAGGTTGGCAGTGTACACGTTGTAGGCCTGACACACAGACGCTTGGAGACAACTAACTGCTATTCAATCTATAACAGTGAAAAGGTTTTTTGGTTTTAAACGCACGCTATTGTGACACCAGATATGAGTGGCAAAGTACACTGGCAGAGGTCTGCAGAGCACACGCTGAAGGCCTGACACACCCGCTTGAAGACAACTAACTGCTATTCAATCTATAATAGTGAAAAAAGTTTTTTGGTTTTAAATGCACGCTATTGTGACACCAGATATGAGTGGCAATGTGCACTGGCAGAGGTCTGCAGAGCACACGCTGAAGGCCTGACACACCCGCTTTAAGGACACTGACTGCTATTAGCTTACACTGGAAAACTTTTTTTCTTTGTAAAAGCACGCTATAGAGACACCAGATATGAGTGGCAACTGTCAAAGTACACTGGCAGGGGTCTGCAGGGCACACACTGAAGGCCTGACACACCCGCTTTAAGGACACTGACTGCTATAAGCTTACACTGGAAAACTTTTTTCTTTGTAAAAACACGCTATAGAGACACCAGATATGAGTGGTGGCACTGACTGGGCAAATGGGCACATTATCCACTGTGAGCCTGACACAGAAGCTTGCAGACAACTAACTGCTCTTCAATCTATTACCGTGAAAACATTTTTTTTCTTTTTAAATGTCTAGCTTAAGCTATTGTGACACCAGATATGAGTGGTGGCACTGGGCAAATGGGCACAGTATCCACTGAGCCTGACACAGAAGCTGGCAGACAACTAAATGCTCTTCAATCTATTACAGTGAAAACATTTTTTTTCTTTTTAAATGTCAAGCTTAAGCTATTGTGACACCAGATATGAGTGGTGGCACTGGGCAAATGGGCACAGTATCCACTGAGCCTGACATAGAAGCTGTCAGACAACTAACTGCTCTTCAATCTATTACAGTGAAAAAAGTGTTGTTCTTTTAAATGTCAAGCTTAAGCTATTGTGACACCAGATATGAGTGGTGGCACTGGGCAAATGGGCACAGTATGCACTGTGAGCCTGACACAGAAGCTGGCAGGCAGGCAACTGCAATTACATTACACAGAAAAAAAAAAGAAAGAAAAAAGCAGACTGATGTTCTAGCCCTAAAAAGGGCTTTTTGGGGTGCTGTTCTTACAGCAGAGATCAGATGAGTCCGTCAGGACTGTAGTGGACACTGAATACCCTAGCCTAGCTATCAATTTCCCTATCTAATGAACAGCAGCTACACTTTCCCTCCTCTCACTAAGCATGCAGCTTCAGAATGAATCTAAAATGGATGCTGGGAGGGAGGTGGGAGGGTGTGGAAGGGAGGGTCTGCTGCTAATTTGCTGGAATGTGTCTGCTGACCGTGAGGCACAGGGTCAAAGTTTGCTCAATGATGATGAATAGGGGGCGGATCGAACCGCCCATGTGTTCGCCCGCGGAGGCGAACGCGAACACGCTATGTTCGCCGGGAACTTTTCGCCAGCGAACAGTTTGGTACATCACTACTCACCACACATTGGCTCCCTGTATCCTATTGGAGTCAGTTCAAAGTACTAATCCATACCTATAAAGCATTGAACAATTCTAGCCCCTCTTAGCTATATTTTTGTATGCACTGTGACTATTTTTTGCTCTTAATAAATATCTCCTCACAGATTCATAGGTATGCCCCATCTCCATCTCTCTGCTCTGCCCATGACCTTCCCCTGTCCACTGCTCGCACCCGTATGGCCAACTCACGCTTGCAGGACTTCTCACTGGTGGCTCCATTTCTATGCAATAGCCTGCCTACAGCCATCGGACTCTCTCCTAGTCTTCAATCATTTAAGAAGTGTCTTTAAACCAATCTCTTTAGGAAAGCTTATGGCCTCCCAGAGTAACCTCTACCTCTCATACCTGTCTCTTGCTCTCTGCTAATGGGCAGCACTCTACTGTCTCCTCCAGCTCTGCTTCACTCCCACCTTATTTGACTGCTATCTTCTGTCCTATTGTGTTTTATACCCCACCTCCTATAGATTGTAAGCTCGTTTGAATGCGTCCTCCTTAACCTATCGTTCCTGTAAGTTCTTGTAATTGTTCTATTTATAGTTTAATTCCCCCCTCTTATAATATTATAAAGCACTGCGGAAACTGTTGGTGCTATATAAATGGCAATAATAATTATAAGAATAATAGTAGCATGTGGCAAATTGTCCCTAATGATAAAATAATCAACACCAGACTAATCTATTGAATTCAGCTTTTCATCTAATTTTCTTTGTATTAAATCCATCATTTGTCTCACATAACAAAGAGATCACAGCCACTTTCTACTGGATACTTTTGTCACCATCTAAATATGAAGATTACAGGGGGAAGAGCCAGCAACCATATTGACTGGATGTGTCTTGATGGTCCTCCCAACCGGCTGGAGAAATATCTACTATTATCACCCAATTTTCCAGTGATACTTCCCCAAAGTGTACGCAATACCTACCTCATAAGATGGGATGCAAGAACAAGAAATATAGGGCAGATAAGCCTCCAACAACCGCTGAAATAGGCAATATTTTATGGAGATCGCAGAATCCGATGAGGCCTAACATAGCACCTCTCTCCGATGGGCCCTCTAGGTAGTCTAGCGAATCATCCCTTGTTGACATACGGGAGCAGGAGAGACCTGTTGAGAAGCGGAGAGCTGACTTACCTCTAATAAAATCTGGCAATTAACTGGTGATGGAGGGTACCTTAAAGGCTCTCTTAGTGGACCTTCAATGCCATATAGCCGCTGACATCAATCTGTTAAAAAAGGATATAAATGGATTGCCAGTGTGCCTCCATGATGCGTATCTCTAGACCGTGGCCCACGAAGATCGCCTCATCAGCGTTGAACAAGAACTGCGATTAATAGAGAACACTATACAGCACTGCATGGTGGCCATGGAAGACCGCAGGCACTGGAAGAAGGTAAAGATCCAGGATCTAGCAGATACTGTTACAGTAGCAGAAATACCTCCCCTCATCTGGAGACTGCTCACCAACCTTTTTTTCAGCTAAACAAGCCAAGGCCATGCTGCTTGATGGTTGCTATCGGCTTCCGGTACCGCAATCTTGCACCATGGGAACCGGCAGAGATATTATAGTCAGGTTCCAGCACGGGCCGGACAGGCAAGCCCTCATGTTGGCGGTACGACACAAATCTCCCTACTGCTTCGATGATCTTGGACTAACATTCTACCCAGACCTGTCCAGAGCCAAAATGGGACTTTACTGTGACTTTAAGAATTACAGAGGCCTTGGAAGTGGCCGGAACTCTGCAAACACTGGGGCTGTCTACAAGCATCGGAGAACAACAGCAACAACCAGCATCGCCCCCACAGCATCCAGCTTGGGATCCTGCCAGGGTTCGCCATTCGTACCGGCTGCCAACCGGGAAAACCCAGCATCCACTGTGCATCCATCAGTATCCTGAACACTCCAGCTGTGCATATATCTTCAACAAGCACAGCTTCCTCTCATTTGTTATTGTTTCTGTTTATTTGCTTTGATTGCTATTGCTTTTATATTACCGTTGAAATGATACTTTTCAGATGGGTGCCCATTAATACAAGTCACTCACTACTTTCCATCACTGGTGTTCGGGGATTACTTCTCCACACTATATACCCCCACCCTCATTCCCCACAATCTCTAGTCATGATATATGTCACTGTTCAGCTCAGTGTGTGTCAGTCTCTTGTCCCACTATGTGGGTACACTCCCAGCCTACGTCCTTGTCACTATTTGAGGCATAATGCAAGCCCGTCCTCCCATAACATTTGAACCACCTAACAATACCCCGCGTGGGATGGTTGGCACGAATTAAAATATTAAGTAACTTGTTACTACTCTCATAAATTATGGAAAAAACTTGATCTTCATGACCAAGATCCTACTGCCGTGGCTAGGAGCAATTGTATTGTGATATCAAATACCTTGTTACTTATTTTTACTTACTTTGTGCCCTACCTGTAACATTTTGAGGAATAAGAATAAAAAATTATTAAGAAAAAAAAACACTACCTATACTATCTGTTTTTGCAGTTTGTTAGCTTTTTTTTTTTTACTTTGTATAAAATCTATAATAAAGTGTTAACTATCTTTAAAAAAAATAAAATTACTCAACTTTTGATCCAGCAGCCAATCATTTTTCGCCAGTGTTCCATTGGGGACTATAAGTGAAAATAGTCTTCCCTTCATGTCTGGAGAATATTGGCACATCTGCTTTGATTGCCATAAATATGATGCTTCTCATAGGGAAGCACTGGTTGATGCTTCCCTGTTAAAGATCAGTGTAGTGTAGTGAACCTTCTAGCTCTCTTGAGTGTCAGCTTGATTGAGACAAGGGGAGCATACAGTTGACCAATAAAGCACTTCAACAACTGCTTTAGGGATTCGGAGTGCCCTTTTACTAATATTAATAGCTTTGATTACATTAACAGTTTAGAATTTTGGCACAAGAAAAGGTTAAAGAAGAAAAAAAAATGAAACAAACAGCCTGCAGATGTTTTGCAGTTTAGTGACATCAGTGGAGGAGATAGCATAAGAAATAAAACAGATTAAATATCGCATTTAGCTGCTTAATTGTAAACTACTCTTTTGGTTGTTTGTCTTCATATTGAGACGCTCGTTAATTTCAAACTCCCCACAGATATGTTGCCCTTTTTTTTCTAATTTCAAAGTAATATTGCACATTTACCAGCTATTTCCATCTACAAACTCATCCTGGCTCTAAAAATGACTTGTCGGTCAGCAAACTGCTATCACAGCTGTTTTCAAGATGGTTTGAGGAATAATTGTCTTGGTTTTCCAGATCACAGCTGTGCACACTTCATTGAAATATAGGACATAGTTTGGTTCCCACTGGGAAGGCAGCTAAAGATTTTCTGTAAAAATCGCCATTAGCTTGCACTATGCAAAAAATAATACATATATATATACCGGATTTTTTCAGAATATAAGATACACGTGCAGTTTAACTAAAATTTAGAAGAAGAAAAAGAAACTGCCATAATTACAATAAATTTCAGCTTATGTGTATAAGGGATGTGCGGTCATAAAGGATGCCGTGTGTTTGGGAATAGTGGAAGTAGTGCATGTTGGTATAGAGGGCATTGAGTGGATGTGTGTGTGTGTGTGTAGAGGGGCTTCAGTGTGTCGTTATATGGGGAATATGGTGTGTGCTTAGGAAATGTAGTGTATATGCATGTGTGTAGTGTAAATGTACAGAGGAATGCTCTGAATGACAGGGACTTGGGGTAGGGATACTCTCAGTATGTTATTTATATATATATATATATATATACAAAGAATGTTTTGTGTAGTCCATCTAAGGCTATTGAAACAGCTAAACAAAGACTCATTGGCAATCAGACTGAGCAGATAATCCAGAGAAGTAAGGGGTAAGAGAATAAATGACTTGTTTACCCAGAAATCATCCAATTTGTATGCAGAGCAGAAGGGTAACAGCATATTGACCCAACATAAACAATATTGGAAGAACATCTGGCAGAAACACCAATGCCCAGTGGCTACTAAACCTGAATGCAGACTATTGCATGCTCCCAGAACAAGAATCTGCTATAATCACAGTACGAGATATCCAACATGGAGTAAAACACATGAAGAGTTGTCTAGCATCAGGACATGGCATGATCCACACCCACTGGATAAGGAAAATAACAACACTGCATGAATGCCTAGTAGCCCAAACAAACCAGCTACTGACAACAGAAAAGGTTAAGGTTCCTTGGCAAGGCCAGCCTAAATTTGGGATATACCACAGATAGTGAATCTGGTTCACACTGCAAAATTGCACCACTGGTTGGAAAAGCAGGACTGAAAGATAGCACTGAAGCACTAACCCTAGCAGTACATGAACAGGCACTCAGCACCAGCTCAATAGAAGTGGGGGTCTACCATACCAAAAAAGGCCAAAGGTGCAATCTGTGCAAAGAAGCCTTGAAGACCATCCAACATATAAGTACAAGATTAGTGGTGATAATGAATCTGGTTCACACTGCAAAATCAAACCACTGGTTGGAAAAGCAGGACTGAAAGATAGCACTGAGGCACTAACCCTAGCAGTACATGAACAGGCACTCAGCACCAGCTCAATAGAAGTGGGGGTCTACCATACCAGAAAGGCCAAAGGTGCAATATGTGCAAAGAGGCCAACATAAGATATTAGCAGGGAGAGCATACACTGAGAGGCACAACCAAGTTGTTTGGTTTGTGAAACCAAAACATCTGCACAGAATATGGAATAAACCTGCCTAAGTCCACATGGGAGATACCACAAATGGTAGCTGACAATGACAGTGCTAAGATACAATGAGACTTAGATCCAGACAGACAAGTAAGTACTGGCCAACCAACCTAAATCATGGTTGCAGACATGTGTACAATGGTGACAATAGATAACTGTGGCCGACATGTGGCAATATCCAGTGGCATAGCATCAATAAGAAGGAATATGATTTGGTAGACAAATGCTAAGTACTTAAAAAAGAGCTAGAAAAGATATGGAAAGTATAGGCAGCAGTAGTCCCAATTGTATCCCAGTTGGGGGCTGGGACCCTCAATTATGGAGAGTGGCTTCAGGAGATTTGTGGTGGGACATGTGAGATCTCTGTCCAGAATAGTGCAGTTGTAGCTAAGTTATAGCTAAGATATTGTACAGAACACTCACACTCCCAAGCCTCTGGTAGAGGACTAAGAATGAGGAATACGCATATACTACCTGGAAGGGTGAGAAGGTAAATTTATTTATATAGTTATTATATATGTTATTATAATGTAGTGTAATCTCCAAATACACTGATATTAATAATTAATTATAGTGCATTATATTAATGTATAAATATAATTGAGTAACAAAGATAAAATTAAGGTTTTGGGGGACATACACCCTCAGGTATTCTGCAATAGTGATATTGTTGAAGTTATCTCAGTTTACAACAACTACATAAATCTTGCAAAAACAGAACATTCATGGATATAATCTTTTAATGTAGGGTAATAACTGTTTGATCCAAGGATACATCTGACTGCCATTCTGGGGTCAAGAAGGATTTTTTTCCCTACCTTTTTGCAAAATTGGAAGTTCTTCAAACTGGGCTTGTTTGCCTTCTTTTGGATCAACAGCAAAAAACATATGTGAGGAAGGCTGAACTTGATGGACGCAAGTCTCTTTTCAGCTATGTAACTATGTAACTATGTGTAAATCAGCTTTTAGCACACAAGTTAAAAAAAGTGTTTTAAATCACTCAGGGTTACATAAATTAATCTATTACAAGTAGAAACAGTTGGCTGCATACTTCGGCCTATTGTGTTAGGCTCACCACTACATCAAAGTACCGCAAATATTGATGGGGTTTTAATGACCGCGAAAACTGCTCCAAGAGCCCTCACAAAGTTCTCTAAAGTATGAACCTAAGATTTAGCTTTCCATGCATGCCCAACAGAACATGTCAGTATATTATTCTCCATGTGCTATTTTGCGTTAGGAGGTAGGGATTTGCATCATATCATATCATATCATATCATTATTTGAAGACTGTTGATGGAGCAATGGAAGAGTCTTCTCAGATACACACCTTCCCTTCTAGATATGAGATGAAGATCTCTCCTATGTTTATGCACCAAAATATCAGATGCATATATCACCTCATAAACATCGGATCTCGACTTCATCTTCTACACATCATATGTATATGTCCCTTCCAAAACTTTAAATATTCTCTACTTCTAGACATCACGTTTGCAGTAGATATCCAATAATCATGTACCACATTCATAGACATCCAAAGCTCATGTTCAACGCACCACACCACACCACATCATTTTATGATTCCATTAAAATGGTGACTTGCAAATATAAAGTTGTTATATAGAGTTATTGAAGGCTATTTTAAGCAGGCTCAGCTAACCACCCAATAAAGTTGATTGTAGTAATATCCCATCTAAACTGTTTAGCAAGTGGCTTCCCCACTATCCAATTATCCAATCAGATGTATAATTTAACTCCTACCAACCTCAGCTTGACTTTCCCTTAGCATGATGGGACATAAAATCTCATCAGAGAATAATAAAGTGGTAATGGTGTTCCAGTAAGATGATTTGTTTATAATGCTTAGTATTATCTTTTATGATTTAGCAATTAAAACCACAATGCAGCTCAGTCCTGGCACACTCAGGGCACACTTTGCATTAGAGGAGAAGAAACATTGTGTCTCTGCCTCTATTTGCTATGTTCTGCTATTGAAGGATAATACTGATTGACAGAGAACCAAGATGGAGGCGCTCAGTTCCAAGATGGAGTTAAATGCATCAATATGAATTTCTACACGTAATTTCATTCCTCAGACACTAATTATATGGGATAAGCAAACATAATATGAAAAACCTAGAAAGCAATGATTCATCTTTCGTAAGTTTGAAACTGAGGCTTCATACTAAAATATTAGATTTTTCGACACAAATGTCTCTGCATTTTCAATGGTTCGCAAATTACATTCATAATGCTAAGTATCTCTTTCTCGTTATGTTTCAATGGCTGTCGTATAACACTGCAATTCAAAAAGAAAACATTTTTTTTTTCTCATGGTATTATTGCCATTTTAAGACTTTTTGTATGATCTTCATAAAATCTGAAAAGATCTATCTAATAGTCAACTTTGCTGTTTATTCCCTCTTTATCTCTTTGCTATCAATGATTCATTTCAGTCAGAAGAGTTTGCTTCTTCATGTAACAAAGCACTGATAAATGGTTCACATCAAAAGCAATATGTATTGGTGCTTTATGAAGCTGTTTGTTATGTTTTAGCATCACATAATCTGCACAAAAATGAAACACAACGAAGACTTGGGATGTTACTCTAAATCAGGGGTTCTCAACGCAGTCCTCAAGGACCCCCTACCAGTCCAGGATTTAGGGATTACCTGGGTGTGTCTAAAGTGTTTTTTTTTTCTTTTTCTAAACAGCTTAAACACACCCAGGTAATCCCTAAATCCTGGACTGGTAGGGGGTCCTTGAGGACTGGGTTGAGAACCCCTGCTCTACATGAAAGAATAAAAAAGAGAAAGGGATGAAAACCAAAAATGTACTGTAAGGAAATAACTCAATTTGACATTTTTAAATTGCAATTAAATGCATGTAATATTTTCTCGTTACACCCCACAGCACAGATTACTTTGGCAGCCCGGACTGTTCCAGGCTGCCTAATGTTAATTCTGTGCAAAATGTCTGTCTGTCAGTGTACGATAAAATGTAAGTCTGTTTAATAGACCTATTGTGCTTCTCACAGGCTGCAAGGGGAAGCGTTTGTCTCTCCTCCCTCCGTCTTTCATTATGCCCTTCCATCCACCCTATTCCGTTAATATTGCTATTTATTTGATTTTATTGAAATTACCTCTCTCTTTCCCCTTGCATAGTCTCTGAGCCGGTGGAATTGTTTAAATTACATTCTTCATTATGAGAAGGCTTTGATTGGACCTTGCAAGGCCCTCTGTGATGTCGGATCGAGACATGGAAGGCAGTGCTCACAGCTTTTATTTTAGAAAGTGGGATTGGGCAACTACTGAACAGTAACAGTAATTGGGTATTTTAAATGGAAAATTGACTACAAAAAAAAAAAGTTTGGAGTAACCCTTTAATGGAAGATACATTTACACTACGAAGGTTTTGCTTGTATATTAATAGATAAGTACGTCTTTTGCTCCTATACTGCTAAAATCACTTATACCCATCTCATCAATTTAATGTTGTATTACCCATAAAGTCGTGCTTGCTTTCCTTTTTAAAAAGGACTTATTCATACAGATTGCTGTTGCTAAGTTTAACACTGCAAAACCTAAACCACTTAAAAAGTCAGCTCACACAGACGGCTTAATGATTGTCCCAACCCATAATTCTCCTATTGACAGGCCTTACCTGTACTATGCTATTTAGAAAACAGTGCTGAATCCTCATATGTCATGACTTTGCCTAATCTGATATGTATGCATGAGTTTGCTGCAGCTGTTGTGGCTCACCAAACATGATTGTATCAACTATAAGCACATCAAAAATAAAGAATTATTAAAAAAAAAAAGGGTTATTCAGAAAGGAAATACATGTCTGCAGCAAAGTTTAATTAAAATGGCAGGCCTCTCTTTAAGTTTGTATTAAATCCTTGTTCAGTACAATCGCTGAGTGTAGTTTTACTGCTCTATATGCCCCTTCCTTACATTCTGTTGCCATTTTTATGAAGCTGCATTGCTACAAATGCCATTAGAGTCCTTAGAAATACCTATAACAGGATAATACACTCCCAAACGGCCAATTACTAATATGAATAAAAGGCAAACACAACACTGCAAACGTCCAGCAGAATGTCCTTCTCTACAGATTCAATACTCAACAAGTCCAAGGTGCCAATCCAGCTGCAAAGTCTGGCCAAATCCCAGCCCTTTTATAAACACCTAACTGAACACCTCATTAGTGATACCATCATTTCATCCCCCTTTAAAGGGACACTCCAGACCCCAAAAGCATTTTAGCTTGCTTTATGTGTGAAAAATTACATAATTCAAAGGAAATTAGAATTTTTATACATTAACCTGGTTACATACCCCCCTCCCCCTCCCAATTCACAGCTGTCAATCAGGAAATTTTACCTTTTGCTTCCTGGTCTGGTTAGCTCAGTGGAGCTAAACTTTAGAGCACATGCCTTGCAAAGACTTCTCATTGAGCAGCATTGGGAAGTATGTGATTGGAAAGCCACATAAAGTCTGGGCGGGTTACAAGGGCTGTAGACAAGAGATCATTGGAAGTATATCTACTAAACAGTGATTTTTTTTAAAAAAATTTACTTTTTGGCAGAGGGGTGGCCCTTTAAAAATCAGGTCTTAGGCTTAATCTCTTATATTATGATATACAGACATAAAGTAACACGAGTGTAACATGTGATTTTGTAAAAGCTACACACATACACACACATTCAGAGACATATACACACATTCAGAGACACATGCATGCGTACCCTTGGGTTGAATACATTTTTTTTTTTTCAGACTAAATTTCCCATTGGACATGTTTTCAATAAATCTAGCAGAATTAAACAATCGTATGCTTTTATCCAGTATTTTATTGTCATTACAGCATATCTCAAGAACATTCAAGCCTGTATCGGACCTTACATGGGGGTCACTGACTGAGCCGTAAATGACCTAGACTTTCAATAATCTAATAATAGAGTTTTTAGATATAGCAGACCTCAAAGATTAAACAAGTGCACTCGGAATAAAATGAAACAAGCATTAATTGGAACCAGCACCGTTTAGCACTGTGCATTATTTATAGCTATGCACACTGTATGATTTCTAAGAAATAACTCTATAGTGTTACATCACAAGGTCTCCACATTTTAGCACATTTTAGCTGTAGAGTGAATGCGATCACAGTTACAGCTGGATGTTACATCATGTGTCACATATAAAATATTTAATGCCACTCATATCCTGTGGTTAGAATAAATATCCCCTCCTCCATTTGTTAGACCACTAAAAATAATTTAATGATCTCACATCTTACCTATTTGGGGTGCGGGATACCCAAACTGAAATTGATCATCTGTGTCTTCTTTTCTTTTATTATCGATAGATCTCAGGGATTGACTTCTAGAATCATATTTTCCAGCAGCTGCAACAAAGATATGACTAGTGTAAATATCTAGATCACAAAAACTGGGAGTAACACTACTTGATAGACGAGGTTGTTAATTGCAATGACCTTCGATCCAGAAGGCAAAGATTTACTAAACAGTGACAGGTTGACGTGTGGACACTAAGATTAGAATCCCAGGTTCCATGAGTCTCGTTTTGTATCACTTGTGGGTTACCGGCACTAAATATGTCACAATTTCAGTAAATCTCACCACATTTAGACATTTGATCAACTCAGATATTCCTGCCGTGTAGAGTGAATCTGTCACATCACAAATCATACATTTTGCAGAACAATATTCTTAATAAATAATTACTTTGGTGTTTTTCCACATGCTGTTGAACTCTACTTTACTGAGATACAGTTGTCCCTAATCTTTAAACCAAATATTATTGATGGATTTCATTTTTTTTTTTTATCTGTACATTTTCAATTTTTTGGGAAATTCGATTTAGTTGTTAGATGGTGGCTAACAGTTAATCTGTAAGTGTGCTACCTAGTGAAGGTATGGTGCCAGGGATGTGCCAATCCTCATGGCTCTAATGTTACCCAACTCCACACCATAAAAGCTGTCAGTATTATAATAAATTCCAAGTAAATTGAAAAACACATATCATATTAATAACTTTTTTGATTTGTTTCTGGATTTATTTTTGTTATTCTGTCTCTCACTGTAAAAATACACCTACCATTAACATTATAGACTGATCATTTCTTTGTCAGTGGGCAAACAGTCAAAACCAGCAGGGGATCAAATACCTTTTCCCCTCACTGTACATGACCACCTCACCCAGGGACGTTTTAGCCACGAGGCTAACAAGGCATTTGCCTTGGGCGGCATTATCCAGGGGGCGGCAAAAAAAGCTGCCCCCAAATGCCCAGGGCAAATGTCTTGTTAGCCTTGTGGCTAACTGACATGCCGGTCGGGCTGATGGACTGGCTGATGGGCGGGCGGCGCTGGCACGCGGGCGGCTGGCGAGGAAGCATTTCCTCTGAGCTGTCTGCTCAGCTCCCTCGCGCACTGCAGAGTGAGGCTGGGAGCCAGAATATGACGTCATATTCCGGCTCCCGGCATCACTCTGTAGCGCGTGAGGGAGCTGAGAAGAGTGCTCAGGGGAAGTGCTCCCTCGCCAGCAGCCCGCCAGCGACGGCCGCCCAGCAGCCACTGGACCCCCCAGGAATAAGAGAACCCCCCCCCCCAACATTGCCAAAGGTAAGGAGGCTGGGGGGGTTAAATAATAAAAACAATGTGTTAATGTGAGTGAGTGTGTGTGTGTCTGTTAGTGTGTGTCTGTTAGTGTGTGTCTGTTAGTGTGTGTGTGTCTGTTAATGTGTGTGTGTCTGTTAGTGTGTGTGTGTCTGTTATTGTGTGTGTGTCTGTTATTGTGTGTTAGTGTGTGTGTGTGTGTCTGTTAGTGTGTGTGTGTGTGTGTGTGTGTGTGTGTGTGTGTGTGTGTGTGTGTTAGTGTGTCTGTTAGTGTGAGTGTGTCTGTTGGTGAGTGAGTGTGTGTCTGTTAGTGAGTGTGTCTGTTAGTGTGTGTGTCTGTTAGTGTGTGTATGTGTCTGTTAGTGTGTGCCTGACTGTGTGTGTGTGTCTGTTAGTGTGAGTGTGTTTGCCTGCGAGTGTGTGTGTGTCTGCTAGTGAGTGAGTGTTTGTCCGTTAGTGTGTGTCTGTGTGTGTCTGTTAGTGAATGTGTGTGTGTGTGTATGTTAGTGTGTGTCTGTGTGTGTCTGTTAGTGAGGGTGTTTCTGTTAGCTAGTGTATGCGTATCTGTCAGTGAATGTGTATGTGTGTATTTAAAAGGCGGGACGGGGGGAAGGGTTGGGTGGGGGCATGTGAGCAGCACAAAACCAGGACACACCACTGACCTCACCCCTAACACACACATAACATAACTTGTTTTAGTTAGCACTGTCTCTGATGTGATGTTCCAGGATGTTGTGAAAACCTTAAACACAGTCACTGATCTTATATTTAGAAGAGACTGAGATGTAGAGATGGGTATTTGCTTTACAGCTTAATTCAAATCAGCCAACAATTACAGCCCTCTTAAAAGTGTTTATTATTATCTGGTTTGGCATGGTATAATATGAACTGAAAGGAGGCATTTTCTTGATAATTTCTGGACCTATTCTGAAAATATCAGGTTCTTCCTGTCCCTATTAAAATAACCCTATTTATTAAGTAACTTTCCAATGTTATTACAGTGCATATGAATACAGATTACAGCATCATCTAAAGATGTAAAACTAATTGAGAGGTGAATCACTTCAGGCGACCTCCTGGGCTCCCTCTAGGGTTAAAACCACCATCTAGCCCCCCTGTACCTGTCATGCCTCCCTAAATATACTAAAATCTTACTTGTATTTTGTTTCCTTTGCTGACATCATCAGAAGTGGTGGCCTGATCCAATCACAATGCTTCCCCATAGGATTGGCTGAGACTGACAAAGAGACACATCAGGGGCAGAGCCAGCATGATTCAAACACAGCCCTGGCCAATCAGCATCTCCTCATAGAGATGAATTGAATCAATGAATCTCTATGAGGAAAGTTCAGTGTCTGCATGCAGAGGGAGGAGATACTGAATGTTTGGATGCATTTTAGGCAGCCATGACCCAGGAAGGATCTCTAGCAGCCATCTGAGGAGTGGCCAGTGAAGTTATCACTAGGCTGTAATGTAAACACTGCATTTTCTCTGGAAATAAAAGTGTTTACAGCAAAAAGCCTGAAGGTAATGACTCTACTCACCAGAACAAATTCAATAAGCTGTTCTGGTGACTATAGTGTCCCTTTAAAGGAGTCCATGAATCTAAATAGTTACTGTAACAGCCCAATGTAGATAGTACATGTTTCTTTTAACGTAATTTTTTAAAAGGAAACTGTTACTTCCCAGTATTTTTTAAGATGTTTACATTTCCCTATATTTAATGTGGTATGAAAAATAAAACAAACTGCAACTGAGGGCCTCCATCTTAGCTCGTTGTCAATCATTGTTATAAGCTCTGTCCTTTGCCTCAGGTATTAATTACAAAGAAAGCTTGCAGAAAAGCAGAACAATTAAACAATGCTTTTATTTCTTCTCTTCGTTTGCTATGTTTACTCTGGCTTTGCCTTGTCTGAACTGGATTATAATGTCATTTGATAAATCTTAACTAAAATGTTTAAGAAAATGTAGATTTTCCTGTTATATAAGATTTTCAGTTTGTTATTTCATGGTATAAATTCCGGAGAAGTGACAGTTCCACTTTAAACAACATTTTAAGACGTCAAACTGTTAGTTCCTGTCAATATCTTGGTATGCCAATTGTTCCTAATTTCAAAATAAAACGATGTAATATTTATTGTTTGATAAGGTTTTCACATGATTCAATATATTTGGATAAAACTTAAAAAAGGATTTCATATTATTAAAAAAAATTTCATGGCCGGGACTGTTTGACCAAACCACAAATTGTGGTCACCTACCAAGACCCCACGTTTTTTTATGTTATGGTAGATTTGTTTGCTTATTTAACCTAATTAAAAACCAAAGAAAAGAAAATGTTACTTGCGCTTTCTCCTTAATCCCTATGTATATTTAGACAAATGGAGGTCATTTAGTTGCTCCAATGGCCATTGGAGGGAATGCCCGCCTGCCAACGTCAAGGCAGACCCCCCTAAGCGGGTCCTAACACTGACCCTTCAGCCTGCTTCCTTGAGCTTCTGGCAAAGATATCTCTAATGAGACAGAAAGGGGTATTTTTTATATACACCCCTATACTTATTAACCCTTAATAGGGAACACATGGGATGGGTAGCAGCATTGTAACCAGGCTGTGTGATGCAAAGTAAATACAAATACAAAAAGAGAAGTCCTGCGCTTAGTCCCATTACTACTGGGCCAGCAGCAACGACTACAATACACATCAGCCCCAATATATAGTAAAAACCAAAGATAAGAAAATGTTACTTGCGCTTTCTCCTTAATCCCTATGTATATTTAGACAAATGGAGGTCACTAAATGACCTCCATTTGTCTAAATATACATAGGGATTAAGGAGAAAGCGCAAGTAACATTTTCTTTTCTTTGGTTTTTACTATATATTGTGGCTGATGTGTGTTGTAGTCCTTGCTGCTTAAGCGCAGGACTTCTCTTTTTGTATTTGTATTTACTTTGCATCACACAGCCTGGTTACAATGCTGCTACCCATCCCATGTGTTCCCTATTAAGGGTTAATAAGTATAGGGGTGTATATAAAAAATACCCCTTTCTGTCTCATTAGAGATATCTTTGCCAGAAGCTCAAGGAAGCAGGCTGAAGGGTCAGTGTTAGGACCCGCTTAGGGGCGGTCTGCCTTGACGTTGGCAGGCGGGCATCCCTCCAATGGCCATTGGAGCAACGAAATGACCTCCATTTGTCTAAATATACATAGGGATTAAGGAGAAAGCGCAAGTAACATTTTCTTTTCTTTGGTTTTTACTATATATTGTGGCTGATGTGTGTTGTAGTCCTTGCTGCTTAAGCGCAGGACTTCTCTTTTTGTATTTGTATTTACTTTGCATCACACAGCCTGGTTACAATGCTGCTACCCATCCCATGTGTTCCCTATTAAGGGTTAATAAGTATAGGGGTGTATATAAAAAATACCCCTTTCTGTCTCATTAGAGATATCTTTGCCAGAAGCTCAAGGAAGCAGGCTGAAGGGTCAGTGTTAGGACCCGCTTAGGGGGGTCTGCCTTGACGTTGGCAGGCGGGCATCCCTCCAATGGCCATTGGAGCAACGAAATGACCTCCATTTGTCTAAATATACATAGGGATTAAGGAGAAAGCGCAAGTAACATTTTCTTTTCTTTGGTTTTTACTATATATTGGGGCTGATGTGTGTTGTAGTCCTTGCTGCTTAAGCGCAGGACTTCTCTTTTTGTATTTGTATTTAACCTAATTAGCCTATTTTGCTTAATGTTGCACTTCTTAGCCTCTCTTCACTACCACACATACAGATGATGCCAGATATCCACACGTAACACACTCACGCCTCTGCCACCCACCCGATCAATTACCTCTCTCTCCCACCCCACCCCATCTGCCCTAGGCGGATGCTAGACAATGCATACCCCCAAACTGTAGACAGACAGGCGTAACTCACACCCAGCAACCAGATACTTCACAAGCCACACACCCACTTACACGGCTACAACGAGGAAACCGCACCCCATCACGGCACAATACACTGGGCCTTACTCAGCCTTCTAACTTTCGGAACAGCCTACTACAAGCATAGTGGGGTATACTTTATGGCACATATGCCAACAGCGCAAACTTAACCGCTTAGCATGCCACACATCAAGTATCAATTGGTTATTCTAAAACCTATATCATATTCAACATTCAAGCACACATAGGTTAACCAGCCGATGTTCTCATTAACCTGCTTTACCATGTGTACATATTTTATTTAACGAACCTACATGTTACTAGTCTATTTCATCAAAATATAAAATGTGCAACATCTTAGCTACGCCAAGAACAGCTATGTAATTGCTTGCACACGCTGTTATGGCGTTGCAAAAGTGAATGTAATCTTATGCACAAGAAAAATAAAGAATTAAAAAAAATATATATTTTAAAATATTTTTATATTTATTTTACACATTGATATATTTCTATATATGATATATGTTTTATATGTTTTGTATTTTAATGTTTTGATGTTAAAAAAATAAATTATTAACTCATTTTAAAAGCGTATCCAACAATATTAAATCACGGCCTACATTCCAAGAATCACACCAAGCTAGGTATTCTGTTCTTAAACATATTTTGCTCACATCCTGGCTTGATTTCTGTTTGAACATATTACTTTTATTCCTCCCTTCAGGTAGACCAGGTAGCCTTCTCCTAGACTTGATTTACTGTGAATAAACTTCTAGAAAACAGCAAATCTATCATGAGCCCTACAAACAGTTCTCCCCCATCAGAATATTTTTTTTTTTAAATGAATTATAAAACATTTGAAAAATGTCAGACTGTAGCCATAAATATGTCAAACCACCAGATCCTCTACCAACAGCCATAGCATGGTTAAATTAACTGAATATATTTCCTATTCTAACTAATCTTTATGCGCATGTTTGCAAGTCTAATATATAACTGAGTGCATTATTCTCTGTTTGGCTATATGCATTCATTAATTGGTGTACCTAATTAAAAGAACACTGTAGACACATTACAACTTTATCTGCTTGAGGTTGTTATAATGCCATTCATGTGCCTCGTTTTTCCTACCCTCCACATAGCATGCTGATTTTGACGGGCTTGCTCCTTGCCCATCGTGAACAAGTGCCTTCATGGTGTTGTACGTGTTCCTGAACATAAGCACAGCACTACACATCACAGCAACATTTTACACACTGTAGAGTGTGGTAAATATAATAAAAATATAAACAGGACATGGAGGAATTGGTCAAAAAAAAAAAAAGAAAAAGAAACCCTTTAATTTGTACAGTACATAGTGTTTCTACTGTTGTGGTGGCATTTATGTTCCTTTGTTTTTTTTTAAAAAAATCTGTGCTACTAAAGGTATACAACAAAGAAAAAAAATAATAAGCCCTCATAACACAGAGTCAGTCAGTCATAAAACCTACTCTTTATAAGCTGAGACAATTGCTCTGTGTTCCAGAGAGGAATAAATAGAGGATGTGGGCTTGGGTCACGGAGACCGTTGAGGTGTATCTTTGTATAAAGCATTATAGTGCATTTAGTGACATAAAATCAATACATAAACACTGGCCATCCTCATCTATAGGCCCGCATGAAGTCGGTGAAATGAAATGGTTTAAAATGACTGTATTATTGTCATATTGCAAGCACTAGAAATCAATTTGGTTCAGATGCTCTTTAAAACAAAGTGGTCTCTTGAACATTTGTGCTCATGTGATGCTCTTCCTTCATTGCTACAATTTTCTGAGAAACCGATACGAAGTCTCAGCAACACCTAGAGAGGTTTCCAATGCACAGTGTTACTATACACTAATACCATAACCTCCTGATGGGAATATATATTCATCATGAGAGGAACAAAATCAGATCTAATGGGAAAGGTCATCCACCTATACTTGGTCATGCTTTGATTCACCTTAATGGCTATTTATTCGCAATCACTCAGGATGGATTTGACTGATCAAATTTTCTACATTTACATCAAAATGAAATTACTCAAAATCATTTTGAACTGAGCCAAGCTGGGCCTCCACTAACTTCATTGTATTCCCATCCCAGAGGAACTCAGCACCCTTGTGCTTTTTATTTCAAACAAAATGCCATTTGTCTGAATTTTGGGCAATTGTCAGGTCAGCATAATTGTGATACTCTGAATCATCACATGACTGAATCACCAAACAACCAAAACAGAATATTCACAAACAGGTTTGTTTCATGATACAGAGTTCTGCTCATGGTGCCAATAAAAAGAGAAGCTTTATAGGAAAAAAATGTTTGATGGTCCATAAACCATTAATCAGCTTTTTTGTTATCAATCATCACCGTTGGAACTCCAAATCACAAATCCTCACCCATTGCCCGAATCATTTAGTTAAATGTCCACATGCCTTAAGAGTCATGGAATTCTGACAACCCATTGATCTGCTTAAATTTGGACGAATTGCAATCTGTCTGAAAGTGAAGTCTTGTCTAAAGCCCTTAAGAATCAACAACAGATATAGATTTAACAATGGATTAGCTGAACATTGGTTTGAAAGACTTAATGCAGATCTGTCATATATTTGTTCTTGTTATTTTATCCTATAAAATTATTTATTAACAACTGGCTGTATAAGTTTCTTTATTCAACTGTGTCTATTTTTGAAGTTCATGTTGTGCATAGGTCAGGGCAATTAAAATCATGGGCTTTACTTCATAGTTGCTAAATTAAAATGCAAATTGCTTCCCACTGCTGCGTAACCCAGTCTATTGCTGAGTTCTGCCCCAATGAAAAAAATACAAATATAAAAATAAAAATAATTCAGCACAAACCTTTGTTTTATGATCCTTTATGTAGAAAAGAAAAGTTACGCATAGTGAGCTGCGATATAAACATGGATAGTTACAATTATGACTGGGAATTCTGGATCGTTGAGAAAGAACAATTATACAGCTATATAGTCTAACCAATCCAACAGCCTTGAGCAGAAAAAAAAATAAATGAATTCTTCTAAATAATGATGTCAGGGAGGCTATAATCTTCACATAGACAGGGTGGTGAAGGAAGGAGAGCCATGGTGATCATTTTTTGGTTTATTCCCTAAAAGACACGTTGATACAGGTTGAGACATTTCTCTAAAAGAGTCATGGTAATACATTTCTAGTTTATTGGTGATTTTGTTTATATTTTGCATTGTTTAACAAAAATTGTAGTCCAGGCAGTCAAGGATCGATTCAGCAGGTTTATTGGAACAGAGTGCAACGTTTCAATCTCAAGTTTGTGGGATCAAATCATTGCTCTTTGATCCAATAATCCTGCTGAGTTGATCCTTGAGTGCCTGGACTACAATCTTTGTTCAACTATCACAGGAGGTGTAGCCAACCCCAGGTCTGGTTGCACCAGGATTGTAATAAGTGTGCGGTATTCCTCTCTTTTTTCGTTTATATTTTGCATTGTGGCATTCAGTTCGCCCAGTTACTAATATACAATTAATAGATTGTCAGATACTCCCATGGTCAGTGTGTAAATCTAACATGTATTTAGGGTTATTATGCATTCTCAATAATAGATGACTGTTTTATCTTTTTTGGTTTTTTATTTTTCTGAAAAATAAGGAAATGTTCAACTAAGTTAATGGAATGTGAATTCTTAAGGTAATTAAAGGTGTCTATTTATTAAACAGTGAAGTGCATATACAGTATGTGCAATAGCAAGACCCTGAGGAGGTGGACTAAAAGCTAGCAAGATAAGAGGCATGTGTGGGGAAGTGCAGGTGTAATATGGGGGAGTGGTAAAAGAAGGGACTAAGGGGCTGGACTATATATATGCAGGCATTTTGCCTCCTGACTTCAGCCATCTTAGAATAACGACTTGGTAACAGCTTCCCACCCACCCTCCCTTGTTTGCTATATGACACTAACTCTTCTTTCTTTTTTCAGCTAGTGGTTAAGGTCCTTGCCAATCCAGGCTGAAGCAAGAGAGCAGGTGGAAGAAGGAAGGTTGGGGCTGATCCCTCCCCTAACCTCTGGTAAATGGTTGGACATTCAGACGTGCCCACTGAGCCAAAGGCCGGCTAGTGGTTGGTATGGTGGTAAGTTAAGGCCAAGTTGGAGGCCAAGTGGTGGTTATGACAAGGGGGGGAGGGCAGGCGCAAATCTGTGGACAAATCTGTGGTTAAATAGTATATCATGTTGATATTGTTAGTAAAATGGTTATTTAACCGCTAAAGATATATTTGTAAAATTATAAATAAAGCTGTGGCCTGTTTTATATCACAAATATGTCTAAGGTTTTTATTGGGGCGGGAATGGTTGGTAAAGAAGGTTGGTCGCACTACACGGTAACCACTACCTGCACACATGGACACAGAATTCTTAATATTACAAACTGCACAGGTGGAATGATTTTATTTATGTTTCTGGACTGGTGATTTGAATTTAAATTTTTTCAGCAATTCATAATTTAGTATGCAAAACACACATTATCAATCAAATGTTTTTGAATTAACATTGATATATTAAACCCGAGGCTAAACATAACAGGAATGCACTAGTTGAAATGTGGGACCTCCTTCCTTCCACTAGATGGCAAACAGAAAAAAAGGCATTGACAACTTCTAATGCTGCTTGCCAAATTCCCAAGGGGCATTTCTTATTTAAAAAAATTAGGTGATAGGGAAAAGAGTAACAATTAGCTTAACGTGGTCAATATGTAGCACTTAATCATGAGTAAAATGAAAGGCCTATGATTAAGGGTTATACCGAACGCACTCAAAACTCGTCACTCGTGCTCACGATGTGTGATTTTTCTACTGTGTACCTGCAGCTGATGTTGTCATGATAAATGTACCTTAATAACTTTGCAAGCAGTATCAGTAGCTGTCGGAACTTTATTTAATGTTGTGTTCATTTCTTAACCCCGTTGGGAGAATAACGTTTGAAGATATATACATTTTCTGGATGGTCCTCACCAATTACAAAAATAATAATTAAAAAAAAAAAACAGTCAGCATCCTGGCAGCTCCTACAAATGGAAACGCAGCCAATAGGAAGTCAAGTTTTTTTAGCGACAGCTGAGAAGCCTAGCAACACAAGACATGCAAGAAAAGGAAATCCGGAGGAGCTCAGGACTTCCCGTGCACTGCTACCTCTAAAGGTAACAAATGCTGTGTTGTGTTAAAAGCACTAAAAGAATTGTAACACTAATATTGTTACACACTCTGACCTTTGCAGATCACTGCACATTGAATATTCTTCTACTCACAGTTATTGATGGTATGTCTTGAATTTATGACTGTATTAACCTTTTCTGCACATGTTTTGCTGCTGACAGCGTTTACCATCTCATGCTATCTGCCAACGTATTTGAACGCAGTCAACCCAGTTCCATCTACTTATGCCAATTTATCAATGACGCTCTCTGAAACCAGCACTCCTGTTATGGTATTTATATAAAGTGGTTTCCAACTGCTCCTATAATTTATAATTTCTTTATTGAGGCGCTACATCTGGTAGATGCGGCGCAGCGCAACAGATGGCTCAAATCTCCTTGACTCTGCTGTAAGAAAGATCTCGTTTAGCTTGTTCTGCCTGCGGCAAAGAATAAAACCCACTACAGAGAGCAGTGAGCATGCCATCTAAAATATTTTTCTAGTTCCACGTCTGCAGTAGTTGTGAAAAACAAATGTAAATCTGACCTCTATATATTTGTATTATTGTTTCGTTCTGTTTATTTGATTGTAATTAAATCACCTCGCACAAGTGTTTCCACAGTTAGTCTCAAACCTTGTTTTTTTAATCGAAAGAGATTGGAAAAGAAAAACCTTATTACTGGGATAAAACAACATATTTAACCCCTTAAGGACCAAACTTCTGGAATAAAAGGGAATCATGACATGTCACACATGTCATGTGTCCTTAAGGGGTTAAAAGGATTACTCACAAAAATATGAATTGTTCTAAATTTCTAAATTAATTCAAAGTGAATTTCACGATTTTAGGACAATGTAGCCAAAGTGGAAGCTTTCTGACTTGGCTAGATTTCTTTTCTTATTTGATTACTTTGGCCTGAAATTCTAATTCACTTTCTAATCTTGACAAGTCACCCTTTAGGTGACAATCCTTTATGTTATTTAATGCTGCACTGCTTGCGTAGTTCATAGTTAATGCTGCTTGCTGCCCCAGTCACTGTCATTCACACGCTGATTCCAGCAGGAATTACGGTAGTGCTGTTAAGACTGATTTAATCTAAAAATTGATTACCTTTCATTGACATGTCATTAGACCACACCTCCTGCCTATTCAGCTGTGAGTTAGCACTCGGTGTAATATGGCCCTTACACTCTGCTGAAGACTTACGTCTATTTTCTGTCCGTACTCCCACCTCTGATGCTCGCCTTCAAGACTTCTCGAGGGCTGTCCTGTGGATCTCACTTCCCTCCTCCGTTAGATGCTCACCCAGTCTCCACTATTTCCAAAAATCATTAAAAACCCACTTCTTCATAAAAGCGTATCAATTAAACTGTTAATAGCTCCAGACTGATGCCTCTCTTGTGACTGTCATTAGTCTAATACTCTCCTTACCTTTTGTGTCACTTTATCCCACTCCCTCTAGAATTTAAACTCATTGAGCAGGGCCCTCAACCCCTCTGGTCCTGTGTGTCCAACCTGTCTGGTTACAACTACATGTTTGTTCATCCACCCACTGTAAAGCGCTGCAGATTTTGTTGGTGCTATATAAATAATAATACAATAACACAATAATAATAATAATAATAATAATAAATAACATACATCTTGCATTAGGGATTAATGTTTTTACTTCAATTAAAGGAACAAATGTGAAACAAAAATATAGTTTAGCGTCACTCGAATTTGACACTCTTATTCTTTATTTATTATGTTGTTTAAGTTTCTGCATAGCCTAATTTGTGATACAATAGTTTTCGAGTCAGTATAGATACAGATAGATTTCCCATAAAACCAGGAGATCACCTGTGTCTTTCCGAGCATTGCTGAGCCCTTTGTCAGATCACCTTGGAATATGAATCCAATCCATTTTGACACTGTCTCCTAACACATTGCATGGACACTCTCTATAAGGGAATATGGTTATGTGTAATAATGTTGTATTGTAGGGATTTTTTGTCCCTCAAAGTGGTAACGAGAGCTGTGCTGGTCGAGAAAAGTTAAGTCTAGAAGAGTCATAAAAGTTGTTTTTAGGTGACTGAATACATTATGTCAATGCAGTGGTGTATTCCGGATTTGTGCTGCCCTAGGCACGACTAAATTCGGCACCCCCTTATCTAAATTTGCCCCACCAATTCGTGTCAAGCCCTTTTTTTTATACTGACAGACACACACACACACACACACAAGGACAGACACTCACAATTACAGACATAAACACACACTCACTGACAGTCACAAACATCCTCACTGCCAGACACACACACATTTTCTCATACACTCACTAATTATTATGTTTTTTTTAATCTAAAAGGACATATCTCCCTCATCGCCCGGCTAGAATATTAGTACATTAACACCTAAAGGGGGCCCTAAGGTGGCAGCCAGCTCTTGAGCCTCCCAGTACACAAGGCAAACAAGGCATTTACCTGGGCGCTTGGGGGTGTTTTTTGCCCCCCCCCCCCCCCCCCCCCCGAAAGTGCTGCCCTAGGCAAATGCCTTGTTTGCCTTGTGGTAAATACACCCCTGTGTCAATGTAATAAATTGTGTCCGGTACAACAGGAGAAAGAAAATGGAACGTGGGCTCAAGACAAGTGAATGAATACAAATTCAAAAAAAGATATAAAGAAACACAGGAGCAGTCCTACAGAGGTAGGACTGTCCCCAACTAACAGCACAGGTGTCTCCAAAACCCTATTTGAAAAACTAGACAAGTACAGTCAGTTCCTAAAGGTAAATGTAACGGTACACAAATCCTAAAGGTCACAAATATACTTTAAACATGGAACTTTAAACTATCCCAGCTGTAATTTATCATTCCTATTTTCGTTAGTTAATACTATTGAGAGCCTTGGTACGGTAGGAGAGAATTTGAACACTTTGCATTAAACGGGTTATATTATGTGTTGTGGGTTAAATATACCTACTTTTGGGTTTTCCTTCACTACAATCTTTTTATAAGAATGTACAGACAGGAAATGGCATGCCATACTGCTTGGTTGATCCGTATCTCCCATTAGTGTAACATTGCTGCAGTGTACGAGGTGCTATATAGAAAGGGTTTGGTATAAGAGGATTTTATGATAACACGTAGCAGTGGAGAATGCTGGCACAATAGCTTTTGTGTTTGCTTTTCAATATTCATTAGTACCTTGTACAAGAGATTTCCTGTTCTCAGAATTATGTTCCTCTAAAGCTTTTCTCGCTTTAGTAGAAATTTGTTTTGCTCTGATTTACATCAAAAGTTATAATTTTGCAAAAAAAACATTGCAAATGAACTGCGTGAATTTTAATACATTGATTTGTTCTGCACACAGTGCTGCGGCTGTGAGAGAAATCGTATGGGGAGAGACAGACTAATTACAAAATGTATTAAGGAGATGGATACAATAGGAATCTATTAGCAAGCTAGTCACTCTGCTTTTAGTTTAACTTAAAACTTTATCTTTGACTTTAGAAATGCACTTTGAATTCTTGACAATTCCCACTTTAGTAAGTAACCCTGTCGATGTATTCAGTTAGACTGTATGGAGTTGTCAAAAAAATAATAATATAGGTTTAGACAAATTTCACATTTCTTGAAATCAACTACACAGAACAAAGAGATATTATTTTAAGCATTTAAGCAATTAAAGAATTTGGGATTTCGGACCTGAAATTAAGACTAATCGCAATTTGTTTGATACTGAAAACACAGGTCTACTGATTATTATTTTTAAACCATTTGGGTCAAGTTCCCTATTTAGTAGCCGGATTTCATAAATTAGGAAACTGCACACACTTTACTTCAACACAACCTCAATCCTGCTCTTAATTAAAATGTGAAATGCGTTGTGTTCCTCAATTCCCCAACCTTGACACCGTCTTAGTTAAATTAAATTATACTGATATCTAGACCAACTGATGTGAAATTTAACATTACATTTATAATATATTTTTATATTTAAGATAAATATGAAGAGGACTCTCTGTATTGTGATGGCTCTCACATTCCTATATAGGGAAGATGTCAGTGCCTGCCCCACATATATTGTCTCCTTATACGAGTCTTGCAGATGTTTCAATTCTTGTTTGTTTGAAAATAACAGCTGCAGTACTAGGATAAAATGTTATTCACCGGAAGCAGTTGTTTAACCATGAGTAAATACATGTATTAATTATAATATTGGCATATATTAGACTAGACTAGACTCATAACGATAGTATAAAGCAATCATAGTTCCCTCCTGTAATGTTATCACCACTAGAGCTTTCATTGGGATTTCATTGCGATAAATTCAAATGATCTTACCAACAATTAGTCTGTTTGTACCTCACATACCAACAGTGGATCATAAACAACAATCCAAGGTAGAATTATGGAAAAAAAAGTAAGAATATGCTATATGTTAGCCCAACCAGACAAGCCCGTAATTTAGGCTAGAGAAAAGCAATAGCATTATTTAACCCATGTTTGAAAGCCTTGCTCTCAATCTTCCATTTTAATGACCAATGACTAACGGCCTGATTGTGGTAATAAATTCAAAATGTCCTCAGCTCTTGTAAGCCCATGACTTCCCAAGCCGAATTAATACATTGTAATTACTGCTAAACAATGCTGATCAGGGTAATAAAATATGAAGAAAAAAAGAAGTGTCTTTGAGGTTGTCAGAAAGATAATTTGGAAACCACCTCCCTGACCACACACATTATACATAGATCTGCAATTGTATACTTTTGATTAACCCAGTAGTTTCCATGGTGATTACTCTAATTTTAGAACTGCAGAATCATTATTTATATCTGCTGGGCTTCTGATAGTTGGGCAGCTTCCTGGAGTCACACAGGTCCCACTAAATAAATGGAGGCAAGAACAATTTAACCCATGTATTGCTCTTTGTTAGGAATTGAAACCTTCACATGTTTTCAGGTCTATTGGTGTTGTGTAAGTGTTTATCTCAAGACAGGTGTGAACAATGCAAAATCTATTAATTTTCACAAATGTGTTACAGTCACAGTCATTTGCAGATGTCCCTTCTTCACACGTATTGCTGCTTAGATTGCTTATTTTATGTGTGACTAACAACCTCACAAGTAAAAGTACGATGAGAGTACATCCGTTTTTTCTAAAGCCATTACTACTACTTTTCCAATATGCTATTATGACTTTTAATGTTAATGGTTAATGATACCTGCAAT
Organism: Pelobates fuscus; assembly: GCF_036172605.1. Classification (NCBI taxonomy): domain Eukaryota; kingdom Metazoa; phylum Chordata; class Amphibia; order Anura; family Pelobatidae; genus Pelobates; species Pelobates fuscus. Next base: position 17,298,776 of record NC_086320.1, read on the forward strand.
GTCTGAAGGCATCTTCAACTAGCATGCTAATTACAAAATAATTTCAAATGATGAAGGTGCTAAAAAATGCATGAAGTAATTTCATCCAATATTGGCCAAATACATTCCCAAGTGATTGCCTGACTTTCAATTTTGGTCATTTGTTAATCCTATTACAAGGTAACCTGCACTTTCTAGATGAGCGATTTACATCCGTGAGCCCGACCCAACAATCTAATCAAAAATATATCACTGTAAATTTAGAAAATGGTAATAATTATAATCAAACCCAGTCTTGCATTAGCAAAAAATGGTTTTCCTCTTTAATATATAACACACTTCTAAATGAAAGAGTGAGTCTAGTCAAAGTCACACCTGCCTAAGGAAAATTGATTTACTCATCTATTTTTCTTCTCGTTGGTACGAAGCACAAGTCACGAGTAGCAGAACAGTACAAAATATCTCAAAGTCGGTAACGTAACAATCCCTTGGTAAGGAACTCAAAGCTAACAAAGTGTATCATTAAATTCTGGGAGCAATCAACTTAGCATTGCTTTCTGGTGACTTGAGAACAGACTCAAAATTTAAGGTAAGTTAGCTGAGTTGGATACATTCTCTATTTCTAACGAATTATTTTTGAAATCATTACTATGATGTCATCAATTTTACAACTTAGAAATATATATTGTTGGATAAGCTTTTCAAATTATTTCATATTTTTGAATAAATATTTTAAAATGATTCTATCAAAATATTAAAATATCCAAAAATATACAAATATATATATATATATATATATATATATATATATCAAAAAATATCAAAATATTTTAAAATTTAAATATTTTTCATAATATTAAATAAATTGAAAATCTAATACAAGGCCATAATCATAGTTATAAAATTGTAAATAATTCTGCCAAGTACATTAACCCCTTAAGGACCCAACTTCAGAAATAAAAGGAAATCATGACAGAATATTTCCGTTATGTGTACTTAAGGGGTTAAACCTCTAATGTTTAGATGTTGTGGTGGGTATTATACATAACCTCTAGACCAAACCACTAGGGGACCTTAAAACATCTGGGGGTCTACCTTGTAGGCACCCCTGCTCTAGACTGTACGTTTGTTTTAGCAGGATCTTTTTTTTACCTATTGCTTCTGTCTAGATCATTTGGATTGTCAGATACTTGCGTCTACATATGCCCAATGTATAACTCTAAAGTACTGCAGAATACATCTAAATGGTAATATTACTACTACGGATAAATCATTCAGCACTGCTATTATTGAATAGTGACATAATATATAGGCCAGCCAAAAGGTTTGAGAAAGATTTCAAAATCATTGTTTTTTGTGTCAACATAACACCTGAATGGGTTTTTATTAGGTTTGAGAGGTCAAAATGGATGTTATCACACAACAAAGGGAAAAGAAAGGGACATTATCAATTTTAAATATGTGTGCCATATCTTCTTTTATACTGTTGGGTTATCTCTAGTTTTAGACAGACCGGATTGATCATGTATAATGTTTGTGAAAGTAGAGGTGGGCACTTATCATTTTCTACCTCTTATTAAAATGCTTTGGAGAAAGATACCACATTTATTTTTTAGTTTTCTGTGGAAAACAAACAAACAAAAAATAATTTATTCAGTGATAGACATTGGCCTTTCTTTAATAGGCTTTCCAAATTATCCAACACTGTTAGAAAAGTTTTCAAGTGATTTATCTACAAACGTCACCAATAAAGTCTATGGGAATTTTTGTAAATAAATATTTTTGGAAAAATTTCTTAATTATTAAATAATTTAGAAAGCTTTTTAAATCAAGTCCATTGCTTGTATTTATTTGGTTCTAGAGGAAAATGAAACTCTTTCACTCTAATAAATGATATTAAAAGTTGGGTGTCTATCACACGTTTTGTATATGAAGAATCAGTAAAACCAGTTTGGTGGAAGCTCGCCGGAAATGGGATTTTATAGAAGTTTTATTATTTAGATTGATTGCTAATGTAACAGAGCTTTGTTAATATATTTAGTATATTGTCAATGTCAACATCACGTCTCCATATGTTGTTAATTTTTTTTAATAATGATTATAATTGTAACAATAATAATTGTAGTAAACATCTTAAATGACCCTATGCAATAAAAACAGCTGCTTGTTTACCATCGATACTTACAAACCTGTCTATTAGACATACATTGTTAATTAATTAGTTTAAAAAAAAAAATAGATCGCAGTTTACCAAGTTCAACCAATTTTTAAATAATCTATTTGTGGAGACATAGTCATTTTGATTTTACCTAATAGGTGTGAAAATGCATTCACTTCTCTGAAGACTCAATGAAACACTAAATACAATCAGTATTACAATTCTTTCGCAAGGAAGGCATTCCTGGCTTTTTGTGAAAGTATTGACTAAACTTTTCAAAGAGTTATATCTGACTGCGCATTTTACATTTTAAATGGTTAACTCTAAGCATTATTTCCACTACAGCCACAGTGGTTTTGACGTTAGGAATGCCCTGGCCTAGCACCCTGGTAATGGGGCAAACCGTTTAGCAACAATGTACCCTCTTGCATTGGTCCCTCCTTGGCTCCAAGGCTATTTCTTTAAGGCTGACATGCATCCAGCTTCTGCAGAAGCCAGAAGCCGATCCAGTGGTTACTCACTGGCTGAGAGCGCCACCTAAACAAGTAACGCTTCCATAAGTGGATTTTAAATTAAATATGTGCAGCATTTCAAAGTTAAACGCTGCAACATAGTCCCCAGGCACCATGACCACTTCAAACAACTGGTGCTCGGAATAACCCTTTAACTGCTCTGCAAACCAAATCGATGCATTATGTAACAGAGCAATTCAAAACTTACAAAACATTCTTACCAGTGCATGCCTTTCTGTTGCACAGTCGCCCTTCTTCCAAGACCCCTTCACAAATTTGACCATTGTCAGGCAAGGACTGACATGTTCTTGTGCGGGTTTGAAGTCCACCACCACAGTCCCGATTACAGTCTCCCCAAGATGTCCATGAATTCCAACCACCTTGTGAGAAAAAAATATATATTTACTGCCTTCCAAGGTTAACAAAGTGAATGGAAACTACAAAATATATAGCATGTTTCTCATAGCAAGTATAATTTAGAAGGCCAAAAATGTACTTATTAATATATTTAACAGATGTAATAACGTACATGTTCATTTACGGTGAATAAAGTGGCAGCTGTCAAACTTTTATAACCAATTACGGTATTATATTTTCCAACTTGATAATCAGATTATTTGATGAGTAACTACTAAAAATATTTTTCATGCAAGCATTTAATTCTATCTATTCAAAATGTATTAGAAGCAGATACATTTTGAATCCCACCAGGGACTCCTGTTTTATAGGACTTGATTATTGTATCACCTGTCTTTCATTTCAGATGTGTAACTTTCTATTACTTTGAAGGTCATTTCTGATTTTAAAAAGGGATTTTAGTCTAGTTTCCCTGCTTGCCTAAATGCTGACTTTGGGTTGTTTGAACACAACCTTATAGGGGTAAATCTGATTTCACAATGGATATGATGAATATTTGGGTCATGAGCTGTGACTCTTTACAACCTCTTCCTTGGCTTGAATTTTTATAATTTTCCTGTTTTTGTGTAATCATTCCATAATGAACATTTCCGTATATTGGAAGTCAATAAATGCAAAGTTAGTGGACTTTGCGTATACGTAAGCTTAGTATGATATATGTAGGGATAGTTTTAGAACTGAGCTTTTATCAAGATTGCCAACAGGTTTGTTAACATGGATATGGAACAAGGAGTAAGCAGAATTAAGTGAATTGGTTGAACTAACTTAAAAGAACATGTTTGTACTACTATGGTGGTGTTTTGATAACCAGTTAAAAGTTATCGGGAACTCTATCGAAAAATAAATAAAGTATTTTTAACTTACCTTTAGTTTCTCACTGTGCTGGTCACAGTGTGGACATCGCTACACCTTGGCTGAGATCATCAATGACATTTATATCACCCAATCCAATAATAACCTATAGTGAAACACTGGGGAACTATTCCGCATGAAAGTCAATTATTGTGCTGCACCAATCAGCATCTCCTTGACTCAATGTCGCTGTATGGGGAGCATTTAGCATCTTCTTGAAGAGTGTTCAAAAGCCCAACTTTGGTCCCGCAAAGATTGCAGGACCTCAACAGGAAAAGCATTTCATGACAGCCAGTGGAGATGGCCTTAGGCACAAATCACAGTTAAGAAACTAAATGGACAGTCTTTTTGTAACCGGAACCTCTACATTAAGCTGTAGGGATTCTGGTACTTAAAATGTCCCTTTAAAATTAATTCACTTATTCTATTATTAAAGGATATGTGTTTTGTTCACTATAAATTTTTATATTAGATAAAGTTATTCAATTAGTTTTGTATGTTTATTATCTACAGGAGAAACTTGCTGTTTGAATTTTCTCAACTTGGTCTATATTCATTGCTGCCTTTTTAATGGAAAATTAGTCCATTTTTATGAGTCTCACTAAGGTGTCCATCTAATTTTGATAGGCAAGGTTTTCAAATCATCACAATCTGTGAAGAGATTTCAAATTATTTATCTATAAAAATTCCCGTAGATTTTAATGATGACTTCTGTAGATAAATAATTTGACAAGTTTTTTAACAGATTGGGATCAATTTAAATGTTTCTCCAAATGAATTAAATTGAGACCTTAATGTTTTGGTAAAAACAGGTAATCAAAGAGTTTGTATGACATAGCAGGTTCCATTTACTGACCCAGCTGTCATGGATACTCATCGCCTGCATGGAGGACACAAGGAGTTTCTAACAGACTGATGGAGTTCATGAACTAGCCCAGGCCAGCATCTGCTACTTTGGCTGCAGATGGACCCATAAAACAGGTTCAGTCTGTACAACAGAAATCTATCTGAAATGATTTTGCTTTTTATTTAAGTTATTATTGTTTTTTTTTTATATACAGAGATGGGTGGATGATAGATAGATAGAATGTATTTTTTTTTATTATTTGTCTATATGTCTGTCTGTATTATTTGTATTGTATTAGTATTACAAGCTTTTTCTAAATGTGCCATATCATCCTACATCCCACAATATTTATTTCTTACACACAATGTTGTAGCTAAAGTACTAATATAAAGAAAGATAAAATAAATATTGAGGTTTGAAGTGCGGTGCTTGCAGTAGTTACAATTTATGTGAATAAATTACTGAGATTCAGCTTCGTACAATATAATAAATCTATGACCTCAAGATCTGCGCACTCTATAATTGTACTAATAATTTCTCCTCATCAACAAATAATAAATGGTGTATGTTTTCTAGAATTTAGAGGTTATATAAATCTGTAGCTTTCAAAAGTGTGTAACTGCATTTGTGAAACAGATGGCTAAATTAAAATAACATATTAATTGGGGGAATGGGTTTCCAGGACCCCTTTCAAACATTGCCAACTTTCACATATCCAGTACTATTGACGTTATTATGAAAAATTAAAAGGTAACATTGATTGACAGATAATCTAGAACTTTTTTGCATGATTAACAGGAACAGGTTAAGGTGATGTTCTCTAATATAAAAGCAGGGAAGCAGATTCCATGAACAAACTGCATGGACATGGAGTCATAAAGTCTTGCTGAGATTCCATGTATGGCTATCGCTATGGCTATTCCAATCAGAACGATTTGTATTCCTTCACTACTATTAGATAACTACAAGGACATTAAAGTATATCAAGCAGTGACAGAGCTAGAGCAATCTCCAAATATCCAAACCGATCAGAGAAAGCGGCAAATTGAATGAGGCAAAGTTCCAGAGAGCTTCAAAAAGAAGATTTCTAATTTCTCCTTAAGCAAAATGTGCAACATTCATTACTAGAACCTCGTTCTGTGGGAACATGTACAATTAGACAGTTCCAGATGTTTCATTTATCAAAAAACTTTTTTATCACACTGTTGCATAATTATTTGCAGCAATTTATGGTATGTAACTTTGCCCACACAAGTTCATTAGAAGGTGCTATCCTAGTGTGTGTGATAGGGAATAAGCTAAAATGTAGTACTTAATATTTTATATGTAGATCAGGTATCAAGAAGAGATAAATATGTATTGCCTGATCCTCACTAGATGTATTTACCTGTATAATAATGCACTTATTTTATAATGTACAACAGACAAATATCTAAAATAATAATAACAATCCCAAATTACCAGGAGACTGGAGTGTCTACCTTTTAGTATCCCTGGTCTATTAGTGGCAAGATGAGGTATTAGTAACAACTGCTGAGTACAGGGTAAAATAAATAAATTACTGGGAAGCTTTAGTTACCTTGTATCAGGGATTGGGAGCTATCTTTAATTAAAGGACCACTATAGTGCCAGGAAAACATACTTGTTTTCCTGGCACTATAATGCCCTGAGGGTGCCCCCACCCTCAGGGACCCCCTCCCGCCGGGCTCTGGTGTGAGGAAGGGGTTAAACTTACCTCTTTCTCCAGCGCCGGGCGGGGAGCTCTCCTCCTCCTCTCCGCATCCGATCCTCCCTTTCTGCTGAATGCGCATGCACGGCAAGAGCTGCGCACGCATTCAGCCGGTCTCATAGAAAAGCATTTACAATGCTTTCCTATGGACGCTTGCGTGCTCTCACTGTGATTTTCACAGTGAGAATCACGCAAGCGCCTCTAGCGGCTGTCAGTGAGACAGCCACTAGAGGATTTGGGGGAAGGCTTAACCCATTAATAAACATAGCAGTTTCTCTGAAACTGCTATGTTTATAATAAAAAGGGTTAATCCTAGAGGGACCTGGCACCCAGACCACTTCATTAAGCTGAAGTGGTCTGGGTGCCTAGAGTGGTCCTTTAAAAGGAGGCCCAAGGTAGGGGGTCACGATTATCCTTTACCCATTGTCACATCTGCTTCTTCTTCTACCCTGTCAGTGGAGGGATACAGGGTATGAGTTAGAATAAGACACAATATATAATTTTTCCTCCTGCTGTCAGGCATTCCAATTGTATCATGTGCTGTGGAATATGTTGGTGCTAATGCTAATAATAATACTAATAATATTAATTAATTAATAATACTAATTAATATTGATGCCCCCTCTATACCTTGCTATGCCAAGTTGGTGGAGGAGTTAATGATAAATGCTGACTTCTTTCTTTATTACGTCAGGCAATGCTTAGTGCTTATTGCACTACCATTGTAAAAATCTATACCTCTCCCCCATATCTATATGGGTACATGAAATACTGTAACAAAGCAACTGTACTCCAAATACAGCTAAGGGTTTACAGCAGGGGTAAACACAAATAAATATCTATCATTCACCCAATCATAAATGGCCAAACATATCTCAAAATCATAAATATTTGCCCCTTGCAAATTATACTCTGAAAAAAAAAAAAGGATGCAACTTTAGAAAAAAAATAGAACATAATACAAATAAGCCCAGCCAGCCTCATGGTTGACTTCAAAATTAAGAACTAGCCTCTACCACTACTTTTCTAAGGAAGAAAGCCATTTTGATTTGTTTGAACAGTCCAGCCACCCAATTCGATTTTACTAAAGAAAAGTTAATACCAAACACGGAAGACTTCATACATCAATAAGTTGGCCTTACAAGGCAGAGAACTGGGCAGTTACTGTGGAAATATCACATTTCAAATTAGTTTTAGTGGTAAATTATGCTAATTAAAAATAAATGTATGTTCGAACATTCTTAAACTCTTACGTCTTCATCGAGTATCACATTCATTGTCTATGTCACATGAACAAGGAATGCTATATATGTCTATTTTGTACATTAATCTGCTGCTTATGTAACAAGGAGAACTCTTTGTTCGATTGGGTAGTTTTGGTTATTACAAGTAAGCAGGCCGATGGAACAGACTGCAATTTAATATCTTTTGTGATATCTGGGAGTAGGCATGACCTTTTAGCCAGTGTCAAAATTCCAGTGAAATAATGTACAGCTTTTATTGATTGAGGAATCAACCTTTCCCCTGACAGTTTCACGTTCTGAAACACTGTGTTTCTATTATATGCTTTTTGAATGGAAAGTAAAAAGATTTTACAATTGTTCATCGATCTTTGCAGCTATATCAAAATGCCACAATTTCCACTATTTTATCTGTACGTCTCTGGTAAGCTACCTATAGAAGTCATTTATTGCACTGTCTGATAAACTGAGAGGTTGTTTTTTGTTGTCTATTTTTTCCCAACGACCTTCAGTTGCTTTTTCAATACACACAGAAAATGTATAATAATTGAAAAATTGAAATGAAAAATTGTGGTACGGAATCCTTCTTCAAGAGTACCATGTGATTGTGAACATTTTGAAAGTAGGTAATGAAAAAAGGATTTAAAACCAAGTAACCAGCAGATCAAGAGTAAACCTCAACAAATCATCAAGCTGTTAGGAAAATTGAGTGTCAAATAGCTTACTGGCTTATTTCCCCAGGTTCGTTGAGTTGAAGATATTCTCAACTCAACAATTTTAAACCCAATGCATGAATGTTGCTCGCCAAACTCCCAGAACTTACTATTTCATGAGCGCTGAATGTTGACTAAGGAATCCGAAGAACAAGCAAAAAGGCAAGAAACAGACTGTTTATTACACTGCACTTATGACATGTATTAAAGGTAAGTTACAATAAACAACGAATACAAATAAATGTGTGTTCTAACATCATTAGCTTCTATGACCTCTATGCAATTCATTTGAATCAGCACCAAAAATGATTCCAATCTTTTTGTAAATTCTTGTAGACAAATCATTTGAAATGTTTTTTTTCTCAGACGTTAATGAAGATAAATCAATTTAAAAAAAATGTGTAGCAGATTGTGTTATAATTGCTGGTGCTGATTCAAACAAATTAAATTAATGCCTATATTGGATGATAGATTCTTACCTTTGTGTATATATTATTTTTTTCACGCAAATATTTTATACCGTTCTTTACCTTCGTTTATCTTAAATAAGGGTTTATAACAATGTGGATTGCATCGCAAATATATGTGATAGGTTTAACAGTGTAATTTTCATGATTTATAATCGATAAACATTATTTGTATTATTTCTTTATTTTAATTTGACTGTTCTAAACTCCATATGATCTTTCACTATGCATCTCAAATCTTTCACCGAATCATACTCCTAAGCCGGGTGATATTGCTAAAGACAATACAATACAAAATGAAAAGTTCAGTTATAATGTGTAAGTAAAACTTCTAGGATAGTCTACTGTACCCTTGATAATGATAATTACTGTAACAACATAATAACCACCCTGTGTACAGTTTTCAAGAAAGAAAAATAAATTATTCATAGAATCAATATATTGTATGGTTAAACTTTAATAATTGCTGAAATGTTACCTGTCCTACTTTAGCTCACGGGTCAGATGTTTGGCAATATAGTACTTCTTCAAAAGGAAATCAGTCTTGTAATCAGTTGCAGAAAATGTTAACTCAGTCACCAACTCTGAATTTACATTTTTTTCCCCCTTAATTCCAAACATTCCTCATACTTCCCATGCCTGCTCTTAGCAACTCCCTTAAACAGTTGTGTTTGTGTCAGAACAACAATGTTTCATTTGGTTTCCATTAGACCAATTTCATGTAAACACGTTACCATGCCATGGAGTAACGTTTCATCACGATAAGTTTATCCAAAGAAAGCAATTTAATATTAACATGAAGAATGTTATATATTTCACACAACTCTTACTCAAGTGATTGTGACTGTAAATACTATGTCCATTCAAAACTAATGTTATTCTAACCAGTTTTCAAATTTCAGGAGTTTAGTGTGTTTATAAGACTTCTGCAAAGCCAAAGAAAATTTGCCAGGACACCGACATTCGGTCGGATGCTAGATCGACTCAACTGAATGTTGATTAAGGAACCAGAAGAACAAACAGAAAGGTAAGAAAAGGTACCAATCAGTGTATTGAAAAATCTATATGTAATAGAATAGAACATTACGTATATATTTAGCAGTACACTCATAGTAGAATTAGACGAAAGAAGTTACCAAGAGAGGGCAAGTAAAATACATTTATATTTACTAAATAAATAATCTATAAATATAGACTTTTCTAGTGCACCTCCTGATTATTCTTCTATTGCTTATTTCTCGTTTGATATGTAAATAAAATAAACATTGAATGACTGCCTCTTACCATCAATCTTGTTTTATTCCCATCAATCATCTATCATATTTTTTGCTCCCCCAACATGTTTGGCAATTTGAGTTTAGGTTAGTCCATAATTCAGGTATTTCTGAATCTCCATATATTTCGAAGAGGATAAGTGATTATATAAAACATGACTCACAGGGGCAGCAACCAGTCTATATGCAGATATTTTCGTTCAGAGGCCTAGCATTGATACACAATGAGATATGTAGGTAAAGGAACTTGATGTGGATATATATCACTATTCATCGAAAGACATGTATACCCCATGAATAACATAAATAGTTTTCTGAACGCGTGGTATGTAAGAGTGTGTATAAACAGAGAGCAAATAAACAAACATTATCAGCTTAGCCAAATTCCTTTCCCTACCAGCAGAATTCATTTTCAAGATCATAAGAATAGGTAACGTGATACATACATACATTATAGAACGGTGCGGTAATATCTAGGGACATGTTGCTTATCCTTCAAAGCGGTGTTGGAATACATGTTTGCTTTGTTCTTGCCAGTTATTAAGAGTAGTAAATATAGTTATTATGGGCAAATAACAAATGAAAAAGAAGCAACAACTGTGTATGAAGGCATGGCCCAAATTATTACCTTTGGGTGTTTCTTACACAATTAGGGGTTCTTTATAGTCCAAATAGCAAGAAGCAAGGTTATTACTTGATGAACCTAGAAATAAAGTTTTTTTTTCTTTGCAAATAGTATTTATATGCATTAAATAGATATATCTGACCAAGTTGTAGTGGAATAGCAGCATAACACGGTGGATGCATGAGACTTTTAAAGTCAAGATTGACCCCTCTCTTTGGTTATCATCAAACTCACCAGTTCTCCGAAACAAAATGCAGCCAGGAACTTTTTTTCTGGTCATTTTTGATCCATATTGAAATGCAGGAAAGTTGAGCTTCAGAGAAGGAGCCCACCTTATTGTGAGTTGTTCTTGGATAATCTTCAATAGTTAAAAAACAAACAAAAAAAAACACACCTGTCTCAAAGGAGGAAAAACAAAGCACCAGTGGAGAAAACATGACATCTCAAACTGAATAATGATAGTTTAATAGGTTTTGCTTGTCATGACCTTAAAGGGAAACTTTTATTTCCTAGGATTAAATATGTTATGTTTGTTTATCCTCTATATTTCACAAATATGTATTTCTAAGGTTTGAAAAATAAAATGAAATGTAGAAATCCATACATCTATCCTGGAACTTGGTTCCTCCATCTTGGCTCCCTGTAAATCATCATCCATTGTGCTGTTTTATGCCATTGAATATGGAAATAAATAAATTGAAACAATGTTTCTGTTCACCTCCTCATTTGCATTGTGTGCCCTGGCTGTGCCTGAACCCAACTGAATTGTGATGTCACTTACTAAATATCGAATATATATTTTGAAGAAAAAGGTTGACAAAATGTTAGCATATGTCATAGATTATTTTCAATGACTAATTTAATGGTGTAATTTAAGTGTCAGTTACTCTTTAAACAAAGTAATTTGTTGATTATTATTATTATGTTAATAAATGTTTTCTCCTTGGTAGATGCAATAATATTGTGTTCATGGCAATAAAAAAGTAATGTAAAAAATGCTATAAGGAAGATGAGAAACACACTGTACTTTTTAGTGAGGGCAAAAGAGTAACATTTTGTCTAATGTTGCAGAATCTCTTTTCATAACACTATAATTGGCAACTACGAGAACACTGAGTGACCCTCAGGCTGACCTTGAGAGAATTCGGTGGGACACTCAGCCGTGTGGCATGTTCTGTGCAGCTTTATCTGATGTCTCGATTCCCATTTCCAGAAATGATCTGTATTAGCTTTCAAATGGATCAAAGGTTATCGACATATATTCAGGAACCCTGGAGTCTACTTAACACAATCAATATTGTATCCGTAACCAGACAAGCATAACCAGCCAACTGCGTAACCAGCCAGAAGCTCTTTGCAACATGCCAAATGGTTTCTAAAGATAACTGATTTTTGTAAAACAAGGACTTTAACTCTCTTGTCACAGATGTGCTGCAAGCTCTCGTGAAGCCAATGATCACCTCTACTTTCCTAAATGAGAATTTAACTAATTTTGAGACCCTGAGAAATTGTCTTTCGCGCTGAAACTTTCCATTATTCCTGTGAATCTACAGTAGACATCACATTTACAATGATAATGTTAATAAAAATAATAAACAACCCAAAATATTTCAAACAGTAAGTATGGTAACGGTAATCTGAGACCTAGCAATGCACATTAGACGTATAGTATAACAACAGACACTTAGAATCTTAAATTAAGTTGCAAACCCTGAGTCTGCAGGTTAATGTCAGGCAGGCATTCTATCCAAGCAAACACATTTCTGTTTAGCTACACAAGGTATCAACTTATCCGCAAGCCCATTTTACACCATTTTACCCATGATACATCATCTATTTCGACCAGCAAACAATGTACATCTTGCTTCAGGGTAATAACATTTTTGACCACATGGTGGCACTTGGCATTTGTTAACGTTTATCTAATTCTTTATCTATAAGCATGACAGTTCTGGCAGCAACAAAGTAATATCACGCATAAACCTATATTATTTAGGTTTTGTCTAATATTTTGAAATGGCAGTGATATTTTTTAGAAGATCCCGTTATTTGCATGTGCTTGGAATTACCACCAACCAGCACACCTGGAAGGTATTCAGATGTGTATTGATGTCGTTCTTTTATTACATCGTTTCAGAATGCTAGTTTATAAATAATTGTTTGGGGCTTTTTTTTATTTTTCATTTGCTCAGTGATATTTCGTAGCTTTCCCCGAGCGAATTACAGCTGGATACAACAAATGAGCCACTATGAGTAATATACATCACTGTACAGCGATAACATAAATAGCAAAGCACTTACTAACTTCCTCTCCTCTGGGACAGCAAGGAAACTTACAAAGAACAAATGGTAACTCTGCAATGTTTGCTTGAATTTGGAACTGGCCAAAAGGTGCTATAAATATTAACCTAATAACTGATTTCTTAAACATGGTATGCTGGTCTCCAGCACAGACAATTCTGTAATTTATCTTTAAAGGAACACTCCAAGCACCAAAACCACTACAGCCCACTTCAGTGGTTATGGTGCCAGGAGTTCTCAAGTGCCCTCTCAGAGTAAGGAAAGATGAAAATGGTAAGACTGGTTTTACAACTTGTCTAGGGCCTCCACTGCTACTGGAAGCTAATACTGCTGAGTTAAGCTCTACTCATTCGGTGAGATCACTCATTTGCTGTTGTCCATGGTCTTGCATGACTGGGTTTAGTTCATTGGGGCTAACTGGAAGCTCCTTGGAGGAACATCCAGCAGCAGAAGAGTTGTGTTAGGACACACGATTGGAAACAGGGTTGTTAAACTGCTCTTAAATGATTGACTACTTACTCTGGGAGAGAACCAGACACTCCTTGCACCATAAACACTACATCCAGTTAAAGTAGTTATGGTGCTTGAAGTGGTCCTTAAAAACGATTGGTAGGCTAAGCACAAGAGGGGTCTGAGGAGGTTATTCATTAAACAGCGAATTGTAGTGAATTGAAAAATAATTGCATCATTCAGGCTAAGTTGGGCAAGCTGTGATTATAGCTGATTTTTTTTTTTTTGCCTAAATCTTGCAATTGGGTTTTGCAGTCCTTTCAGTTTGGTGTTTACTGAATAAAACCCATGTCGATAACATATGTAAAGATTATTCATCCTCATATATAAGCAGGAGTTTGAGATTTATTTACTAAACAGTGAATTTCAGTGAACTCACTGGCAAAATGAATAAACATCTAGAGTGCAGTTCATAAAAACCTTTCATTTATAGATAAGCCAGGACCTGAATCTTGTTGTCAACTAACCAAAACCCACCAGCTAGGCAATGTCCCTCTTCCTGTGTATATTTAAATAATTAAAAGCATTCATGAAATGTAGCACAGTATTAATATTTCAGAGTAGCTAAATTGGTTTAGCTAAATATCATGTTTTGTGTATAATGCAATCATTATCTCGACAATTTTTTGTTAATATGACCATGTAACAAGCAATAATGATTTCTTTCGTTTTCACCCAGAATACCCACTTTCATATCATTTTCACGAAGTGTGCTTCCATAATTAGCTCTATTTGCTGAAAGGTGTTGTGTTTTGTTGGATGTATTGAGGCGTAGCGCTTATAATAATGTAGAGCGTGTCCGACATTTTCCAAATTACAGAAGCTCAGCCCTTCTGTGATGGGTACAGTTTTTTATTGTGATTAGCAATCCAGAAACGTCTTCAATGGATACAAACATATATTCTACAAATATAATATAATAATAGGTTTCAAATAGGTTTCAATGCAGAGCTATCTCATAAGTGCTGTTTCCTCTCGCACCATTATTATCAGTTACTTATATTGAGCAAACTATTTCCGTAGCACTTGGTCTAAAAGTGGACCAGTCACTATAGAAACCAATGGGATTTCCCTGAGAACAGTTCAACTTTTAGAAGTTTGCCCAAGATTGTTCCTCATGCGTTCTTTCTGTGTACCGTGACGCCTCATGTAATGTTTTTATAAAGTCACACATTGATGACCTGGTACATGACTTATGTACACACACATGCAGCTGATGCAGAAAGCAGGACACGGACCAATTACTGGACATCGACTGCACTGAAACAGGTCAAAGTGAAAGGATATTTATTTGTCTTCGTTTTTTTTTTAGTTTTTTTGTTTTTATTGTTTTCCCTGTTTTTTATTGAATGGTAAAATAATACAGCAAACGCCATAGCCAGTTAACACTTGGTTTTAATTTATAATCCTTCAAATTTCTGTAAGACTTAAAAAAAAAAAAAAAATAGTATAAGGTAATATGAAGGCAATTTGGTCTTAAAGTCAATTTGAACAAAATCATAAATGCTAGTTTTTATAATAGTGTGAAATGTTATCTCGTATTCCATTATCAAAGAGCTGATGGGTTAGAAACTAGAGAGGCTTCCTGTTTCCTTTTATAAATAGCAAGTCATGATTTCATCTCAGAGTTCAAACCAGGCAGGACAACGTCCCACAAGAAATCCCATTAGTAAAATCAGCAACATCACTACTCAAAGGAGAAGGCAAGCTTAACCTCCCACCACTTTCTTCACATTGATCTATAAAAACACCATGATCGAGGCAAAAGGAAATGACATCACAGATTTGCTGTGAATGAAGACTTGCGGAGGAGGAACCTAGGTTGAGAGTCCTCTAGTGATTATACTTGTGTGAAAATTCATTATCTGTTAACTAAAAAATGTGTGTTAATTGATACAGTAACAAATCGATTAAAACAATTTAGATTGGATTTATTTGCTAATTTTCAGGATTTTAATTTAAAAGAATTGGCACAAACATTTGTTGATGTCTCTTTGATTCGAATAAACAGGTAAAAGGAGAAAAAGCAAAAGTCTCTCTTTGCAACACACAATACAACAATACACACCAAAGGTTCTATGGAACAGAATGAATAATATGTCGAGATTTCTCTGTAGCTATGCCGTTTACAGGTAAAATCATTTATACCTAAACATTAACGAGGTACTACTGCCAAAATATTCCTTGCATAAGTTATTAATAACATTGGAGTCAGATGTATGTCATGATAACCATGCTAAATATTGCTATGTCTAATTTTGATTTGGAAAAAGTTTTTCAGTGTGGAAGCGGCCATCTTGTAATTGCACAAAAAAATGGATAAACAAAGAAGGAAAAAAAAAAGCAGAGCTGTACACCACAATAATACATTTCTATTTATACATGAAATAAATAATACAAAATTCAATTCAAGGTCAAACCTGGCCAAAATGCCACATAAAAGACCAACTGTATTTTGCAAAAAAGAGCAAAAACAACTAACAGTACCAGAGGTACTACAGGTAAGAAGAGACCACAGTTAACACTTCCTGCAACATTTTGACAAACCTATGCTTTTCCCAATGGAATAAAACAAAGAATACCAACACCACGTGATATCACAACCAATCAGATATTTAGAATTGCTTCTCATTGTCTCGGGCGGAGGAAATAGATATATATCTGGTGACAACGAGGTAACAAGGTGTGCAAACAAAATAGGTTAGCAAGAAAGATTCTAACCTATTTTAAAAAAATGCTGAAGTATTGTTTGATATAATTTTGGAGTGAGACAAAAGATACGATGGAGGCTGAGTAAGAAAGGTAAAATATAGAAGGTGATATGCGAAAGAAAGAAGAAAAATGCCAGGTAGTGACTGGTGGTGGATGGCAAGGGGTGAGAATTATGGTGACAACAGAGAAAAGTGTAGCTACAAAGGGTAATAGAAATGAAAGAAGAACAGGGTAGTGAGATTAAGGGGGACTGTCGCTACTCTAGAATTTCACCATTAAACTGAATATCACACATTGCTTGCGTTAGCATTTCACTTTCCTGAGATATTCCGTCTTCTTTTAAATTTATATTAACGATTTAGCAAATTACATCCCAATCTAGTTCAGACAAGGCAAAGCCAAAGCAAACAGTGGTAATAAGGAGGAGTAATAGAAACATTGTTTCATTTCTCCTTGCCTCTGTCTGCTCTCCTTGTGCTGATTTCCAGGTGTAAAGAACAGGGCTTGTAACAATGATTGACAGGGAGCTAGTATTAAGGTGCCCAGCTGCAGAAGAAAGTGTAGATTTCAATATTTAATTGCATTTGTTACTTCTTACAAATGCATATTTCTTATATCTAGGAGATACATAGACATGATATTATAGCTATTGGAAAGTGGCAGATCCCTTTTACATCTAATCAGAGAAGTATCATAGTATACTTAGGAAGGGGTTATGAACATAAAGATATGCGTTACCAGTCCTTACAATAGGCCAGGTTTAACAATGAAATCATGATGAAAGCAACAGAAAGGAATAATTATAACAGCATGAAAAATAATGCTAGCCAATTCTGGAAACCAGAGTTACAGATAGTCAACACAATTAAAGCAAAAGGTCACATGGGGAGACCATGATGGAACTCAAGAACAAACACTGAACATTGGGTAATGGGTTATACGCGCATAGACCCAGCTCTATGGTTTATGCAATTGATGAAGAGACATTGATGCTGGCACAGGATCTCAGATATTGTATTGGAATGTTCCATACTATCTGGTCATGTATCATTGATGCCTCCATAATGAGAAGCCACAGGAGAAAGTTGTTCATAATAAACAACTGCAGATAAAAGAAAGTAACCAGAGGACAGGATAGGAAGATGATACCTAGGATATTAGTGACATTACATTTAAAATTAGGGTAACATAATAGAAGCAGGGTTATCAAAGTGTTAGTAACAGGAGAGAAGATAGAGATGAAGTAGAGATGTGGGTGGTTAATCAAAGAGAGGAAGAAAGTGACGTCAAAGTGAGAGATGATCTAATGAAAGAACGTTTGTGTTAGTCTTTATCTACAAGGACAGTCCATTGTAATCAGTGAGGTAATGACAAAGGAGCGGACTAGCTCAGAAAGCCCATGAAGACATCATATTATCTCCTTGTAAAGTAAATATGATTTGCACATACAACCTAATGGCATCTCACAAAGAAAGCATAGAATGCAGGGAATGTCTTGGAGTGGCGATGAATAAAGAATGCTTGGAAACCAGGTGTACACTCACTATCTGTCACATTATCTGTCTCAAGCAACAAGCCACTCGCTTCCTATCTTAATCATGTGTCTTTCTCCTGAAGGTTAAGGGAAAATTATAGAACACTAGTCATATTGGGCAGATTCCACGTTACCGCGGAAACACAAACATGAATACTCACAATCCCACCTGAAAGCTTGTTAAACAGAACATGGTTAACCACTTATATTCCTTTTGGGCTACATCGACAGCTTGGAAACTGCCTCTAATTCAGCCCTTTTTCACAGATCCAATATTTACAATAAAACTTTAGTTTGGCAGGATTTAGTGAGATATTACTGTCCAGAACTTTGATAATAATCCATGCTCTAGGTAAATGCTTGCAGAGAGCCTATGTCTGCTATGAGTACACAATAATATAAACTAGTAAATATTGAATAAGTAAACGTACACTGATTTGAGTAATAAAAATACCTGAATGAAACGGTAAGCTTCTCTTTGTGTACAGATGAGAGTTACACACTGTTGGATCAGCATGTCCAAATGCCCAAGCATTAGCTGATGAACTTACTCCTGGTACCCTTGGTGTAATGACTTTTGTGATTGGGAGTGTATGGCATGGAGATCTCCTTCCAGTAGCATGGCTGCCTAGGTTGGTGTAGAAAGGCAGGTGGTGTCTTTCAATACAGCTGTATTCACATTTTTACACTAAACCATTGATACTGGATACTTTACCACTGATACCCATGAAATATGGTGGGAGAGTGGAATTCAGCTGGTAGGAAATCTGACAGTATACCAACTGCTTTGTTTCCTATCCGGCTTACTGCCAAAAACTACTAATACCAAGATATTGAATTAATTTGGCTTAATTAATTTTGTCAATTTATTCACAAATTCGCCCTAAAAATAAGAAGGCTTTCACAGTGTTAACTAACTTTACACATGATTCTGGTAAAAAATATTGTTGCATTGCTTTTGATTCTTAAAATCACTGTATTTAGTTTTGACTTTGCTAAAACTCTGCTTTTTTTAAAGGTGATTTATTGACATTTTCCCCATCGCGGTTGTGCCCTTGTGTTGAGCACAGAGGGCAATTTCTTACTGACAGTAAATGTTTCAAGAAATAAAAAAAAAAATAGCTCCGGAGGGAAATTTGCTTAACAAAAAAACATAAAATAGTGGAATGAATTACTGGAGGTGGTTTTTGGTGCTGTGAAAGGTTGAATAATTGCTGTGTACTTTAGTTAATGTGGTTACATTTAATGTGTTGAGACATAATGGGGACACTTCACATGGTGAGAACTTTGTTCATTTAATTTAATATGCCTGATTGGGACGCTATTTACATGCGGTTCATCGCTGTCCTTATGAAAGGAAACAAAAAAAGTGTGAAAATTCCTCTCTTCACTTTTGGATGTGGTCCTAATGTCATTAGAAAGCAATGACATTACAATGACAGTATCAAGACGGGCACTTAAAGACTTAAAAAAAAATAGTCACAGTTGATGTCAGCATTTGTATTCTGAGGATGGGTAGCCAAAATCACTGAATGTGAAACAGCAGAACCTACATGCAGCTATGGTGAATGACAAAGAGTTTTAGAATGTTACAACCACTACATTCCTGCACTCCCTTACGAACGCCTTGAACAGCCCCGGAAGGGTCTATTTCTCCAATGTTATATCACAATTAGCGCTCAACTGTGGAGGAATTGGTGGTTACTAGAAAAAAAATAAAACTTCAGGAAGCCACCAAGAACAGGAGTTGGCAACCCGGACCTTGTAAATCTAAAACTTCCATGATTCTTTGCCATTCTAAAGGGTTGTAAAATATCATGGCAGTTGGGTTCTGCAACATCTGGTGATCTATGTTTTTTTCACCCGTGTTCTAGAATAATTCAACAACTGTTCTAGCCATCCTCTTTAGCATGTCCTTTTAATTAAAGAGCCATCAGTGTAAAGAGCAGCATTTAGAGCACAACAGGTGTGGTGTAAATGTCATGTTTTTTTCATTGGAGACATTTTAATAAAAATAAAGTGTACTGAGAAGGACGTGCTGGAACATGTCTATTGTTTATATGTGGATCTGCTGGAGGAGGATCCAGGTTCCTGTGATGTTGCCCTTGTTAGTTTATTTTTGATGACCTGTACAGAAAACAATGAATTACTAAGATTTGGGGGTAATAGTGACGTGATGATAAGAGAGAAAACGGACAGATGGGGAGATAGTTAGAAGCACCTGGCTATTCACTAAGCCAACAATTACTAAGAACTCGGAATTGCCAACTTTAGGCCAAATTGGTCATGTTTGGCATCTCATCAATTTTCCAGTTTGTCTGTTTGGTCTACAATTTGCAATTTCCTTGTTATTTCTCTATAGGCCACAGTTGAGTGACTCACCTTGTATTTTACTTGTGGTTGGAATGTTCCCAAAAATTGACATTGGGTTTAGGGTTATTAACAATGAAGAAACTCCAAATGTAAACAATTGTTCCTCTATATATCTTGGTCAAAAGAGTATATCAGTATATATATATATATATTGGTATGTATTTGCAGTGTATTTTTTTAAACATTTTATTGGCACATGATATTTTGACAAGTCTAATAGCCACTTAACACTAACTCTGAATCACTAATTTGTGAGTTGATTTTTTGTTAAAAGACACTATAGACATTTTTTTGTTTACCTTCACTTTTGGGCTCCCCAGCAATTTTAAGATGGATCCACATTTTTTTTGAACCACACCTTTTCACCAAAATTCTTTAGAAGTTAAAGATTAAAAAGAAAATGTAAAATATCAATTCAGAATAACTAAAAAATGCTCACCGTTCACAAGTCTAGTAATATTGATGTTTAGAGTGTCCCTTTAAATATACATTAATTATAATGCATGTATATATTTTTTAAAGATTAAAACATATATTTATACACAAATTCATACACATATTGTGTAACAATCTGTCATCCTGCTGCCTCTGACCTGAAGACACAGTTTGTAGTCTAACTGTATTTTATTTTTTATAATCATCTATGAAACCTGTGAAATGTATCATGATTCCAGAAAACTTCTCCCTTTTATTCCCTTTTATTCTATGTTTAGACTGAAATCCACTAGGTGAAGACACGCACTGCAAATGTGCAACTTGGATTGTTGAATATTGTTGAATATTCATTACCACACATGTCCATCGTATTAATAAACCATGCTTAAAATAGTTGCTGTTATTACTCAGTATTTTAGTTCTAAAATAGTGAAGTATTTCTGTGTGGTAGAAAAATGTTGGGCAATTTTCTTCAGCTCCTTACTAAATTGCTAAACCATAACAATTTTGAAAATATTTTCCTTGAGTGCAATATTTCTATCTACATTTTATAGACTATGGTTAGAGATCTCCATCTTGTGGACGTTGGTCTTTTCTTGTGGTCTTTGGTCTTACCTTGTGGTCTTGCTTGCTTGATGTCTGTGGAACCCATTTGCCCTGAAGCCCTGAGTCTTACCATCATGAATTCTTGCTCAGCTTTCTGTTTTTCCAAGCAGCACAGTGGGGATGGGCTACTATGGACTCTGGTTTGCCATTAGAACATTAAAATAGAAAGGCGATGCACAACTTTTACAAGTGTCCTCAACTCAAATGAAGATGGAACGATAGTGCATACATCTGGAGTGGATGATTGTAAGTGCATTTCCTTTCTTTTATTTATAATCACCAACATCAAAAAATAATATACCGTATTCCGTTTTATTGGTCCTCTTGTTTTACATATCGTACCACCTTTGTGTTGAGGACACTTGGGAAGGCACTGCTTTCCTGCATTTCCTTTTTATATCTACCTACGGCCAGAAGGAAGAGACTTTGGTTTGGAAAGTCCGAGCTGCCAAATAGACTTAGAATAAGCACTAGGAATCCCATATTTTTATTTATTAAAACATTAAAACTGGTTTAATGCTGAGTGGAAGGACAGCGCCAGGGAAGTCCGGACATTATGAGACTATTAATGAGATGTAGTATTAAAGGTGCTTGCTGTGTCCCTTTCATCTAACATTTTGCCTATTCATTAAGAGACTTTCCATATTAATACAGGAAGAAGTCTTCCCACTCTTACTCAACCCGAGGCTCATATTATTCATCCTGAAAAGGGGGAATTGAGGGCACACCACGAACATCCTTTTCTCAGCAGTGGAGCTGCCATAAAGATCCAACTTTATAAAAAAATACAGATTAAGGAACAGCAGGTACAAAAAATACTGGGTATTAACCAATATATAATAATTATAATAATAAAATAAATAAGATTATTCCAGACAATCTGCCTATAGATAACATCAAAATAATGATACCTGGGTTTTGGAGAAAACTGAAGTCTTCCTAGATATGCTATAAAATGGGAATGAGCCATCAGCCAGAAACACACAGGTTTATTTACCAAACTCAAAATAAAAGCTAAATGTCAAATTTAAGGCAAATTTAAATTTCCAAAAATATTAAATCATTTGAAAACCTCAATTTGCTAAAATTCAGTTTTAATTGTATCACCCGCCATACGCATTGTATCATCCTCCATACCAAGACATTGAATAGAGGCAGATGGTCCAGAATTCAATGTTTCTTTTCTTTCTATAAATACAATTGCCTTAGTTTTATTTTGGTTTATACCAGTTTCTCAGATTGACTGATTTATTACTATTATATTTTAGAACGCTCACAAACTCTCGATTTAAACCACTGACACAGTAATGGAAGCCGGGCCTTTATTTCCATCCTGCAGCATCGTTGTGTACGAGTTCGGTACCGTGCAGAGATGTCCAATGTCCATCCATTTTTAAATAGTACGAAACATTACTCTTTTATTTATGTCACTTCTTGGACGCATTCAGAGAATTTTACTTTTCCCTTGCAGAATCTAATTGGATGATTTGGAATTGTGTTTTCCTTCGTAGATCAATAAAAATACAATATCAACATAGAGTACATATTTCTCTCAGAAAATAATTCCACAACAGGTTATAATCAGCAGGAAGCAGCTCTATTTCAAGATTTATTTGCTATTTTAGTACATATTAGGCTATGTTTTATTCATCAGCGTTCTGGCTACAGCATTTGAAATGCAACTTATGAATGAGGCATGTCACTTTGAACTAAGCTCAGATAAAAAAGCAATTTCTAGCAGGTAAACATTCGTCTACTTGGGACATTTCATACACTTTTCCTGATTAACTTGTTTCTCTAGAATATAATTTCATTGATTTGAACAGCAATGTGTCACTTCATTTCATTACTTAAAGGGACAGTAAGATATGTTTTTTTTCTTTTCATAATATCTATGGCAGCTCTCACAATGCTAATTTGTTGTTTTCCTGGCGTTACAAGCAGACATAGCAGCTGCTCTTTATACTGTTTCACAAGCAGAATAGGCAGCCTGCAATAGATGAATGAAAGCAATATGATCATGTTTGAACCTCACAGGCATTTTTTTAAAGTACCTGTTACCTTTTGATTATACCTTGAAGATGCAACTTTTCTTGTTTCAGTAAAACGGTGAACTTTGATAGAGTTATTTAGGTTTATGCTTTGCTTATACAATTGTGATGTTGTATAAAGAGTTTATTGGAACTAACCATTGTTACCTCTAAGCACTTTGTTATGAACAATATATAATTTAAACAGATTTAAAATGACATTTTCTGGATTACCACTTTCCCGGGATCTGATTTGGGGAAAATCACTATAGAATGTTTGTGTAGCTATAAGAATTTGTTCAATTTACTATTTTATTATTCTAATAGCTCGATGGAACTTTATTCAATCATTTATAAAAAGTCAATAATTTCATGTTAAGTCAAGAACACGCTGGATGTTTCGCAAGAGGTGTTAGAAAGCAAACTGCGGCCCCATCTGAGAACTTATAGCATTATTATTAGGTATTATCGAACATTAAAATAATAGAGAATGCAAACTCCTCTAAAAAAAGCAGAACTATACACACAGACAGCACTTTACTTTTCACTAGTACGTTCATCTATAATTTGTTTACTGTCAGAATATTTATTGAAAGCTCAGCCGTCGTAAGAGTCATTTGTTGTCATCAATGTTAAAAATGTGCTAAAGCACTATGTAAGTTTATTATCGACTGAACACTTATAATAAAAGTCTTCGTGAATAAAAAAAAAAATATTTCATATATAGAAATAAATGTTATATACAAAGATAAATGCTAACCTGCATCTTCAACGACTTGAGGTCAGTGTGAACAATTGTTCCCCGCAGCAAGGTGTGGCTGGGAACAACTGACACACCCCTTGCGCACGCCTATGGCAAAACACAATTCTGCCAAGTGAAGGGGTCTGTTAGGGATATTTCTACAAATGTATCAATATTTAATTTATGTTTACAAACCCATGAATCCTAAATCTAGTAAATATTCTCAAAACTACATTGAAAGTAACACTCCGGTACTATAACAACTTAATTTTACCTAAAAATAAACAGTTTAATCCCAAAGTCTTGAATATGGCACTCAATGACTGCCCTGCCTTACTATTTCCACTGCACTCTGAGGCTTGAATCAGGAGGTCTCAGACTGGTAGTCATTCTCAGCCTATCAGAAGCTCCACATTCACAAAATGGCGTGAGAAAAATAGGTAAATTTTAAGTAATTTTGTAAATTATTAATTATTTTTGGCAATATAGCATCAACTTATTCCACAGCTCTCCACAATATTATAACAAGGGGTGATTTAACAATAAAATGTTACAGGAACAATAGGTTGATGAGGACTCAAGG
The DNA here is from genome assembly GCF_036172605.1 of Pelobates fuscus. Taxonomy (NCBI): domain Eukaryota; kingdom Metazoa; phylum Chordata; class Amphibia; order Anura; family Pelobatidae; genus Pelobates; species Pelobates fuscus. Next base: position 17,323,416 of record NC_086320.1, read on the forward strand.
GGCACAGCAACCAAACAACAAGGTGAGAAAGTAGCAGAACTGGACGTGAAATTGGAGTGTGGTCCACTAGGACACGTTTGTGAAATAGAAGTTACTCTGGGAGGCCATAAGCTTTTCTGATAGGCTAGGAGTTAAGCTGGTGCCTGGGAACCACCTTGCACTCATTCTGATGCAGTTGTTATGGTGCCTATAGTGTTCTTTAAATGAGGGAACTTTTGCAGAGAGGTAAAAAGATGTAAAAAGGGGGCTGAGCTTTGTTACGAAAAGTAAATATGTAAGATTTATGTAAAATGCTGTATTTAATAACTCTTCCAAAACATTTTGCTTTCATTTTTACAAATCACCGTATCCTTAGATAACTGCAAGTGTCTCCAAGAATTGACACTGACAGCTAAATGTATCTACAGCGTTATTAAGGAAAACATTTTAACAGTTTTAATTTGGCCATCATGAGACTGAACAATAATTAGCTATTAACATTCTGTTTTTTAACTCACAGTAGAGGATGCTTAGGAGCTGTTAGGAGTTAGCAGAATCAGAGAGATACAATCAGCTGATATGATAGTCCGTAGGGTCTATTAAGTTTCTGCAATGACTCCTATTTGAGAAGGACGTCTCCAAATCAATCGCATTTCATTAACACGAGATGAGACGATTAAATATGCTTCTAGAATTTAAAATCAATGGGTAGACTGTGGTGGAATTCAATTTTTGTCAAAGAAGTAAAAAAAAAAAAAAAGCCAGACAAACGGCAAACACTTCCCTATGTGCGAGCAGATGTTCATTTTAATTGTGTAGAGCTGTAATATTCTGTGATATGTTTCAAATGCAAATTCATCAACAAAAAATGATTCATAAACTCAGTCGCAAGCACATAGAAGATACAAACCAGTTAACTAGTTATCTAATTCAACATATGACTTGTACCTGAAAATAAGTCATTGGTGATCAAATTAATTAATTAAACATAAGGTTTTAAAGTTAACAAGTTAGGAGTGCACATGGTGTTCGGCTACCGTTATAATATATATATGTCTGGGGTTGTTGTATCTCTCATACAGAGAGAGACGGTAGGCATTTTGGATCTGTATCGCCGTTTTGGGTGGGATAAGTCTGATATGCAAATGGTCTTGGTTCTTTTTGTAATGGCCCAAGATGAGCTAAAACCAGCTTGAGATCTGAGCGGGGGCCCACCGTAGTGCAGGCTATTCGAGCTGTTGTCCGTTCTCAGTATTTTCTTGCAACTTGTTTTTTTGCTCTCTCTATAATATATTTGGTCATATATTATGATTCAAATGAACTGAAGCTCTTAATAAAAAATGTATAAATATAAGTTAATATAAACAGCGACAGGTGGGAGCTGCCCCACCAGCTCCCATCCTCGGGTTATTTAAAAAGAAAGAAGGTTGTGGACATGCTTTTGTCCATCTTCCTTACCTCCCCCATCCATAGCCCATAGGCTTCAGGTGGGTTTCTTTTTTTTTTTGGTAGGTGCCTTATATGTCTGTGCTAACACATCTCTGGAAAATAGATCTAGATACAGGGGGGAGGGGGGCACACTATTGTCGAAGGGATGTTTCCCTCCTGCCTCCCACACTAGGATTTCTCCAGTCCCTAGCCACCCAAAATAATACAAATGTCTATCTACCCCCTCACCCTAATATTAGTGTGTAGGAGCCCAATAAGTCTACCTTCTGATTTCTTCTTTCTTTTTAAATCTTCTTTTCTTCAGCGCCACAAAGATCAAATAAAAAAAAACATACTAACCCGATGCTACTATTAAAAGTATGAAAAATAACTAAACTGGAAAAAAGATAAAAAAATGAGAAAACATGACACAAAAAACAAATTCAAGTCAGCTCTTCGCAAGCTCTGTGCTGGCACTGTGCAGGCAAGGCAGTAAAAAGCCATTATAAAGCTCTGATTGCAGGGCCGGATTAACATAGGGCCCGATGGAGCTGCAGCTCCAGCTCCAGGCCCATGCTTATGGAATAGGCTCATTGATTTAAAAAAAAAAATGCAAATGTTTTTTTTTTTTTACTCTTCACATGCTCTTGCTTAAGTATGGAAACTTAAAATGGATGTAGGGGAACAAAACTGGTGTGAACTGGCTGACAATGAAATTAGTTAAGGTAAAACTGACTTTGCACACTATGCAAATGTTCTTGCTGCTTCAGTCTCTATAACACTGTGGCATGTTCCCTTTCTTCTACACTCACTACATCCACATTTTCTCTGTCTCACACTGTATAACAGGACCTTACTGCTAGTAAAAAGGTTAGGAGAGAAGTGGACCAGCAAGTGCTAGAGGACAGTCCTTAGAAAGTGTAGAGCTAGCGCATTATTAGACGCATTTATGCCAAGCTCAGGGTTCTGTCTGCACAGTATACCCTTGGTAGGTCACCCGAATTGAATGGCAGGCAGCCTGACATGCATTCACACCAGGTTGATCATCTAATTGTTTGTGCAGACATGCCCCTTTTTTGGGGCATGATTGTCCTTTTGGGCGATTCTGGTTATGTGATTCACTGGACACTGCTGTTAGGGGGTATGGATTTACATGAAAGTTGAAAGTGAGAGATTAGCATGGGGTATGTGTTTTCTGATAGCTGCATCCCGTGAGTTTCCCTCCAGCACCATCTCCACCAGATACATGACGCTTGTGAGGTAGGACTGTTATAGTGTTTTCTGTCAATAAGATTCTGTAATTAGGCCCATTGTAATTGTCAGCACCAGGCCCAATGGGCTCTTAATCCGGCCCTGTCTGATTGGTTCACTTGCTGCTGATTTTTAATTGCAGTGATAAGATAACATTTTGGCCAGCTTGGCTTCTCGTGTTCCTTTATGGAACAGCTAAATGGAGTCCAAATACCTTCTTCATAACATCAACATTATCTTGCTTCTTGCCCTCTCAAATGCTTTATTACCCAGACATTGAGATAGATACAGCTAAATACATTCTTCCTGTTCAGTGTTTCCTTAAACTGTGCAAAGGATTCACACACAACATTCACAGCCTGCACTCCACTTCCAAACACGACATTTACACCAGGGACTTGATATTCACACTCTGGCCTTGATTTTCACACGTGGCATTCATACTCGGCACTTGGCATCAACACCAGCTTGCACTCTGCTTTCAAACACATCATTCACACTCTACACCTGGCATTCACATCCTGAACTCTGCATTCACACTACATGCCCACAGATTTTTCTGTTCTAACACATCCTTTGAATACAGATATACAGATATACAAACAGCCGTGCCCTTGTAGCAACATTCCTGCATTGCTTTAAGATATTTTGAAATAATTTCTGTCTTCTGCTTGAACTAATTCATCTCAATAATGCAATGTCAATTGGCATATAAACGTTATAGCTACCTTGCAGCTATAAAATAAAATTCCAGTTGTGGTTTATAATGTTGGGTAACTGGTTAATGAACTAGTGCAAAGGAGAGAGTTATTGGGTCGATGGCAGTGCCCTTGCTCAGATTGCACTATCTGTGGCTTGGTTTGCAATATCCCAGGTACTGCACTGTTTTACAGTGCGTTATGATTAGGTGCCATTGTTTGAGCAATAAATGGATTTTATTTTGTAATACCTTTTATTCTTTTTACCATTTCCAAGGTCACGCTAACCTACCGCTCTACACAAAATCCCACTAGAAAATGCAATTTATTGAGTAGGAGATTCGTGTTTCTATAGAAACCCAACTCCCTGGGTGCTACATTTGTGTTTATGTCACTGAATAAAAATAAAACAAGTGCATTATTCTAAAACAAACTCAGGTAATAGCAATTAATGTTCCATCCGACGTATTAATGCATCCATTTAAACCGTTTTTGTAAATGGTATTGCCCCCCGCTGTGAGTCTTGTTTACCTGTCTCATATTTTTGATATCTTAAACCATGTTTAACACTGTATGGTATGTGTAATGGAGCCTTTTAAGCATTCACATACTCAGAGATTAGTGAATTCTAAAAAATCAACTACCTTAAGAACAATGAAGAGCTGAAATCTGTTGCCGGTATGTTACAAATCAGAACAGCCTGGTGAGTACACAGTGTTTGCAAAGTTGGGACCAATAAGACGCTTTTATATATCCGAGCCAATAATATGCAAATTCTCTAGCTCTTGTCTTTTATATATCCTATTTAGCCACAGCAATATGTAATGTTACCCATGGTTATGCAGGCTGCACACACTTACATTCTGTCCTTTAATACACTTGCTAGCCAGTGAGATCGCTACCAAACAATATATACAGGCTATTCAATGACATAGCAATTTAATGAAATATTACCCAACCATTGCACTCTGAACGGAACCTCTGAAATGATGTAAATGTTAAAAGAAATGTTGGATTTTCATAGAGAGAGCATCGGGTTTATTTTACTTTATAAAATTTAATTCATGTGGATATAATATGCTGCTTGATTATCGTAGACGTGGAGATTTGTTTTGGACAGATATGCAGTTTGTCTAAATTTGGTACGATCATCTGATTGGTTGGATTCCCAGACTCCGAGCAGAAATGCACCCGAATCAAGAACCAACCAAAAATGTGCATTGCCGAACATGTTTGTTTCAATATTATTTACAAGAAAACAAGGAAAAAACACACTCCAGGGACTTAATATTACAAAATATAAAACATAGCTTTAATTTACATGATCCAAAAAAATGTTGAGAGCTTTCATCAGGACAACAATATATATACATACATAAAATCAAAATATACATTTTACTGCTCCTTCTCTCTAGCCAACAATCTGTCATGCAGTTTATGTAGCCAAGAAAGTCCTGCTCCTGAATTACTCAATTAAACATCTGCCCCATAACTTTGACCCCATTGAATGGTGGATGGCGGGAGAAGAGTGAACAAGTCACTCTTCCAGACATTACCAGATATTTTCAGTCACATTACATATTATTTATAGGCAGTTCTGAACAGTGGAGCAGTAACATTCTATCAGCTCAACACTGGTATAAAGCAGTCAATAGTATAAAGTAACCATCTCCCTCATTGCCATTTTAAGACTGAATTAAACTGGTACCAGTGGCTTACTGAGCCGTGCATGGCCCTCTTCTCCAATAGAACCCAAGCTGAACAGGTAAACCATTTAAGGCTTACTGAGCCATGCATGGCCCTCTTCTCCAATAGAACCCAAGCTGAACAGGTAAACCATTTAAGCCTTACTGAGCCGTGCATGGCCCTCTTCTCCAATAGAACCCAAGCTGAACAGGTAAACCATTTAAGGCTTACTGAGCCGTGCATGGCCCTCTTCTCCAATAGAACCCAAGCTGAACAGGTAAACCATTTAAGGCTTACTGCGCCGTGCATGGCCCTCTTCTCCAATAGAACCCAAGCTGAACAGGTAAACCATTTAACCCCTTAAGGACCAAACTTCTGGAATAAAATGGAATCATGACATGTCTCACATGTCATGTGTCCTTAAGGGGTTAAGGCTTACTGAGCCGTGCATGGCCCTCTTCTCCAATAGAACCCATGCTGAACAGGTAAACCATTTAAGGCTTACTGAGCCGTGCATGGCCCTCTTCTCCAATAGAACCCAAGCTGAACAGGTAAACCATTTAAGGCTTACTGCGCCGTGCATGGCCCTCTTCTCCAATAGAACCCAAGCTGAACAGGTAAACCATTTAAGGCTTACTGAGCCGTGCATGGCCCTCTTCTCCAATAGAACCCAAGCTGAACAGGTAAACCATTTAAGGCTTACTGCGCCGTGCATGGCCCTCTTCTCCAATAGAACCCAAGCTGAACAGGTAAACCATTTAAGGCTTACTGCGCCGTGCATGGCCCTCTTCTCCAATAGAACCCAAGCTGAACAGGTAAACCATTTAACCCCTTAAGGACCAAACTTCTGGAATAAAATGGAATCATGACATATCTCACATGTCATGTGTCCTTAAGGGGTTAAGGCTTACTGAGCCGTGCATGGCCCTCTTCTCCAATAGAACCCATGCTGAACAGGTAAACCATTTAACCCCTTAAGGACCAAACTTCTGGAATAAAATGGAATCATGACATGTCTCACATGTCATGTGTCCTTAAGGGGTTAAGGCTTACTGAGCCGTGCATGGCCCTCTTCTCCAATAGAACCCATGCTGAACAGGTAAACCATTTAAGGCTTACTGAGCCGTGCATGGCCCTCTTCTCCGATAGAACCCAAGCTGAACAGGTAAACCATTTAAGGCTTACTGAGCCATTCATGGCCCTCTTCTCCAATAGAACCCAAGCTGAACAGGTAAACCATTTAAGGCTTACTGAGCTTTGCATGGCCCTCTTCTCCAATAGAACCTAAGCTGAATAGGTAAACCATTTAAGTTCAAGGCCACTACCCTCAGTCTAGATATGTTCTACTATACCCAGACTTTAACGCAAACACAGGGACATTAATATACCAACTAACACACTATGACAGTTGTTCGGTTATATGCTCATTTGAAATTTCATAAAACTCGTCTAGGATGGAAATAGAACCTTAAATATAATACAAATGAACATTCTAACTGCGTGATTCCAGAACTCAACATTTTATAATAAAGGTATAAGATGATTATAGCAAAGTGTCTTTTGTTGCTGCAGCATGAGATACATTTTAATATCTTTTCCTACTGATCTATTGTAATGTTTTAATAACATGCACATTTTAATTTCTTCATTTAACTCTGCTAATATTAAACTATGTATTTTCCATCCCTTTCGCAAGCAGTTTTCTCTTGTGATTGCATAATAAATAGTTTAATTCTTAATGGGAAGTTCAATGTCATGGAGGAATTGAAGGGCCATACACATAAAAAAAGACATTTATTGATAATTAAGATTTTTATTCATTACCCTGCTACTACTTATTGCCAGCTTGGGCTCTAATTAGCTGTAATGTACACTCCTTAATATTTTAGCATTTATTAAATATATGGTGGCACATTTATACTATATTATTATAAATATACATATATTAGGGGATTCATTATTGTATACATTAAAAACATCTGTACTAATTAAATTATTCTAATGAATGTGAGGGAATGTAAACATACTATTACATTGACTAAATTGCGTAATTAAAAATCTTTAGTGCACTTTTTTTTATGCATGTTTTATGTGTGGTTCCACAATAATCAGTATTTTATCTATATATAAATCCAAAAAGGTTATGGTGGGGAAAAATTGTGATTGAAAACCCTTTCCACCTGAAGTCTGTGGATAGCTAATACAATGTTAAACAAAAATCGAGCCCGTCGAGCCATAAAACTTGCTTTTCCCACAGAAATCACAAAACTGCAGTGATGTTACTACCGTAAAGGATTCTGGGTGGGCATATGCAAATTAGTTTAATAAAGTATCATATTTTTAAACATGGATTCCTTTGAGTCTGGGCTTGCTGGACTTTCAGGACTGTGCTAACTTTGGGCATGTGCCTATTGTGTGTTGGCTATGTGACATATGTTGGCTATGTGCATATCCTGACATTAAATTATTCTTTCACTTGATTTTTCTAAGAAATAGCTTTGTGATTTTTATTACCAAAATGGATTGGTGTAGCCACAAGAGAAGAAATGTTTTAGAAGAGTCAAGCCACTTTTATGATGGTTAAGTTTTATGTTTCTATAATTAAAACCCAGACTGTAAATTTTTTTTGTACTACGCAGTAGACATGAACAGCTGTGACAGAATTAACCAGAAGGGACAGGCCACAGTGTGTCGCAAAACCCAGAGCGTCGATAAGACCATTCTTTGTCATTTAAGCTTACTAGCCACCATCAAAAAGTGGCCAGCTTGCATCCAAATGAAATAAGGTATATGTGTTAAAGGGGCAGTAAGAGCTAACAACGATGTGCTCCAAGTACACACATCACACTTAAGGTTCCTGCATCTCCAAGAAGAAACACCTTTACAAGTAAACAGAAACAGACATGAGTCATAATTTCATATTTTTGGACAAGCTTTTCAAATGATCACAACATGTAAAAAAAAAAATACTTTTCACCATCCAACCCCCTCCTCCCCAGCACCAATACTGGAGGATGCTCTACTGACAGTGGCAACAATGAGGTCCTTTATGGCTGACTGCAGGACCTGAAGGGAGCTTTGGGGTCATACGGCTTTCTCCCCAAGTGATAAAACACATTTTTGCATTGTACTCTGGCCCCACGGCACAGGTGCTTCAGGTGTTTTTTTTCTCTCCTTCCCATTCAAAATTTCCAAAGGGACTAGCAGGAATGCCCACTCTCCCCACTGCTCTATGTGTTGGCATTAGAACCCCTGTTGGAGGCTATTCAGTCCAATACCGAGATCCAAAGCGTGACAGTATGTGACAGGGAGATCACACTAGGGGCATTTGCAGATGATATCCTTCTGTATATTACACAGCCCCAGAATACACTACCCAAGATTCTGCAAGTAATTACGGACTATGGCAAGGTGCCCCACTACACATTAAACGCACTAAAAACGCAAGCCCTGTGCAAGCCCTGTGCATTGCCTTACCAGACTCCTTATTCAGAACCCTTCAACAGACGTATGCATTCGAGTGGAGAACGAATAATATTGAATACATAGGGGTCATAATTACTAAAAACCAAGCAGAGTTATACTCTGCAAATTACGTTGCAGTATGGAATGATTGCCGCACCCTGATAAAGAAGTGGTCCCCTATGTTTCTGTCTTGGACAGAGCGAATTGTATCACTCAAAATGACGATCCTGCCTAAATTGCTCTACCTTTTTTGCACTCTCCCTATAGAACTTCCCCAGACATTTTTCAAGGCAGTCCAAACTGACATAAATAAGTTTGTATGGAAAGGTGGTAGACCCAGGGTGGCCGAGATATTATTAAATGCTACATCTCTGTGTATGAGAATTAAAACAAAGTGGCTTGGCATTACCTAATATTCACACTTACTATCATGCTACCCTGTTGGCCACTGCCCTCCCGCACTTCCTGTCCACCCCACCTCCCCAATGGGTACACCTGGAGAGGACTCTCATAGCTCCTCACGACTTGGCCAACCTGGTGTGGCTGCCAAAACATTTTAGACCTGTCCTTCCATGGGCCCCTCTGTCCATTCGATTGCGCCTGAGAGATTGGGACACACACAAATCTAAGCTGTATGGCCATACCCGTCAATCCTTAGCCACACCCCTCATGTCTCTCACTTACTGCATACCAACGTTTAATGCCCTACCATGGCAAGCCAAGGGATCCACCCACGTATTCCACTTTTATGGCCTAAGTGGCCTCCTGGGCTATGATGCCCTGGAGAAGAAATACTCATAGTTCATGTCCTTCCAGTACTCTTGTGTTCAACTGAGGTCATTCTTAGCTAAACAATGCCACAAAAGGGACACTCCTGATACTTTGGCTACTGCAATCACAACCTGGGAACAAATTTGTATCAATGGCTCATTACCACCAGCTTGTAAACCGATCTCCACAAGTTATCGTACACTCTCACACCACACACCCTTTGCCGCCTCAAACTTGGCACAGCAATGGTAGAGAGACCTAGAATGCACACTTACCTGTGCTAGATGGGAAAGCATTTTTAAACTACCTAGACAGCTGATAAAATATTCCTCCCATATTGAACAGCACTGTAAAATGGCCTATAGATGGTACATGGTACCCAGTAGACAGCATAAACTGTACCCATCCACACCTGCCTCTTGTTGGCAATGTAAAACTGAAAAGGGTACTACCCTCCATGAATGGTGGACCTGTCAAACTATCCAACCCTTTTGGAAAAGTGTGCACGACACAGTCCAACCGGTGACGGGGTGCGAGATACCTCTAACTCCCCCTGCACTTTTTACTACTAGACTTGCCTGCAAAGATACCTAAATTCAAACAGAAAATAACGATGCACCTAGCATTAACAGTGCAGAGGCTAATTGCACAGACCTGGATATTAACAATGGCACCCCCCACACAAGTCTCTCTAAACGCATGGGACATGTGGGACTCGTGGAGATCAGGTATCGGATAAGTTGTATAAAATACAAAACGTGTCCAATACACCCCAAAGTGACAGTATATAGAAAACGCTACTTAACTTAGTTAGAAAAGCTTCCCAAGGTCCCTTCCCTGATGATGACCTCACACAGATATAAAAGTATACAGAAAATGGGATACAGCTGGATAAGTTGTATGTCGCAATGCAACCCTGTATTTTAAAGTATTCCATATTGGTAATGCACTGGTGATTCATGCTCCTGTTCTCGAGCAAGGTGTATTGTTGCTGTACTGTAGACATAAGTGAACCTAATCACAGTTATGGTGTTTATAATGCTATTCCCGTCCACATTGCTAATTGACCGTCTGTGTCAAGTGAACAAAACGCAGTTGTGGTATGTTCTCCGCATGTACTCTGTATGTATAATGTACATTTTCTCTTGAGTGTTGACAGAGCTCTTTCCTCCCACCCCCTCCCTATTTTTCCTTTCTGTACCCCCTGATTATTTTATAAAATTAAAAATGTATAAACATTTTAATGGAAAAAAAACACTTTTTAAATTATTTACATACCAAAATTCCCATTGATTTTTTAGATATTTTTAGTAACAGATTGGAATAGTTTTCTTTTTTTTTAACAGATGAAATAATTCAACAGTGTGTGATTTCAGCCTTCAATTTTGTTTTGCAATTTAACAAAGTGTTTTGTAGTTTATGTTATTCTAAGGGAATGGAGGATGATGATGAAGAGGAAGCTGAAAAGGTCATATTTTTCTGTTTATTATGTGCTTTTGTTTGAGAATTGTTTCGTAAGCTTGCAACATAAGTGAATGGGCTTTGGTTGATGCCCGTTTGAGGTGCATGGTTAACATAGGTGCCAGCGGTACTGATTTAATCAGAGATTTCTACAACTCACTAATTAGCGATGCCAAACGATTTCGGAACAGTTTTACATAAGGATAAAGGAACATATTGAAAGAGTTATAAACATTTCTTGCATAGACTAGTCAGTAATATCAAGACATGATATGTAATGACGTGACTCTACACAGTCATCTTGGTTAGGTGACATCAACCTCAAAAAATGTAGGTTACCATGAAACAAAATAGAATGAGATTACCATTACAATGGCTAAAAGAGGTCAAACTAGTTATATATGAGTTGACCTTTCTCTGTACTTCTACAAAACAATGGGAAAAACCTTTAAAGCCATAAAAAATTGTTTTTTGTTATGCACATTATAATATTCAAAGTGAATGTTTCAAAATGTTTCTTCCAACATATATTTACGTATTTACTGACAAAAGGAAAGGCAGTAGCATGAAAAGTCAAAAGGCATTAATGTTTGTTATCTAGCAGAAGATTTTATTAAACATTTGACCTTTTTTCTCTTCTTGGATGCCTGTCTGCCAACAGATGCTGCACTGTCTGCAAGAACGAAGGAGCCAGCGATAGTCTGTGGGAGTCAGAAGTTCAAAACCTGCTTTCAAAAGTCTGGCCTATATCGAAACACAGTAAACTTAAATTGCCCACCAAGGAGAGGGAAGGTTAAAAGAGGATCATTTCACCATGAGAAGAGCACAATCAATGAAAGATGATATTACCTGACTGTGTTTCCATCTCTGCAAATCTTCATTACTGCTGCTCTCTTGATGGAAGCAGCACTTGTGACAAACCACATCACGCCATTAAGGTGATTTTTCCCAAAACAGCACATGACCCCATTTTGAAATCCCTGACAATTTTTATTTTTACCTTGGGGATCCAAGCGTCTAGGCATAATGTCCGGTGACAAAATTGCACGGGTTAATTTGTGATGACTTTGTTTTCAAAAAAAAAAAAAAAGAAGAGAAATATTCGACTATTCACAGGATATAAAATAAATATCAACAAGAAGAAAAATAAGAGTATGTACAGTGCGATAAAACAATTAAACAGCCAAACATGTATAATGAAACCGTATTGGTGATTATGCAATAATTTGTAATTAGAGTTATTCACTGCACTACCTGCAGTAAGTTCTGCTTGAAATATATGATATAGTTACCTCCAGCAGTCTTAACTGGACTGAGCACAATCAGCTGTAAATTCTTGGGAAGTCTGATACATTGCTCGATGTATTATGCATACATTCCATTTTACTTGTGTGACGATGTGTTCACACCAGAGAGAGGTAAAATGAGGGAGTGCTTTCTATTTACATGCACACATGCATGCACACTTGAGTATACAAAAATCAGAAGACTTTCCTGTATTGAAAGCTGCGTTTTTCGCTTGTTTTTTTTTTTTTTTTAAATACAGAATACAATAATCTAACCTTACTGATGTGCTGTACTGCACCACTGTTGTTTGTGTTTTTTTTTTTTTTTTTTAAATACTACTGGCAAAAATATTAAAAAGTCACCTATGACTTAATGCTTCATTAATCAAAGACAAAGAGCAGAGGACTGCATTATTGTGTAGTAGATTCTTGACCAACGTTCCTTGAATAAGAACAGCAAATGTATGTAACACTATAGACTAAACTGAGTGTTTATACAAATAATACATTGGATGCATTGGTATTTGGTTGTGTTTACACTAAAATGAGCTGATCAAAATGCCTTTGATTTTTGGATAACAAAGGCTTCCATTGTCTATAAGAGAGATGTAATGGCAAGCCAGACTAAGCAGCGTGAAAATGGGTTATTATTGATTCTGACCTGGGTACACCTACTTCAGGATTCACAAGCCTTTTATGGGGCAAAGAGGTCCATCAGAATGTGCACTGCATGTATAATCTCTTGTTTGTATTATAGACTTCCAATAACAATGATACAGGATGCGGATAGAATAATTGTATTATCCTCAATATCCGGCTTTTCAGAAAAGAAATGTTCTGGACAGCAGAGAATGAGCTAGACTCACATCTCTCAGCTGCATTTCAAATGAAATTTCAAATGGAATTTGACAAACACCTACACAAATAGGCTGCACCTATTGTGCGCTTTGAAGGACAAATCTCACACTGAGAGTATACGAAGATGAATACATTTCAGGATTAAACATCAGATGTCAATTACTGAATGCCAAGGGTATGAGAAATATATATGTATATATAATGTATACCATCTCACTACGTCAACAATATTGGATAGCTACGTAATCCACTTAAAGCTCTTCCTTGTTTCCCGAAAGAGACAGGTTCTTTAAAAATAATGAATGCAATGTGCATTTAAAAGGAATATTCAGAAACGTGAAAGAATCTGCACATCACCGTTCTGATTAGATGAAATAAACAGGATTGACATTTTCTACATGCTGTTTGCCAAAGAACCACATCTGTATACCTTAATCTCAGTCTGCGATGCTTCCAGTACTATATATATATATAAAGCTGAGTTCAAGACATATAAATAATGGAGGAGGTAGTACCATATCTTAAATTATAATACCATATAGCCAATATGGTACTAGCAAGGAAGATATTAGATTTTTCATTGGAAGCCGCCCAACAAGGATATCACATGGGGATCGGAAAGTCATAGGTGGTTCAGTGGACAGTAACAGTCATCACTGGGTTAAATCTTGCTTCATTGCTGTTGCAACTTTCTAGTAAGTTCTTATAGAATTAGAAGAATATTAATTTACATCACTAAAAGGTATTATTGGTTTAGAATTATATGTATCTATGTATGTACTTAAAGTGATAATACAAATCAATAGAAGAAAAATGTTTGCTTGAAAAGAGTGAAAGGCAAGATCATGAATCATCATCTGTACATAACCCCTTAAACCAAAACCAAAACTCAGAGGAGTTTTTGGACTGTCGGTTTGAGTCGTATGAATACATCCTGGGAAGTTTACTGTTAGTTTGTTCAAAGTTCAGTCAGGTTTATCTGTGCAGCTTCTAATCTCCCAGGTATATTCCACATTTTCTTTCAATTTCAAATGCAGTCCATATCCGTTTGCATTCTGAATAACCAAGTTAAAGGACCACTATAGTGCCAGGAAAACAAACTTTTCCTGGCACTATAATATTAATGGGTCCCCCCCACCCTCATGCCCCCCTCCTGCCGGGCTGGATGGAGAGGAAGGGGTTAAATTACTTACCTTTCTCCAGTGCTGGGCTCCCTCGGTGCTGGAGACTCTCCTCCCTCTTCTGCCAAATGCGCATGCACAGCAAGAGCCGCGCGCGCATTCAGTCAGTCCATAGGAAAGCATTCTTAATTTTCACAGTGAGAAGACGCCAGCATCTTAATGCTTTCCTATGGACGCTGGCGTCTTCTCACTGTGAAAATCACAGTGAGAATGGCGGAAGAGCCTCTAGCGGCTGTCAATGAGACAGCCACTAGAGGCTGAATTAACCCTCAGTGTAAACATAGCTGTTTCTTTGAAACTGCTATGTTTAAAGCTGCATGGTTAACACTAGAGGGACCTGGCACCTAGACCACTTCATTGAGCTGAAGTGGTCTGGGTGCCTATAGTGGTCCTTTAACGAATGTCGATGTTTTGTAGACAATTACACCTCACATGAACCAGAGCTTCAATCATTATCTATCATTTTGGGTTTGCTTTTATGTTCGATAGCTCCACGCATTAAATAAAAGTATATATATATATATATATATATAAATATAAATATCACCAGTAACTGACAAGTACAATTTTTTTGGTCACTCTGTCCTGACAAGGACCATTAAAGTCCATCTACTCGTTTACATCTTACTCTCACAAAACCTTAAAAAAAGATAATAAGTGAGTTCTTACTTAGTCTGGGTGCAAAACCCAGCTCTGATAAGTGTTAAAGAAGATAAGGAATAAATAGTAATAGATAAGGAATCTTGATTCATACACATTCTCTATAGACCAATATTTAGGCTCCATGTTGGCCTCTTTCAAAATAAACATAACAAATATATTTGCCACAGGAAAAAATACAGTAGATATATATCAAAGAAAGAACTTCCATTGAGACTCATTGATAGCAGGAAAAATACATGAGAGGAAATGATCTGAAGTTCAAACAGATATGAAACATAAGACAGTGGTTGAGTTATATCCTTTAATGCATTGAGTACAACTGATCATCTGCCGAGACTATCATGTCCGATATTACAAGATCTTACACCACCCAGGCTCTACTTTACCCATTTCTTTAAAATAATCTAATCAAAGGTAACTGTTGAAACCTACTTGATATGAATCACTGATATTGAAGATTATGTTGTGTAATGGGCTTTGATGGTGCTAAAACATTTAAAATGAAGAATACTGAATCAAAAACCAGAGAGACAGACTTGAAATCTTACACTTTTATCAAAGAGCTAGTGAAGGATCTAGCAATGTTTCTCCACGGTGAATGAAATTACTTATTCTTTTAAGGTAAAGGTCATATCTCTGATGTGTCTGAACTGATATGCAAGAAATTAAGAGTCAGTCTGGCTGAAGATTTAAGACAAAACACGGTCATCAGAATTGATGAATTCAGAATACTTTTTAATAGAGTCACTTAATGCAGTTAGACAATTCTGTTATTTAGATATAGATAGTGAGAGAGAGAGGGCACTTTACAATGATAAAATAGGGATATTTGACAACAAGTAATTTACATATGGAATATAACAGAGGCAAGAGGTGAAGAAGGCTCTGCTCAAACGAGCTTACGGTCTACAAGGAAGGGTTAAAGACACCCAAGAGAAATAACAGCATGTCAGAGGGGAAGATGGATTATTGGATAAGATGCTGGTGTTGAAAGGAACTGGTAACAGTGGTGTGCAGAAGAATCAAACAGTGGTTGGAGAGAGAGTGAGCCGGGTTATGGAGGCGAGGGAAGTGGTGAGGGCGGTGTAATGAGAGAAACATCACCCAGGAAGATGTGAGCTTTCAGTGAATTCTTGAAGGCCTGGAGGCTAGGGGAGAGTCTAACGACATGGGTAGTGAATTCTAAAGAAATGGGAGAGCCCTTGAAATGTTGCAGTGAATGTTTTATATCTTAGATTGGGAATGTAGTAGACAATACAAATTAACAAGACATATGTTGACATGAAACACAACTTATAGTTTTTAACTTACTTTTCCCATAACATGATTAGAATTTGTTTTATGATCATCAGCAATGTGTCAGAGATATATAATACAAGAGAAACGTGAATAAAGAGCTTTGTGTGTAAATGGATGTGGGTACTTCATTTCGACTCCACCAAATTCACTTATTTAATCACTAAATGCGAGGTATTATTCCCGTTTGACAATAGATGTTCATTTATGGCTCCTGAATAAAACAGGTACAAAAGAAGGATGAGCAGAATTTTAATTAAACATTTGTCATGACTGTCTCGTAGCCATGAAATATGCGAATGTGTGAGGAGAAGATTACATTGAAAAACAATTAAAAATGAAACCCCTACAGCGTATGGTCAGGAATACTGCTATGTAAGTAGGATAGAAATGATTTCACTAAGCTTGTTTACCAAACATAAGATTCGAAATATAGATATATATATTTTTTTAGATTTCAATTTTTTTTAGATTTTTTTGAAATGCACTTGTCAGCTTCAATAGGTGTTGGTGACAAAATTTGTTTTGTGTCTTTTTAAAAAATATATATATATTTTGAGAATGTCCTGGCTCAACTAGCAACACATGCATTGATACAAAAATACTCTTGTCTGGCATTTACTTCTTCTTTGCTTCTATAGAGTGTTTACATTTAGGGTTCATTCACTAAGCAATGCATAGCAAATTTAGGTTAAAATAGCCAAACTCACTTTCAAACTCAGTTTTTATTCCATTTTCACTTCAATTTTCAGAGAATAATATTTGTCTTTGTGAAAGCACGGTGTCATGCTGACTATAAATTGAACACAGTTTCTAATCCTGTGCAGGTGTTTGGCTTTATAACTCCACGGGCACCGATTTACTCAAAGCTCAGAAAAGAGGCAGATCGCAAACACTCAGTGCCACTGTTCTGGGTTAGTAAATAGCAGATTCAGTGCATCGTTCAGGTCAAGCAATCTTTAAAAGAATAGTCAATAACAAATGTATCAAACATTTGATAATAAAAAAGCATCACACCAAATTATGGAGACATTCGCTGTGACTTGATGCTCACCTCCACCACCAGGAGTGAGAGTGTAGCCTACATCATCTACCAGTTGCCCTACCTGGAACATGGACAACTGGTAGACCCCGAGGATCTATGAGTGGAGCCGAGATGCTTGCTACCCAAGTTGTGGGGAAATCCCACATGTTAAAAATTCTGTTTTGTTTCTATCCGTTGATTTTTCTTTTATTGTTGGCTTCGTAAGAGTAGGAATTATCTATATTACTTATATTTTATAGCACAATTCTATCTCCCCTATATGTGCCATAGAGTAATCTGAGTATAATCATAACTCCAGTATGCACATAGCTGATGATGTTCTCTGTACTTAATGAGCTGTTGCTTAGTTGCAGAGGTAACTGATATACCTATGTTTTCTTTTAAAATAAAATATGTGAGTTTTTACATTTTAGTTCAGAATGTGCAGGATGGTTGTTGAACGTATCAATGATGATTGCCTATTCTCCCGATATAAGTAGCTATCTGTGGCTGCAGGTCTCTATGATTGATGTACTACTTTCTAATGTCCTACCATCTGTGGATGTACGCGGTACCAATTCACACATGCATACTGCCACTTGAGTTGTGACACTGCGCAACAAGAATAAAATAAATAAATAAAAATATGGCATCTTTTTTTACCTTAACATATTCTTACATATCATGGATTTCAATCTGATGAGAAGACAAGTTTTCAAGCTAAAAATCGATCATAGGACCACAATAAATATTGCAGTAATACAATGCCTAAAGTAGCACTCAGATTTTTATGAAGGTTGCTTTTTTGCTATATTACTAAATACATATGCTAATTTTATATATATATAATTTTTATTTATATAGTGTCAACATATTCCGCAGTGCTTTACAATCCTTTTAACAATAACGAGACAATTACAACATGTTACCTGAACAATAGTTTAAATGTTCCTGCTTTTGAAGCCTGCTCTAAAGAGCTTACAGTCTAGAGGAGGTGGAGGATAAAACACAATAGGAGTGTGCAGGGTAGTAACCAAGTGACTGGGTGGGAACTAGGCGGATTGAGAGTGGAGTGTAGACCTTTAAGGCACCGCGTGAGATAGTTTTTTGAAATAAAAGTTACTACAGGAGTCAGAAAAGATATAACTGGTATGTGAGCGCTCCAATTAATTATGCAAATCAACATAACAATCAAAGTAAAAATATTGATAAATTTAAAAAATATTGATAATGACCAATATCGCCGGGATCACCACAATGACCACCATAAACCAAAATTAAATGTACTGGGTGAGTCTGTCTGAATCAGAATACTCTACACATATATAAAGAGTATAAAAAATATCATTTATTGTATAATAAGCCAATCATAAAAAATATGAAACAACATCTCAAAATGTCCAGTATCAGATGTAAGCGTGATGAATAGTAAGGGGCCCCTTATTCATATTCTTGTCGACAAAGGACTGATGTGAAAAATCGGAGATGTGCACATAAACATAAAAACTATATGTAAACTAAAAAAGATCAAACGATAAACTCCATGTACAGTCCGTAAAAAATATAAATAGGTAAACGGATAGTGCCCAGACGACAGAGCCGTCTCACGGAGAGGGAGCTCGAAAACCAGCCAAACACCCTGGTCAAGACTAAGGGGGAAGCGATAGGGATGGCCCCAAAGGTGAAAATCCCATCCACAAGATATGGAACACTATGGGGATATCACTACAGCAACTTACCCTATTCGTCCAACCTTCGGATGAGATACTGGGAGCACATAAACTCCAAACCGTGGGGGCTGCAGGATCAGTCGTTCTCGCCAGGTCACTTGCCGAAAATCAATGGCGGGTCGTAAAGGACGGACCGGCTGGGAAGTTCAAATCCGTCGGCGTTGTGGTGAAGCGGCAGACAGCACGTCTACGCGTTTCGTCCTAGCTGGAGGACTTTTTCAAGACAATGTATGCTGTCTAAGAGCCGGGTTTATATACCCACTCTTGATTGATTCATAGAATGGTCATGATTGTTAATTGATATGCTGAGATCATTACAGATCTAAATAAAGTATGCTGCAAGTGGATAGAGCAACACCAAATATAATAAATGAAGACGTTTATCCTTATTGGGACAATCTCATATTATTAACATCGAAAAAAATTATATATAGACATAAAATAAGGATTTAAAAATATATTTTTATTTTTACTAATAAAATAATTCAATCTCCAATTCAACAGAGTTTAATGATATTAATCAATCTTGATTTGTTAGCCTTTTTTAAAAGATAATAATAATAATACAGTTCAATTATTTTATAAATCATAAGAAATTTATTATATATATTAAATTAAGAACAAGAACATTAAAATAAATGTTGTATTTTTATATATATGTTTAATTACGAAAAAGAACATTGGACTAAATGCTGAGCACTCATGTAAGATTCATATAAGTGTTATAGTGACCATGGGGTCTATGGTGAATCACAATATATATGTGTGGTTCCCAATTCATTCTCTCCCACATATAGGAACAGTGAAAAATCTTTCACTAACAGGAACAAAAAAGTATATCTTCCAAATTTTAAATGTTACATTCCACTTCTTCATTTAACCCATTAGGGGTAAGTGTATTGAGTCTGAAGATCCATTTAGTTTCCGCTGTGATTAAAGCTAATTTTCTATTGGGTATATTCTCTGCAATATGCTCGATGCCCATTACTATTAGTTGTGAAGGGTTACTGTCATGGGCCATTTGAAAAGTGTCTGGCTACCGAGGATTTTTTATCACGGTTGCTAATGGCTCGTCTGTGTTCCCTGAACCTAGCTTTTAATGGTCTCGAGGTCTGACCTACATATAGCAAGTCACAAGTACATATCAGCAGATATACCACAAATGAGGTATTGCACGAGATTCTAGTAGTTACATGGAAGTTCTCATCTTTAGAGGATGGGGAAAAATTCCTCCTTCCGTGACATATGTGTTGACAGGTTAGGTATCGGGTGGCACCACATTTGAAATTTCCTGCTTCACATGATATCGATGTTTTATTGGTTTTTGCAGTCGGAAATTTGGATGGGGCCAATAGGTTCTTTAAATTCCTATTTTTACGGAATGTTACTCTGGGTACTTCAGGGATACTGAAACGAAGCCATGGATCCAAACGCAGAATTGACCAGTGATTATTAAAAATATGAATGATCTGATTGTACGCCCTATTGTACGTCGTTGAGAAGATGGGACCTTTATTCTGACCCACCTCTCTAGTACTAATGTGAAAGTCAATCCTCGATTTAGGTCTCCTTTTTATCGGATGATTCTCTAGTAAAGATAGAATCTCCCTATGTTTGACTGATGGGGGAGGTGATGAAATCGATGTATCGGCTGCAAACCCAGGGATAATCGTGGAGTTCTTTCCGTCCATTCCAATTTTTCGCTGGTTGATAAGGGAGTCTCTATTGAGCCCTCTAGCCTTCTGGTACGCCCGACCAATGATGTTGGGATCATAATTTTTATCCAGAAATCGTTGGCAGAGGTCCAACGACTCCTCTTCAAAATTCTTCAAAAAGGAACAATTGCGTCGGAGCCTGGTGAACTGGCTAAACGGGATATTATTAATCCACGTAGGATAATGACCACTCGTGGAGTGCAAGAATCCATTGACATCCACCTGTTTTTTATATGTTTTGGTGTGGACATGACCAGATTTCCCACTCAAGATTAGATCCAGAAATTCAATAGTAGATCTATTTTTGTTGCTCGTAAAGGAGAGCCCCCACTCGTTGTTATTAAGACTTTGAACGAACTCCTCAGCTTCATTTAAATCACCTTCCCAAATGATCAGGATGTCATCAATGAAGCGTTTGTAGAATTTCAGGTGCCTCTTCCAGATACTCTTACTACAGGAGTCAATATGCTATTCTGAAGAAATGGGTTTTGAAGGACTTCTTAAATTATTGATGACTAGGTGAAGGTTCTCATAGTAATAGGCAGGCTTTTCAAAAGGCATGGAGCTTCCTGTGAGAAGTCCTGCAAACGCGTATAAGGGTAAGAGCAGCAGAGAGGAAAGGTCACTTGGCAGAGCAGAGAGACCAAGAAGAGGTGTACCTACAAATTAGTGAAGAAATATATAATGGGGCTAGAGTTGTTTAGAGCTTTAACCCTATTACATTTCATCTCTAATTCCTAGACATGCCCCTTCTTGGTCTCTCCACTTAGCTGGTGACCTTCTCCTATATTTCCCATTGAATAGTCACTAAGACAAAGAACTTCGGTACACATTTAGAAAATGAGAAATTATAGCAAAAGATGGTGTCTCCATAAGTGTACAAATCATTCACAACAGCTGATGGGAAGAGGATGAGAAAATCTGGGAGGATAATATCCAATAAACTCTCATTTCCAATATGTGTGCATGAGCGAGGGTACAAAGGTGATGTGGCTCTTGGTATACACAAGTATACACAAATATAGAATGTACAGTACAAAACAAAACAAAACGTCTTGAGTTGTGGGTATTGAATGCAAATGCTCACAGATGCTTAGTGGGTAAAATCTTGGTATGTGTCCAATGTGAAAACGAACGTTTGGTCTATAACATAAAATGGAAATAAAGCTTGACAATTTACAGATCATTTTAACATTGCAACATTTCAAACATTAAGCCTATAACAATGAATGTAGGACATATTACATCAAATATATATTTAATATAAATTATAAATTCTATATTTACATATTATATATTATATTTATTATATTTAAAATAATGTAAATACAGATTACTACCACTATTTATTCCTCTATTGGTTACTTTTTCTTAATTGATCTTTAAACCAAATGTAGCGAAAATATGTTTTTGTAAATATTGTATAATGTATATTTTGCAATACCCTGATTGGCCAATTTTGAAACTATTTTGGTTCATTTGAATCATTTTCCAGATATTTGGATGAGCTGAACAGCTACACAGATGACTATTAGATTACTTTAATTAAGTTGTATATTTCAAGTGATTTGACTGAACCAAACATTTTTGCCTTGCACAAGTCTAATGGCTACCCGGGAAACTAAATGGCTGCTAAGCAATAAAACAAAACTGGTCAATCTGATAAAACACTTGATAACTTTTTCTGAATTGTGGAAACTATATCAAAGAAGAGAGATAATGGATCTTGGTTTTAAACGATGGACAGGCAGACTGTGTTGAAAGATGTTAGAAAGTGAGTGACATAGGAGTATGTATATTCTTAAAAATGAATCCTGCAAGTGTCCCTCCAGCACCACCTCCACCAGATACAAGACCCTCAGGAAGTATGGCTAGTAAAGTGCTTTAAATCAGAAGGTTTCTGTAATTAATCCATTATCATTGCAAGTATTATGCCTAACATGCTTCTAATCCAGCTCTGGTCTACTGTGTCTCAATAGCACGTTGTTGATTATTAGTGATTATCTGGCATTAATGACACGGCTTCTCCTGACTATTCTGTCCTCTCTGACCTAGCTCTTTGCCTCTCCTGGCCTTGACCTCGACTTACCCTGACTATTCTCTTATCTTGTGTGTCTTAAGTACAGCTTCTGTGTTGGGTTCACAACCGCACCGCAAAATTTTATTGGATGATTTGTGATCCACATTAGCTGTTTATTGTAATAAAACATTGTTTCTATGAATTAAAATGGACCTTCAGGAACTGTTTCCTTGGATCATATAGTCAGAGTTATGTCAAGAATGGAATGATTTCATATAGTGTTTTACTAGCATTCCATGAACGATTTAATAGGACAGATTGGCGTCATTGAAATTTAATGATTTATACATTTAGAATTATGACCCTAATATCCTCTTCCCTACTAGGGTGGATATAATCTACAAGCTTGAAATGATGGCATGTTTTATGACAAGCAAATAATGTTTTTGCAAGAGAATCATTGATATTGTTCTTTAACACATCATTCTCACACTGAGAGGGATTTGGGAAATCTTAGCTTCAGCAGGTCTATCAGTTAAAAACACCAATGTGTATATCCTTTAGAATTTGAGTTTAAAAATAAATAGTAAAATGTCAGGCAAAAAAATTCAAAATAGTTGCATTTATCAAAATAAAAAATAACACCGGTATCTGTATCGATATGGACCCCAAAAATGCGAGTGAATGACCTGAGTTATGAAGTCCATTCACAGAAAGGCTTGATCATACTGCATAACCGATAGGGTTATTTACTAACATGAGAATTTAAAGTGAATTCGAAATGGATTTTAAATTTAAGGCCAAAATAGAGAAACCGTAAGCACAGCTGACTTAGAGAATGTTTCAAGCCTGGCTATTTTTGCCTGAAATGTATAATTCAGTCTGAATGATCAGTTTATTGAATAGCCATGTTGGCTGAAGATTCTTATTGTAAACAAAACATAAAATTTCTGCTTTTTGTTGGAGATAAAAAGATAATTGGTGGTTAATGGACAGCCACTTAATGTTGATTTTATTCCCAGATCAAGTGAGAAGTGACCAATAAAGGAAAAAAGAAGGAGCAGCAAAGAAATGAATCGATATTTATATATTATATATTTAATATATATATAATATACAAACATGTAAGCATGGGATTATTACTGCTCCTTATTGTTTGCCTCTATTAGTTACTTCTGTTCACTTAATTTGTGAATATAAAAGGCACCATTTTGGCTTGATCAAATAATTTCTCTCAATATGATCACATAGATTAATAGATAAATAAAGATACATACAATTTATCTGACCAAAACCCGATTCACCTGATACTTTGTTTTTATTTTTTTTAGAAAAATCGATTTGAACAAACCACATTTTTCTAAATCTACTGTTAATGGCAATCAACATTTGATTAATATTATTATTATTTTTATTATTTTATTATTTATATAGCGCCATCAGATTCCATAGCGCTGTACAATGGGTGGACTAACAGACATGTAATTAAAATGTTCCGTGATGATTGGAGCTCCTTTGTAGGCTCATTCCCGAGTTCCAATATCTGATGTTCTGATTGATTACAGACATGTTCTCCGCAGTATGATCAACTTACAATGTATATGCTTTAAGTTTCATTTGGATGATCTCAGTTTGAAAAATGCAACAATATTTAACTTGATTGAACTCTTGATCACCATTAACGTACACTATATATATTTATTGAATCTGTTGTACCTCCTAAACATTGCAGAACATTTTAATTTATGTCTCAGCACATCATAAAAAAAGATGTATGTATTTGTTTGTGTGGTTTTGGTACACATCCTTGAGATTTAAATGTTGTTTGGAGAGTCTAGATTGCCTATTCCTGCTCAAATACTGAGTGACATGGGTTTCTACCACTCCTGATAATAAGAGCAGAACTAAACGTACCTTACAATCTCCTGTCACAGCAGGCTTGCTAATAAGATCCTCTATCTTTTAATTTGCAGGAGTCATTATGTGCATTTCAATGATCTGTACGTCGCCTTACAGAACGGGAAATAGCATTAACCACAGAGTGAACCGCAATCTAGGAAACAAAGCACCATGTCTATCCTATCAGTTTCAGTAAATATCAAACCCTTGAATTTTAGTTAATATTAAGACCTAATACCAAGGGGAACAAAAAATATCCAATCCCGTCTAGCAATGGGAAGGCACCAAATCCCAAGGTCATGTGTGTGATGCTAACAGGACAATAGAACATTCGGACAATAGGAGTATTGTTTATTTTCTTTAATTTGACCATTCTACCTATAATATATACATTACAGGTAATATCATAATTATTATATAAAATGTATATATATATATATATGTTAGTATGTAATTTATTTTATAAATTGTATATCATGACATAAAATGAAGTACAGTATAACAAAAACAATATGAATAATGAACCGAAGGAAGACAATAGGTATTCAGGAAAGACCTGTTTTACCATGCAGAATGAGAGATCTTACATTTTATACATTCACAGTAGACTTACATAGTAGTCTATATAAGTTACATAGTAAGTCCATTAAATTCAATCTTCAACCCATTTTGTAAACCTTTGCATTCTAAAATAATGCAAAAAACACCAAATGTAGCCATTTCCAATTATGTCACAAAAAAGGTAAAAACAATCATTCTTGACCCCATAATGGCAAGCAAGGAACATTTCATCCCCATGGAGTGATATACACTAATTCAGCTAAAGGCATTTGGAATACAATGTTTAAGGATAGAAAACCATCCCAAAATGTATTACTCTAAAATTAACCAAAACATCCATGAGGATGCCATGATGGGAGAGTTCATCATAAGAGCCCATTGGCTTTACGGAAGGATATATAGGAAGATAATCTCTAGAGTCCAACAGGATTTTAATCAAATCGATGTGCATTTAAAATTCAGAATTTTGACGCGAATTGAAAAGCCCAAATGCAGAATGAACTGAATAGCACATGAGCCACTGCCACTTTGAATGACTAATTTACAATTTGAGCATTGTTTCTGTTAAAGGGACACTATTGGCAACTTTTTTCTTCATTTTAGTATATTTTTTGTATCGATCTGAAATTTTTGGACTGTAATTGAAATTCCAAATCAAACCCAAATTTTTTTTTTAAAAATACTTCAGAGTCAAAAAATGCCCCCCAACCTCCTCCCCCCCCCCCCCCATTCTGACTGGACGTGTCTCGAGCGCACTCCATGCCAACCAGAGTAAGAAGCCCTTAAAATTGCCTTATTTGCCTACAGCAACAGCCCACACAGCATGCTGACTGCCTTACCTGCAATATGGGATGAAAAAATGAGAAGCATCGGATGGATAAACCACTGACTACTGCCGATATCGGCGACCTGCTTTGGAGGCCACAAAATCCTTTGATGCCTGTCATGGCGCCGCTTTCAGACAGCCCTTCCAGGACGTCCAGTGAAGAGTCCCTCGCAGGTCTGAGAGAACTAGAGATGCTGGCATAGAGGCAGAGAGTGGACCAGCTCCCTACTCAGGCAGGAAATTCTCTGGTTACGGAGGGTATGTTGAAGGCCCTCTTGGCAGACCTCTGCTGTAATATCAATCAGTTTAAAGGGGAAATCAATGGGGTGTCTGTGTGCTTCCACAACACTGAAGTTAACACTCTAGCCCACGATGCTCACATTACTGGCCTTGAAAGTGAGCTGGCTACGCTTAAAGGACCACTCTAGTGCCAGGAAAGCATACTCGTTTTCCTGGCACTAGAGTGCCCTGAGGGTGCCCCCACCCTCAAGGACCCCCTCCCGTCCGGCTCTGGAAAGGGGAAAGGGGTAAAAACTTACCTTTTTCCAGTGCTGGGCGGAGAGCTCTCCTCCTCCTCTCCGCCCCCGTTCCTCCCCGTCGGCTGAATGCGCACGCGCAGCAAGAGCTGCGCGCGCATTCAGCCGGTCACATAGGAAAGCATTCATAATGCTTTCCTATGGACGCTTGCGTGCTCTCACTGTGATTTTCACAGTGAGAATCACGCAAGCGCCTCTAGCAGCTGTCAGTGAGACAGCCACTAGAGGAAATAGGGGAAGGCTTAACTAATTGATAAACATAGCAGTTTCTCTGAAACTGCTATGTTTATAAAAAAATTAGTTAACCCTAGAAGGACCTGGCACCCAGACCACTTCATTAAGCTGAAGTGGTCTGGGTGCCTAGAGTGGTCCTTTAAGCAGCATCTGCTCCAGACCCAGCAACACATGGCGTCTATGGAGGACCACAGACACTAGAAGAACGTAAAAATGTGGGGCCTACCTAACCAGAAGAGAAAATAGGTCCTGCCCTTAAAGACACACATGATCTGTTTAGATCTCTGCTCTTTTCTCAACAAGACTTGGAAAGTACCTCTCAATTCTTCTTTTTGGACACACCTTTGCTTCTTGGACAATACAGATGTTTACTGGACTCACAGAAGATTACGCTTTCGTTATTCATGAGTTAAATACATAATAATAATAATAACTTACAACTGCCCACACTACAAAAACAGCATTACAAAATGAATGGTGTGGACCATGATTACACATGAAGAAGAGCTAGAGAAGCCTTATGATGGCATCTGTGTAAAGTCTCTGCAGCAATGCAGATAAGAGACTGTTAAACGCATGCCTGCCAATGGAAGGGAAGGTACTAATTATCCAAATTCTGTCACCAGCACTGAAAAGGCTAATTAGCCCAGAAGCAGAACTAAAGCATTAATTATTGTAATACTGGGAAAGAAGAAAGTACCCTTTTGTTCTCAGATGTAATTTCCTGTTAGTCTAAATAAAACATTCAGGAAACTAACAATGTATTTCCCCGTACCAGTGGGAAGACCGGCACTCATTGTGAAAGGGAGTTTATTCACAAAAAGTAATTGGGCATTAATTACATTTAACGTTTACAGTGACAGATGAATGGACAATAAATAGCTGGCCCACTAGTCTTCATAGGGTTAAACGATAGGTAATTATTAGTGGTATATACTGCTGCGTGTCTCGGACTGAAAGCATGTGTTAGAATGTATAGTTGTATGTGTGTGTGTGTGTCAGGCTCGGATTTTGGGCTGTGTGTGCATGTGTGAGTGTGACAGGTTGTACATGTGTGAGTCAGGCTGTGTATACGTGTGTCAGATTCAGCGTATCTGTCAGTGTGTATAAATGTGTGAGCCAGTCCACTTGTGGGCATCTGACTGTTCATGTGTTTTAGTTAGACTGTATGAGTATGTGTTTGTATCAGACACGTTAGATATCAATGATGCATTTAGATGTATATGTTAATATATGTGTATCTCTATCAAACAGAGCCCACTTATTATACCTCTTAGACAAATGTAAAATTCTTTAACTAGCCATCTATAAACTATGCAGTCATCATATCCACTTAACATTATTGCTAAATAAAATAGAGTTTTTACAATATGTGTAAATGATCAGCCCTTTGGGTTAGTGCATAGTTATTCCTGGAGATGCTGGCTGACCGTCTTGGTGGTAAGTGTATGTATGCTGAAGGATGAGGCTGGAAGTCCTTTATGAAGGAGGTCATGTATCGCATTGTTACAGTAGCAGGGTTACTCATTATTGACAGCAATATATATATATCGCAGATTCCTGAAAACATATGAGTTTCTGTATTGCTTTCTCTACAGCAGATGATCTTATGTCCCCAATGACTATATCAGTCAAGGAAGAATGCTTCACACACAGTATGGCCAGTAAAGTAATAAAATACTGTCTATCTCATTGGATAAACACCCTTTCTCTTCCAAATATGATCTCATTGGTAGAGACATTTACTGAGCATTAAGACCATTTAATTTGAGGGTGTCAATCTTTGTCCCATCAGTTATTATGACTATTTAGCATAATGGAAAACACATATGGACCTCATAGTATACTCTATCTTTATTTCTCTAAACTCATGGGCACCAAAACAACTTTGGCTTAATGAAGCAGTTTTGGTGTATCAATCATGTCCCTGCAGTTTCACTGCTCAATTCTCTGATATTTAGTTTAATCCCTTTGTTTATGCAGCCCTAGTCACGCCTCCCCAGGCTGTGACTCACATAGCCTTCCTAAACACTTCCTGCAAATAATCATCTAGTATTCACACTTTATTTATTTTCAAATT
Organism: Pelobates fuscus; assembly: GCF_036172605.1. Classification (NCBI taxonomy): domain Eukaryota; kingdom Metazoa; phylum Chordata; class Amphibia; order Anura; family Pelobatidae; genus Pelobates; species Pelobates fuscus. Next base: position 17,352,064 of record NC_086320.1, read on the forward strand.
CTGTTTAATTTAGAATGTCTTATCTACTGCTCTATTAATAGCTTGCTAGATCCTGCAGGAACCTCCTGTATGTAATTAAAGTTAAATTTACAGAGCAGGAGAGAATAACTTTTAAAGTAAGTGAAATATCTAATTAAAAATAAAACCCTTTTGTTTCCATGCAGGCTGTGTGAGTGACAGCCAGGGAAGGTGTGGCTAGGGCTGCATAAACAGAAACACAAGTAATTCACTCATAAACTGAGCTGTGATACTTCAGAGGCATGATCTATACACAACATCTGCTGCATTAAGCTAACGTTGTTTTGATGACTATAGTGACCCTTTAAATATTTCATTTTAAAAGTGAAGTCTGACGAAGTATGACTACAGGCGAAATACCTTGTAGCGGTTAGTTGCTTCACCAATAAAACCAATAAACCAATACACACAACCCTTTTTCCGACTTTCATTTGACTCATCCTTTGAGGAATAAAAGACTCAACAACACAGCAATAACATGAAAAAGGATTGCTTAAAGGGAAACAAGCAAACAAACAAAACAAAACGGTTATGAGATTATTGGCTCAAAATAGATACATTATACTTTTTTTCTCTGCACGCAATATTTAAATTCTTATGTATAATTAATTAAAGTATTAATAGCCCAGAAGAAATCTGTGCATACTCTGCACAATGGTTGATATATTTCACTACTGTATCTGCTCTATAGATTTCTCCACTCGAGAATACATCATTTTTCGCCCTAAGCAAGGACCGTGACTTGTGAAAAATAGTATTTTAATTAGAGAGGAGACTGACCTCTTACCCTGTACCCTCATGGCTTGTGAAGCATGATTAATATGCATTAAACAGACACATTGTTACAAGTTAGAATACAATAAGGCTCGGTTTCGAAAAGACTTATGGGTAAATTCAGTATGCGATTTATCTAAATAAGAAAAAAAAAAGAATTGCTCTATGCACAGCTTCTACCTCTGTTTAGTGGATTATGTTTTAAATATTTTGTATGGTTTAAATGTTACAATATGGTGCTCAATAAAAGCTGAGCTTAGTTAATTTCCCATGCAATGTTAGTTTCGTACAAGGAATCCAAATTTCTACATTTAAATCAGGATTTTAGTGTTAGGCCACTCTACAGCTGGGATGGCATTAAAGTACGTGACTTTTCAAGCAGTTCACATTAAACCGATAAAGATAACATCATGTATAGTTTGAACACACTTGATAAATTGTAAAAGTTACACGATGTTGATAATGAAACATATAACTCCTAAACAATAGCAAATGCGTATGGCAGTGAGGTCGTGATTAGTACAATAGTAAGTTCATGCTAAAAGTTATAAAATACAAAAAATGACAAGTAGTGAGATGACAGCTATGCTGTAATAACTTAGAAGAGTGTACAGTCATTGTGTTACAATAAATAGAATCCATATTTCCACTGAAAGTCAAAACTAGACGATAATAACCCTACAAAGGGACACTCATGATGTCATTATAAGACCTTGATGATGTACAGAAACACTGTCCAAATTAGATGAGATGGCACGTCAAGCTATTCTATCAACACTGAATTATAGAAAATAAAGTTGATTTTTAAAGTAGCGATTCACAAATCGATGGTAGAAATCTTGCAAATAAACAATGGTTTGCTCACACCAACAATATAACAACTTTAGAATAAATCCTTAAATGAATTATTGTAGAGTAATTATGATTTACATAATCATGTTAAATCTTAACGTATGGTATTGATGATAGAATACACTATCTAATAATGTGGAATCGTAAAGTGATTAGATTGAAACTGAGCTGAATACAAACATGACAACTGTTACCTTAAAATCATACAACAGTGATTGTAGAACTTGACTACAGCAGCCATAAAACGGAAAAGTAATTTAGTTAGAACCAGACCGTATGAATATGATAACTGTTACGGTACAATCGTACAGTACTGACATTGTACGAAACCACAAAACTGCACAACTAGAAGGTCAAGACCCGACTATAATAGGAACAGAATAATCTCTGTGGCAGTTCTTTTGAGGAAGCCATGTGTAGGATATTACAATTCAATTCCGAGCCCTTGGGCTTCTATCTAATCACCGAAAGCCTTGGAAATACTTTATTCGACACGTCTCATTCTGCTGCTTTCCAATACTTGTTTGCACTGATATCCATGACTTTGCTCCAGTCATACTAGCGAAATAAGAATATTTAATTTGATGTACCAATAAATTACCTTTACTTCATTTGTGTGCACAGTTACGTACATGATCGAACCACAGGAATATATGAACTACGTATACTTATCTTAGTATTTATATATTATAAATGTTGGTGTATATATATATATATATATATATATATATATATTTTTTTTTTTAAGAAGAAAACTGTCTTGAGTATTTAAAATAGAAAAAAAAACTGAGTTGCAAAGACTTGGAGCAAATAAAACCTCATGGGAAAGTTAATATACACAAATCAGCCCATAGGACACAATAATATATGTCAAGAAGTATCATAGGTCTGCTGATGCAGTTATGCGGATTCTAATGGAGACGTGGAAATGATTTTAGCATAACGCTAGCCTGTGGCAAATGACAGAAACAGAAGGGGACACTTCTATTTAACATCTACATTTGCACCTCGCATGCAAACCATAGGATTCGTAGTGTCACCCAGCGTTGGCCTGAACATTAGCCACAAGATGATACAGGGATCTAACAGAGTCATTTACTAACTGAGAACTCAAAGTCAATTTCATATTAAAAGCTAAAAAAGAGAACACAGCCAATCTAGAGAATGTTCCCAGTGTGGCTGTTTTGTCCTTGAATTTGAAATTCCCCTTACATTCTCCCGTTAGTAAATAAACCTGGAATCATGATCACTTCAGTAATAATTAGTTTCCTGTTGCTGTATTGCATGTAAAATTACGAGGAGGAGGTTGATAAAGACAAAACCATGTGTTATTCTGGAACAAAGTGTTAAGTATCTAACAATCACCATGGAAACCAACAGAATGTGTCTCAAATGTCCCTGTGCATGCAGATTAGCACCTATCTCTTCCACAGTATATCAAATTATTTGTTTTATAATATTGCAGGTGATTTGTCAAAGTTTACTCTTCTACACGTAAAAGTCGTGCAAAGATGTAAACTGAAAAAGTCACCAATGGCATGAGCCTGATGGTTGCACTGGTTTCCATGGCGACCGTTGTTATTACTTTGCACCATTTTTCAGAACACAACACTTTGACAAATCTCCCTCGTATTTTAAGAGAGGTCCCATAAAAAAAGGCAGGATGTATGATATTAGAAACAAACGATGATTACTGTAACATACAAGGGTAAACACAGATTTAGTTTTAAAACATAGGTGAAGATATTGATTGCAGATTTTTTTTTTGTATTTAAAACCATAAATTTTATTTATCATTGTGTGCAAAGTGTTTACTCTGAGCTGCTTCGAAACAATTTTACCACTACTGCTCGAAGTCTATATCATGCTTCTATACCACTTTCTGTAAAAAATATTTCTTCAACATTACTTTAGAATGTCCCTTATTTGAGTTTAAGTTTGAGTTTGAGTTTATGATTTCCTTCTAGATCAGATCTATCTGTCTGTCTGTCTGTCTATCTATCCGTCTATCTATCTATCTATCTATCTATCTATCTGTATGTCTGTCTGTCTGTCTATCTAGCTATCTATTGATATATCAGTATATCTATCCATCTATCTATCTAACTATCTATCTATCTATCTATCTATCTAACTATCTATCTATCTATCTGTCTGTCTGTCTGTCTCTCTGTCTGTATGTCTACCTATCTATCTATCAATCGATCGATTGATCTGTCTGTCTGTCTGTCTCTCTGTCTGTCTATCTATCCATCTATCCATCTATCCGTCTGTCTGTCTGTCTCTCTGTCTGTATGTCTATCTATCTAGCTATCTATCGATCGATTGACCTGTCTGTCTATCTATCTGTCTGTCTGTCTCTCTGTCTGTATGTCTATCTATCTATCTATCTATCTATATATCTGTCTGTCTGTCTGTCTCTCTGTCTGTCTATCTATCCATCTATCTATCTATCTATCTATCTGTCTGTCTGTCTGTATGTCTGTCTGTATGTCTATCTATCTATCGATCGATCGATCGATCTGTTTGTCTCTCTGTCTGTCTATCTATCTGTCTGTCTGTCTCTCTGTCTCTCTGTCTGTATGTCTATATATCTATCTGTCTGTCTGTCTGTATGTCTGTCTGTATGTCTATCTATCTATCGATCGATCGATCGATCTGTTTGTCTCTCTGTCTGTCTATCTATCTGTCTGTCTGTCTCTCTGTCTCTCTGTCTGTATGTCTATATATCTATCTGTCTGTCTGTCTGTATGTCTATCTATCTATCTATTGATCGATCGATTGATCTGTCTGTCTGTCTGTCTGTATGTCTATCTATCTATCTATTGATCGATCGATTGATCTGTCTGTCTGTCTGTCTGTCTATCTATTTAAGGAATGTCTCAATTACACTTTGTTAAATCTATATTTCTGTGTTCCTGTTCCCTGTGCTTAAAAAAGCAATACTTTTTCAGACTCATTTGATAAGTTTCACTATACAGCGCACCCATCCTCTACTTCTGGGTTGTATTTTTTTTTCTATATGTTTAACCTTTATTTTGTTTTCCTGTATGGTTTTATATATGTTTAACCTGATATATTGTGATGAAAGCCCTTTGTTTACAAGTTGTGAATGAACGAGTCATGATGAAGATATAGTAAGTTACAACAATTACCGGAATATATCTTGACGTTCGGTAGTTGCTTTGTGAGATCTTGTGAATGCATTGAATAGGAAATGTTGCTTGATGAGTGCGCTTATGTTTAAATCAACACTATAGTACTGGGAAAACATACATGTATTCTGAACATAGTTTCCTGTTGCCTATCTAGATTCTCCCCCTCCCCCCCCCCACCTCCCGCCCCAGTTTGAGTATTTGAACAATGAGATTTACTTGAGATTAATTAGCCCAGCCAATCCAGTGCTTCCCCACGGAGAAGCACTAGGAGGCTAGTGCGCATGTGCATTAAAACAACACTCTGCTCCCCCAAGCAGCCACTAGAGGCATTTAACCCTACTATGTAAACATTGCTGTTACTGTTTAGTGAAAGGCACTTCACCAAGATACACTGGCTTAGGTGGTTAGTTTGTCCCTTTAATATATTCTACATACAATACAGTTGCCTTACAAAGCTGCTATGACCATATCTGTGATATATAGATTATATTTCATTTTTTGGAGCAAGTTTCCCTCCGTCCAGTGTGAGCTTCTGTGTTCCTTGAGCGTTCTATAGACAGTTACTTTACAATGTCCATATCCCTTTAGTATACAGTTAACAAACTGTTCCCATCCCTGACCTAACATGCAGCACTTAGCCGAGGGACCCTTGCTCAGTGATAGATTTTTTTTCAGTAATTTAATCAGACGGAATAAAAATAAAAAATGCTAACTAAATTCTATGGTCAATACAAAATGAATTGTGTATTTTGCAATAAATGCTGCAACGTATCAAGACAAAACATTTTTCAGGATGTTTTTCCTTAAAATACTTTTACATTTTAACACATTTTAAATACTGATGTTTTTCCCTGCATCTCGGTTTTTACACGTGGCAATGAATAGATAGTGAATACTTAATCAGTGAGTTGTATTAGCAATTCTCTCAAGGTCATCTAAACGGTTGTATTTAACCTTCTTGGTTCTATCATAAATTCAAGGGGTAAATGAAAGACAAATAGACACTTAAAGACATTTTCTGACGGAATCATGGCCTCACATCCATCCATCTCGTTTTTGTCGGTCATAGTGTTTTATGTGTTGAGAATTTCTCAGCAAATTGACCTATTAATGCAGTGGGCATAAATCAGGCAGGAGGGGCACTGCTGACCTCTATTTACCAGGTGCCAGCAGGGGAACGGGTTATGTCAGCCTTAACTTCCTCTCTTTGAGCTGCTCTCAGCAGGACAGGCATGACAAACTTTTTTTAGCATGATTCACTAAATGGCATTTTCAAAGCTCACCAAATTTAATATCTAAAAACACTTAACCTAGGCAAGAATAATAGGGGTTTAGTTACAGAATATGATCATACATTGCATCAGTCTGCCACACCGTCAATGTACCTCATTCTTGGCAGGTCCTATACCAGTAGCCTAATGCCACCTGCTCTTATGAGATTAACCCACTTATTTGGGAAATGTTTTTTGCTCCTGTGGCTCTCTGCAGGGCATGGTTAAATAGGGCCCTTGCCAATATATATCCTCATACACAGAAACACACATACATGTAAAAAATTGTTATATATGTAGCCACCCTACTGTTAACATACCTTTTATGAGCAGGAGGGTGGCTTCTTTGGGGTCCTCGGTTGGCTGAGTGATAGGAGTGTGGGTCTTGAGCTGGCGCTGTCCTTGCTTCTCCCCCCTCCGGACTGCTCTCTGCCTCCCATGCAGCTCTCTCCCTGTATCTGGGAGGAAGTGACAGGTACTCATGTCCTCCAAGCGTACTACAGGGACCCAGTTATACTGTTAAAGGGCCACTGTCCCATACTGGGCCCCTGTTCAGAAATACACTGGGGTGGCCCATGTACTTAGAGCCACCCCAGGGTGCGGACCCCAGTGCAGCTAAATCGCCTGCACTAGTGTAAGTGCCACCGCTGCCCTCTGTCCTTTGTCATGTCAGTGTGTGCAGTTCTTCCTGAATGGCATCATACCAACTAAAGATCAAGATGTCACTATCTCCTCATCACCCAAAGACCGCTGCTCCTTTCCTTCTTTCCTCACATCCAATCTCTTTCTCCATCCTGACCCAAAAACCCAGGCAATATTTCCAAACTGTAACTATTTTTAGGTGCTCACACCACAAACTAACTCATCTACTTCCTTCTTTTTTTCTCATATTGACAACTGCAATAACCAGCAAAGTTACCTTTTTCTCTCCCTTCTCTCCCCCTTCAGTTCATCCTGAATGCCTCTGCCAGGATAATCCAACTTACAGCTGCACCTCTCTGAGAGTCTCTTCACTAGCTCTCCATTCACAGCAGCATTGAAATCCAAATGTTTAACCTGACATACAAAGCCCCTACTAACGCTGCTCCCCTTTACCTGTCCTTACTAGTCAACAAATGTACTACAGCCCACCCCTAAGATCTAGCAATGACCTGCTCCTGGCATCTTTGATTATCACCTCTTCCAATACTGGACTGTAGGACTTCATTCGTGCATCACTCTGGAAAGCACGTCCCCACGCTGTCAGACTATCCCCTAGTCTACCGCCCTTTAAGTGCTACAACTCAACTCAGTAACCAACGCATTCCACTTAACCAATAAATGCCCTAATCTCACTCTGTAACATCATTACACGCTTACAGTCCCTATCTCATGTCTCTAACATCTCCCATCTATCTATATTATAAGTCCCTATCATATCCATCTATATTGCAAGTCCCCATGGGATTAAGTTTTTAATCTCCTCCTGAGTTAGTTTGTGGAATGTTGTATTGTCTCTGATGAATTGTACCTTTGTCGTATTACTTGTTCCACTTCTATCCATGTACAGCACTGCAGAATGAGTTGGTACTTTGTTAATAAAGTATAGTAATAGAAAAGGAATGAGGATATGATAAGAGCAGTGAAGGGGGGTAGAGGTGAGGGGATTGGTAGACTTTAAAAAAAAAAAACGTGCAATTAATAATGATAATATTTTGAATCATAAATCTCAAAAGAGCCAAACCAAAAAATGTAAATACTTAATATATAAATAATTTCCTCACCTTCCACAGTACCCTTTTCCCATTAACTTGCCCTTCATTTAACATATCTCAAATCGCATTAACAGCCTTTGCTTTCTCAATATTTAATTCCCATCAGACCCTCTAAATGACCTCCTCACCACCAATTTGACCTTCATTTCACCCACTAATCCCCTGTCCTATTATAATAACCTTTTTTTTTTTTTAATGTCCCTCTTATCACTCCAGTCTCCAGATGCAGAAATGCTTGCTAAATTCCACCTTCAGAGGTGTTACAAAAAATTAACGTGTTCCCACAGGGAACCGGGTGATAGCTACACAGGACAAGATGTCACCAAACATTTGGAATTTGTCTTTGAACAAAAATATCAAAATTTTGGAATGGTTGAACCTTAAAACAAATATGAATAACAAATTGTATGTCTACAAACCACAAAATCCTGTACCTGACTTTATTATTTAAATGTTTTCACAGATTGTAATCCTTAAACAAAAAATCAGTTCAACGTCAAAACGCATAACGTTTCGGAAGGATTTTACATTGTAAGGATCCTTGCTACGTGACAATCATATAGCAATCATATAGCAGCCTGCTAACCCCCAGATCTGCATGTCAGCAGCGGCCCTCGAACAGTTACAAAGTATAACTAAATGATGCTCTCTATACAAGCTTCAGAGTGCTTGTAAATGACAGACCTGATGAACCGAATGTCCCTCTTGTATCATTCTAGCGTGTTATGATGAGAGGGTTGTGACACAAATGGCTTTTACTCCTCATTAGTTCCAATTGTTTTATTTTTGGAAGTAAACACAACGTTATTGTCCAGCAGCACTAGAAGTAAAAACAGGGAGCGGTGAAGGATGTCTGATCTTCTCTCCATCTGTTTAGTCTTCTCTTGGGAAAAAGACACATGGCAAAGTAACTGCCACAACTGTAAAGGTTCACTAAATAACATGTTGTAACCATTCAAAGATGTATTAATTGATATTTATAGAGACAGGGAATTAAGTAAAAAGGACACAGGTACAAAGTGTGCTTAGATCCCAGAACAAACAACCACGATTTCCTCTTTTATTGTGTTTTAATTTTCTTAGCGAGCTATGGAATCCTTTAATAACATGAATATATGGCAAATGAACCCGTTTTAAAAACCATCTTTGTGCTGTGTAAGTATTTTTTTTGGACTGGTTCTGGAACTACATCCCATGTAAGAGCATCGTAAATCTAGCATGACAGCTAAGAGTTTTAATTTAAGATAAGAACTATGTGGAATATCATGATAGTCGCATGCTGGATAGCAGGATGCCTGTCTGTCTGTGTGTCACTGTCTGTAACAATCAAACACAGCAAATCACTGTCTTTTTTTACAACTAGTGTAGGACTTGAACTCTGTGTTATGTTATTAGATGCTATTAGTCTATCAGAAACAAATGGTTTAGTAGTTTATGGTCTATGAAAGGTAATTTAGAAACAAATGAAAATTTCCAAAAAGAAAGACAATTGACATGTTATGTTATTTATCCCTTTCCTGACATTAGGGCGTGCTATGCCATCCTACTAGAGGAGGGCTTTAACGCTGTTTGGATGGCATAGCACTCCTGAACAATTGGGAGTTCCCTGCATCCAGTATACTTACCCCCCATGCTGGATCTGATAATGGGGACTGCCAGACAACAGAGGAAGTCCTCCTGTAGCCTATCCCTTTGATCTGAGTCATGCGATCGCAATGACACCACAATCACATAACTCGGATCGGCAGGATTGACAGATTGCCTGCAGGAGGACTGACTAGCTTGGCAGATCCCCCTACATACAACTAATTCAAAAAATAAAATTACATAAACAATATATATACGCTTAGACTCAAATTATATATATAAATGTATTTTATATATTATTTATATACAATTATTTTATTAATTATATATTGGGAGACCTGCCTGAAAACCCAGGCAAAAATGCCAGAATTTAATTTGCAAGCCCTATATTTGACCCTGTAGCTTTCTAAATCCCCATAAACCAGTACATGGGGGGTAGTGCTGTACTCGTGAGACTTGGCTGGACACAAATATGAGTGTGCTAGAAAACTAAAGCGTATAGTGAAGATTATCTCATCAGTGAAAGTGCAGTTTGTGTGTGTAAAATGCAAAAGTTTTTGTGACTAAGTGGCTACTAAAAAAAGACTGAACATACCCCACTTGCAAACCCTTGGGTTGTCTTCTTATGTGAATGGTTTGCCATGATGGGGGTATTTCTCAGGCAACATAGGCATAAAAAAACACAATCTGGCAAATTTCAATGTGTAAAAACTGAAATTGGCAAGCTCATTATTTGATTCTGTAACTTTGCAAAACACCATGAAAGCTGCACATATAGGACATCACTGCACTTGTGGGATATCACAGCATTCAAATATGTGTGTATTGTTGCAGTAAAAGCGAACAGAATTATGACATTCACAGTTAAAATCCTATTCCTCTTTTCTTAATTTTTCATAATTTTTTTTTTTTTTATTCATATTAAATTATGTTGCATATATAAATATATGATGTGAAATACAAGCCCTTTTTTTCCTAACCAAAATGATATATAATAAGAGTGGGTTCACTTCATGGGTAAATTATGGTTGAACAAACATATAGCTCAATTTCCAGATTTTTTTGTTTTTGTTTTGTTTTGGACGGATCTTGCACGATTACCTGCGTCCTTATTGGGTTAAGTCGCGTAACTTTATATAAATAGAATGTGAAGTTTTTGTACTGCTCTATAGAGTGTATTGGTGTGAGTCCCTGCGGGCCACATGTTCAGCTAATTCTAATTATGTTGCTAAGTGAAATACACTTAATTCTTTAATTACATGTTGCTTTAAAACAATTTAAAAAGGACAGATAACATTACTAAACAAACAAAAGTTTTCCCTGTGTTTTAACAATCATTGCAAAGTCAGATTCCATATATTAGAATAACGTCATATATAAGTAAACAAAGTACTAAAAATAATCTGGAGATCCATATGAGGAGCTGTTTCCGTTAGATTGCTTAGCTTAACATATCATGAGCATTAAATGGGCACTCGGTGTTGCTTAGCAACAATCTAGCCATCTTAATTTGATTCACCTGGTCCCAGACTCCATCAAGCTAAATGTTGATAGGTTAATTGATGAAGCAGATGTATGAGATTGTGGCATTCTCACATATTTACCAAAAGTTAGAATTCTCCTAGATTTAATTAAAGTCTGAATCTTTGTAAAATTGAGTTCAACCTTTTTTTGCTCATATAAACTGAATCGTGGCAATACTGTTCCACGCTATTTCTATAAAGACCATCGACGGATTACGTTCCCTGCAGTTTTTCTACAGGGATTTCCTGAAATACCAAAGTATAATGGGTGATCCAGACACTCTTTATTGAAGTGACGCTTTAAGCACCACAGAAACTTACACTCAGTGCACAGGTTAGGGTGCACTGAGCTCCTCTCTCAATGTCCCTGCACACAGCGGATTATAATTGGAGCTATAGCTATAAAATTGCCCTGTCTGTCTGATGTCAAAGCAGGAAATGTTATTCCTTCTCTCCTTCGTCTAGCTCTAAGAGAGAGCCAAGTCATGCCTGGGTGCATATTAAACTTTTCATTAATCAAACTGTAAAGAGGGCTGTGGATAAACGGATAGCAGCAGTGATATGGTTGCTATCAGCCTATTGAGCATTACCTCTCATTAGATCTGAAAAGTGATCTGTTTTCCATAAACCCCTGGTAGACACAGATTTATGGGAAAATTCTAAATTAATTAAACCACAATGATAACCTCTTGATAACAGTCTTCCTGGTCTAGGATTGGTTAGTCAGCCGATTCTGCAGGCAGAGGTAATGTAAATAGGAAGCTTTTTTTAAAGTGCTTACATATTCCTATTTGTAATATTGTATCTATATAATGAAGCAAACATGTGTTCACTTTCACCCTACAGTGTTCCTTTAAGGGTAAGAATTAATATAGCAGTAGAATGACCTTGCCATTATAGGACAACTGTCATCACATTTTCACTTCTTGTTATTACATTTAATGAAACAATATTTTTTTTTAAATTGATGTATGATGAGAAAATGTCACTATTTTATTTGGCTGAGCAGCCATCGGACTCTGCTATCTGACCAACTGCTGCTCAGCTCAAGCTGCCTGCAGGCAAGTTAGGATGAGCAGCAGTTGGGCAGAATACAGATTAGTCTGAAGCAACATGGCCGCTCAGCTTGATAAAAAAGTAAAATTTTCTAAAAATAAAATAAAATCAGCATATATAATCTAAAATATATATTAATAAGTTCCATTAAATGTAATAAATGTTTAGAAATATAGAAGTCAAAATTTGATGACAGTTGCATACCTCTCAACAATGGGAGGTTAAGGATCAGAACTGGTGGAGTAGCCTACGGGGTGGTGTTGCCAATAACTCAACTTTTGTCACCGGAAATGTCCATAATGGCCTGACCACTGAAGGGGCATGTCAGTGAAGCACACTAGGCTGATAGACAGCCTCCTGGCCAACCCGTGGAAGCAGTGACACCTGTTAAAGCACTCTCTGCATGGACCTAATGCTCATGGCACAATGCGAGTGCACCTAACAGTGTTTGCACTGCTCTGCCCAAGAACAGTTCACCCTTGTCCTCGAATGTAAGACATTAGGGAACAGGAACAAGCTGGACAGGAACCCAAAATAGGGACAACCCCACCAAAAGCAGGACAGTTGGCAAGCCTGCAGTTGTCCCTTAAGGGGATGTAACTAATAAACAGTGATTCATTTGAAATTAGGCAAAAGCAGCTGAAACTAGCTGAAAATTCTCCAACTCAACCGCAGCCATTTCACAACTGACTATTTTAGCCCAAACCTAGACAGCTGGTTCTGATTGTTAGTTCTCCCTACTTTGTAAACCAATGCATACGTTCGACCTATAAAAGAAAATTCATACACTTTTTACTGATTTATCCTGTGATGCAGTATGGCTTTTGGCTGAATGTAAGTTAAAGCCCTTTGTGGAGAAACTTAAAACGTAGACATCATATCATGGTGTTCATTCTTTTTACAATTATGTTTGCATTCTGTTTATATACTGTCTACATTACAAAACAGTCTTTTATATAATTGTTTAATTTTTTATTAATAGTTACCCTGCAGACAAGTTAATTTGCAGCAAGTGAACAGAGACCTCCTATTGCATTGTTCTAATATAATAAAAGCTTGTAATGTCACCAATTATTCACATTGTATATTGCTTTACATTATAGCTTTGCAGAATATTAGGAGTGCCAGGTGTTTTAAATAAACTAAACAATACGAACATTATGAGTCTGATCCACCCGGCTTTTCATCTGTTTCATGGAATATTGCCAACCAGCACCTTCATGTAGATCGGAATAATGGGGCATGCCAAGGAACATTTTTGGTAATTTTGCACAATTGTCAAAAGCTCCTAACAGGAATATACCTTTATCTACCTCTTTAGTCTGCATATTAACCATCTGTGTAATTGGATATAATTCAAATTTAGGAAACACTTGTGTCTAAGCCGTAGGCCACATACTTTCTTTATAGTATATATCCTGCATTTTATAGAATTTGTACAATGTGCACTTCTTTTGAATATCTTCTAGCTTGGTATTTTACGGGAGTTAGCATTTATTTACCCAGGGATGAGGACTTTCTATTGCTCAGACAGGGTTTTTTTTTTCAATTTTGCTCTTCCCTGGGCAAGTAGCCAAACTAACATGAGAAGAAGTAGCAGGGATAGGGATGCCTGGTCTGCACCTCCAGTGAATTTGATATGGCCTCGATTGAATGTCATTGGATATGCACTTTGAAAGATTTCAAATCTTTGGATAAACGCTTACAATAATTTTTTTCAAAATACTAAATTAGCAAAAATATTTTGTAAAATATATCTTATCTGCTATGATTTATCAATAAATTAAAATATTTTCTACAATATTAAATCATTTTAAAGCTTTATGTAAAAATATGAAATCATTGGAAAAGCTTATAAAACAATATTAAATCGAGGCTAGTAATATCCCAAACCGGGATATTATACCCAACAAATTGTATATCCAATCTTTGAAACCATCAGTATCTCATTATGGTTAAGGACATTTGCCCGGTGAAGGAGATAATATTTTATACTCTTGATTCCTACATATTCAACATTGTGGTTTTGCTGGAAAAATCTGGGAAGAATGTTAGATTATCAGGGTTATGCACTAAAGTGTGGAATGTCAAGAAGTTAAAGTAAACTTGAAGAGAATTAAAAATGTATGGCAAAACTTGACAAACTTAAAACAGTTCTAATTTAGCTATTTAGCCTAATTTATAGCATGTGTTGATTCAATTTTTAAATTCACTTTGAATTCTCACTTTAGCGGATAATGTATTGAGTTTCACGCTTACATTTTGTAACGTTTGACAAAAAATGATTTAGTGACAAATACTGAAGTGTTATGTCTCCAATCTCCTCTGTCCAAATGAAGGTGATGCAAATAAATCCTTATGATGTAAGAAAGGGGAAATTGAGCTGAGCCAAAGTTTTCATTAGCAGAGATTTACAGATGCATTTGAAGAGTTCTTAACTTTAGCTTTCAGTAAAACTGTAGATCTCAGTAGTCGATCCACTATATAAAAGTTTTTAATAACAAAAGACAGTCTATAAAAATGTCTACTTTTTCTACATACAATTAATATTGTACAGAATTTACAGAAATATTATCAGCGACTGCACTCGCATTTTGGACTGTAATTCACTAAAGACGAACACTTTTAGGGCATTATAATGAAAATGTTTACAAAATGCAAGCGTTTTGTTTAATCTCTACTGAAAATGTGTATTGATTTTGCTTTTGAGACACAATACATCGTTATGATGTGTCAGAGTTTGTTCTTCTTGGATACAGTTTAGTTATGAGGAGTTAGAACCAGCTCTTAACATGAATTTAATTGTGCTTGGTTCCCTTGATAAGCAGGATGTGCCTCTTCATTCGTTTTGCTGCATGAATTGTCTTGAAAAAAGGGAGATTCTGCCAAATTCTCTTTGGCTTTTTTTCTTGTTAAAGTGAGTGAGTTTCTTTGATGGACGACAGGTATTTTGCAGGAAAGCAGTTTGTAGAAATGTAACTGGTTGTTTCTATGTGGATTTCATTTTTCAGTCTTCTTGTGTTTCGGAACATTTTTGTTATCTACATATCTGTTACCTCGGGAGCACAGCGTGTCCCCTCCAGGACAAGTCACATGGTGATTGGAGATATAATTTCTCATTCATTAAATATAAGCCATAGGAAATGATCAGATACTAAGAGCCAATGAAGTGCACTCAGGGTCTCCACAAAAGGCTTAATATTGAGCAGTGTATTGATTACTTTATTCTCCAGAAGAGTGTACATCCATTCGAAATGACAAATTGCTATGCCTGAGGCTTCAATTATCCACAGCACGCTACTGAGTAGTCCACAGGTGGGTGCTTGCATTGCCCTGGTGCACCATTACAGCTTTCATTTCCTTAACTATTTGCGTACTGGAGGCTAAATGCAACAGTAATCTCTGCATATTGTGGCACGTTTCAATAGCACAATATTTGGACAGCCATAGGCGGATCTTGCCTGTTGCATGTTATTTTCATTCCATTTCAGCTGCTTGTGTGCCAACGTTTAGAACCACAGCATTTCTCTGCACAGGACTCCAGATACAGACTCAGCAGAGCAGAGGATTGTGCTGTGACCCACGTAAACTATCCATCGCATCCCCTTTAACTCTTTAAATTTAAAAAGCATTGGTACGCACAAAATCTCCAAAATTCTACTCCCCAGATCTTTCAGCACAAAAGGAAAAGAAATGAATTTTTTGCATTTATTTCATTGTTTCATTGTTTTTCATTGTTAAATGCTTTCTATTTAGTTATACAAAGAATTAAATAATTATGAATACACAGGGTCATTCATATTTGTAATTCTATTTTTTACACTATTAATTGTTCTCTTTCACTCTTTGTGTGAATGAGACTAGACACAATGAACTGAGAATATTCACTGAGCAAAGAATTATTGACAATTTACATGAACATTTACAAATGTCCGACTGCAGTAGACAAAAAGGAAACTATGTCCAATTCAATATTTTATTCCAAGCTAGATTTCTGCCTATAATGTTGGTTCGCTAGAATTTCTGGTTTAATGAATAAACCACCAGCTTAATTGTGCTTAATCGATCTTCCCAGCAGATGACCGGTGAGTCTTGGCGGTGTTCCACATGTCTGCCACTACCAGTTACTTGCTTTGGTTTTTTTTTTCCATGTGTGTAATGGTCAGATATTGAATATCTGTGAATTATGTCACAAACTGTACCTGGATGCACTTATACTATGAATACTTACAATACATATTGAAATAATATTAAAACATTGATGATGTAAAATGTTACCTAAATTTAACATTTTACACCACTGTTGTAGCACAAAATTTCCTTTTCTGATGACTTTCTATTTATAATGATAACTGCACTTTTTTACTTATATGATAACATCCGAAGAGATTTTTAATGCACATGGCCATCTTCAGAGTTAGAAATAAGGCATGCTTAATGTTAAATATCACATCAGAGTTTTTAGAAGGATTCTCATTTCATCCTCCAAATCCCGAACCAATGAAACGTTTCTGGATATTCCCTGGTTCTTTCAAACTCTTAAACTGATATCATTTCATGGTTACAAGAATTGGCTCATTACGGCCACTCTGGGTCTTTTAACATTTCTCCAGATGCTACCCTTTTTAAGAAAATCGGTTTTGAACAGTTTAATGTCTTCCTTGAGTAATTCTACTCCCACCATTTTCCAATAAAAAGTGCAGATCAGTAACTCCACATTAAGTGTTAAATTCTCTCAGGATATATCCCTTTCAATTAAAATAATCCCAACCATTGTTGTGTAATTTTGTTTAACCCCTTAAGGACCAAACTTCTGGAATAAAATGGAATAATGACGTGTCACACACGTCATGTGTCCTTAAGGGGTTAAAAGCCCAACAGTTACTTTAGGATTGCCAGTAAGGGGGATATGTGCACTTTAAGCATTTCAGGAAACTATCTAATCATAACTAAAATAAAGAATTCTCCAAATCTATAATAGTGTAGGAAAGCATGGATTGAAAAATTTGCTACACATAAATTGTTTTAATTGAGACGGTTTAATATTCACTAATAAAAAAAAATCTTCACATCAAAATTTGCAAACATGGTATAAAGACAATAAAAAGGCTTGGATAAATAATACCTTAAACATTAGTCAGCGAAGACCTGTAAGTAAGATCTAATGGTGAGGGTAATAGAGGACAAGTACATCTCAATGACCAAGGAGGAGGACTGTGGTCATAATGTCTGATTAAAGATATGTGTTTTGAGATGCAGTGGTAGAGATTTTTGGACCAGGGTAATAAATGGAATGCTGAAAGATTTATTTATTTATAAATAAATCTACCAGGAAGGATACATTGAGATTTCTCTCGTTTTCAAGTATGTCTTGGGCCCACAAACATCTCATTGTTACAATAAGGTACAATATAAGATAAGGGAATCCAGAACAAAGAATGAAAGTGGAATGAGGTATTTTAAGAAAAAACAGATGAGTCTGTAAGTCTCCCTTCATTGCCGTGCATACCTTTATAAACCTTTACACTTGTAGAGATTATGCAGAAGTAAAACGTCACAAGAGGGGGCCTGACTTTCAGTACAAGAAGAGCTTAGTTTTTGGGGGTTTTCAAACATTGGACAGCAGAGAGACAGCAACCAAAGAGATATTATACCTCATCCAATACAAAAACCGTAATGATTTGGGGGCTTAGACCATCATTTACAGCAGATGTATTAACCAACAAACAGCACTAGTATAATAAATACCTCTGTTTGTCCGACCACACAATGCTATCCAACGCATTCGGCTGTTTGTTAATGTGATATTGACATATTGTGAAATAGCATTAGCAAACCCTGATTTAACAAGACATTTCCCCAATTTAATTGAACATATAATCCCATATTAGCACATACCAGCTAATAGAGTAATTATGGCACACATTACTATATCTGTATGTTAGAGCACTAGTCTACTTGTCACCGACTCGAGAAACCTATGAAGACAGGCAGGAAGTATGAAAAGGGTAATATATAACTGGTTATTTCATGTATGAAATCTAGATTTATTTTCAGTCTTTTTTCTCTGTTCATTGCATGTTGAGTGACTGGTCTATTTTTAAGGATATACAATGAGGGGAAAAAGTATTTGATCCCCTGCTGATTTTGAACGTTTGCCCACTGACAAAGGAATGATCAGTCTATAATTTTAAAGGTAGGTGTATTTTAACAGTGAGAGACAGAATATAAAAAAAAAGAAAATCCAGAAAAATGCATGCCAAAAATGTTATAAATTGATTTGCATCATTTTATTCCTTTGAGCTACTCTATAAATCCTGGCTGTATAGCAAAGATGACATCCTGGGATTTCCAGTGATATGTCATGTGATAGTCTGCGATGCTGGGAACGTACTCTTCCTTTTCATCACAAAAAAAATGAAATTGGAAGACAAGGATAGGCAGCAGCACAGCAGAGCATCAAAGACACTTTTGACACTGGGAAATGTGAAGGTGTGGAGACATTGTATTTAGTACAACTTATATTACAATTAAAAAATGAGTTGCTAAGGTAGTATCACAAGTATTCCAACTGTCACACTTTCGGTGGGAGAGTCCAGATTTTGGGGTCCTGTCCCATACTCCCAACTGACGTTAGTTAGCACTGATGAAAAAAAATAATAATGTGGTCAATATTGCAGTTATCACACTAATTCACTGCACTTTATATAGATTTTTTTACATTTATTGCTTTTTAATTTCAGCATGTAAAGGGACATTCTATGTTTGAGGTAACACTCCAATTTAATGCACTATATAGCCAAGATATTAAATATACGCACATGTATTACAATAACAGTAAAATTAAAATATTCCACCGACAATCAGCAGCAGAGTGCCCGGCCCAGAAAAAGAAGAGGCTCCACAATATAAAGAAAATGGTTTTAAAGGCTGAACTTGAAAAACCTAAGTCTGTTTTTAACCTAGATTACTAATGTAATTAAGAAACCAATATGGGACCTCTCATTCTTGTCAAATTCCATTATCCAATTATGGGATATGCAGATCAGCCTTACGGTAGCAGTTTCATTCATCAGATCGGATCAATGGACCTTCTGAAGAAAATTGTGGCTGCCATATCACAGCTACTATCTATATACCGTTTGTACAGTTTGCTCATTATATAGGGAAACGATTAATTATATATTCCTCTTTTTAAAACAAAACCTATGTACAAGGAAACTGTAAAAAATGGGACCTTCGATCGGGGTGCCCCTATTAAACACCTCCGTAGAAAGCCTTTACAATATTTCAACATCAAACAAATACTAGTTTAATAGATTGGCGTAACTAAGAACATAGGGGAACTATAATTTAATAAAATTAGACTGAGAGAGATGATTTACAGGAATTTACTATAGCCAGAAATATAAAGAGGCGGACTGTTGCTGGACAAGTATGGAGAAAGCTAAGGATCACAAATATGACGTCACAATAGAATAATTATCATCTGTAGCAAGAAACCAGTTTAAATTCCTTTTGGACTATTTAGAGATATTGGTGGTTTGGGTCTCTTGACTACATTAATGGCGGATTATAATGTATTGTAAAGGTTATAATTAGCTATCACAGAGACACAGCCTGTCTACCAGGTGTATGCCATACAAATGTGAAATCTCTCCATCCATCCCTATATGTAGGTTACCTCTATAATAAAACATTATAAAGGCGTTTGAACCTTTCTCAAGATGAACCACCATCAAAACACAAAAGTTACAATTTAGAATCATCAACAATATGTAACTCATCAATCATATAATGACATGTACCAATACCAAACAATAACCTTACCCAGTGTGTCTGTGTATACTATACACTATATATATATTCATTCAGAAAGTTACTATATTCATTGTCCTGTCCTTGAAGGCACAAACATTACAAGGTTGATACTAAGAGCTTTTTCGATGTATTAGTATTCATGGATATGCTTTTCAAATTATTATTTTTTAATAGATATACTATGAAAATATATAATCAGTATATCAAACAATATCAAACTATTACAACATACAAAATATTTTTCAGAATAATAAATACATCATTTAAAAGTTTATCCAAAAATATTAACTCATTTGAAAAGCTAATGCAACAATGTTAAACCAATGCCTAGGTTGCACATTTCACATACATAAAACATTAATAACTTTCATCACTTATTACTATGTCCCAGGATTTACTTGGAAGTGAGAGAAATCTTAATGTATCCTTCTTGGTAAAGTATCTTATAGATAAATAAATAGATAAATACATAAATAAATAAACTAGACTTGGAGATTCGGTTCGAACAGAAATTTGGCAGAAATTGGGCCGATCAGAAGTTTGACCGATTTTCGAACCACACTTTAACCGAATTCTGAATAAACCAAATATCGCAATAGCTGTTAGTTTAATTTTTTAAAATGAAAGAATCTATAAATCCAAACCAAATTATTTTGGAAGAACTGAAAATTGACATGCACAAGTCTACTTGTTATTCAATTGAACTGATTGGAGCTAGCACGAAAGTCCTCTTCGGAGATTGCTGACTCAGATGGGCTTAGTTTACTGAAGTTGTGTTTGTTGGGGTTAGTTTACGGAAATGTAAAATATAAACAATGGTCTGCGAATAGCATATTTGCATAATGACAGCAACAACATATATCGACGGCTACCTGCTGTCAGTTATTCAGATGTTTTCAATATTTAAACACACAATATCAATCTCTATTCAGTTACCCTCATGACTGTAATGTATTACAATTCTAAATTTGCTTCTTGGTTCCCACAAATTGAAATATATTTCTCAAGGTCTATAGTTGTAGATATAAATAGATCAGATGAATTTATGTAAATCTAATTCCAAAAGAAGAGGAACAGAAGAAGTAAATGACATTAATTAGATGGAACAAACATACTTTGGCTTGCTTTATTTGATTGTATCATTGTAATTCGAAAGTTAGAATTTATGTATAGACATAACATCTGTCCATCCACCAATCCACCCACCCACCCATCCACCCACCCACCCACCCATCCACCCACCCACCCATCCACCCACCCACCCACCCACCCATCTAACAATCCATCCATCTTTACATCCATCTATTCACCTATCTATCCATCTTTCAATCCATCCATCCATCCATCCTTCCATCTACCCGACCGCACATCCAAACTCTCATAAATAAAACATGCAATTTAATTTACAGTACTAGTTATGTTTTCTTTGTTTACAACTACCTCCACTGTCTTATTGAACTAAAAAATCATTGCAGCCCTTTTCCCAAGTAAATGTGAGATGTTTCCACTTATAACAAGTGTATCGTTTGGCTCATTTTAAAATGTAACATTTATTAGAGACTATTGATTAAGTTGCAAGCGCCATCTTCATTTCCACCAGGAATTTGATGCTTCCAGCTATTTAAAGACACAATCAGCTAGCAGATATTCCCTGCAGAGGATCTCATGATGCCTTAGCAGCTGGGAATCAGTAGAGTCATTGAAAATAAGAGAATAAAAACAAACAGGGAACTATGTCATGTCAACACTATCCCCCTAACCCTTGGCTTATTGCCATATTTGCATGCTTGATGGAACTGTTTGCGCAGCTCATGCAGGGCAGAGCAGTTATACTTGGTCTCCACGGACCTTATTGAGGAACAGTCATAAATCCTGCAACTGGAAGGATGTGCATTTCTCTATATAGAGACAAAGATAAAAAGGTGTGAAATGAATTGACAGTAGACTCCCGATCAATCGCTAATAAGAGCTTCTTGAAGTCACAGAGTCTAACCATCAACCATCTGAATTATAAAATGTGATTAAATTCAATGCACCTTAAAGGCATTATACCACTTTGGTTGGATTTAATGCTGTTATTTGGCATACTAAGCTCCCAACATTGAAAATAAATACATCAATAAATGCAATTATTTTATATTTGCATTATACGGATTTGTCATTTTCTTATGTATAACTGTTATTCCATCTACTGGACACTTCTTTCTGCTTTTTCTGTTTTGCGCCAAAATAATCTAACCACGTTTTATTCCTCTGTAGGAGGTATTACTCCTTTTTTTTATGTTGAATTTATTGAATACTTTACAAATGAAGACAAATTAATAATATTGCTAGGAAAAGATTTAAGGATTCTTATGAAAAATCTGTTTCCAAAAATCTGCCATTCTGACAATGGTGGAAATGTTTTTGTTGTTGTTGTTGGAAAAAGGCACACTCTTGCGCCTCTTTTTATCTAGTTATTGTTACATTTAGTTAACAAGACAAAAACGAGACACAGGATAAACCTGGGATATTGCTCTCACTGGGAGACATTTGTTTTCGTGTGCAGCTTGTGGCTAACACTCACCAGCATTGTGACTTCCTGAATTTATCAATACGGTAGGAAGGTCCAGCATTGTGACTGCCTTGATACATCAGTATGGTAGGAAGGTCCAGCAGCATGACTGTCTGGATATATCAGTATGGTAGGAAGGTCCAGCAGCATGACTGTCTGGATATATCAGTATGGTAGGAAGGTCCAGCATTGTGACTGCCTTGATACATCAGTATGGTAGGAAGGTCCAGCAGCATGACTGTCTGGATATATCAGTATGGTAGGAAGGTCCAGCATTGTGACTGCCTGGTTATATCCGTATGGTAGGAAGGTCCAGCACTGTGACTGTCTGGATATATCAGTATGGTAGGAAGGTCCAGCATTGTGACTGTCTGGATATATCAGTATGGTAGGAAGGTCCAGCATTGTGACTGTCTGGATATATCAGTATGGTAGGAAGGACCAGTATTGTGACTGTCTGGATATATCAGTATGGTAGGAAGGACCAGCATTGTGACTGTCTGGATATATCAGTATGGTAGGAAGGTCCAGCATTGTGACTGTCTGGATATATCAGTATGGTAGGAAGGTCCAGTATTGTGACTGTCTGGATATGTCAGTATGGTAGGAAGGACCAGCATTGTGACTGTCTGGATATATCAGTATGGTAGGAAGGTCCAGCATTGTGACTGTCTGGACATATCAGTATGGTAGGAAGGTCCAGCATTGTGACTGTCTGGACATATCAGTATGGTAGGAAGGTCCAGCATTGTGAAGGTCTATATATATTAGTACGGTAGGAAAGTCCAGCACTGTGACTTTCTGGATATATCAGTATGGTAGGAAAGTCCAGCATTGTGACTGTCTGGATATATCAGTACGGTAGGAAGGTCCAGCCCTGTGACTGTCTGGATATATCAGAATGTTAGGAAAGTCCAGCATTGTGACTGTCTGGGTATATCTGTACAGTAGGAAGGTCCAGCATTGTGATTGTCTGGGTATATCAGTACAGTAGGAAGGTCCAGCATTGTGATTGTCTGGATATATCAGTACAGTAGGAAGGTCCAGCATTGTGATTGTCTGGATATATCAGTACAGTAGGAAGGTCCAGTATTGTGACTGTCTGGATATATCAGTACAGTAGGAAGGTCCCGCATTGTGACTGTCTATATATATCACTACAGTAAGAAGGTCCAGCATAGTGACTATCTGGATATATAAGTACGGTATGGAGGTCCAGCATTGTGACTGTCTGGATATCTCAGTATGGTAGGAAGGTCCAGCATGTTGGGGTAAGGTGGACCCGGGACAGGTGATCAGTCAAATCTCCCAAATCCAAGCTGAAATGTAACCAAATCACAAACCAACCAAAACACATAATGACCAGCCATGTCATTTTGGTTTGTGATTCTGAATTTCCCCTGTGGCACCAAAACAAAAGATGATTGATCAGAAAAAGAAGATGTTTGATGGCTAGAGGACAGCCACTAAATGCTGATTTTATTCACAGATCAAGTTAAACATGAGCAATAGAGGCAAATAGCAAAATAGCAACATAGTAAAATAGCAAAATTTCAACATAGCAATATATATAATACATTTTTACTGCTCCTCTTGGTTTTCTCTGTATTGCTTTTTCTCACTTTTCTATCTGCTATTTTTTCTCCTTTTTTTTAATTTGTGACCTAAATGGTAGGAAAATGTTCCTATAGGTGTACTGCAAAATGTATAATTAATATTATATTATGTATATACTTTACAGCACACTGATTGGCCCATTTTCGCACTCTTTTTGTTCTTCTGATTCGTTTTTCAAATCAGCTTTCCAATACTGAAATTCTGTCGAGCCAAACGGACATATATTCGAAAAATATTCTAGTTTGGAAAACAAATAATTATGCAGAAATAAATATTCTCACAATTTTACTTCCATCACCTATAGAGGGGTTCAGTGAAGGCCATTTGTTTAGGGCTCTCATCTTCACTGGGGCCCTAGAGATCCAAGACTATTTTTAGAGAAGGTGGCAAACTGGAACCCTCACTTGTTTGTTTATTTAAAGAGTGGACCATTTGTATGTCCTGTGTTTAATAAGGAACCTCTTAGTTTTCCAAAATAGTTTTTGGTAAAATGGATAAGTCCAGTGATAATTCTGAATATATTTGGGTTTCGTGCACTGATAATTCAAGCTATTTACTATTTGATGTTTCGTTTTGATCATGGATGCTCACTGTAAACAACACTCAATGTATTGGACCCTCAGTAGACTCATTCACCCATAAATAAATTACCAGTCTAAATAAAAGCACACATTAAATAGGACATATGATCAGTGGGAGAATGAAAAAGGACAATACTGCAAATAATGGAAGCAAAAAGTAGAGACTCAGACAATTTTACAAACTAGACATTTTATATTGAAAGACAAGATAAAAAATGATATTGAATGGTGTATCTTCTCCAAGTGCTCCCTGAATACTTTATAAACTATCTCCAATATTAGCAAACAGCAATAAACAGGTGATTGCAGATAGATGCGCTCGTTTAAAAACACACTATAAGGCAAATAATAGAAGTGTATTACTTGTTTCTCTGAGCAGCAGATCTATGATGTGAGCTAAACATTCATCCACGTTGAAAAGAAACTCCTATTGTCACAATGAGAATTCAGTAATAGTTTTAATTTCTCGACAGACTATAGAACCTATTTACACTTTATGAAATTACACAAGAGCGTTTAAACTGTTTTCCTATCATGGTTCAAGAGTCATGTAAAATGTGAAATACAGAAGTACGTTTCTTGTATACGACTTTAAAACAAATAGGAATAATATACTTTCACAATGACACGGGCAATCCAGAACCCACAATCTCAGTGCAGAACTGATACTGCTTGAGACTGGTATGTTTTCAAGAGTAACAGGGGTACATGGTTTGCGGTGGTGTACATTGTGACGAAACCAATCTCGCCACATTGTATTGGAGGAGCCTGGTTGCCCGCCTGCTACCTCTGGACTATGGACCGGCAGCTAAAGGGTTAATTTTACTGTGCAGAAGGATTTATTTCTCTCTTTCTGCACAGCAGTTCGGTAGATTTCATCTACCGAACAAACAGCCGTTCACCAACCTCCCCAGAGCCGTGGGAAGCCGGCCGGCGTTGTTAATGGGCCACCCAGAAGCTGGAGTGTGCCCTCCATTTACCTCCCTGAAGCTACGGTTAATTGCCTGTTAACTGTGTGGCCGCTGTTACACTTAGCGGCCGCTAGGTGGCGCTGTTCTGGAGCTCCCCGGGCAGCCAACACTTTTCTGCCCGGCTTTCATGCACCAAAATCGGACACTTTTACGTGCAGGCACCGCTGAACCTCCAGCCCCTGGTTCTAATTCGAATGGATTTGGTGAATGCAGGGAAATTCGGTAGTTTATGTTTTATGTGAACTGTAGTAACCCAGATAGCCTGCCATGGAGCCTGTTCGTATAATTAAAGACTTTAGCTCCATGGCAATTAAAATGTATTTGTGTGGTCTGGGTGCCATTCACCTAATAATGTGCGCCCAGACCTGAGCTATCTGGGGATATGTTACATGTCTGTGTTTTATGTATAAAATGTGTCTGTATGTATTTTAAAGTGATAGTCTGTTTCTGTGTCACCATGTGCATAATGGAGTCTGGCCTTTGTCTTAGGAGATAATTGAATTACTTCATTAATTATCTCCAGGGCAGGGAGGAGGAAACCAGGATGCATTGTGGGAAAGTATTGTGGCTGTGTGTACGAAAATGATACATGTCTGTCTGCTGTTTCAGTCTTCCATCTGGTCCCCTAGGGGAGTGTCCACCAGGTGGGAGACCTGCATAAATACAGGGGCAGGTAGCCCTGAATAAACAGACCACTGCTTGACCCTCAACACGGAGCCTTGTCTCGTTCTTGGGGGGATTCACTGTATGCTGTTGGAGATTGATTGCTAAGGAGTGTAAGCTGATGTCTGCTTTTCCCTATTCATCTGCTAGCAGCTATTCGTGAGGTTCCAGCTGGAGTGCTACCTTATTCCCTTGTATGCAGTTCGGGAGTTTGGTGCATTCATTTATATCCGAATTCGTGAGTTTTGGTGCTTTTATAGTAGCTGTGCCTTGTTTGGGAAAAGGGGATTATCGCCTAAACGGATTTTTCCCCTTTTATGCTGAAACGGTCCGTTACAATTGGTGGCAAGCGGCGGGATCGTTCCTACAGCCAGAAGGACAGCTACAGGAGACACCATTACTCTGGATTGTACAATTTGAGGGCAACGCATGTCCCAGTACAGCGACCCTAAAAGCAACAGCATGGAACCAGCAGTGGAGTACAGATATTCTGTAGAGGAATTTGACCGTATGATGTGGTTGCGGCTGAACTTCTACGGACCTAATCCAGCTGAGAAATACGTGAAGATCGTGAGGGATCTAGTGTTCAAGACTCTGCTATACCGGGCAGAGGATGATGGTCAGCTGCCACGTTGGGTGGACCTCCACCGGAAATTACAGTTACGGGACAGGGAGAGCAGCGTCCTCCCTCCCCAGCGGCAGGCTGAGTTACAGGGGGCAGAGGTTGTTGTTCCTGCCCCCCAGCAGCAGAGTGATATGCCAGGAGGGCAATGTGAAGTGCAGGGAGAGGAGAGCAGCGTCCTCCCTCCCCAGCGGCAGGCTGAGTTACAGGGGGCAGAGGTAGTTGTTCCTGCCCCCCAGCAGCAGAGTGATATGCCAGGAGGGCAATGTGAAGTGCAGGGAGAGGAGAGCAGTGGCCTCCCTCCCCAGCGGCAGGCTGAGTTACAGGGGGCAGAGGTAGTTGTTCCTGCCCCCCAGCAGCAGAGTGATATGCCAGGAGGGCAATGTGGAATACAGGGAGAGGAGAGCAGCGTCCTCCCTCCCCAGCGGCAGCGTGAGTTTTCGGGAATTGGGGGCCCAGTCTCCATTCTCCAGCGGCAGAGTATCCAGCAGGGAATAGAGAGCCCTGTCTCCTTTCCCCAGCGGCAGGACTCTGTATTGGGAGGAGAGACAGTCGGTCTCCCTCCGCAAAGACTAGGAATATGTATGGGAGAGGAGCTTGTTACCACCTCTCCCCAGCGGCGGATCATTAATGTGCAGAGTGTTCTATCGGGAGAGGAACTTGTTACCCCCTCTCCCCAGCGGCAGCTTAATGTACCAGGGGGAGACTGTAAACCCCCCACCAGTGCAGATGGGACCGTGGTCTCTGCACTTACCACACAGGGGGTAGGGATGGTCGGTCCTACCCCCCCACGACAGAGCTGTGTATCCAAGGGGGAGACAACCGGTCTCCCCACTCAGCAGCAGAGCTATGCAACTAAGGGGGAGACAGTCCGTCTCCAGCAACCAGGCTCCAACCAGACTACTCCGGTGGTAGTGCTGGCACCAGGACAGAGTACCGCTGGTCTCTGCCCACTCAGCAACCCACCAAGGCAGCCTACCAGTCCCCTACACAGCCGTGGTGAGGCACCTGGACCTGGACAAACTTCTCCTCTACCCAGGTGTAGTAACTATTTATTGTGGGTGGGCTGTACTGTTTTTTTTGCTTTGTGGGTGGGTTGCTGGACTAACAAGGGCACTGACCGGCAGGAGGTCAGGTACCCTGTTAGTCTTTTTGGAAAGGGGGAGAGATGTGACGAAACCAATCTCGCCACATTGTATTGGAGGAGCCTGGTTGCCCGCCTGCTACCTCTGGACTATGGACCGGCAGCTAAAGGGTTAATTTTACTGTGCAGAAGGATTTATTTCTCCCTTTCTGCACAGCAGTTCGGTAGATTTCATCTACCGAACAAACAGCCGTTCACCAACCTCCCCAGAGCCGTGGGAAGCCGGCCGGCGTTGTTAATGGGCCACCCAGAAGCTGGAGTGTGCCCTCCATTTACCTCCCTGAAGCTACGGTTAATTGCCTGTTAACTGTGTGGCCGCTGTTACACTTAGCGGCCGCTAGGTGGCGCTGTTCTGGAGCTCCCCGGGCAGCCAACACTTTTCTGCCCGGCTTTCATGCACCAAAATCGGACACTTTTACGTGCAGGCACCGCTGAACCTCCAGCCCCTGGTTCTAATTCGAATGGATTTGGTGAATGCAGGGAAATTCGGTAGTTTATGTTTTATGTGAACTGTAGTAACCCAGATAGCCTGCCATGGAGCCTGTTCGTATAATTAAAGACTTTAGCTCCATGGCAATTAAAATGTATTTGTGTGGTCTGGGTGCCATTCACCTAATAATGTGCGCCCAGACCTGAGCTATCTGGGGATATGTTACATGTCTGTGTTTTATGTATAAAATGTGTCTGTATGTATTTTAAAGTGATAGTCTGTTTCTGTGTCACCATGTGCATAATGGAGTCTGGCCTTTGTCTTAGGAGATAATTGAATTACTTCATTAATTATCTCCAGGGCAGGGAGGAGGAAACCAGGATGCATTGTGGGAAAGTATTGTGGCTGTGTGTACGAAAATGATACATGTCTGTCTGCTGTTTCAGTCTTCCATCTGGTCCCCTAGGGGAGTGTCCACCAGGTGGGAGACCTGCATAAATACAGGGGCAGGTAGCCCTGAATAAACAGACCACTGCTTGACCCTCAACACGGAGCCTTGTCTCGTTCTTGGGGGGATTCACTGTATGCTGTTGGAGATTGATTGCTAAGGAGTGTAAGCTGATGTCTGCTTTTCCCTATTCATCTGCTAGCAGCTATTCGTGAGGTTCCAGCTGGAGTGCTACCTTATTCCCTTGTATGCAGTTCGGGAGTTTGGTGCATTCATTTATATCCGAATTCGTGAGTTTTGGTGCTTTTATAGTAGCTGTGCCTTGTTTGGGAAAAGGGGATTATCGCCTAAACGGATTTTTCCCCTTTTATGCTGAAACGGTCCGTTACATACATTAATCAGGTCACTAATATATACACATCGTCATGGATAAAGCAAACACAGAATATTTTGATCCATTTCTCTCCTTTATATACAAATAAATAGTGTACATTAAAGTTTATCCTTAATCTTTTGAGAGTTTTCACTCATTATTAACATTATATTTAGAACTATTTGTGCATTGTTTTCCAAACAGCATAATATCATTGGAAGAAGTATTTTACCAGTTGGAGAATGTTTAGTATCAGCAATCCTACATTCTGTTACCCATACATAATTAATGACCTAAAATAATATTCCTGTCTCTTGATCACCTCCATTCCTAGTTCCTCCTTCTCTATCGGCTTACAACTAAAAGAGGAACACATTTATGGGAGTGATTAAACAAGTCCATCTATTTAACATGTTTCCCACTGTAAGGTTAGCATTTAGAACGTTGATAAATGTCTCCCCAGCTCCTTGCCTTCATTATTGGAAGAGTGGTCAATTAAAAAGGCGGCAGATGCAAATAGCAGCTATTGCCTCTAAGGATATTTCCACTAACTTTAGATAGTTATCCTAAAAATATAGAGAATAACGACTTACAGTGGCTTACAGAGAATAATGCACAGATTACATTCCTCACAGTCTTATATGAGGTCTGAAAACATAAACTGAGGCTTCAGCAAACAAGCCAATTCAAAAATAGTGAATGCAAAATAAAGTAAACAAAAAGCAAAAAAATATATATATTTATATTCTAGTCAATAAACATTACAGAGAGCGAGCCTCCCTTTCTCAAGTCTAAAAGTCTGAAATGCTTTAGACTAGACTATAGAAAGGAATGATCACCTGAAAGCTTGTCATTCCAAAATTCTGTGCAATAAAGAAAGGTATTACAAGGTACTAATTTCATCTGTTGTTGGTATCTATATATTGAAAAGAGAGATGCATTGTTATGTCTTTGTAAATAATGAAACTGTGCATATTGCGCTGCAATCATTTTGGTGATGATTGGAATGTTGATTGGGAGTCGGATTTAATTGTCTATTCAAATGTAATTAACATGGCTGAGAGTTTGTCGCATGGCCTTTCAATGGAAAACAACAAGGCATGCAGAGCTAAATCTATACATGGCAGGTGAGTGAGGAAGATAGAGCTGGGCCGGGTGTTTATCACATCCCAACAGAAATATTTTGCCGGAGGTAGTGTGCTGTACGTGCAGATACCAAATGGGAAGTGACAGTTACTCTGATCCCGTTGCCATTTCAACATGTTTTTCCAGGCATGGCTGATTACGAGGATTAGTTCGGTGAAACAGGAAATTAAAAGCTCCTTCTGAAGTGAATATCGTATTGTGATCCCTAAGTAATAACACAAAAAATGTAGAATTACTTTTTTATTGGTTTATTATTAAAGCATTTCGACTCCTGAGACGCACCCTTTAGAGAGAGGAAAAAAAGATTGTGTACCTTATTTTATCGAAACTTATAGGAGTAGAGAGTAAATTGAGGACATCTCTAAAAGTGGTATAATCATTATGGAAACCAATTCATTATTCTAGCTAAATTGCACTTTATACATAAGATCCAGTGACATCTTTTTCATAGAATGATATTGGTTGAAGATAGCATTAATATAACACCAATGGCATTGATACAATGTTCGCCAGCATCAATGGCGCTGTGATGTCTGGTATATTAAAGGGAAACTGTAGGCACTATTGCCATTTTATCTCATTGAAGTGGTTGGAGTGCCTGGAGTAGGGAATGATACCTCCATTTTCTGTGATAGGCTGAATATGGTCAGCTGACACTCTTAGCTAATCACAGCTGCCCACTGCTGTTCAGACTAACAATTCTTCATTAGCCCAATCAGTACAGAGGGGATAGGTTAATAGGGAATTTTGTTCATTATGGAAATAATCATAATAATAAATAAATAATGATAACAGTTGAATTCTGAATAGAATGAGAGTATCAGAGGACTACAGACACTATGACACTATGACCACTTCAATGAGATGAAGCTGTTTTGGTGCCTACAGTGTCCATTCAACTCTGTTTAAGGGGAACTATAGTGCCAGGAAAACAAATTTGTTTTCCTGGCACTATACCTCCCTATAGTGCCCCCCTGCCTCGTGCTCCTCCCCCCCCTCCCCTCTCTCCTGTGGCTCAGAAGGGGTTAAAAAAATGATCTGGAAGTCTGTCTAGTGGCCGTCTGGTAGACATCTATTAGAGGTGGAGTTAATCCTGGCAGGTAATTATTGTAGTATTAAAAGTATTAAAAACTGCAATTATTACCACTGCAGGGTTAAGGAACCTGGGACACTGCACCCAGACCACTTCAATGAGCTGAAGTAGTCTGGGTGCTTATAGTGTCCCTTTAATGCATTAAATACATATTTTTTATTGAACACAAGAAGATCCAACTCCTCTCTCCCTTACAGTTTTTGGTATGAAATTTTAGTAATTTTATTCATATTAGCAGTGGGAACTTATATTACATAAATATTAACATTTTGTTGTTTACCCATGATGTATATAATTTCTACTATAATAGGCAATTGAAAACATTGAACATAATCTTGTATTTATAATGTGCAAAATACATTTAATAATTTAAATTAACATTTTCAAAATACATAGTAAGCAATGGTGATTATGTTCACCAGAAATTTGCAGTAAAAGTCAGGTTTTCCCAATGGGCAATGCACTCGTATTGCAGGGAATTAATATGTCTTCTCATTTAAGCTTAATTGGATTGAGAATGGCTTGTAGCATCCTCTAGGTTTAAAGATCTAAGCACAGCTATGTTACACAGTAACCTTCTATGACCAAAAAGAATGAATCAGCTCTAACAGAATGTACATATCAGGTGTGACCTAATAGCTGGACACAGGTTCTGAATCATTTTTATTTTTATTTATTTTTTTTGAATAAAATGCTTTGATGCCACTTCTATGAAGGTCACCATTAGATGCAAAGTCAACATTTTTGGTCATAATGTCAAGTTGAAGAAAAGCTTAAATAAGAGAACAATCTGATTTATAAAATGAAATTATTCTGTAGCTGATTCCCGGAGACGTGCTTTCTGCAGATAGAATCGGAGTCCTGTAAGATTATGTCAATGTGTGCTCTTCAGGAAGTGTTTAAACACTGCACGTTAAGACAGCAGCCACTGGAGTTACAGACTCCAAAGATTGACTATGTTTAGTATAAATACCCAGACTGGCCTTGGATGGGGTGATAACAGCTTTGTGAAAATCCTCTAATTACTCCCAATGGAATCACACCAGGAAGATCCCAATGGATCACATTAAGGAAGCATCCTTTACATTTCACGGATATTATGTTCATTCTGCTGCCGATTAATATCTACAAATAACAATCAATATCAGCACACAATGGACTCTTCATACTGCAGAGCTCAATAATCCATAACGGTGTTCATTCCTCTACACACTCAGCCACATTGCTTACATTGTATTCCTCACGATTAGAATCTCTAATAAGAAACTATGAGCTGTCCTGACTCAATGTGATAACTGATGAAACATCACCAGAACAATATCTCTGCTGGTCCCAATGAAGCAAACTTCTACAGGACTGATCCCATTTTACCTGTGTCTGTTCTTTATTATCTCGGTGCTATGATAATAGCTTACATTATTATTATTATTATTATTATTATTTTTATTATTGCCATTTATGTAGTGCCAACAGATCCAGTAGCGCTTTACAATATTATGATAGGGGGGATTTATCTATAAATAGGACAATTACAAGAAAACTTACAGGTTGAAGGGGACCCTGCTCAAGTGAGCTTACAGTTTTTAGGAGATGGGGTATAAAACATATTAGGACACGAAATATCAATCAAATAGGGTGGGAGTGAAGCAGAACTGGAGGAGAGAGTAGAGTGATGCCCTTTAGGAGAGAGCAAGAGACAGGTATGTAAGGTAGAGGTTACTCTGGGAGGCCATAAGCTTTCCTAAAGAGATGGGTTTTAAGGCACTTCTTAAACAATTGAACTTATTAAACGTGTTTATATATTTGTGATTCTATACATGCCCTTACTATATACTGATTTATTACATTTCATAAAACTCAATTCCTCTA
Organism: Pelobates fuscus; assembly: GCF_036172605.1. Taxonomy (NCBI): domain Eukaryota; kingdom Metazoa; phylum Chordata; class Amphibia; order Anura; family Pelobatidae; genus Pelobates; species Pelobates fuscus. The sequence goes on from NC_086320.1 coordinate 17,385,389, forward strand.
CTTTTCTCCTCATAAAAATCCCATCCCCTCAATCTTCCTCCAGTTAGTCTCTTATTTGTGACTTAATTCTGTTTATAAAACACCCACGATCTCAATGTACAGACATTCACTTATGTCCTACTATTTGCTTCCTCAATGTGCTTGCCCAAGCATGAGAGAAATACAATGTTTACCTGAATCACCGTGCAAGCGATGGAAGAACGGCTTGAAAAACTGAGTTTCAGCTCAATAAACTACAATTATGAATTACCATTCAATGTCACAGACTAGTGCATTTAAGTTATTAAAAATGTAGGGGATGAAGAATCTTTTACTGAAATGGCCAGTAAAATATATACTCAAAGAGAGCTACTTATTATACCCTTAGTTCTGTGCAATGTATTTATTCTATTTGATAATTTGGGTTCCCAAACCAATGGAGGACTCCTTTGATTTCTGAATTGTAATATTTAATATTGCAACATGTGTACTACTTGGTAGTAATCACTCATAATACTGCATGCTATAATTGTATTTGATTTGGGTAATAAATATTATGTACAATATTGTATAGGTATAAATATGTGTACATATAAATATTATGTCACAGTGCCTGGAAGGGTAAGAATTAGCCATTAGCAAAAACATATATAAATGGTAATATGAAATATTTTATAAAAATTGGAGGGGACTCATATAATATTAATTCCTGTTTAACACCATTTCTTAGTTTCTATAACTGTTAGTTTTGTCTAGAATTTAAATTTCTTCTAATTTTTTCAGTGACAAATATGTTATCATCAACGCCCCACCTACTTGTCACATATGCACGCTTCAATTTGTTTATTTTCCCTCACGCTCTCTTTTTTTTTTTTTATTATGGGAGCTATGGTTTTACGATCCTGAATGTTATTAGTATTTATAAAGCGTAATTCTAGGGTCAAATTCCAAAGATGCAATTACTACGGAAGTCAATGGAATATCTCTGCTGGTTGCTACACTGCTAATATTTTTATTGGCAAAATAATCTCTTTATTCGCACATGCAGTATAAATATAATCATTTATTTTGGCAATTAATCTAAATGCCATAAACTCCAAGACATAAAGACCGCCATGCAACTAATAATAATAATTAATAAAATAAAATTGTGATGGTAATAGTATTTTTTGTTTACATTATGTTATCTAGTTTTTAAACCTATATCAAAAAGGTTTAATTACTGGTTGTCTTTTTATTTCACACTTTGTATATTTGTGCTCTTGGTCTGGACACTTTATTTAGGGTAAATGATTTCTAAAAGGAATTTAAAAATCCAGAAATTGCAGGGATGTACATTTCACACGGCTTCAAACTAACTCCATATACTGTAACTGTTCTTAAAATCGGTTATTTCTGATAATGTACTGAAAGCAGACTGAAATCTCTCGTAAGAGCACAATAACTGCTTATTAAGTGGTATCACGCTGAGTAATATCGCATTCTGCTTTATAGAAAGTGCAGAAAACATCTACCTTTCATAAAGAACATCAGGTCAATATGGGTTGGGAATGACAAAGTCACGTTGTTTGCCTCTAAATGCTGCAACACAGAAAATGTTCTTGTATGCTTGTTTTGATTCTTTTTCTATGCAAACTTTAGAAAGTAGAATCGAAACATGGAACAATAGAATGTGACGGCAGATAAGAACCATTCGGCCCATCTAGTCTGCCCAGTTTTCTAAATACTTTCATTAGTCCCTGGCCTTATCTTCTAGTTAGGATAGCCTTATGCCTATCCCACGCATGCTTAAACTCCCTCACTGTGTTAACCTCTACCACTTCAGCTGGAAGGCTATTCCATGCATCCACTACCCTCTCAGTAAAGTAATACTTCCTGAGATTATTTTTAAACCTTTGTCATGCTTTTATAAGGACAATATTGCATGGAAACATCAATCTTACATATATACACACACACACACACACACATATATTTAATCAATGTATGCAGATCATAATAAGCATAGATCTTGATTTAATTTTTTTGGGTAAAGTTTTATAATATATTTATTTAAAATATCAAAACATATATCATATATAAAAAAAAAATATTAGAAATATCAAAATATTATAATATTGTTTAATTTTTTTTATAATTTTAAACATTTATTCATGAATATTAAATCAATGCCATGGTAATAAGATGGTGCGGGACATAATTCATGAACAATCTTAGCTCTTACCACCAACCATTATTACATTCCGTCATAAAATATACAGATCTTCCAATAATTGGAAGTATGCCTTCCACTAATGCGTGCTTTGGGGATGTAATAAATGGTGGTCCAAAAAGTGAAAGCAAGAGCTCTCTTGTGACAAAGATGTTTCCTCTCCCTGATCTTCTGTAGCAAGGACGAAAGAAGTCATTGTATAATGTCATTTATATTTTGAAATACATGTGTGTGTGCTCTCTTACTACCATGGAAAGGTGGAGTTGTAAAGGTGAAGAGCACCCAAGACCTCCGAATCTTACAATCTAGTCCAAACTGAACCCACACGGTTATTCTACAGAATTCCCCACCTTTCTCTAAGAAATGGTAGAAGTTATAAGGGTTACAGTTTGCCTACCTGTGTTTTTCACCCTGGTTATGAATCAAAAACCGTTTCAAAAACTTTACAGCAGTTCCATTATCTGGATTCTAGTACTTGTGTGAATGTATCTATATATCACAAAATGTTACCATACACTGTAGTAAGCAAAGGTCTAAAAGGTCCAATCAATTGGGTCTCTGAATATTTAGTACTTTCCCCCTCATGTTGATTAATATGACCCATTGTTTCACAAATGAGATGACCAGAACAACATGAAAATGTTAATAATAACAAAATGCGTTTGTTAAATCACTAGATAAACAAACTTAAATTGATCCAAAGTAACAGAATTTGTAAAAGACATTAACATCATTACAGCAAACAAAGTAATATGATGAGCCTGGAAATTAAATAATATATTACATGATAGACAGACAGAAAGATAGGTAGACATATGGACACATACATACATTGCGCATGTATTAATTCACGGCATACAAAACTGATAAACAAATAGGTATTTTGTATAGTATATTATACTGACTAACTCTGCCCTGGTGCTTTTTCAAAGGTTGTCACAGGCTCATCATATTGGTCAGACCCCAGACACACATCCACAATAAATCCTTCATTTTAGCAGAAGTGCCTTCTGCATTGTGACGGGGGACCTCTGCCACTGGAAAGAGTCTAATCAAGGCATTTAACTGAATTCATTTGTTATGTATTATATTACAAATTAAGAATGGGTCGGTGAGCTAATTTTCCGATTGATGAATTGGTCATCCAGATAATCCCATGAGCACAACTGGTCCCTGCCATAAAAGCTGAGCAACTGATGGTCTGCAACAATTCTCACAATAGAAATAAAATCAAAAGATTAAATAAAATATATCCATTCAGACTAACAAAAGCTTTGTCTTGAATAATGTTATTAAGCAGCAACCATGCAATCTTTTGATATATACCTAATCCTTAAATAACTAGCAATTATGTTATTTTCTGTATCTGAAAGAGTAACCGCTCTGCACACTATGAAACTTCCCTAAAACAATTCGTTGTAAAAGCAGATATTCACAGTACCATTCACCATTTAGATTCTAAATTCCTGAAACTTCACTAACCATAAACACGAGTTCACGTGCAAGACTATGGCATACTGTATTTAGACGTCAAGAGTGCTAGATTCTGCTGTATCTACAAGTCAACTTGATGGCACTTGTGAGAATTAAAAAAACAGATTTGAATGTAAAAATAAATAAATAACATTAATTAATGGCACCATTAGAAAAATAGTTTAGTGTTAAAAAACAAAACAAAATCAAAACAAAATCTGACATGCGTCATAGTGCCGCCGTGTTATTTACACCTTCCAAGAGGAGCTTATAGCTCTATTCCGATAATCTCCCAATCCCTAGCTGTCATCTGAAGACTTATCTGCTTTTTTATTATTTGTCTTTTTATTTTTTTATTTTGTGTATATATATATATATATATATATATATATTTAGAGACCATAATCTCTGTGCCTTATTGTCTCTTTCATATTATCTCAGCGAGTATAATTGGGGAGATTTCTCCCCAAGTTATTGTGCATCTCAAGTATCACAACTTTGGAATGATATATCTGGAGTTTTGTGTCTTTTGTGTGTTGGTGATAAACAGATGCCGGAGCCAGTTCTGACCATTCTGCTCATGTTTATTATCCAAAGAGCAGTGAGATTCTGTGTTAATTAGCCAGGCTACATGCATGCATTGTCATCGTATTGCTGGCTTTCACACTGTGTATGCGTGGGGACTTCATTGAAACTACACTCACCATCGCAAAACACCCCATTGTAGTGTAGACCGTACTATGGGATTCGATTAAAATACAAATTATATGATTATTCCATGAGATAAGTCTCATTTGAGATCTAAGGGGCCAACCAAAGGGAAAGCTTTTAGCTTTGCGTCCATATTCAGGGTTTTCCATGTTTTGCCCAACAAAGGCTAAATTGATCACTCTGGGTTGCTGGGTCTGAGTTGGAACAAAGTGATGGGCAAGCTAGTTGAGTTTTGTCCCATTCTCAATGTTCTCTTGAACCATATGCATTTCACTTTTTCCAAGTAATGTCATTAAGAACTAAAACTCCATAACTTCAGTAGTGACAAGGTCTAACGGTCTCATCATTAGATAAATCAGTCCTTTACGGAACATGCAACACCTCTGGCCACAGTTTCACTCAAAATGTAAAATTAATTCAGCTTAAAAGTAAAAAAAAAAAAAAGTTAATGATACAATAATCAGTAAAGATGTTTATTTTTTAGGTATCACATTTAATGCGTGACATTTTGAAAATATTCTCTGTGTAATATTTAATATTTATTTGCATCAAACTCCTCTATTTCATAAAAACAATATCAATGTGTGACCTTTTACTCAATCTTATTGCAGTTCAGTGATACAGCATCATTTTGAATGATGTATAGAAGCCATGACCTTATGATGAAAATATTTCAGAGTTCCAAGCTCACTTTGTTTCAGTAAGAATTAAGAAAAAACTCATTAATTGCCATTGTGCTGACACGTGACACATTTAAGAGGTGTATTCTGAAACTACTAACATCAGTATAGCTTGCTATAAATCTGTGAAGACGTGCATATTTCAATTAAAATTGGCACATTTATAAATTAATCTTGTTACACCTCCATGTCTGTCAATCAGGCACACAGTCATGTTACTTCCTAGTTTGTTTAGCTAAGTGAAGCTAATTTTAAGAGGCAGCAATTATGCAGAGCACCTGCCTTGCAAAGACTTCTCATTAAGGTGCATCAGGAAGTCTGTGATTGGACAGCCAAATACATTCTGGGTGGGGTTAGAAGGGGAGGGCTTCCAGAGGCTGCAGACGAGAAAACTGCAGCTTTTGCAAACTGTTTTTAGATATACCCCAATGACAAAATGCATAATAAAATGCATGCATGTTTTACTGGTATATATCTACTAAATAGTGATTAAAAAAATATAGGTAGTGTAGTGTCCCTTTTAGTGTAAAATTATAATAAGCTTCTGCAGCTTAAGTCCTCCAACACTGATATGTTGGGAAAAAACAACATTTTTTTTTAAAGTTGGCTTTCTGTATATTATTTATGGATAACTCCCAAATGTATACATTTTCACATTTACTTCAAGCTCAAGGGTAAAAAAATAAATGTAAAAAAAATGACAAGGTTTATAAACCCCCACACCTATTTTGACAACAGATCCAATTTAAATCCCAGCAATTAAATATACCTCTTCAAGATCCCAACTGGACATATTTTGTCCAATGCAGCACATATACAGCTTGATTATCTGTGCTTCGTATACACGGAGAACGTCAATTAACGAATGGTATGGCTTCTAAAGTCTGGGCCCTTATACATCTATGACAGACATTCACACCCACACATGTTGGAGGTATAGGCACGTGTTTACTGTTCAAAGAAAATTATCATGATTTATACATCTCTCCTTAAATATTACAGCACAGGAAAATAACATTTTAACGCAATCAACAACAGCAGCCACCATCTTTAATCACGGGGTTATCACTAATAGCAGCTCTTATTCTTGGGGAAAAGCTGTGTCTAAGTTCCGGAATGTAGTCATTCCACTACAGGACAACATCTTTGGGAAGTGCTCTGGAGGGGTTAAAGAATCTTTTAAAGTGTTTTGTACCTGAACTCCCACAGCGAGACTATGATAAATAGCCCACTTGTTTTGAATACGGATAATCATCGTTCATCACGTGACCTCCTACACATATGTGAATGCGTCACGCATTTCCTCACACTCCAAAGATCTAATCCCAGCATGAATCGTCTGTCTCTTTGAAAGGCCCTCAATGTTGATCATGTTAAGCTGAGGACTTGACATTGAAGTACAGACACTATCATTATTTCCTGACTTGTTGTGGACATATATTGCAGTGGGACTGACAAAAAAGGACATGATTAATGCTGATCCATATCCATTAAACACAAAAATGATGATTAGATGATTAACACTTTGAGTTCCAGTATGTGTTGCCTTTTGGCACTTAAAAATGATTAACACTCAAATTAATAGTAACTTTGTGATTGTGATAATAAATATTTACTTTCAATGTTGAGGACATCCAAAGGGTTAAATCATTCAACACATGTAACCTGCTGGGTTTTATTATTTTGTGGCAAATAAAGATACATTTCTATTAATACATTGACAAATGTACAGAGCCGAAATCATTGCTACACCACCGCATCAGACAGACAGCAGAGATTATTACTACCGCTAATTGTCTGATCCAAAATTCAATCTTAAAAATACCACCAGTTTCTCTCCGTACCTCCATATCTGGCATCATGGTCATTAACCCTCCTTGGGATGGAGAGGAATAATACACAGTACCAGGCTCAAATCCTATTCATTCAAAAACTGCAGACTGTAACTCCTCTAAAACAAGAGCTATTTATGTTAATGTATGGCCATTTACAGAGCAACACATGCCCATCATGGACCATATGATTTCAAAGTTAACGTAAGGGATAGTTTACTTAGGAAAATAGAGAGACCACCCACTCTCATCTACACATAGCTGGGCCAGCGATGTATACCTTTAACTGTTTAAGTAAATGAACAAAACCACACATCTTCTATTTACATTTTCCAAAGTCATATGCTTTAATATAAGAGTCTGAAGAGGAGTGACAATGAGCATGGACCCATAACACAAGGGGTTAAAATAAGTTTGGGCTGAAAAGACATCTAAGCTTTTAATCTACTCAGGGGCTGGAAATGTAACCATAGAGAGTCCCCAAATTCTAATCAATAAACCTATAGACATTTAGCCCAAATGAGACAAACATTAGAAAGATGCACACCGAGTCAAAATGAGTTAACATGACAAGCCGTTTGATTAATATACATCTTAATTACACAAGGTACAGTCGTAATGGTGCTATAAGGATCTCTTTGAAAGTCAGACATTTTGAAAAAACAAGGAGTTTCAACTGCAGTCATGCAAGATATGAAAGCAAGCAATAAGGGGTTTAAATGGTAGTCATGCGAGAAAATGGAAAAAGACCTCTGGTATGCAGAATGTACATCTAGAATCAATGTTTTCTTTAAACCGTGTTTATGCCAGTATGGAGAAAATCAAGAAAGTACACTCGCAGGCACTCAGAGGGTTAAACATTTTAGTCCTAAGCACACTGCAGTTTCCTGAGAGACAGAAGTGTAACGTATCAACACATGATCCTTCGAAACATGTCCATAGTAATGAGTGTAGATTCAGAGATGCACAAAAACCCAGCTCTACAAAACCACAGAACATCAACAACAGTTGTTTGATTTAAATAAACCATTGTGTATGTGTTTTGTCTTTTTTATTTTCAATAAGTGACTCTGAGAAACTATTGTTTGGAAAACTCCAAGAGGAAGGAGCTCCTTCTATGCAATTCTGCCCACTAACGACAGATCTCCTGCTTTTGGCTAACTAGTCAGAGCCTGTCTTTGGCTAGCATCGGAAGCAGTCGGAACAGCAGTAGAGCCTTCGTTAGCAATGCACAGCGGATACATTTACAATTAAACAGGCACACATCACATAATCTCATTGCAATCTGCAATTTGTACAAAGGATTAAGAAAAAAAAAAAAAAAAGAAAACCAAGAAAGAACGAGCACAGCATGATGATACGGTCTGATAAAAAAAAAAAGTACATGCAATTTTCACTTACCCTGAAATTCTCCCACACCCTTTGAGCTGCTCATGCAGTTTTCCAGATAGATCCCATCTTTAAAACAGTCTTCCTTCTTCTTATTTAACCCTGTTATCTCACTAGGATGAATCTGACTCTGAACCTCCCCTTCATGGCAAGAACAAGGAGTCTGCATGATGCCGCAAGGGTGAAAACTGCTACTGCTAGTGAGACAGGTGTCCAGCCATTTGCAGAGCATTTGGCAGGCAGCTTTGCTGGGGTTTCTGTTGCCCAGAACAAGGTATTCCAATGAGAAATCTGTCCCTTGAGGCTTGATGGACCTCCACTGCAACTGTGCACCTTCCAGGAGGGGTACAGTCTGTTTCATCTGCAGAAACTGTTTACTAGACTGAAGGAAAGCATACTCAACAGAACTGTCACACAGTTTCAACACATCGTCAAAACTTTCCATCCCCAAGTACGTACGAGTGGACTCCAGAAACGAGTCAAACTGTGAGGTTCGTATCTGCTGATGGTCGCATATGCCAGAAGGTTTTGATACTTTCATGTACAAAGTATATCTCCTAGGATCTGGATTCTGGATAATCCACGAACACACTGACGAGTTCAAAGGAAAGACAGACGAAGAGGAAAAATATCCAAAAAATTTACCCTGAACCAGTGTGGTGCACGGATTCTGTCCCAAGTCAAGGCTGGCTGCAGTCCACCCAAAAAAAAGTGAAAATATGAAAAGCAGGTTGTGGGAAAATGCAACGAACCTCATCCTAGGTCTCTGGTCCTTTGGAATTCAAAGTAATTGTCAGGCAGGGGCCAGATCTTGGACATAACAGGTGCAGCGAGAGAAAAAGAGACAGTTTATGAGGCTTGTGCGAAATTAATCCAGCCTCCGTATGCTTGTCTCAGGCTCCACCGTGTGGCTAAATAGGAAATCTGAGAAAAGAAAGAAAAAAAAGGAATTTAACTCTTCATATCCCCAAAACATTTTTATCCTAAGCACAAATGGTATTTGGTGAATAGAAAACATACAAGAGGATCTAGAACATGGATTATTTTTATAACAAAGTCCGACTTAATACTGATCTAATAACTAGAGACAAATCACAGAATTACCGGTGGTGCAAGGTCTGTGCAATAATACATTTCTGGAAATTTGAAAACAGGATAAAACCTGTGACTACTAAAAAAACAATGGAGATATTTGGAATTATTATTATTTTTATTAACAGAAAGACCTCCAGGCCAGGTGATAATGACTTTTATAGTTTGAGTTCAGGAAACATTGTGTAGAAGAAACAACCTTGAGAATCAAGCTGCTCGAGTGGATGTATGCAGATTACCTGGGACAATTTCCTTATATCTACTTTCAGATGCTAGGTTGTGTTTTTTTTTCTACTCCTTTCCCAATCATGTGCAATGTCAAAAATCAAGAGAAGTAATGAATGCAAAAAAAATGTACAAACGTGTATGAAATCATAAATGAGCTTATGTTATTATTAGATATTCATCACGAAGAATCACTATGTTACAAAGATGTTATAACTCTTCAAACATCAGTTCGGAGTATATTGAATACACAGTACACTTTACCTTTTATACACATCACCTCCCATAGAATGCAAGCTCAGTGGGCATATGGCTCACTATATAGAAGTGTGTGATACGGACAACAGCCAGGCTATCAGTTAGAGGGTAGTAGTTAGGAGCTACTGCCAGTCACACTGTGCATTTTCCTAAAAGATAAGGTATAGTACGCACATCGTTAATATTAACACAGAATTTACAAAAAGAAAGACACGCAATATGGATAAGGGGATCCTTATCTGGACTACAATTCCCATAATGCATCCAATTTTCATATTGCAATAACAGCTCTAGCAAGGCACTGAATTATGGGAGTTGTACTCCATCAGTAGAGTGGCCACAACCCACTGTGTGTGTGGACATCAATTCACAGCCTTTATTTAATCCAAAATGATTACATTTTTTTTTTTTTTTAGAGGAGCATCTGTTTAAATAAGCAATATGATCATATTTGGGTATGATTGTCAGTCTTAGTAAATCGCAGCCTACAATGTCTGGGGACCTGAACTCCCAGATCTGTCCATAAAGTTTAATATATTAAATTGTTCCTTAATGTGATCGTCAGCAGTTTATGAATGTAAAAGGATTGCAGCTCATCCCACAGACAGCGTTATCCGGCTCTTCCAGAATGCGTGAGATTGCTGGAGACACACATTACGAAGACTAAGACTGGCACTGCATGTATAACTAGACAGAAGAAGCATGGCGGTGCCTGGTTTACTCTAAACTCCTAATCCAAGACTGTCTACTTCACTGGGGATTAATCCCTCACCAACCATTCCCACAGCTCTCATAAAGGACCTTTTATAAAGACAATGTTAACCCTTCCTGTGCAGATGGCAGAGAGCAGTGTATGCCAGTCTATTGCTGTCTATTCCTGTTCTGTCTTCAGCTTTAAAGGGTTGGTGGAATTAAAGGAACACTCCACACACATAAATACTTCAGCTCGCTGTATGTGTGAGCAAATGCTCGTTTTAATTGCAATTTATAAAAGTGTTGATTTTTATCATTTTATAAATAAATGTAGGAACACCTCCCAGGCTGTCAATTAGACAGCCACGGAAGTTATCGTCTCGATTCTGTTAGATCCACAGAGCTGACTGAGTTAACAGAGCTAACAGAAGTGACAGGTATGGTCTGCTAGAGCACGCTGTGAGAATGCCTCCCCAAGTCACAGTAAACTTGTGCACATGTGAGGCCACAGGGCTCAGCTTACCTCCATGTCCCTGTCTCGCCATGTGCGCAGTGTGTATGCGCATGCTCGGAAGTGAAAAAAAAGGCATCTCAGTGAAAAGCCTCTCATTCATTTTCATTCATTTTCCTACTGTACTGGGGCAAGGTATATAATGGTGTATATATACTGAATAGTGATTTAGCTTTTATTTTATTTTCTTTCGTTTTTCTTTTCTTTTTTTTTTTATTTGGGCAGTGGAGTGTCCCTTTAACACACATGATGCAACTTTGGCCGAATACTAAAAAGCTTAAAGGGCACACTATAGTCACCAGAACAACTACAGCTTATTGAATTTGTTCTGGTGAGTAGAATCATTACCTTCAGGCTTTTTGCTGTAAATACTGTCTTTTTGGAAAAAAATTAGTGTTTACATTACAGCCTAGTAATAACTCAACTGGCCACTCCTCAGATGGCTGATAGAGGTGCTTCCTTGTTCAGTGCTGCAGAGTAGGCAGCACTGCCATTCAGTGTCTCCACCCTCTGCATGCAGACACTGAACTTTCCTCATAGAGATGCATTGATTCAATGAATCTCTATGAGGGGATGCTGATTGGCCAGGGCTGTGTTTGACTTGTGCTGGCTCTGCCCCATATTTAACTCCTTGACAGTCTCAGCCAGTCCTATGGGGAAGCATTGTGATTGGCTCAGATAATCACGCCTGATGATGTCAGCAGACAGCAGGCAGATCTGGGCAGACAGGGGCAGAGCCAGCAGCTGCAGACTTGAATACAAATACAATTTTTACTATATTTAGGGAGGCAAGGGGGGCTAGATGGTGGTTTTAACACTATAGGGTCAGGAATACATGTTTGTGTTCCTGCCCCTATAGTGCTTCTTTAACTCTTTGTCTGCCAGTAACACTGCATTGCATCTTCCACAAATAATGCGGTTGGCTGCAAATGGCAAAAATGAATGGACACTGTTAAATGAGAAAGTCTGGTGCACTTATCATATCGTCATTAATTCTGCTAGAAGCAATTTATTGTTAATCCATTAAATGTTTTCACCAGCACTGATGGGGAGAGCAATGATTGCCTGGGCTTGGCACTGTTAGAGTTAAGCTGCCAGGAGACCATTGATTTTTTTAAGTGAATGGGAGGGGTGCAGACACATTTCTCTTTGGGGAATGAACAGGAGCCTTATACTGAAATCTGTCATATTTTGTCTCTTCGCATGACTGCAAGTCACATTTGGATATTATAGAAGGCATTAAAAATGATTTCAATTAATAACCGATTCCTTTGCCAGGACGTTCCTAGTTTAACAGCTGTTGCAAAATGGATATTTACAGTATTTTGCTTTGTTTGTTTTAAGATCTACATCTACAGCATATATATGAAGGTGTAGATATTTTGCATATAATGAGAGCTATTCATACTATGTCAGTACACGCCTGTAAATGTGCTGTAAGGGAGTTAGCGGGTATAATAGTTTAATAAAAAAAAATATCTGTGCATTTTTTTACATGTGTTTTATCCTTTTATGTTATTCGATATGGACATTTATACATAGATGCCAAAATCCCAGAGTATAGCAGTATGTAATGATACCTTTTTTATTGGACTAACATAATATTTCAAAGACAATGTTAGTCCAGTAAAAAAGGTATCATTCCATACTGCAATACTCTGTTACTTTGGCATTTTGTCTACTGGACTAATACTGCTAAACCAATCTGCACTATATATTTATGTAGATATATTGTCGCGGACCCCGGGAAACCCGACTGGTTACCTCCGCTAGTTCCTTCCCTCAGCCACTCTGGAACTACTTCAATTATAAAGGACACCCATTCCCCTAGTAACTGGGCGAGACACAGCTCTGGGAGTACAACACAATATTATTGTGCCAAACACAGCTTTTATGCATAACCCCTTGCAAGGGGTCTTCCACACAAACACACAGGGGTTTCTATCCCAGGATCCTCTGCACCTGGGAGCCCTAACATGGGAAAAGGGACCTAGTCTCTTTATCTCCCAGGTACAGAAAGCCCGACAAACTCACCATGTCCACAAAAGTGTACCACCAACCTTTTGAACCCCCACTCTATACATTTCCCCGACTGGTCTCCACTTGTGTGAACCCCAGGCAAGGGAGGCGTCTCCTTTCGGGATGTGAATGCTCCCCCTTATTGGCGTTCGTCTACACAAAATAGCGGCCACCCAGGGGAGCACTCATTAATTACTTCCCTAGCAATGTGAACGTTCTAATTAATTAGGTGTGAACATTCTAATGGGGCACCGGGGTGGATTCTGTTCGTATGAACGTTCCCAAATGGGAAACAGGGCACAGCACACGAAATACATGGGAAACACAAAATACAAGGGGGAAACATACAAACAGACAGTGGTCCTGCCACACACACACACACACACACACATATATATATATATATACTGTATGAACAAACCTAGCAAATGTAATCTGGATCCTATAATAAACAGATAGTATTTGCCTTCTTGGCATTACTGTTGAATAACACACATATCCCAATATTTACAAGGGATAGAGAGGGACACTCCACTGCCCAAATACAAATAAAAATCACCGTTTAGTAAATATACACCAATGAAACTATGCATGCATGCAATTATATCTAATATCTAAAACAGCTTGCATTATATCTAATATCTAAAACATGCAAAACATGCTTGCAAAATCTGCAATGTTCTTGTCTGCAGCTTTTGCAAGCCCTTCCCTTCTAACCCAGCACAGACCTTCTGCGGCTGTCCAATCACAGATATCCCATTACAGCTGAATGAGAAGTCTTTGCAAGGCAGGTGCTCTGGGTAATTGCTGCCTCTTGAGTTTAGCTCCACCGAGCTAAACAAACCAGGAAGTAACAGGACCTGTTGTCTACATGAAAGCCAGGGGGAGTAACAAGTTAATTTATGAAAGAGACAATTTCTACTGAAACCTTCACATTTTGTAAAAAAAAAAAGAAAAGAAGACAAACTCTTCACTCATAAAGCATTTCAGCAAGCTAAAGTACTTTAGAAGTCCAGAGTGTACCTTTAATTTTAGGAATGTAAGTGGGGATGTGCCAAGGGGCATGACTGCTAGGGTTGTGAGTAGGTGTGGCCATGGGCGGGGCTGTCTTGAGAAATTGTTGGTGAGTTAAAGGGATTCTCCAGTGCCAGGAAAACAAACACTTGCACAATTCCCTTTCACACCCGATCCCACGTCGCTGAAGGGGTTAAAAACCCCTTCAAACACTTACCTGAATCCAGCTACGAGGGACTGGGTCAGGTTCCGCCCACTCCCCTCCCCGCTGACATCCGCCGGCGGGGGAGAACTAATGTCGTCTAAAAAGCCAGAAGTCCCTAAAAGTCAACTAAGAAGTCCCACTAGTGGCTGTATGGTAGACAGTAGAGGAGGACTTAACCCTGCAAGGTATATATTGCAGTTTATAAAAACTGCAATAATTACACTTGCAGGGCTAAGGGTAATGGTAGTTGGCACCCAGGCCACTTCAACGAGCTGAAGTGGTCTGGGTGCTTACAGTGTCCCTTTAATAAGAACAGTCTATGCAAGAATGAACAATATATCTTATGTACACATACTTATTTCTAAACACATTTTCTTTATTATATGGTATAGCATCATTACCTATGGTAAGAGATATGCAAACCATTGATGCAAAAACTTGCAGAAAAATTGTTATTGGGTGACTCAAGACAACATGCTGCAGCAATAAAGAAACTTAATGTAGACAAAGCCCCAGGGCCAAATGGTATTCACCCACGTACATAAACAGCTAAGTGTAGAAATTAGCAAATCTCTGTTTTTAATATTTCAGGATTCTTTTCATTCAGGAATTGTTTCGGAGAATCAAAGTAAGGCAGATGTGTTTCCTGTATTCAAAGAGGGTTCAAGACCTGTGAGCTTAACTTCTATGTCTGGGAAAGTATGTGAAGGCTTATGAAGGGATACAATTCAGCAATTCATTAGGAAAAACAATGTAATTAGCAGAAATTTGGTTTATGAAACATAGATCCTGTCAAACTAACTTAATTGCATTCTACTTAGAAGTAAGTAGAAGTATAGGTCAGGATGTTGTAGTGGATGTGACCTGAAACCAAGAA
Source organism: Pelobates fuscus (assembly GCF_036172605.1). Lineage (NCBI taxonomy): Eukaryota > Metazoa > Chordata > Amphibia > Anura > Pelobatidae > Pelobates > Pelobates fuscus. The sequence continues at coordinate 17,400,559 of NC_086320.1, forward strand.
GGCTGCACTCACCTGAACTTGCAGGTGCTGCTGGTGCCAATAAATACAACATATAAGATACAGCCCACTCACTAAACCCACATTATTTTTGCCAGGTTAGGTGTTTTTTTTAAAAAGCAAACGATTACATTTGGTAAGCTTTGAAACTGCTCTTTAGTAAATGAGTGAGTGAGTTGGATCTTGTGAGTGAATGTGTTCTATCTGGATTTTGCCAAGGTGTTCGATTTGGTTCAAACAAAGGCCATGTTACATAGTTACATAGTTACATAGCTGAAAAGAGACTTGCGTCCATCAAGTTCAGCCTTCCTCACATATGCTTTTGCTGTTGATCCAAAAGAAGGCAAAAAACCCAGTCTGAAGCGCTTCCAATTTTGCAACAAACTAGGAAAAAAATCCTTCTTGACCCCAAAATAGCAGTCAGATGTCTCCTTGGATCAAGCAGCTATTACCCCACTAATTAGAAATTGTATCCCTGTATGTTATGTTTTTGCAAGTATTTATCCAATTGCAACTTAAACATCTGTATAGACTCTGATAAAACCACCTCTTCCGGCAATGAATTCCATATCCTTATTTCTCTTACTGTAAAAAAACCTTTTCTTTGCCTTAGATGAAATCTCCTTTCTTCAAGCCTAAATGTGTGACCTTGTGTCCTATGTATAGCCCTGTTTATGAATAGATTTCCAGATAATGGTTTGTACTGGCCCCGAATATATTTGTATAATGTTATCATATCCCCTCTAAGGCGCCGTTTTTCCAAACTGAAGAGATTTACATTTTTTAACCTTTCTTCATAACTAAAATGCTCCATTCCTTTTATCAATTTTGTAGCTCGTCTCTGCACTTTTTCTAGTGCCATGATATCCTTCTTTAGAACAGGTGCCCAAAATTGCACAGCATATTCAAGGTGTGGTCTTACCAGCGATTTATAAAGAGGCAAAATTATATTTTCATCTCGAGAATTTATGCCCCTATTTATACATGACAAAACCTTACTGGCCTTAGCAACGGCAGATTGACATTGCATATTGCTGCCTAATTTGTTGTCTATAACAATTCCCAAATCCTTCTTGTGTGTGGTTATCCCTAGTTCACTACCATTTAGGGTGTAAATTGCTTGTGCATTCTTAACCCCGAAGTGCATAACTTCGTGATAAAGGTTAGTGTTCAAAAAAAATAAATTGGTCTCAATAAAAATGATTGTTCTTGGGTAGAACATTGGCTTAATTATAGAGTACATACATTTGTCATTAATGGTATCAATTTGAAGTGGACCCAATTGGTAAGTGGTTCTGGGATCAAAAAGGAATGCATTGCAAAAATGGAAAGCACTTCAAACTATTTTTTTGCCTTCACCTTCTTTTAGATCAACAGCAAAAATACATGTGAGAAAGGCTGAACCTGATGGAATCAAATATTTTTTTCAACCTACATAACTATGTAACTATATGTAACTATTTACCTTAATGTTAATATTATTGTTGTGGAGCTGTGTTATGCACTCAGACACACCAATAATATGAAAAGAGGGTCATTAGGAGAGAAAAGAGTGACAGTGGGACTCGGCCCAAAATATGGGTACACTAGGGAGGCGTTATCAAATACAGCACCCATCTCTCACACACATTGCACCCACATTCTATCCATTACCATGATACTTACCTGCTCACTGAGACTTTCTCAGATATACCCTTATTTAACGAACGCCTTCTCAGCTTTTCACCTGCTCACTGAGACTTTCTCAGATATACCCTTATTTAACGAACGCCTTCTCAGCTTTTCCCCTGCTCACTGAGACTTTCTCAGATATACCCTTATTTAACGAATGCCTTCTCAGCTTTCCCCCTGCTCACCTAGTGATTTCCTCTTTACACTTTATTTGACTAATGTGCTCTTTACCTTGCTGTACCCTGCCATAACTAATTTAGCTCCTCTAATGCTCACTAACTTTTGCAATGCAGACTAATGATCTTCCAACGACATCCCTGCCATGGTCATTTCCTCTCGGCTAAGCCCATACCATGTTTGTGCCATGCCCATACTCTCCTACTGCTTTGTCATCTAAACTCTAAACTGATAGCGTAGCTGATGGGAAGAATGTTTCCAATTTGGCTATCTTCACCTTAACCCCTTAAGGACACATGACATGTGTGACATGTCATGATTCCCTTTTATTCCAGAAGTTTGGTCCTTAAGGGGTTAAAGGAAAACTAAAGTCACCTAAACAACTTTAGCTTAATGAAGCAGTCTTTGTGTGTAGATCATGCCTCTCAGGTTTCACTGCTCAATTCTCTGCCATTTAGGAGTTAAATCACTTTGTTACTGTTTATGCAGCCCTTGTCACACCTCCCCTGGCTATGATTGACAGAGCCTGCATGAAAAAAAAACAAAAAAAAACAGGTTTGACTTTCAATCAGATGTAATTTACCTTAAACAATTGTATCTCTTTCTCTGTAAATTTAACTTTAATCACATACAGGAGGCTCTTGCAGGGTCTAGCAAGCTATTAACAAAGCATGTGATAAGCAAATCTAAATTAAACAGAACTAGCAATAAAGGAAGGATAAACATTAGATGGCTCTGTACAGGAAGTGTTTATGGAAGGCTGTGCAAGTCACATGCAGGGAGATGTGACTTGGGTTCATAAACAAAGTGATTTAACTCCTAAATGGCAGAAAATTGAGCAGTGAGACTGCAGGGACATAATCCATACACCAAAACTGCTTCATTAAGCTTAAGTTGTTTTGGTGACTATAGTGTCCCTTTAAAGTTGAAATTCACTTTGAATTCACCTCCCCGCGGTGAATAACTGTGAGTGTAAGAGTAATGACTGTTAATATTCTAGACATTTTGGCACAGGATTTACATTTGTGCTTCCCCTGTGATAATATGATACATCTACTTGCTACATCTAAATTTACAGAAATTCTCAATGGGGGTATTTTGTATTGGTATTTTTCTAATGTGTCTTTAAAGCATCTGCTCAGTAATTGCAAAACCCACTTGTCCTTTTATGATTTTTGTTTTCCAGATTTTAGTTAATACATCATGTCTCCAAATTTTGAAAAGTGCAGCAAAAATAGCAATGTTGCCATGGACACATCACTCACAGTACATTTTGTCAGGGCAGCATTTACATACTGCATACTATTGGTGGGCATTGAGGAAATGTTCTATCGATCGTTAGTCTAGCAGCAACATTTATAAAGATTGGACTTTTACTGCAACACAAGAAATATTTCTATTTATTTATTTGGCTATAGCACATATACCACTGAGAAGGCACAAATACATTAAAAATAGCAGTAATCATCAAATCTCATGGAATGAATATTATTAATCTGACATTAAAACCTTTTTTTATATTTCTTGTTTCACCACTTCATTTTCATTTTTTCTATGGTGTATAATGAGATCACACTGCATGCATTACTTGCCCTTAACAATAATGGCTTATTCATCTTTATGGATCAATGTGGAAAGCGACAGATGGATATAGTGATGATCAAAGCCTATCCTATCTATTCTAATGTCCCTCTTTTCTAGGAGTTCCGTATTGTTGGTGTGTCTGAGTGTATAACAGAGCTCCACAGCAATAATACTCCCAGTAATGTGTCTGAGTGTATAACAGAGCTCCACAGCAATAATACTCCCAGTAATGTGTCTGAGTGTATAACAGAGCTCCACAGTAATAACACTCCCAGCAATGTGTTTGAGTGTATAACAGAGACCCACAGCAATCATACTCCCAGTAATGTGTCTGAGTGTATAACAGAGCTCCACAGCAATAATACTCCCAGTAATGTGTCTGAGTGTATAACAGAGCTCCACAGTAATAACACTCCCAGCAATGTGTTTGAGTGTATAACAGAGCTCCACAGCAATCATACTCCCAGTAATGTGTCTGAGAGTATAACAGAGCTCCACAGCAATAATACTCCCAGCAATGTGTCTGAGTGTATAACAGAGCTCCACAGCAATAATACTCCCAGTAATGTGTCTGAGTGTATAACAGAGATCCACAGCAATAATACTCTCAGTAATGTGTCTGAGTATATAACAGAGCTCCACAGCAATAATACTCCCAGTAATGTGACTGAGTGTATAACAGAGCCCCACGGCAATAATACTCCCAGTAACGTGTCTGAGTGTATAACAGAGCTCCACAGCAATAATACTCCCAGTAATGTGTCTCAGTGTATAACAGAGCTCCACAGCAATAACACTCCCAGTAATGTGTCTGGGTGTATAACAGAGCTCCACAGCAATAATACTCCCAGTAATGTGTCTGAGTGTATAACAGAGCTCCACAGCAATAATACTCCCAGTAACGTGTCTGAGTGTATAACAGAGCTCCACAGCAATAATACTCCCAGTAATGTGTCTGAGTGTATAACAGAGCTCCACAGCAATAATACTCCCAGTAATGTGTCTGAGTGTATAACAGAGATCCACAGCAATAATACTCCCAGTAATGTGTCTGAGTGTATAACAGCTCCACAGCAATAATACTCTCAGTAATGTGTCTGAGTATATAACAGAGCTCCACAGCAATAATACTCCCAGTAAGGTGTCTGAGTGTATAACAGAGCTCCACAGCAATAACACTCCCAGTAATGTGTCTTTAAACTACAATAAATGTGTTTAGAACAACTACAGCTTATCGTATTTGTTCTAGTGAGTATATTCATTTCCTTCAGGCTTTTTGCAGTAAACACGGTCTTTGCAGAGAAAATGCAGTGTTTACATTATAGCCTAGGGATACCTTTACTGGTCTTCAGATGACTTATAGAGGTGCTTCCTTGGTCAGTGCTGTAGAGTAAGTGACTCCACCCTCTGCATAGAGACACTGAACCTTTCTCATAGAAATGCATTGATTCAATTGATCTCTATAAAGAGATGCTGATTGGCCAGGGCTGTGTTTGTCTTGTGCTGGCTCTGACAGTCTCAACCAATCCAATGTGAAAGTATGTTGATTTGCTCAGATAATCACGTCTGATTATTGTAGCAGAGCTCCCTGTACCCTGGATGGGTACTTCCGCCAAAGATCGCTTCCTAGCTGGATCTGGGGAAAGCTTCAGTGCTTCTGCCTCGGTTGCCGTGGTTTAACTGGTTGACTGGGGTCCTCCTGGAGACTCTTTGTCCTGGAACAGGATAGGGGACTGGCTCTATTTACTCCCAGAGACTGGATGACACACAGTGCTGGGAGCTATAGTCCTTACACGGACTCCCCCCTCCCCCCCTGAATCCACCACAAGCTGGAACCAGATGCTGATTGGGTAATAGCCCTTTCCCCTCCCAGTAAATTGATACATAGTTCTGGGAGTATAACTGATTTTAACGAGCCAAACTCTGCCTTTTATGCACAGACCACAGCAGGGAGTCTCTAAACAATACAATACAAGCCCCTCCCAGGAATCTTTGTGCCTGGGAGATAATTGAGCTAAAGACTGGTAAGCTAATTATCTCCCAGGAACAGAGAGCAAAACACAAAAATATAAAAAGTCTAAAAGTACCCCAAAACATCATAAAAACATATAATAACCCCACATGTCCTACATCCCCCATCTGAGTGCCCAAGTTATCCAAATAGCGCTCAGATCAATGCAGTATAGGGGAAACGCCAACGAGCTAAAGTTCTGACCAGCCACACATGTGGTCCTAGCCCAAAATAGTTTGAGAGCATTTGGCGCTTTTGCCGGTTAACTTTTGAGAGCTCCTGCAGCCAAAATGGTTGGTGCTCCACCTGGCTCTTTCGGAGCATTTGTTCCGCTAAGTCTCAGGCACCTTCCCTCCAAAAAGCGCTCTCCTGGCGAGTTGCAAAGTGGTTCAAAACCCCAGATCAATTTGCCCGGGAACCGCAAGGTCACCTAGCTGAAAACAGTTCCTTAATATTCACAGATAAGTACAACTGAGGTGACTGGGAACCACAAAGTACTCATGCTGAAATTAGTTCCATAGCGGTTGTGGCTAAGTACCGCTGAGGACCGTTCGTGGATTTGTTCATGCGAATGACCACTAGCATTTGGTTCCATTTGTGAGAAGGGAAATTGCCTAACCAGGGGCACTGAGCGAAAGTTGCTAATGGTAACTCCTGAACAGGGTCTCAGACCTGGACCATAGTCGATGGGCTTCCACAGCCAGCTTCCACACTCCTCCAGGAGTTTGTGGCAAACGTTCCAGCAGCGTTTGTCTCAATGATGTCAGCGTGGGAAACAGTGTTTGTCTCAATGATGTCAGCCAAGCAAGCAGATCAGGGGCAGAGCCAGCAACTGCAGACTTGAATAGAAGTAAGATTTTACTATATTTAGGGAGGCAAGGGAGAGCTCGGGGGGCAAGATCGTGGTTTTAACACTATAGGGTCAAGATCACATGTTTGTGTTCCTGACCCTATAGTTTTCCTTTAACATATCACACTCAGGATATCTAATGAGTCACAAGGGTGAAACCTCCTAAAGTTTATTCTGAATAATGCTTCTTTCAAAATTCAGGAACTAGGATATAAGCCCAGAGCTCACGGGAGGGAGAAAATTAGTCACATTGAGTAGTGTGAAAAAAATATATTTTGCCCCTAACTAGGAACAGGCATACCAGGAAACTTGCATAGAAGCCTCAGAAGTTTTTGCTTTAATAAATGATTTGTGTCCTTCTGGAGGAATGGAAGGACAATCTACAGTCAGGGGCACATTCAAATTGATCATGACTCATCGTGGTGGTTCCCGCAATTTTCGGTAGAGTCTGTGCACTTTGTGTCTGTCCATTTTTACCTGTGTAAATGTTTGCAGTGACAAATAAGTTTGCCATAAAGTAAGGAATAGGATGAAGTAAGTATGAGTGTGCTGGGAAAAGATATAACAACCAGGCATGAAAAAATGGTTAATATATATATATATATATATATATATATATATATATATATATATATATATAGCTACATATGAATCTAAGTTGAAAAAAGATAAAAACATAGAAACATAGAATGTGACGGCAGATAAGAACCATTCGGCCCATCTAGTCTGCCCAATTTTCTAAATACTTTCATTAGTCCCTGGCCTTATCTTATAGTTATGATAGCCTTATGCCTATCCCACGCATGCTTAGACTCCCTCACTGTGTTAACCTCTACCACTTCATCTGGAAGGCTTTTCCATGCATCCACTACCCTTTCAGTAAAATAATACTTCCTGATATTATTTTTAAACCTTCGCCCCTCTAATTTAAGACTATGTCTAATAATCAAGTTCATCAAGTTCAACCTTGTATATGTATGTTCAGTAAATTAAAATTGTTTACAAAGAAGGTCTAGTGGTCATCTGCTTAAATTCAGGATAACAAAGAAAAACCATTATATATCCAGAAGGCAGACAAAAACATCAATTATCTATATGCTATCTACAAAAATACCATCAAGTATAGACATTCCAAATGCAGAAATGCCACGTTGCATCTAGAAGACATTGAAACCCATATACACTCGAGACACTCGTTGCCAACAGAACATTGTGCCTTGTCTGTCAATATCTGCTTGTGTTAGGATTCATTATGTTTTTGTTTTGTTATGCCTCACTCTAATGATCTAAAGATTTATAGAAAAAGTATGACAAATCTTGTGGAAATAAAGTTGCCCTTAGAAATGAAGATTTGTTTATATAAAATGTAAGCGGCACACAAAGAATATTCCTCACCACCAAAATGATTCTGGTACTAATTAGAATTCAGGTTGCCCAATATAATTTTAATAACCCTGCATGCTATATTTAAAAATGCAATGATAAATTAAACCATTGTTTCATGCTGTTGCATATGTCTTTGAAATTATTCTGGTTCCCTTTATCTTTATACACAATATTGCCTTTGAACGAACACATATAACATTATCCAGCACGGACATGTCACTTAGCTTCAGGCCTCCTCATAGCATTACACAGAGGGAAATCATTGAGAAAACCAAAAAAGTCAGCATGGGACAGAGGCAAGGTCATTATCACTTGCTTATTCCCAGATTTCAAATATCCAGTCATTAGGTTTGTTTTCCTTGTTAAAAAGCCAGACATGTCTTGATATGTTGTTTTAAAAAAAAAAAAAAAAAAATCTATTACTGAAATACACAAGTTTCCCACTTCTGGTTTTCCAAAACACAAGAGCCTGATTTTATGAAATAAAAAAGGAGAATAGGTACCAGCGCTTGTATATGTGACAAATATTAACAAAGTGTATATACAATGGAGATATGAAGATCAGCTGCTAAACACTAGATAAAGTAACTTCCCATATGATACAGTAAGAATGATGAAAAAAATAGATAGTGTAGCGCTTATTATAAATATGCTGTAAAGAATGGTAATTACCTAAAAGGTGGATGGTAGTCTACACCCAAAATACAGACTTATGCGATGTAATAGGTCAAATAGGATCGGGTTCTGTAACAATGTAAAAGATATCCACATAGTGTAAAATCGTATTAATATAGACTTAATCTGAAAGTAAACATAGGAACACTCACAAACATAGAGCTATTAAACCTAGCTCTGGTGTGGATGGCTTCGGGTCCGTTTAGGCGACCCACCCCTATATAGGAATGTTGTATGTGGTCCTAAGGAAAATGGAAACAAAAAGGAGACCGCAATAGGGTAGCACAGTATGTATCCCAAGTATGGTGGAGAGGTAAGTAAGAATTATACTTACAAACCTAGAGCCCCTATGGCTCTGCAGTCTTGTAGTGTGTAGTAAGGGACTACACTCCCTAAGATGCAAAAGAGTCACCGGTCACCAGGATGGAAAGTTGAATTTTTTTTTTCCTTTTATTCGTTACACTTTAAATAGGTAAAACAATAAAAACGGAACAATGTCCACAATAAAATCCCAGGACGCGTTTCACTACAGGGTGTAGTTTCCTCAGCTGGGTTGAAGAGCAAATGCTCTTGAAGCGCTACACTATCTATTTTTTTCATGATTTTATGAAATGTTTACGTAGATCAAAATTCTCCTTTTTTCTCATATCAGACATTTCTCTTCAGACAATGTAATATTGTCTCAATCAGGTGTCCTCATCGGATGACATGTAGACACTCATTTTACCCAATCCCCACTAAACATCAGCTGACAATTGCATTACTCATTAAACCCTACATTACCCTTGGACGGTGTGTTAGTGAGATACTATAAATATGTGTATTTACCAAGGATTATACAGATATATAGGGAGCAGAATGATCTGTTTAATGACATCAATATTTTGCTGTGTTGGCTTATCTCAAACTTTGCTGGGTTTAGTGCTGAGACTCTGGCTCTGGCAGATCATTGCCTGCAATAAGTAGACTTTATGAAAATAAAACAAATTTCGAGACGGCCTCTCCCAATGCCGATGAGGTCCCAGAGAAAAGATGGACCAAATAACTAGCATCCTGAAAGTCACCAAGTGACCACTTGCTGCAGAGTCACACCTTGTTCCAATTCTTGCTCTCCTAATTTAACCCTTTATTGCACTAGGAGTGCTTTTTGTTGTCCCCCCTCCCCCCCTTTTTTGTCTCCTTTATCACAGTATCCAGCTGTATTTACTGGCAGGCTATAAGTATACACCTGTCAGTGTTTGGTTTTATACACCTTGTTTGTTTTTTTTTTTAAATTATCACTGTTTTGCATATTGCAAGTCACTTTTATAGATTGGAGGTGTCTTTATATGTTTTATGCGCACTAGCACTTTTTTCTTCTTACATTACTGTGTACCTTTTTACCAGGGTATTTTGTTGGTGCTGCTGTCTATACCCATTTTCTATTTATAGAGGTGTTTTGCGCCAATTTATCTATCTTGTGTACTGTTCTAATTTAACCCTGTCACATAAAACACAATTAATCAAAGCCTGCAAAACTATACAATGAGTACAGGGAACATCACTAGAGTCTGATGTAGGTGGGTGGGGCCAAAGGAACTCAAAGCCCCCATAAGGTTTGGAAAACTTAGGAACAATTACAGCTCACTCACCTTGGGATAACTCACCTTGCTTGGTGACACCCCTACTAACACTACATGTATACGACAAAACAACAACTGATATTGGAAGGAGTTTACGCTGAAGGACGAGCTGTCCCTATAGTACCTCTTATTAATCTTCATTGTTTCTTGAGTTATAATAATAGAATTTTGAAAGCTATTTTCATGTTTCTCATAAACCTCAAGGCAAATGTATATTAATGTCCTAATCTGTACTCCCCTTGCGAGGAATGGTCTTTGCTAACCTTGATATCAAAAAAACTCAGGACGGCTACGTTTTGGCCATATGTTCGTTCACCAGAACTTCGGACCGGAAAAACTGAGTTGGAAAATTAATAAAATGAAGGGAGTGAAAAGGGACCAATCGGTGTTTTATAAAACATGTACATAATATAAACATTTTACCTCCATTTCGTTCACAGATACATTGAAGAAAAGTATCAAATAGAGAGAAAAACAGGAGGAGCAGTACAACAAATCTGCATTTTTAGATTATAGATGTATTACATATATTAAACATAAATGTATAAATATAGATATTTTCACTGCTCCTCATGCTAGTCCCTCGATTGGTTACTTTTCTTCAATTGATCTGTGAATATAATCAATATTTAGTGACTTCTCTTGCCATCAATAATCTCCTTTTTATCAAAATGAACATTCTTGGATAATGCTTGTTTTTGTTAATTCATAATTCAGCTAAATTTCAAATCAGAGTTATGGAATGTGAATGATCATCCGATCGACCTAAATTCTGGATGAATTGCAGTTTGGTACAAAACAGTTCTTCAAGTCTAGATATAGGCATGATGTCTTAAATGGTCTTTGAATCTTGGTTAGATTAGATATCTAATAGGTCACTAAACCAGAAAACTCAAGGTGTCTGATCATTTATCACTTTTAGAAAGTTTACTATGAAAAAGATAGATTGTTAGGCCATGGGACCATTATTTTCTCATCAATCATTCTACACAGTTTAGGACGTTATAACAAAAATAATAATACATAGGTTTATACGGATTCTTATATTAATACATTTGAAGATGTGTTCCTAAATAGAGTTTAGAATGAGAACGAAAAACCCTGGACAATCAGATAAGTCTCTTAGAAAGTGATTTGTGCAGCTGACAGTTTTTGTCTTGAGGCTAATTTCATTCTGTTACCACTTGAACCAGATATATCATAATAATCCCCAGTCTGGGGAATATTTACAAAATAAGCTATTTGCTTTTTTCCATAGACATTTGTCTTGTAATATTTAACCCTTGGTGCTAGATAACTTGCTACAGTCATGGTATAAAGGGATTTGCTTACCTGTCATGAAGGTGTTAATTCAATAATTTTGTAGTTATTGATTGCCTAATATATTAAGAACTACATTATTTGTATTGGATTTTTCTGGGTTCCGTCTAGTGTGAGCTGCAAAATCATTTTGAAACTTTGTCTTAAGTGATTCCAATACCAATCCTCGTGCACCACAACCATTCAGGATATTATGTTATCCAATTTCTATTCCAATATTTTAATTCCTGTGAATGCTGATAATAACTTGGGAGTCAATACTCTCTTGGTCTACACAATGAGTCCCACCACTAAGCAGAGCCTTGGCCATGTTGGCATTTTCCAATCTTGAATGTTTTTCTAAATTGAATCCTTAAAATGTATCCCTAAAGTGTGTCTTCTGTCTCTTTCTCTACATTCTAAATAACCATAATGTGCAGCACAATTAATCCTTATCATGATTCAGTCGAGATGGAATCTGAAGGGCTTACTTATAATCAAGAGAGCTAGTGGCTTTGATACTGCCGGTTACACAGGAATACAGGATCGACGGCCCACCGGGAAATTTCCCCAGTATCCCGGTGGGCCAGTCCACCCCTGGACATATATGGGACAGTCTAGCATCAGATTAATCTTTTGCCTGATTGTGGATTTCACCAGGAGTTCTGATCTGGGATACTTATCAGACTGAAGATGAGCCTCACAAGATAATGTCCAAAGCATTAAGTATTTACAGATTTGGGCTTCATAATTGCAATGGGATCCTAGTGGGATTCCCACCACATTTGGCCTGAAATTCCTATAAATTCTGATAATGAAACATAACCTGTTTTATATATATATATATATTTAAGTACTATTAATTAGAGTAACTGCATTATCTGTCTGTAATAAATTATCTGCAAATACATAAAATTCCTCGTTATTTTATTTATGCCCACATGAAATAGCTGATGCTTGAGTGCCCTTTATGTATATTACCAAGTGTTGGCTAATGGCCCTGTCGGAATATTTTTAATAACCAATCTAACGTGGCAAAATTCAGACGTCATTTGTTTAAAAAAAAAATGATGAATATTAGGGTGTAATGATTTCAGGTCAATAAACGTGATGATGATCTGAGCTCCTTTAAGTTTTATGTTCAAACGTCAGTATGTAAAATCTGCAAAGAGGGTTTTCCTACTCATTTGCCCATTTTACAGCCGTTACTTGCCTACTTGGTTTAACTCCTTAAGGATCAATAATGGAAAAATGCCACCACAATAATAACATCCTTCCCAATTTAACGGTGACGGGTCTATTTAGAGGTACAAAAGCTCCATAAACAGGAAATTATACAATTATACAGGCACACAATCTCTAGTGGCCAAATTGTGATGACTGCAGGGAAGATTATTAACCCAATGTGTTTGACTTCTTAATTCTTAATTGTTTATTTCAGACGCAAACAATTCTGGGAAGCAAATGTAAAAATACAACTGAGCCAGAAGACTGTTTTCGGTAATATCAGTTCTGGGAAACATAGTTAACAAAATGGGTCATGGGTTTAATCTTTACTCCTTTTTGAGAAATAACACTTTGTTTATGGTGTATAAATAACTTAATGTAAATGGAGTGTAGCACTCATTTAGTTAGTAATCGACCTATTAAGTTATTGAGGCATACATCGTAATGCACAGATTGGGAGTCATGTGCAACATTTGTTTTGTTTTTCCCCCCACATTTCTCAGAGTAAATTGTTTATTGTTGGTTGTTATGTAAAAATTGAATTTCATGAAGTTCTGGGTCCATTAGATTCACTTGGTTACAAGGCTTGCTGATGATTTCTCTGTTATACTTGGCTTACGAAGTGATGTGTCTACAATTAATACCACAGAGAGTTTGTAAAATATCTATTGGTTCCCTGCAAATAAAGAGGTTAAATGTAAGGGGACAGTAAAGTAAAACATGCAGTGATTAAAGCAGACAATACCTTATTGCAAATAAAGGGACCTGTAGATGTACAAATTTTTAACAGTCCCAATGTGAATAGTGAAAAAGGATACAGGTTAACAGTCCCAATGTGAATAGTGAAAAAGGATACAGGGGTAAGCAACCTTCATGGACATTCACAACAGCTGGAGTTCCAAAGGTTGCTTACCCCGATCTAGAAAGTCATGATAAAATGACTGGGATCTGTTAAGCTGAAACTTACTTCAACTAACCAGGGGTTACTTTGTTAACTCTTTCATATAATTTACAAATTCGATTGTGTTTAAAAATCATAGATCCATCAAAACCTCCATGCTTCCATTTATGGATGTACTGACTTGAAATTCTAACCAGTAACAGACACTGGTGTTAATCATGAACAACTCAAAGGTACGTAAACCGAAAACCTTATGTAAGGAGTTTCATTGAATCTTAGCCCAATAACAATGGAAGAGTAAGGTGGTTGTGAAATGACAATTTAGTGAAGATACTTCCAGATGTTTATACTGAACCTAAAACCAGACTCGTTAATGCTGGTCAAATGCTATGTTTAAGTACTTTGTTATTTCTATTCCTTCTGTGTTTATTTTATACTATGTATACAGGAATAAGACAACAAGAATAAAATCAATGCAGCACATCTGACCTGCAGAAACACTAAATGCTTCACTAGTAAATGCTATGCAAATCAGCTTGCTCAATTCAAGCTCTCTTCGGTTTGTTGAGACATAAAGATTACAAAGGTCCTATTTCTCTAGTATATTGCTTAAAACATTCAAATACGCTAAAACAATAAAAAAAAATAAAACACACTATCAACTCGAAGGTAATTTTATGGTCTGTGGATCGAAAAACAATTAGAATGTGTAGTTTAATATACAAATTGTATTTCTGGTGCTCAATTTATTGGCAGTACGTGCCCAGAACTATCCTCTTGGGATCAGGCAGGAAGTCAAATACTTGTGAGGTTTCCAGAAAAGCTCTGCTGTGGATCTTAGCGACTGTCAATAGGATTGATATAGGATGCCATCTTATCTACAGACCAGCTCATCAAATTACTGCTATTATAGCGTTAGCCTGCTTAACTCTAAGTACTGTAATTTTGAAGAGGAGCAGCAACCAATCCACAAAAACTTAGACATAATAAATTAAAACAATAATCTTTACTTGACTACTTTCCTTCCAAACGCTGTGCACTATGAGCTTCCTGAAATGAATTTTGATGGCTGCATGGCCACAGAACGATCCACAAATACTATGTTCATTTTGAGCAAGACCTAGCTGTCTGACATCTGTGCCTAGGTTCCAACATCTAGTGGAACGTTATCAAGAATAGTGTATTGTATGTAGTGTATAGAATACAGCAGTCTTGTAGATAGGAAAGAGGACTTCAATTTTTAAATCCAACATGGGTGTTTTCAGATTCTTTGAAAGAAACTAGAGTGAGTACCATGTTGCTAATATTGAAGATCAAGTCAACAATTGAAGTACATGTGAAAGACTGAGTACTGAGTTCTGTTTTTAAAACAATCTTTAATCATAACAGTTATATTGGATAATTGGAAGCTCTTTAGCTCAGGTTTAGACATCAAATGTACTCAAACTACGTTGAGTGTTTGAATTACTAGTCTTGGTTTTATTGTTAATAAAATGTCAACGAAAGCTCTCACGCCCTACAGTCTCCACATCCTCATATACTAGACTTAAACCATGTACATCAGAGCTGACTCTTGTTAGTTCACTTACATGACAAGTCTTGTTACAATACCACCAGACGAAAATAATATTTCTAGTACATCACATTCTACATGAACATAAAAGGTACAAGCTCCTAGATGACCGTAATTTAGACTTAAGCAATGGACAACAATAGTAGCCCAGAAATGCAATGTTTTAATTGTTGAGTCTTTTATCGTATATATGTTTATTACTAAGGCCATAATTAGAATTTAGCACAAGAACAGAAATCTGACAAATGACAGATTCCCTTAAAATAATTTTTAGAACATGAAAATTCACACTGGATTGTAAAGGAACATATATTATTTGGAAATCATTGCCTTGAGAAGTTGTATTGATTTTTTTTTTTAAATGTTTGGATGGTTTTTCAGCAAAACATGATTCACATGACTATATAAGATAATATGAATATTGTCATAAACAGCTTGTAGATTTAGGGATCTGAGACATGATTTCTATGTTCATGTTAAAAAAATGTATCCTCTTTTTTGTTGTTTTGGTAAATTGAATCGATTTCATATCTTTTAGATTAAAAATACAAAACAAATCACAAAAATAGATGTTATTAATTATTATTAGTTCTGTATCTAATAATGATTAGAGATGTCCCGAACAGTTCGCCGGGAACTGTTCACCAGCGAACATAGCTTGTTCGCGGTCGCCGCGGCGGGCGAACATATGCGATGTTCGGTCTGCCCCCTATTCGTCATGGAGGTGGGAAGGTCTGGGAGGGAGGGTCTGCTGCTGATTGGCTGGAATGTGTCTGCTAACTGTGAGGTACAGGGTCAAAGTTTACTCAATGCTGACGAATAGGGGGCGGACCGAACATCGCATATGTACAAGCTATGTTCGCTGGCGAATAGTTCCTGGCGAACTGTTCGGGACATCTCTAATAATGATTTATGAGACAAATATCAAGCTAATAAACTTAACATTTGCATACATTTACTTTCATATTTATAATATTTTAGCAGAATGGCAGACCCTTTTTGTTATCAGTAATAAAAGCATTACTGTTTTTTCACATTAATGCTATTGTTTTTGCTTTTTTTCTGGACTATTCTGGTAAGTTAGCAAATTAGGTAAAAACCAGGAATAAATATTTGACATGTGCATTGTGGAAAAGATTGCTAGGCCAAGCCGTTTCTGACGAAGACAAAACGTGGTTCGAGATGGCCATATGGCAGTTCAGGCTTAACGAAGAAAGATTTGGGAAAGTGGGCTAATCAGCGTACTGCAAGATATATGTATTAATTTTTTTAATAAAATCATGCTGATAATATAAATATTCTTAACATTATGAATACTAACATACTCAGCAGTTTCGTGAATTGATCACATCTTCGCTCAGTTCTGGCATTCGAATGATCGGTCCAAATTCGGACCAATTGTAGTTCAAACTTAAATAAATCTCCAAGTCTAATAAACATGATTGTGATTATTGTGCATACAGTTCATTATTATGATTTGTTTTCCATTATATATATTTTCACTGAATGTTTCCTTTAGAAGCCATTTACTCAGCTATAAGCTCTTTGTGTTGAGTTGCCAATTCATCAAAGTGTTGAGCAGATGCTATAACTCCCGTTGTGTGCATCATCTTCTGGGATCATATGAAGGTACATATATTCTACTTTCTTTTGACCATTTCTTTTCTTTTTTCTTTTTTTCACACTATTCTGTAATGGATTTAGACTTAATCTGATCAGCTAAATAAGAAATTATAATTCAACAAATATATATTATTTCAAAATGTAATAAGTGCCTCCTCTCTGGTACAGAATTAATTATGCAGCAATTTTTTGAGCGGCTCAAAGTAATACAAAGTAAAATAGCCCTATTTGTCAATTCCATAGAAATGCACATTCCTTTATCACCAAATAGGTTAAGATTTAAATCCTGCTAAGACTCCAATTCTTGAGAAGACCGCCTGAAATGCCAGAGACCCCAATTGCCTATGCGCTTGAAGCTCCTAGGATTTTATTATTTACGTAGCAGCAGGTACTCGGCCATATCTCATCTTTGTAGGTATTTCTTTTGAGCTGAGCAACTGCTGCTGTGACTCGAAATTCAATAGAGTTTATAAGAACAGCGCGGAATATGGGAATGGCCTATAATTGAGCCAGTGCCTCGAATATAACTTTCATTTTGTGCGGGCATATAGCAATTAACATATTGATTCACTTTTGTAAATTGCACATAAAGAAAATCCTGTATTTTCTAAAGCTGGTGTATGAGCACAGAGGAATGAAAAGACATGTTCTGTTTGAGTGAATTTATGATGCCTTTTTAATTAATTATTTTCCTCTCTTTTTCCTTTGAACAAAAAGGCAAAACATGTTTCTGTGATGAGCCAAATGCGGGGCGTAAGATGATCCGCAGAGGGGCGAAGATTGGAAATTCACTGTGATTTGTGAGACCTGTCCTTTTGCAGAATTAGGAACAGCTATTAATTTTAATGTATAACCTTGCTATTGACTATGGATTTCTGTAGGGTTCTATATCATTATGACATTATGGTTATTGTAATCATGCTCAAGGCCTGCATAATTCAGCTGTTTATATTATTTTTGTACTACCTTAACTACCCCTATAATGTATTTATTATTCAATTTATAAGGAATACCTTTCTAACCTATGGTACTCAATAACATCGAGCCTTCTATTCTAAAAAGGTGGACAACCATTTTGAAATGGCTGAAAACAGGATGATAATAGGGGCTAACGCTGCTGTATATAAGAAGGATCAATCATTTTGTGTCAGGAAGATTTGACATTTTTAAATGATCTCTGAATGGCTCTGATTTAAGATCTGACCTAAGACGTTTTTTCTGTCCTGGCCTTTCAGATATGTGCACTATTTTCTTGAGTGTGTTACATAGTTACACAGAGTGTGTTACATGTGTTCCCTTCACATTTATAAATATCGCATGGGGAGGTGAATGTGGGGCATTTGAACAATAAGACTTTTCAAAATTACTGATAATCCTAACTCTTGTGATAGCAGTGACACAATTAATTATATTACAATGTAGTGTATCGGTCTAGGGTTGGCTACGGGTTGGCTACATAGAAAATTCAAAATGGCTACTAGCAAAACATACATTGAACAAAATTATATTTTTGCCCCCATTTTTCATGAGCTGAACTCAAAGATCTAAGACTTTTTCTATGTACACAAAAGCCCATTTTCTCTTAAATATTGTTCACAAATCTGTCTAGATCTGTGTTAGTGAGCATTTCTCCCTTGCCGAGATAATCCATCAACCTCACAGGTGTGGTATATCAAGATGCTGATTAGACAGCATTATTATTGCACAGGTGTGTCTTAGGCTGGCCACAATAAAAGGCCACTCTAAAATGTGCAGGTTTATCACACAGCACAATGCCACAGATAGAGCTTCCAATAATGGCAACTGATAATGTAGATTTTGTCGCTGTTACTGAGACATGGTGTAATGAGAAAAATGACTGGGACATAGCAATACCAGGGTACTCTTTATATAGAAAGACAGGGAAGGCAAGAAAGGGAGAGGGGTGACCCTGTATATGAAGGATAGCATAAAATCTAGCCTAATAAAAGTTAGTGAGGCGAACATAGAGTCCGTTTGGGTTATGTTAGAATTTGGTAATCACACTCATGAAGGTCTGATTTATAGGCCCCCAGGACAAATAGAAAAGTTAGATAATCTACTAGCTGAGGAAATCGCTGCATTGTCGATGAATGGGGAAGTTATCATCATGGGTGACTTTAATCTTCCAGATGTGAACTGGAAAACCAAAATAGCTGCTTGTGCCAGGGGCACACATATTCAAAACTCCTTACTGGGACTATCTCTAAAACAAATTGTTGAGGAGCCAACTCGTAAGGAGGCCATACTATAGATTTGGTATCAGATATTACTGTAGGTGAAAGTTTTGGACCAGTGATTACCAGTCAGTGTGATTTAATATGTGACTGAGTCACACCACACAAAAGTTTTAGACTTTAGAAAAACTGATTTTTCCAAAATTAGAATGTGTGTAAAGGAGTCATTATCAGACTGGAGCAATTTAAATTGAGTCCATGAGAAATTAGATTATTTAAAAGTTGCACTGCTGAAGGCAACATAAAATTGCATTAGGCTTGTCAGTAAAAGCAAAAAAATTAAAGAAACCACTTTGGTACTCCGCCGATGTGGCCAAAACAGTGAAAAACTAAAAGTTAGCATTTAGTAATTATAAAAAAAACAGAGTGAGGAAGATAGACAGATCTATAAGATTAGACAGAAAGAGGCTAACCAGGTTATAAGAGCTTCCAAGTCACAAGCAGAAGAGAAAATAGCCCAGTCAGTAAAAAAAAGGGGGACAAAACATTTTTAGATGCATAAATGAGAAAAGGAAAGTAAAACAAAAGAAGGTAGGTGTGTAAAAGAAGAAAAAAGGTCTAGCTGACTATCTCAATAAATATTTTTGTTCAGTATTTACAGATGAAAATTAAGGAAAGTGAACTAAGTCGATGGTGCCTTATGGAATACACCCAAAGTTATTAAAATAGCAACAACAGATGTATTTAACCAATAATTGTTAACAGGAGTAGTCCCAGAAGAATGAAATTAGCAAATGTTGTGCCCATTCACAAGAAAGGTAGTAGGGATGAGTTGGGCAACTATAGGCCAGTAAGCCTTACTTCAATAGTGGGGAAAGTAATGGAAACCATGTTAAAGGATAGGAAAATCACAGGGATTTCAAGATCATGGGTTTACTTCAGTGAGGTCATGCCAAACTAATCTTATTGATTTTTTTATGGATTTAGGGGTAATAGGTTCAGATGACTTAAACGTAGGCAGACAGTGTAATAGAGCAGCAGGAAATGCTAGCAGAATGCTTGGTTGTAAAGGGAGAGGTATTAGCAGTAGAAAGAGGGAAGTGCTCATGCCATTGTACAGAACACTGGTGAGACCTCACTTGGAGTATTGTACGCAGTACTGGAGACCATATCTCCAGAAGAGAGTTCAGAGAAGGGCTACTAAATTGGTTCATGGATTGAAGGATAAAACTTACCAGGAAAGGTTAAAGGATCTTAACATGTATAGCTTGGAGGAAAGACGAGACAGGGGGGATATGATAGAAACATTTATATACATAAAGGGAATCAACACAGTAAAGGAGGAGACTATATTTAAAAGAAGAAAAACTACAACAACAAGAGCAAATAGTCTTACATTAGAGGTTGCAAAGGTTTAAAAATAATATTGGGAAGTATTACTTTACTGAGAGGGTAGTGGGTGCATGGAATAGCCTTCCAGCTAAGGTGGTAGAGGTTAACACAGTGAAGGAGTTTAAGCATGCGTTGGATAGGCATATGGCTATCCTAGACTTAAGATAAGGCCAGGGACTAATAAAAGTTTTTAGGAAACTGGGCAGACTAGATGGGACAAATGGTTTCTTATCTGCCGTCACATTCTATGTTTCTACGTTTCTATATTTCCAATTATTACATGCTCATATGACGAATGCCTTTAACATTGTCTCATAATACTCCACAGCTACTTGAAAACATTTCCATGACACCATGCATACTCAGCATGGTGCAGTCTCTCAGAAATATTTCAGTGTGCCAATCCAGGACTGAATAACATCAACATCCGAAGAGACCGGCTTAACAATAAGCTGGCACATACAGGTCAATGATAGTATCAAGGGGGAACAATTGCAACAGGCTGGATTTCAGATAAAAAAGGCGGCTACTGTATGCACAGTAGAATGCAAATTCTCATAATGCATTTTGCACATTAAGAGTCCTGAAAATAAGGCCTGTCATTAGAAACACCAAAATACTCTACTGTGATGATGATACTCATCCATCATTATTGATGACGATCTCAATATCTCAACAGCAAGTTGTCTCCAATGGTTACTCATTAGGGATTGAACCCATTAACATGCATCTCTTGTAGAAATTTTATCAGTAAGATCGACAAAAATATGACCCATAGGGTAACAAAATGGAAGGTAATTATACGAGTAAAATAGTAAGAGGCAATTATCTCAAATAATGTCCATAAAGAATGCGGATATTCACAGGTTGTTTTAATAAATAGTGTTTGTTCCACAAATTCGCTACAAATGGTGATCGTTGTCCTTTATACAAGTCTTGGTTGTTGAACTCTTTGTTGAAGTACAATTCGTTGACCCCCGGGATACGAAAAGTCCATAGTCTTCTTCAAATCTGCTGACTTAGAACTGCCCTATCTGTGGTGTTTTCGAATTTTAGTAGTTTTACATTTTCAATATTTAAATAATTACACATTCTGTTCCTTTAAATACGTGTTTACCTCTTAAACCTCTCACATCAGTACTGGCTTTCCCACACCTAGTAAACATGCAGAAAAACCGTAGGTGGGCGACACAATACTTATACTATTGACGTACACATTAACTTTTAAATTGTATAAAGCAGTGAAACAGACCTTCTGGTCACGCAACTGCTTCAAGCTCTATCGACCACATGGGTGACATTTCCAGTTTCACAAATATTTCTGACGCATTTCTTGCGTTGCATTTTTGCAGTTACCACATTTCCACATTTCCTTATTCAGTACCGTTCCTAACCCATTCAGGACCCACAAGACGCCAGGACTGTCTTTCAAATGAAGAATGTGCCTAGTCCCTGTCCTGAAGTGGTTAATTAAACAATGTAGCTTTATTTTTCTGTACAAATAAAACATCCAGCTATTTTAACGCACAAACCTATGCAATCGTTATTATTACACCTTCGCTTTTTTTTTTTCCTTTCCTTTTTCTGCTTTTTTATATTGTTTTCCTCCGAGAAGTTTAAAGATGCATGGATGAATCGAAACAAAAACAATTACACAAAATATACTGCTGATTGCTTGACCTGCTAGTCCCAGGATTTTCGGATGAACATGTCTCCCATTGTCTATTTTGCTGCAGTGAGTCTCGTCCAGACACGGGAATAATACAGTGAGTGCAAAATCCTGTAGCAAAGAAAAGGCTTTTCTTCTGCCCACAATCTGTTGCCATGGTTCTCCCATTGAAAGATAGCAATTCAGTACACACCAATAGGCACACTGTGGCTGAGAAATACAAGGCTGCAGTAGATTTTTCCCTCTAAAGAACAATTATTCCCTGTCTATGTTCATCTCTTGACAACACTTTTAAATGACTTGTTTGGGCACATAGTAGGTTGGAGTGAATTGGTTCCTTAGTTTAGGTTTTTTTGTTTTTTTGAAGCCTAAAATCTTCCTATTTAAAGACGTCATTCGATGAACAACAAATTGTAGTGAATTGGAAACCAAGTTGCGACAAAAAGTTCTGGTTCTGAAAAATGATTGGCTACTTTGAGCTTTGACTCTTTTAGCCCTAAATAAAGCTACCGTAATAATAATCAGCACTGGCCATAATACATCAAACCATGTTTGTAAAATCATTGATTAATACATTTACTGCAGTTTAAATGTGCATTATGAGAAGCTGTACTGTTGTGGAGCTCTGTGAGATATAGAAACATATGATACATTAGGGCTGAGGAGCTCTGTGATACGCCCACACAAACATTGCACATTACAACTGCCGAGAGTTATATTAATGTGGATCTCCTATAAACAATCCATCCAAAAAAAGGAACATGTGAGAGATATGTAAAAACAAGACTGGATCCTGTTCCTGCCCATATATTATTTAACTTACTCTATTAAACACGTATATACTTTTTTCTTTTTTTGTGGTATATATTCTTTGATTTTACCTGCCTTATTGTCACAGCCTCAATGTTTTTTGCTTGTATGAAAAAAGCCCCTAATAAGATATACAAGATATACACTTTTCAAAAAATACACAGAACTGAAGAAGGAATAGAGCAGAGCTAAACAAATTAAGAACAATTCGATGGGAGGCAGCACACCTGATAATAGGCGAATCCCTCCAAGCCCCAAGAAAACTAGAACAAGTCAAACAACAATATGCAGGTAGCACCAAGAAAAATACTCCAAACACAATAGTTTATAATAATAATAATAAGAGCAAGAAAAGCAATAAGAGCAAGAAAAAACCCACAGGATATAAAAAGAGTCCACAATAAAACTCCAAATGGTACGGCACTGTTTCAAAGGTGGTAATAGATCTTCTAGTCCTGGTAGTTTCTTGGTAGCTTCGCTTAATAGCAGAATATGAAAAGGAAGCAAAAACAGAGGCACACCAATAGTGCAATATGGTAGTACGTGGTAGGGCAAACAACACTTAGATAAGATGTCAACTCACACATAGTAGAGCTATAACCAGCTCTAGGTAAAAATCTCCACTTGCAGGATATCCCTCTGGTTTTGGTACACATATTCTGCTATTAAGCAAAGCTACCAAGGAAGTCCCATACCAGGACGAGAAGATCTATTGCCACCATTGAGACAGTGCCGTACCATTTGGTGTTTTTTATTCTTTCAAGTTTTATTGTGGACTCTTTTTATATCCTGTGTGTTTTTTATTGCTCTTATTGCTTTTATTGCTCTTATTATTCTAAACTATTGTGTTTGAAGTATTTTTCTTGGCGCTACATGTATAGTGTTATTTGACTTACACTAACATTTGCTTGTCTCCCCTTTATCCTTTATATTCTGCTCTGAAATACTTTTGAAATGATGACCAAATTCTGATCAGTTGCATGTATCACAATCCTCTAACCCCACTACTCCATTTTAGGAGTATCTTACTCACATACTGTCAGGACAAACCAGTGGCACAATACGCAGAATTAAGTAAAACACTTAACAAATACAAACAGTAACAACGTATTACTGGGCCTTGGGCCGGAGTTAACGTAATCGAATAAACAGCCACGAGCCGAGGTCAGGTATACAAAAAGGAACAAATACGGAAAGAACAAAGCCAAAGGGTAATGGATGCCAGACATACGGGAAGTCAAGTCAAGCCAAGATCAAAAAACAATAATCAGAATCAGGAACATGCTCTCGGATAACCAACAGGATGGAAACCACGACAGGGCACTGAACAACAGCAGGTTTGGGTTTAAATACCCCAGTAAATCCTGCTATTGGTTGATTTGGGTCCCATAACCCCAGAAAGTGCGTGCACGGCAAAAACGTACACACGTTCACGTCACTAGAGACATCATTGTGGGTGTCGTTATTAATTAGCGCCGTTTTGCAGTGGCCGGCGTCCCTCCCAATGCTGGACCTGGCCGCCAATCCACAAACAGCATGGAGGGAGAGGCTATGGGGGTGAGGTGAGTAACCTCTCCCTCCTTTAGTGCGACAGCGCCAATCAAGCGCGGTCACACTGTGGTGGCGATCAGGCACCGTGACACACACACATATGAATGGGAATCAAGATTACATGTGAAAATAAACTAAGTAGCAAGCGGCTTCTACTCTCTAACTGCATAACATATAACAATGGGCTAGTTATGGGGTAGGCAACCTTTGGCACACTAGATATTTTGGACTACATCTCCCTTCATGCTTTGCCAGCCTTTATGGGAGATGTAGTCCAAAACAGCTGCAGTTCCAAAGGTTGCCTAGCCCTAGGAGAATGTTCCGAAGGTTGCCTAACCCTAGGAGAATGTTCTGAAGGTTGCCTAACCCTAGGAGAATGTTCCGAAGGTTGCCTAGCCCTAGGAGAATGTTCCGAAGGTTGCCTAACCCTAGGAGAATGTTCATAAGGTTGCCTAACCCTAGGAGAATGTTCCGAAGGTTGCCTAACCCTAGGAGAATGTTCCGAAGGTTGCCTAGCCCTAGGAGAATGTTCCGAAGGTTGCCTAACCCTAGGATAATGTTCATAAGGTTGCCTAACCTTAGGAGAATGCACCTTATCACTATGGGCTATGTTCTGTTTTCAGTTTTGCTATTTTGGCCTAAAAGTAGAAATTTACTGTGAATTCCCTACACTTTGTATTTTAACAGGCCTCCCAACATTCCATATTTTGGTGAGACAGTCACAATTTTGGGGTCCTGTGCCGACATTCCGGCTTTGTTCCCTAGTGTCCTGCATTTGACACCAGGAAAAAAAAATCCTCAAAAGTTTAGCGGGAGCACATCATTAGATATGCTTGCGCCACGTTCAGGGCACACAGTCTCTGCAGAGAGCACTAAAACAGTACTCCAGGCAAAGTCCTCCATTAGTGGAAAGACCTGCTCTTGATTGGCCCTTTGAGTGGCAGCAATGACATGATACCCATTACTAGACTGCCCATTGCTTCCTTGTGTCACCAATTTTGGGGGATATCCTTAAAAGAATAACCCTATGGGATTTATTCACTAGATTTAAAAAAAATCTCTCCAACTTAGCTGTACTCACACTTTGGGTATTTTTACCTACATTTAGAAATCTGTTTCTCAATGCACTACCTTGACTGAATAAACTCTGTGAATGAGTTAGGGTGTCCTGAGAACCAACTTTTAAAACAGAGACCAAAATGGAAGCTTTTGAATAAAATTTCAGCAAAATTACCTACTATAAATCTCCAACTCTGCTATTTTGAAATGTATCTCAAAAGTCCATTCTTAAATTACCCCAACTCGCTGTTTAGTGAAGTTACCTCTACATCACATTTTTACATAATTATGCTATCTAGGAAGAGTTGCCTGATGTCCCACTTTTGGGTAGTCAGTGTAACGGATCACTTGACACCCCAACTGGGTACCTTCCGTTGACAGATACTCCTAGCACTTTCCGAGGGCTCCAAGCACTCCACCAGAAACCATAACCACTGCAGACCCCACAAACCGCCACAGCTTGGTTGGGATCTCGCCGTCTCCTACCCACCCCGGACCTATGGCAAGGCTCCAGTGGATGAACCTCTCTTTCCCCAGAAAATGAAGCAGGACAGAAATAGGAACAACTCTTACAAGAGCTAGTGATTATACTCTGGTGAGTATAGTGATTATAGCAATCCCCAGAGTGAGGTTCTCCAATCCCCCAAACATGAGCCAAGACTTCATGAAGGGTAGAACAGGTCTGTTTAATGCAAGCCAGCACTCACAATTTATACAATTCCTCAGGCCAGAGGCACACCCCCTGGGCCTGATGGAACACAGGCACACAAACCAATCAGAACAATACAACAATGTCTGACCCTCCCACATACAGCACACAAGCTACTCCCCCCCCTCTGCCTGTGATACAATTAATTAAACAATGGACTAACTCACTTAACTCCAAGCAGAAAAAACATGCATTTTTACAAACCCCAAAATGTACCCAAAATACAACATAGCCCCACAGTCACATCCCCTGATAGCCCCGATCTGGGTGAACAACATATCCAAAAATCATCCAGATCTGTTCAGGGGTTCAGGAATTTCCTGGAAGTCTTATTTTTGCCCCACCGTGCACATGGTCCCATGCCCAAAACAGTTACATACACTCGACAGCTAAACACTGCTGGACAATTTAAGATGGCCGCCGCCACATGTTTGAATCTGTTCCAGTTAAAAGTCCAAGGGGCAGAAAAGTGCCTTTAAAATCCAATATGCCCAAATAGTGTTTTTAAAGGGCAATATATCCCAGGGGCCATAGTCACAGGGCAAAAGGTTGGCAAGCAGGCCCTTCCAAATCCTATTGACGAAGGTGCTTTCGTCACAGTCAGTATGGTCGGACAAGATCCTAAAATTGGTGGTGGGACAAGACACAGAGATTGGGACAGGTGAGAGGCCTGTTTTTGAGCAGTTGTGATAATTGCATTGTACAGTAGATGGTAAAATGATCTGCTATATCAATTTGCTCTGCAGCTACATAATAGATAAAAAGAGAGCATAGTAAGATAAACATAGATTGCAATAGAAACGTGAACAAGACATGACACATTTCTTAAAAATTATTAAACAGAACATTCTGTGCCTATGTTCAGAAAAAAGGTTTTAAAAACATCCAAAAGTGCAACAGAAAAATCCATAATTTGTACCACATAAAAGAATCCAGTGCTGCTTCAGCTGAACAAATAATAAATTACATGACAGGTGTATAGTCGCCATATGGGCAGTCGTAACCTAGGACAAAACCCCACATCCCTAACCCAATAAGACACTGACACTAGGGTATATGGGTAAAATTGTCCACAGCTTTTATTAACCATTATAACCATTTGTTTAATAATAAGTTATCATCAATAATAACAATCATAAATATAATAATAATTTAACATATAAATATGGGTCATTGCCCCCATACTCCGCCCTCGCAACCGCATCCTTCTTTTAATATAACGGGCAATGACCCCCAACATACCAACACATAAATATATCTTTAACAATTTTCAACCTTATTCCAACATAACCATTTAAGTGCCAACCATAAATAACCACGGTAGGGGTATACCCGGATACCCCTACCCCACCAGGTTCTGAGCCACCTCCAGGACTCGAAACCTACCAACCACCAGTGACCACAATTTCCATGTCCGTGACGTTCCTCATGGGAGCCTATTTCCTCCTCCTCGGCTCCCTAACCCGCCGCTGTGACAAAACGGGAAACCATTAGTGATCTTAAAAACAAAAAACCCAAGGGAGGGTGGGCGGGACAAACTCGGCTAGGTAAGAAATTAAATGTGCTCTGCCTAAAATGGCTGCCTATTTAAGTAGACCAGCCCTATTACCCACAACCACCCAGTCCTGGCCGGCTCCTCCTAAGCCCGCCTCCTAACCCTTGTCAAGGCCCTCCTCCGCTAAGCTGCGCTTTGGCTCCTTGGGGCTACATGACAGGTGTATAGTCGCCATATGGGCAGTCGTAACCTAGGACAAAACCCCACATCCCTAACCCAATAAGACACTGACACTAGGGTATATGGGTAAAATTGTCCACAGCTTTTATTAACCATTATAACCATTTGTTTAATAATAAGTTATCATCAATAATAACAATCATAAATATAATAATAATTTAACATATAAATATGGGTCATTGCCCCCATACTCCGCCCTCGCAACCGCATCCTTCTTTTAATATAACGGGCAATGACCCCCAACATACCAACACATAAATATATCTTTAACAATTTTCAACCTTATTCCAACATAACCATTTAAGTGCCAACCATAAATAACCACGGTAGGGGTATACCCGGATACCCCTACCCCACCAGGTTCTGAGCCACCTCCAGGACTCGAAACCTACCAACCACCAGTGACCACAATTTCCATGTCCGTGACGTTCCTCATGGGAGCCTATTTCCTCCTCCTCGGCTCCCTAACCCGCCACGGGCTCAGACCTTGACCCCTTAAGCTGTCTGAGCTCCCCCACCCCGGAGAAAGAGTGCCTTTTGCATCCCCTCCTGCAGCCCCAGGTTCAGCAGGTCCCAGCCCACCGCTGACAGGTGAACGCCGTCCGGGCGATAGTACCCTGGCAAACCACCTTCCAGTTCCACGTGTCTCACCACCACTCCCCCCAACTTCCTCACAAAGCTAGCCATCAAACTATTAACTTTGCCCCTGCATCTATCCAAAGCCGCGTAGTCCCGGGCGTGCCTCCAGCGCAGCCGCGGGACCATTTCCGACCATACCAACATGACCCCGGGAAGCAGAGCAACCAGCCTGTTAAGGTCCTGCTTCATCCACTTCACTAGCCTCCGCTGCGGAATGAGGCCCAAGTCGTTGCCCCCCGCATGTAGTACCAACATGTCGGGCCTTACCCCGCTTGCCACCTTCCGCAACACCACCCCACATATATCCCTCCAGCAATATCCCCTGTACCCAAGCCATTGTATTGTCAACTGGTCCTTTGGAAAGCCCAGCTGCTGGCCTTTCGCTCGAGCTGCAGCCCTCCTGGCGGCCCAGAAGACGAAGGAATGGCCCACGATCCAAGCAACACGACCTGGGGAAGGAGGAAAAGGAACAGTATAAATACCCCCCGGGCCCAACAGGTTGCCCACTCCCCCCACTAGCGTCCTAGCTAGCACTCCAATAAGCCTAAACGAACATAAGAGCGAAACCTGACAGACTCCCATCTCCCAATCCTCTTGACCAGGTCGTCCCCCAGTCCCAGGCGCGCAGCTTCTGTGGCTGCTCCGATGCGAAATGAGTGGGTGCCGTAGGCGCTCGCACTCAACCCCAGTCGTACCAAGCCCTTCCGGAAAACTTTAGAGAATTGGAAGCGGGATAGCGACGAGCCGTCCGCATGCACCAAGAACGACCCGTCCACCATCGGCCTCCGCTCCAAGTAGTGCACCACCGCAGCCACCGGACACAAGGCTGAACCCGGCAGGGAGCCCAGGGTCACGTCCCTGCCCGCCCCTTTCACGTCAGTTTTAGACCTGGCCAGGTGCACCACCAACTTTCCCTCAAGTATGCGAACCCCCGCTGCCTGTATGCCCCCTGAAGCAGACCGTGAGGCACTCACCAACTCACCAATCCTGAAGGCCCCGAAAAAGGCCAGGAGGAATGCCGCCGTAAACAGAGCCACTTCAAACCCATCGAAGCAGATGTCAGGCAGGGCCCGAATCAGACCCCCCAGTACCCGTACTGACACCGGGCGCCTAGTGTCCGGCGCCCTACGTCCCCTTCGGTAGCCCTTAAGAGCCTGCCGTATAACAAAAGTTTTTGTAAGGTCCTCCCCCCCACGGAGCTTGAACCAAAAGGCCATTGCCGCCATGGTTCTATCCACTACCGCCGGAGACGCACCGCTTGCCAACAAATGGAAGATGAACCACAGGAAGGCGTCCAGCGGCGGCTCCCCTGACACTCGCCTCCCCAGCCCGTCCCAGGAACGCTCCCATGCACCCCAGACCTTACTGTAGGCGGCCCAGGTGGCCGGTGCGAGCGACGCCTTCACAAGACCTCCAAACATGACGCTCCTAACTGCCACATCTCGTCCGGGCACGCCAGGCCCACGTCCAGCGCCTCCGGGGCCACCGTCCGGAACCTGGTCCACTGAAAACGAGACAAAGCATCAGCCACCTCGTTCAGGTACCCTGGTACATGTCGCGCGCGAAAGACCACATTAAGGGACATGCACAGCAAGACAAATCGCCGCAACAACGCCACCACTGGCCTAGACGCTGCGGACAGGTTGTTAACCGCATGCACCACGGACATGTTGTCCGAGAAGAAGACCACTTTCCGGTCCCGCAAGCTAGCCCCCCACAAGGCCAACGCCACCACCAACGGGAACAGCTCCAGAAAGGCCAAGTTACGCATGAGGGGGCTCTGCCCCCACGCCACCGGCCATTTTTCTGCGCACCATTGCCCGCCGAAGTAGGCCCCAAACCCCACGCTGCCCGACGCGTCAGTAAACAGCTCTAGCTCGGCTGTCGACACGCCTTCCCGTCGGAAGAACACCGTCCCGTTGAAATCCCTCAAGAAGGTGTCCCACACGCCCAAGTCAGCCCGCATGGACGAGGATACTCGTATGAAATGGTGTGGAGACCGGGCCCCAGCCGTAGCCGCTGACAAGCTGCGGCTAAACACCCTACCCATAGGGATCACCCGGCAGGCGAAGTTGAGCATTCCGATCAACGACTGCAGTTGCCGGAGCGTCACCTTACGCGCCTGCCTCACCTCCCCCACTTTGGACCGTAGCGCCTCCAATTTGGACAGCGGCAGACGGCATTCCCCCAGCTCGGAATCAATCTCCAAACCCAAGAAGCTAAGGCACCCGGTCGGGCCTTCCGTCTTCTCCGCCGCTAGCGGCACCCCAAATCGGCCAGCCACCCATTCGATGGTCCTCAGCAGGTGCAGGCAAGCCGGGGAGCCAGCCGGCCCCACACAGAAAAAATCATCCAAGTAATGTACCACCGCCCTGTCCCCGGCCTCAACCCGCACCACCCATTCAAGAAAAGAACTAAACTTTTCGAAATAGGAGCAAGAAATAGAGCATCCCATGGGGAGGCACAAATACACATAGTAGCCCCCTTCGAAAAAACACCCCAGCAGGTGATGACACGCCGGGTGGACAGGGAGCAGCCGAAAAGCCGCTTCAATGTCAACCTTCGCCATAAGAGCCCCACGCCCAGCCCTCTTCACCAGCTCGACCGCCTGGTCGAATGATGCATAAGAGACCGAGCACAGCTCCTTATCAATGTCATCGTTAACTGACCCGCCCTTAGGGTACGACAGGTGGTGAATGAGCCGAAACTTCCCGGGCTCCTTCTTAGGGACCACACCAAGAGGGGAGACCCGAAGGCCCTCCATCGGCGGCACCGGAAACGGCCCAGCCATCCTACCCAACGTAACTTCCTTACCCAGCTTTTCCCGCACCACCCCTGGAAATTCCGCCACCGATTTCAGGTTTAGCGGGTGCCCCATGCTCTCTCTAGCCTGGAACGGGATATAGAAACCTTGCCCGAACCCGGCCCTGAGGAGCTCGGCGTCCGCCCTATTACCGTAGCGGCTTAGCCATGGCTCCATCGCGTCTAGCCTCACTGGGGTTAGTCCCCTGGGCAGCGGAAGCCCCTCCACCGCCAACCGCGGACCCGGCTCCCGATCCCCCGGACTTACCTTTCTTGAAGCAGCGCTGCAGCCCATGTGCCCCCCCGCAGCCGGAGCATTCATGCTTAAATCGGCAGGAAGCACCCCATTTGCATTGGCCTTCATTGAACAGCCAGCAGAGTCCCTTTTGCGAGGCGGCCGACGAGGCGGACTGTCCTTTCGCGCCAGCCGCATGCTGAAAGGGCTGCGCCTTCTGCGCCATCATCAGCTTCATCCAGAGAGGCAGGTCCATCTGGTCCCACCTCATACCCGGATTAGCCGCCAACCGCTGTCGGAACTGCTCGTCATACCGCCACCATGCCAGCCCGCCATAGGTGCGGTATGCCTCCCAAATCCCGTCCAAGTAGCAGAATAGGGAAGAGCAGACGCCCGGTGACTTTTCCCCTATCACGCTGGCCAAGACGCAAAACGCCCTTAACCAGTTCCCAAAGGATTTCGGTATCTTGCGATACTTCTTCCGCTTCTCCTCTTCCTCTTTCTTCTCATCTTTTTTATCTTCCTCCTTGAGGTCAATAAATTCCTCCAAGGGAAGGAGAGAGAAGATCTCTAAGTACTCCCCCTTCCAGATCTTGTCTTTCACCTCCTGTTTAAGGTGGACCCCGAGCGGGCCGGCAAACGAGACGTATGCGTGCTGCCTAGCCGCATCCGACACCCCCCCAGTCAGTTCCGCCCGCTCGTTCCCAGCATCTCCAGGGCCGGGTGCGGCCCCTGCCTCTACACTGTGTGCCGGCGCCGCCGGGGGCCCCACCCCAGGCCCACTAGCCGCTACCCCCTGCGCCCACACCTGCCCAACGCTCACCCCTGACTCACCCCCCGCCCCCAATGAGTGGAGCAGTGATTGTAGTGTTTGTATTAGTGTGTCTGAGTGCAATGATCCGTTGGACTCACCGGCCAAGCCCCCAGAACCGGAAGCGCTCGGGGCTGCGATGGGAACTGCTGTGCTTCCACGAATGGCAACGTCCACTGAAGTCCCGCCAACCGGGGAGCTCACCCGGTGCCTCCTGCACACTGATGAAGAGCGGCTCCGAGACCTGAAACGAGGAGAAGAAGTCCTGGGCAGGGTGCACTGTTCCCCAGCAGCCCTCCCGTCCCGACCCAGGGAGCGCCTGCCGACCACCAAGGCCTCCCGGTACCCGCTGTCCTGTCGCTGCTTCCCAGGGGCCACACCCCGCGGGCTACGACTCCTACCGACCCCACCTGGAACCTGCCCCCGTCAACCATGCCTGGGGGACCCCCCCCTACCACCCGCGGACCCACTAGATGAAGATCGACGTCGCCGCCTCTCGAAATGCCTACCGGCCCTAGCGCACCTAACTGGGGAGGGACTCCCACTGCTAGACCCGGAACCCGACCTAACACTGGGCCGACCCCGCCTACGCCCCCCCCTCTCCGCCCCTGAACTACTAAGGGCCCCACCCTCCTCCCCCCCACTGCGCCCTGAAAAACTGCCCCTACGCTTCCCCCCCCGAACCCCCACTACCCCTTGTCCAGCCCTCCTAGACAAACCCCCTGACCTACCAGGGGAAAGAGCCCTCTGCCTGCCTACCTCTCCAACCTCCCCTTCTCCGGCCACCCTACCACTGGACCCCTGTGCCAAAACAGCCCGACCACCCCCTGCCACCTTCTGCCCTCGGCTAACCGGCCCCCCCTCCCCCACTACCAGTCTCTTAGGGGAAGCCCGACCCCCCTTGTCCCCTACAGCCTGGGCCCTGTCCTTCCCCCGAGTACCCTTAATGCCAGCCACATCATGGGGGGCCCCTTGAGGATCCCCAGCACTTGCCTGCTGCTTCCGGCTCGCCAGGGGCCCTCTCCGGGCCGTCCTGCCCCGGGCCCCGTCCTTCCCGGCCTCCAGTGTAGTGGGTGCCCTCCCGGGCTGCATCCCAGACGGGCCAGGCCCTGGGGAGGGCCGTTCTTCAGCCGCACGCCTCCGCACGCCGGGTGCCACCCTACCCGGTCCGGGGTGCGCACCGTCAGCCTCCGCAGCCGCCACCCGCCGGGAAGCACCTCGCCTAGGCCCGGGCCGCGCCGCGGGAGGCGGGGCCTCAACCACGGGGTCCGCGGGCCTGCTGCACGTGCCGCTTCCGCCCGCGGCCTCCATTCCGCCGACACCTCCATCCTCCAGTCCCGATCCCGGACTCAGACGCCGCGGGGGCCTCCTGGCCCGTTGTGGCCTCTCTCCGCCGCCATCCCTCTCCGCCGCCGCCGTCAGGATCTGGTCCAGTTGGGCCCGAACCCAGCCCGCGTCCTGTCGCAGCGCCGCCGTCCGGATTCCAGCCAGCAACCTCTCCACGTCTTCCATGGCCCTGCAGAGGAGACAAAAGGAAAAAACCTACCCAGCAAAGCAGTGAACACAAAGTGCACACAAACTCGGCTAGGTAAGAAATTAAATGTGCTCTGCCTAAAATGGCTGCCTATTTAAGTAGACCAGCCCTATTACCCACAACCACCCAGTCCTGGCCGGCTCCTCCTAAGCCCGCCTCCTAACCCCTGTCAAGGCCCTCCTCCGCTAAGCTGCGCTTTGGCTCCTTGGGGCTACAGCATCGCCTTTTTATCCTTATATTATTTTGTTTATTGATGCGGCATTCACAAGACTTGAAAAGTGAAATAACATCAGCGCTATACAGCTTTTTTCTTTTTTTAGACCATTACAATATTCATCCAATCAAACGAAACTATGGAAAGATTCAGCATAGATCATCTTTGTTCCTGAAATGCTTAATTTCCTTCATGTTCTGTTTAATCACCCTGCAGATTTTGCTTTGTATGGCGCAAGAGATCTGAGCTCGTTCGGCTGTATTACAAGGAAGATAGTTAAAGGAAATGATTATCTGTAAATGTAATAAGTTATTGTCTTGAATTATCGGTATGTTTTATTTCCAGATTCAATTTCAAGTCTGGGCCACAAAATAGATTCATTAGTGAGTCCTTTGTTTGTCTGTAAGGACAAAGAGGGAAATATTGATCAGGGAACATAAGTATTCACATTGAACCGAGTTTAACATTCAGGACGGTGATGTGCGTGTTTGTAAGATAACTAGCTGAGCTACAACGCAATCTCACAACATGTAAGGCAGGAGGTTTTATAAATATACTATATCTGAGAAAATATGCAAGTCACCAAACTACGTATGTATGTATGTATGTCTGCTTGTGTTGTGCTTTAATCTAAATCCATGCAGGGTTAGAGATAATGATAGAAGTGGTTATGGTAAAGTTAGATTTAAAGCTAGAGAGGGGTTAATGTCAGAGTTAGATTACATCAGATTGTTAACGTTAAGAGCACGTTAAGCTTTAGTAGTGTTGTTACAAACAAACAAAAAAGTTAGCTGCGCATTATCAACAGGCCAATTCACACAGGCGAATTCAAACAAATTCAAACAGACAAATTCAAACAGGTGAAATAAAACAGGTGAATTCAAGCAGGCAAATTTCATTACTGTAAGAGAGCTTAAAGGACCACTCTAGTGCCAGGAAAGCATACTCGTTTTCCTGGCACTAGAGTGCCCTGAGGGTGCCCCCACCCTCAGGGACCCACTCCCGCCCGGCTCAGGAAAGGGGAAAGGGGTAAAAACTTACCTTTTTCCAGCGCTGGGCGGGGAGCTCTCCGCCTCCGTTCCTCCCCGTCGGCTGAATGTGCACGCGCGGCAAGAGCTGCGCGCGCATTCAGCCGGTCGCATAGGAAAGCATTCATAATGCTTTCCTATGGACGCTTGCGTGCTCTCACTGTGATTTTCACCGTGAGAATCACGCAAGCGCCTCTAGCGGCTGTCAGTGAGACAGCCACTAGAGGAAATAGGGGAAGGCTTAACTAATTGATAAACATAGCAGTTTCTCTGAAACTGCTATGTTTATAAAACAATTAGTTAACCCTAGAAGGACCTGGCACCCAGACCACTTCATTAAGCTGAAGTGGTCTGGGTGCCTAGAGTGGTCCTTTAAGAAAGAATAGACTTAACATGTAAGACTAAAATTGAAATAACATAAATGTTATTATGGTGTATGGATATAAACATTTTCATTGTAGCACAATGTGGTATGGTAGTATCTTATTGTATAAATGCACTTTACATTCACCAGCAAAAACATTTTTCAGCTTCCAGTTTTCAAAAATTTAAGTGCGTATTAGATTTGATGGCACATTAGATCAGAGTAAATATGGTATTTAAAATAATTGTATAGAAAAAAATAATCAAGTTTTTCAGTATTTTGCAACGATACACTTCCAGTGGATCATCCCTTTATCAAATGCTTTAAACATGATAAAGGGAGCATACCTTCAAGATATTGTTTCAAAATGTCAATACTTAATTACATAAATATACATAAATATACAATAATCATATTATAACATATCTGCATTACTTGACTACAGTACTCCTAGTGTAACTGTCATTTCACAAAGCTGTCTAACTCCAGGAAACTCTCACCTTCCAATGCTGCTACTTTCCAAACTGGTCGCTTGGTTTCTATCTTCCACATTAGAAGAAGAGCCTTTTCGCCAAAACACGCGTCGGGACGTTTTGTGAATGGGGATGGTGAAGTGATGTGATTATCAAAACATAATTAGTGACATTACCACCCTATATTATCATTTTTATTATCACTTAGCTTATTATTTGTTTCACTTATCAATTATTTACTTTACCCACAGGGTGTTTGGATTTCACATGTATCGCTATTTCTACTTTTGTTAGGTTATTTCTGTCTCTCCAAAGTGAGGGGTGGGGGAATTAGCCCTTTTTAAGGGGTGCCCTCGAAGGCACAGCAGTGTAGAGATGGTCTGTACTTATATCTAAATTCTGTAGTATTCCTCTCCGCTATACTATTGGCAATATTGTTTCATTTTGCTTTCCCCCTCCGGTTAATTATTTTTTTACAATTATTGACCAATTGTTACTTTTGTTATTTTATTATTTTTTACACATTGTAACCTTCAGTGTAATTACTCCATATAGCCCACTGAGTTACAGTGGACAGTCTCTGGTTCTTTTTCTTTATTTGTGTTTAATATTGCTCTATTTTATTTTTGCTTTTTAGTTTACTATATGTATTTTATTCTTTTACTATTTCTGTAGGATTTTTCCTATTATAGATACCAATCTTATTTGATTCTCTCTATTGATACAAGGGTTTTTAATATATATATATATATATATATATATATATATATATATATATATATATATATATATATATATATATATATATATATATATATATATATATATATATATATATATATGTATATATATATATACATATATTAAAAGTTATGTTTTATTAGGGTTACTCTCCATCCATGAGGGTTTATCTCTTACATGTTTTTTTCTTGTGTTCTTTTTGTTAAAGTCTATCTTCCACACTGCTCTGTTTATTTATTATGTTTTTGCTACCCCACCTCCTCTGGATTGTATCTCTTTCAAGCAGGATACTCATCACCCTATAGTTCTTGTTACAATTTGCAAATTTCCCATTTGTTGTTAATGTCCCTCTTTATAATATTGTAAAGCGCTGCAGAATACGTTGGCAACTATATAAATGCCAATATTAATAATAATCCATGTATACTCAGTCTACATCATCAAGTAATCAACACCATTTGCATTTCTAAGGAAAACCTTAGATATAAAATCAGCATGGAACTTCCAACAAGGAGATGCTAAAGATAATACAGAAAGTGTTCTCGTTGGTGGATTAATTTATAAAATGTGATTTTGACAGTAATATATACTTTTGTCATCACTGCTTTTATAAAATTGTGATTAATGTCTCTTTAAACTAGCTCTTTATTGTATAGTTCCTCCAGTATCTCTAAATAAATTGTTTTAAATTATGTTCGCATCTATACCTAGAAGCTATTAATATTTAATCTATAAACGTATTTGTGCTGAATATACCCTGCCTATCTAATTGCTCTGTTATGATAATTTCTTGGGGGAATATGAATCATCATATTGAGACCTGATATATAACAAGCAAACATTGGTTCATTTCTGCGTCTTGGACTGAACATTTCCACTTCAGTTTATTTTCATGAATATCTTAACAGGAGAATTATTTACATATGCGACCCTTGGTGATACTAGGAATTCTGTAGACATTATGAAACCCCACTGATAGAACATCATTCATTTAATTGTGATCATATAATAAGGTAAATTATTTCATGATTAAAGAAAAAACAAACAAAAAAAACAAGGAGAGTTTTTACTAGAAAAAAAATATGCTTCCAAACTTTAAAATGTTTATGCTTATAAGGGTAGGTCATAGAGAGGAGGTATTGTTGGGTATGCAGCATGTAGACATATTGCAGTTGGACACATATTGGATGTTTAATAGACATGTGCAATTCGTTTCGGTCCGAATATGTATTCAGACGAATTTCGGACAATTCGGACATTCGGGTACTTCCGAATGTCCGAATTGCCAAAGTGCCGAAGTTCCGAAGTGCCGAGGTCCCGAAGTTCCGAAATTACTGAATTTCCGAAGTGTTGAAGTGCCGAAGTTCCGAAGTGCTGAAGTGCCGAAGTTCCGAAGTTCCGAAGTGTCAAATTGCCGAAGTGCCGAAGTTCCGAAGCACAGTATTGCCTAAGTACTAATATACTTACCCAGTGAAAGAAGAAGCATGTTACATTGTAAATAATTTTAAATAAAAAGTATACAAACATAGCCAGGATTCAGTTGTAAGCATTGCAACACTTACAGCAATCAAGTAACATGCATTCATATAAAATGTAAGTTACTTGGCCAGTCAATGTAATGACAGGAATGAATAAGTAGATAACTCCCTAATTCCCACGGTATTAGGGAGCTATCTACTAAAAGGCTGAAAGACCTAAATTGGTCTTTCAGCCAAATTTACTAATACTAAGTAAAGATTACTTAGTATTAGTAAATTATGCCCCTACTTGCTATACCGCGAGTAGGGGCCTGTGGCTGCTCACTGTAAAAAAATAAAAAATAAGTTCCCCCCTCCCGAGCCCCTGGCCCCCACCTCTGAGCAGTGGGTGGGGGCCCTAAATCAGAATAAGGGGGAGACCTAATGTCCTATCCTCCTGGCCCCCACCCCTGAGCGGTGGGTGGGGGCCCTAAATTATAATAAGGGGGGACCTAATGTCCTCCCCTCTGGCCCCCACCCCTGAGCGGTGGGTGGGGGCCCTACAGTAAAATAAGGGGGGGGACCTAATGTCCTCACCCCTGGCCCCCACCCCTGAGCAGTGGGTGGGGGCCCTAAATACTAATAAGGGGGGGACCTAATGTCCTCCCCCCGGCCCCCACCCCTGAGTGGTGGGTGGGGGCCCTACAGTAAAATAAGGGGGGACCTAAGGTCCTCCCCCCTGGCCCCCACCCCTGAGCGGCGGGTGGGGGCCCTAAATACTAATAAGGGGGGGACCTAATGTCCTCCCCCTGGCCCCTACCCCTGAGCGGCGGGTGGGGGCCCTAAATTGAAATAAGAGGGGGGACATAGTGTCCTTCCCCCTGGCCCCCACCCCTCAGCAGCAGGTGGGGGACCCTAAATACTAATAAGGGGGCCCTAAATCAGAATCAGGGGGGGACCTAATGTCCTCCCCCCTGGCCCCCACCCCTGAGCGGCGGGTGGGGGCCCTAAATCAGAATAAGGGGGGACCTAATGTCCTCCCCCAGCCCCCACCCCTGAGCGGTGGGTGGGGGCCCTAAATTATAATAAGGGGAGACCTAATGTCCTCCCCCCTGGCCCCCACCCCTGAGCGGTGGGTGGGGGCCCTACAGTAAAATAAGGGGGGACCTAATGTGGGGGCCCTAAATACTATTAAGGGGGGCCTAATGTCCTCCCCCCGGCCCCCACCCCTGAGCGGTGAGTGGGCGCCCTACAGTAAAATAAGGGGGGGGCTAAGGTCCTCCCCCTGGCCCCCACCCCTGAGTGGAAGGTGGGGGCCCTAAATCAGAATAAGTGGGGGGACCTAATGTCCTCCCCCCTGGCCCCCACCCCTGAGCGGTGGGTGGGGACCCTAAATTATAATGGGTACTATTTTTTTTTTTTTTTAAAACAGTGAGCAGTCACAGGCTGCTCACTGTTTACTAGATTTAGTATTAGTAAATTTGGCTGAAAGGCCAATTTAGGTCTTTCAGCCTTTTGGTAGATAACTCCCTAATACCGTGGGAATTAGGGAGTTATCTACCAAGCAGCTGCAAGAGAAGTCCCGAGGTGCCGAAGTCCCGAAATTCCGAAATGCCGAAGTTCCGAAATTCCGAAGTGTCGAAGTGCCGAAGTTGCCGAATTTCCGAAGTGTCGAAGTGCC
Source organism: Pelobates fuscus (assembly GCF_036172605.1). Lineage (NCBI taxonomy): Eukaryota > Metazoa > Chordata > Amphibia > Anura > Pelobatidae > Pelobates > Pelobates fuscus. The sequence continues at coordinate 17,440,254 of NC_086320.1, forward strand.
GAAGTTCCGAAGTGCTGAAGTGCCGAAGTTCCGAAGTAACCGAATTTCCGAAGTGTCGAAGTGCCGAAGTTCCGAAGTGCTGAAGTGCCGAAGTTCCAAAGTTGCTGAAGTTCCAAAGTCTTGAAGTGCCGAATTGCCAAAGTCCCGAATTGCGTAAAATCCCAAATTTCGGAATGCCGAACCAAACCGAAAATTTTCCCCATGCACATGCCTAATGTTTAAGAGGTCCATCGATAATGTAGGAATTCATTCTGACTTGTTTAAAGTCAAATGTCTAACTTAGAGTATGGCCTATGTGGTGATCTAGCTACAGAGTCACAGATTTGGATCTGATCCTCGCAGTCTTGTCAGTTCATTTCAGATGTGGTTTGAAAGATAACCAAACTGCTTTAGATATATCTGAAGAGTGCTTCCAATTCCAATAAACATCCACGTTTGATATGACTCGGAAAACTGACCATAGAGTCTTCTTCAAGTGGAGGTATCTGGGTAGGAACTGCTGATGTCTCAATATAAAGGATGACACAGAAAACAACATAGACTGTTAAATATAAATAAATATTGATAATAAAAAAATATCATTATAAAACTGGAGACAACTCTGTATCTGCTCCTAGTAACACACTAACCATAACTAGGTAAGAGGGAACCAACTCATTTATCCTTATCTCCACTCCCTGCTTGTGACGGATAACATAACAAAGTTAATGTCAGAGGACTACACAAACACTCCACTATCAAGGCTAGTCTAACCCTAACACTCAAACCCGGGCAGAGATATCCCTTAGAATGGTTGGGCTAACAAAGTGGATAGATAGACAGAATGCCTGCAAGCAGAATGAGAGTAACCGAATATAAGCCATGGTCAATGAGTACAGAAAGACTAAAAATCAAGGGACAAGCCAATGTCTGGGATACAGATATCATGAGTAGTCGGACAAGCCACAGTTAGTAACCAAACTAAATAATAAACACAAGAAATGCACTGTTGGGTATATACAGGAACCACAACAGGGCAAGAAACCACATGAAATCCAGTAGAAAACATACCCCTGGGTTGAATTATATTAGTCCATGTCACACCTGCGATGCCAGAAGGTTTGTGACCAAAGACATGGTTTCGATGCAACATCTTTTAGACTCAAACAAAGACCAAAGACCATGGCAGTACAACATCACTTGGTATGTGCTACATATCCCAACTGGCACGAGGATGACTTTGTGCATCTAAAGTAACACAGGAGTAGTGAACAGCATCTATTTGCATGGCTGAATGACGCTGCCATGACGAGATAAAATGAAATCCACCACTATTTTCTTCTTTACAAGTGCTGTAAGAAATGGGAATAACAAACAGACGTGGGAGACCCACCACTGACAAAAGGATCTGCTACATTGTCACCTCACTTGATGCATGGAATTGGACTAATTGCACAAGTATTAGGTATCATGAATCACTAAATACACTCAATAGTTTTTTTTCTGTATATACTTTAATGAATAAATCTGTCATTTTTAAAAAAATGTCGCTCCTAATCTATTTTAGAAATGTTTTATCACACAAATGAATGTAGGTGGTAAATCACAATACATAAGATAACCGAATATTGCATGTTCCATATTAAACTATTGATTTTCATGTTGAGTGACCAATATTTTGCATTTCACATCTGTTATCTAAATAATTGGAATGTACTGAGTGTTGTCATCAGGGGGTTAAAATGTGCCAATAAACCTGTTAATTGATCATGTAAACGTTCCATCATTACATCAATGCCCTCCTTTCTGTTCTCCTTGCCGATCTATAAAAATAGATTATCTGCTAAGGCCCGACACACTTACCATGATATCCATAAATCTCTCCATTTCCCGTCATAGACAATATAATTTCTATTTTCTGAATATATCTGAACAATGACCTTAAAAAAACAAAAAACAGTTCGTTGTATGATTTTTCGTCTCTGGCACAACTTGAGAACTCTTAATGGAAGATCTCAAATAGAAAGGCCATATAAAATACATTAATATCTGATGCTATCATATTACCATTTATATAGTAGTTCAAAGTAGTCATATTTGTCTTGAAGAAATATAGATTTGTTGTTGGTTGTGATAGCTCTTAATGGATTGACTTTACATTCCATAAAGGAGGATGTTAAAATATAGAGAATTTTCCCAGTCTGCCATTCGGTTTATTATATTATAGAAACTGTAACAGATAATCTGTGCCATTAGAAGCACACCAAGGTTAAAAGAGCAAGACTTTCACAATAACTGTACTTCAAATTCTTGGAAGAATTTTTCATTAACTTGTGTTCTCCATGAGGCAAACGGAAAGTGATTCATTTTTATAGATAAAACAATTACAAAAGTGAATGTCTTCATATAGTCAAATCTCCGACCATTGTCCAGTTTATTTTATATGACCAACTATAAACTTCCTGTTGTCTTGGTGCCAAAAAATTCCAATCAATCAAAAATTAGCAAAATATCCATCTAATCATCAGAAGGTGTTTGGGGATTGTTTTCTAAATAAATAAGGGAATGTACAGTATAAGTAGGGTTTCCTTAAAATTATGCTAAAACTGTTGAACTACTAAAAAAGGAATTTTAACACACACGGAGTATATGGGGTATTCACTAAAACCTGGAAATGGCAAATTTTAGTCCAAAATAAGTGAATTGAAAAATAAAAATGAAAAAAATAAAAAATCTATTTTTACACATGATTAAGTCTCAAGTTTATAATTTAATAGCAGTTTTGTAAATAATCCCAATACATATTGTTTTAATCATCTTTTAATTGATGTACTGTATGCTTTTTGAAAAGACTGTAACCTAAAGATTTATTTATTTTTAAATCTCGTTCAAAACAGGCCAATTAATTATTGACGTTTCAAAATGCATGACAAGAAATCAATAATGAAAGACAATCGGAAGATTATGATAAATTGCTTGTGAATGGTACAGTGAGGTGACATGTCAGCTAATTGAACAAGTGACATCATCAAATTCGATCAAGAAGAAGGAAGACTTATTAGTTTAATCGACGTGTATCTGCAGTCTGCATTTTACATTTCTAACCTTTTGTGAAACTTTAAAAAAGTTTCCATAAAACTAGCTACTTAAACAAATTAACTCCATAAGTTCACTGTTCAGAAATAGCCAAGCAGTGGTAGGTCCTGAACAGCCTGTTGATATTATTAATAGGAATTAGATTTATTTCAAACTGAACTGAAATTTGTCTGAATTATGGTCGATTGGGTGTTCGTCAGGAATGCACAATCCCAAACATTTTCAAGGGTGGTCAATATTTAATATTCTGCCCATGGCACCAAAAAATAGATGATTGATAGCAAAAAAGATGATTGATGGATAGGGGAAGGCCACTAAATATTGATCAAATGAGAAATGGGCAATGGAGGGAAACGGGAAAAAGAAACGGGAAAAAAACCACGTATATAATTTGTAAATTATATATTTAATAGATATAGATTTTTTTCACTGCTCCTCCAATCCGCCCATCAGTCTCGCTTTAGAGGATGCCAATTTTTCTCTTTTCCACAAAAGACTTTTATAGTGCTCATTGCTATGATAGCAGTCAGCACTATGCAACACTATCAGATCGTCACTATAACTATGTCTGAGTACCTACTCTCTAGCAAAGAACAGCACATGCACTCCACGATTTCAATGAAAGCATAACCAGAAACAAGCACCAGCAATGGGATCTTGCCGCCTTACCTAAATAATAGAATTGTGTACCGATACATTCTATTCCCCAGCCACCTGGGGGCAACAGACCCACCTCCTTAAAACAATGCAGAGCACTATAAGAATGATAATTTATTTATTTATTACTGATATTTATAAAGCACCAACAGATTCCGCAGCGCTGTACAATTAGTGGAGAAACTTACAATATACACAGACAAATACAAGAGGTAGAGAGAGCCCTGTCCGTGATATCTAGCCATTGGAGCTCTTTTATACAAAGTGCTTGGCTAGATGGCCCGTGAGCTTACAATCTAAAGGATACCATGAGGATCCTAATAATAATTCATTTTATAATAGAGCTTTATTGTGAAACAGCTGTCTGCAAAATTGTTTCATAAAAATCCAATATCCTCCTGTCCTGTTCAATACTTGCAGGGATCCAAAGAGTCCATTGTCTGGGGCTTCAGCCTCCAATCCCCCCATTAGATATTATTATCACTATAACAATGCTCAGAACAGACATTAATGCTTTAGCATGTTAACTGCATTTTTCATTGACATAAACATGACCCTTTTTGCTAAATAACATAGTCACTTGGGGGTTTAGTCCTCAGAATAATAAACTGGTGGGGCATAGACTTACAATGTTTTCGTCTTCATGGAACTTCCCATTTAATATATTATCCTATTAGCATAACTAACAACATGATGAATAAGGACTTTAGGACAAACAGAGTGTGCATCACTCATGCAATAATCATCATATGTGGCCTGGTGCAGCTTGGGAAATCCTGTGAACGGAGACCCAAATTAGGACTGTCCCACCAAATCAAGGCATGTCCGGAGGCATGAGTTAGTGCAGAAGTACCTAAAAGGTTGATGCCCACATAACCAGAGGATCTGGGAATCTGCCTTTCAAACACTCCTTGGGTTTGGGTATTTTATACAAAGCTTTCCTCTCTGCAGTATTCTCATTTCCTCATTATCTTGTCTTTCTCAAGAACAATTTAATTTGCATAATATGACAAGATGAGATAAAATCATACACTTTGCACTAATTGATTTTTCTTTGTCTATAACACATTGCAACTTGGAAAATCCCAAATTGAAAATGTAGGAGGTTTTTTTTTTATTTTTTTAATGCCTTTTTCTGAAAACATTTAGGAGCCAACCTTTCTATAAAACATGATTGAACAAAAGAGAAATTCCCCGTAGAAAGAAACACACACTCATCTCTTAAATATTTAATGCAGCATTTTACCTTTCAAACCCCAAGTCGGACATTTTTCTCTCTCTTTTTTACAAAATAAAAAAAATGGAAAAGAAATTGTCAATTACATGCTGTTAATGTCCAGTTTGAAAATGAAATGACTTGTAGAAAAAGCCAGGGGCAATTAATGATCCACAATACTGGTCAATAGAGTGTGACAGTGAGCTATTAGACCCCAAGTCTCGTGCGCACTGATTTTTCCCTCTTTCTAAAAACGTTCAGTAATAGTTTCAGAATTTCAGTCACATTTTAGAAGTCAATAAAAAGTAAGCACATGAGGTTTGCAGTTATAAATTTACACGAAAATTGAGTGGGGCCCATACAACGACAGTTGTGCATCCTGTGTGCTGATAGTTAGTGGGGATCTGATCACCGTGTCATTGAAGATACAGGATTTGTATGATATTTTCATATTCACAACGTACATAATATAATTTACCTTAAGTGCTAGCGGTTCTCTCAATTGGCTTGTAGTTGTAACCTAATGTTGCCAGTTTCATGCATAAAACTCATTGATTGCCGGCAATGGGATCTTGGTCCTCAAGGGACATTCCTAATGAGTAGTCTGTGCACTAGCACTCTGAACTGACAATTAGTATACCAACAGATTAATCCTTTACGGATGAGTGGCATTACAGAGATATCAAAATAACAAGCAATATGCTTTAAATGAGCACTCTATGCACCATAACCACTGCCCCCAGATGCCTGTGGCCTGGCTTCTGTCTTGTTATAGTGGTAATGCAAAGTTACACTGTAATATTAGCCCTGTCAATAAAATGTGTACTGTTAAGTTGGGTAATACCATCAATATCGTGCATGGAATCTAGCAAGAAGCTAAATATAACTTTCCTGATTCCAGAAGTACTTGCTATTAAATTTAGCTGCCTTGTGACAGTTCATTGGATCATCAAATATAAACAAAAAGCATTCTAAACATTCTAAACAGAGTAACAAAGTAAATAATAATAATAATAATAATAATAATACAATTTCTGCCAAGGTACGGACGTTCTCTAAATATTAAAAAGTTTTTTTTTTTTATATGTTTATATGATCACAGCTGTAATTTAGATGAGAGTAATTAGTAGCAATTCAAGCAGGTATCAATTAATTCAAGAATCAGATATATAATTATGGCTAATCCCTCCAGTGCTGAAGGGGTTTATTGGTGGACAAAACCTACAATCGACTTTTACGATTGGCTGTTATTGTTCCTGTATAGACAAACGATGCAAAAGATGTTTATATGTTAAAGGTGATAAAGGCAAATATGTAAATCAATTGTAAATTGATTGTAGTTGTCCTTCATTATTACGAGTCCATAAGTTACATTGCTGGGCAGCCCTCACAGTTCCCTTCCTTCTTTCATTTTCTTTATTAATTACTGATCGTTTAAGTTTCACTGCTTACTGTGTATTGATTTGGTAGATCCTACTACACATTACACTTGTGTACACTTTCTGTGAAATCAATAGTTTATATTTCTGTTGAAATGTCTCTTAATGCAGAAATCTAAAGGTACTGTATATAATTATACATAGGGAGTCAATGTGTAACTAAAAACCCGTAAAGGAGAGCTGCAGAAATCTGTATAGAGAATTATAGGAGAAGGCACCCTTTATTATTAAAATATTTACTTTATTCGTGAGATAACTGAAGAGGAACAGCTGACTCCACCCCAAGGGTTCCTGTGTTCACACCAGATCCCTACGAGATGAAGTCTCTATAGGAGGCAAAACCCTAGATCGGGGGCAGACAACCTTTGACAAGCAAGATGCTGAGACTACATCTCCCCTAATGTTTTTTCTGGATTATAACTATAGAAGCATTATGGGAGATGCAGTCCACAACATCTGGAGTGCCAAAGGTTGTCTACCACTGCCCTAGTTAATGAATAAGGGGCTTTTGAGGAGGAAGGTGGTAGCACAAGGCTGTAACAGTAGCAGAGAATGAGGCTTACCAGAGGCCCAGGCTCTGCAGAGGACAGTAAGGTCGATGGGAGTACAAGGTCCTACAAAGGGCTGTAAGGCAGGTGGGAGAAAGACTTACTAAAAGTGACCTATTCTGCCGAAGACTGAATTGTTGCATGGTATAAGGACACAATTTTTCTCTCTAAAGGGAGGAAGTAAGCAATGGCTGCTCTGTAGAGGGGGGAAACTGGCACCAAATAGTTATTCGGGGTAAAAAGGGTTAAGTTCTACACCACAGTGAATAAGTGACAAACCTCAATTTCCCTGAGGATGGAAATAGCTCAAGTTCATTATTTGGAGAGATTGTAGGTATTGTTATCCAAAAAACAATATATTCACACGTTGGACTGAGGGAGGCTTTACCAGTCAATGACTTTCTATCCACTGAGCTTACAGTGCAAAAGTTAAAGCTGAAAAATCATTACATATGGCTCATACAGCTTAACCTCAGCAACAGCTGGATGCCACTTGTTCTGCAGCCAACTCCCAGTCACAGATCATTTTAAGCAGCATTGCAGCAGTCTCATCGTCGCTGAAACAAATCTACGTGAAGCAGGTTCCATTTCAGAATATCAGCAAAGTTATCGTCCCACAGCATCACCCACCAGCAGAGTGGAGATAAGCTGAGGATTAATGGTCCTTGGCAAATGTCAGTCTTATCATTTCCATCCCTCTGGATTTTGAGCATGTCACAATCAGGAGTTTGGCATTTTCCATTTAATAGCCATTTATTTGAAAACTGTGTTTAGAATTTGCCAACAGGATGAGCTGAATAAGATGATCTGGGTCTTGTTTGGTAGATGTTGGCGGAGGATCTTTTCTGAAATCTTCTATTTGGGATTAAAATGGCAGACACCCAGAAATAACAACCTCGATTGCATGTTGCGTTGCGTCGTAAATTATTTCTCCAACCATTTAGTTAATATATATTAGATACACTCCCTCAAAAAATAGGTATTAAATATTTTTTAGAGGGGGTATAAAAAACATATAAAAGTTTATATTAGCTGTCGAACTGCTGTACGGAATGTCTGGGCTGGACATTACCCAATCAGAGGCTTCTCAGCCACGGGGACAAATCGTGCATGCATGTGACATATAGTCCTTAATAAACTATGTTACACTTCACTGAGAAGTATATTAATGTTAAGTGATGAGATCAACGCACCACCCCACTTCCAGTTTGAATTGTAGTGGAAAGTTAGCTAGGTAGGAAACCGTCCTGGCTTTTTATTGTGTGGCAAATGTATTTCTAAAACTGCCTATTTCTCTGCATGGACAGGCAATTTTAACCAAAATTACTATGAAGTGTTCCTTTAACAAAAACAAAACCATTTTACTTAGGGTTTATTTGTGACACACTGGCTGTGGTGTCTTGAAAAACCAACAGGATGATTGATTAAAGTAAAAATTCAAAGTGTCTTCAATATGAATTTCAAGTGTAAGGGCCAAAGTAGGTGAAATGAAAGCACAGTTAATTTGACCATAATTCACTCTGAATTCGCATTTTAGTAAATACGCCTGTAATTGTCAAAATTAGACCAAAAGTGTAAACACTGAAAAATATCACCAACTCTGAAAGCTGAACTGAACACTGTTTTCTAATTCAATATTTTTGTAAGTTGTCTGTCTGGTTTCCATTGCTAACTGTTTGATGAAATGGCTCCAGTATAGTGTATGATATAACAGATACATGCTGATTAATATGGTTTAGTTTCTGTGTGAAAATATGGGATAACATTGACACCAAATTTACACCAAATTAGCGGAGTTCTAATTTGGGTAAAATATAAGTAATTTTACGTAATGACTCCTTAGAGATAAGCTGCTAGGGATATATACAAATAAATGTATTAGCTTGTTTGTTTATGTTTATGTTTTGTTTGTTTATTTATGCTGGTGTGCTGTGCCAATAACTTTAACCCCTTCAGGACGGAGTCAATAGTGCACGTTCTGATCAAAACAAAACGTAAACAAAATCTGGAATTTGCGCTATATGTCTGTTCACCCGTAGTTCCCCTCTTTCATATTATATGCACCCACACTTATTATATATCATTTTGTTCAGGAGAAACAGGGCTTTAATTTATCATTAACTATTCATATATGGAACATAATTCATTATGAATAAAATTAAAAAGAATGTGAGGAAATAAGATTTTTTTTAAAAATTATATTTCCGTCTGACATTTTAGCTGTGAATGTCATAATACTGTTAGGTTTTACTGCACAAAAATGCACATATTTGTAATCAGCGATGTTTCACGAGTACAACAGTATCCCCCATTAACAGGTTGTATGGTGTTTTGGAAAGTTACAGGGTCAAATATAGAACGTTCCATTTTCTAATTTAAATTTGCCAGATTAGTAATGTTACCTTTGAGACGGTGTGGTAGCCCAGGAATGAGAATTACCCCCATAATGGCATACCATTTGAAAAAGTAGACAACCAAAGGTATTGAAATTGGGGTATGTTTAGCCTTTTTTAGTAGCCCCTTAGTCACACATACTGTACTATGTACAGGTTTTATAATGTCTTGGAGAGTTACAGGGTCAAATATAGTGCTTGCGAATTAAATTCTCTGCACTTTCTCCCTGTGTTGTCAGGCATGTCAATTAAATTTTAATTAATCAAATCACATAATTATGTTAAAAGATTACTTAAATATACACGTAGAATTTTAATATATATACATATATATGTATTTAAATTCTACGTGTTTACTAATGTAATCTTTTATGTAATTATATGTATTTATCTATCTATCTCTCTCTATATATATATATTTGTGGTTATTTGTATTTTATATATAGATAGATATATATAAAATGTCATTCTAAGTGTATTTTGTTACATATATATATATATATATATATATATATATATATATTAATAACAAAATACTGTTAGAATAAAATTACATATGAATATATAATTTATATTACATTTTGTTTCAATATTTTATTTATTTATTTTATTTATTTATTATTTTAATTATACATATATATATAATATGTATATCTATTATATATAATATATATATATATATATATATATATATATATATATACATATTATATATATGTAACGTCATTCTAAGTGTATTTTAATACTAATATATGCACTTATATTAGTATTAAAATACAATTTGTATGACGTATGTATATATATACACATTTATTTAATTTTTTAACATGTTTAATTATTTTTTTTAATACTACCCAACAGCAGGGGGTCTGTCTGACATTTCAGACAGTCCCCCTGCTGGCAGATCCACAGCCAGCTATAGGGGGCCATGTGATCGCTCTTTGAGAGTGATCACATGGCCCCCGGGGGCCTCATTTGCCAGGGGAGGGCTGCCTGGGCTGTGAGGCAGCCCTCCAAAAAAGGATCGCGGCAGAGGTGAGTACGTCTCACCTCCTGGGGGCTTAAGCCGTTACGGCGTTCTATGCCGCTGCAACGGCTTTAAAGCCCTTTTACTGCGGGACGGCATAGAACGCTGTAACAACGTTAAGGGGTTAATAATCTGTTTCACAAATTATCTAGACAGCTGCCATACCTGACAACCTCTCCTCCCTTCTGACACACTGTTATTCCTATAGAGTTCTTAACCTCCCTAATTCCTCGTAGAGTGTAAGCTGTCCTAATGTGTTTTACACCCCACCTCCTATAGACTGTGAGCTCGTTTGAGCAGGGTCCTCTTCAACCTGTCATTCCTGTAAGTTTTATTGTAATGGTCCTATCTATAATTAAAGCCCCCCTCTCAAAATATTGTAAAGCGCTACTGAATCTGTTGGCGCTATATAAATGGCGATAATAATAATAATAATAATAATAATAATAACAATAAGCTAATTTTCCCAAGGATCTCAGCCTTCTGCTTCTGTTTATATTAACTATTTGTTTCTTTATATCTCCATTGAAATATAATAACTCTGAAGAATACGTTGTTGCTATGCAAATTATGATAAAACAAATAATTATGTTGGTGTGATTGATTATTCGATAATGATAAAGTTTGGGAACCTGAAAGGCATTATGGGATTGTTCACTATGCATTGTGGGTGCAAAAAGATATATCCGGCACAATCGACTGAAAATTGTACCTTTAAATCTAGCAGTACATAGGCAGGCACGCACAAAGTATAGATTGAATTTTATTGGCTACAAATTGCCATTATGTCCCATTGGCATTACAGTAACACTTTAATGGTTACATTTGTGAAAAATAATGTATGTATAGATTGAAGAAGAGTCTCAGTATAAATGTCAGGAAACATCCCATTTATAAAATTACATCAGAATAAACTATAGCTGACATACAACTGCATATTGGCCAGCTAAGTGATACTGAGTCGCCCTGTTATTATCTTAGGTGTTTAAATGCCACCAAAAATACACATCGACATAGCTCGTATAATGTGATGTGTGCAGATCTCCTCTATATTGTCTTCATCATAACACAGACATGATCAAGAAGATACAAAATAAAAAATGCAACTGCACGTAGAAATAAGATAATTATTTCAGAACAACATTTAAAGTGCTATCATACAGAATATCAATTGTTTCTCCGAATTCTCATTTCCATGTCAAGTCTTGATACAAAAACATCACAATAAACATAAACAAACACAGATAGAGGTTACACAGTTTATTTTCAAACCAAAAAGATCAGGGATTGATTGCTAAGCTTGGAAAAGTCTGGGTGGAAAAAGATAATATTTAATGCATACAAAATTATTTTGATAATAATGATTAATTTGTTCATTATTGGAAAGCTAGACTCCGCAATTCCAAGGTTTGCCTCCTATAGATCTCATTCCATTTATAATTACAAATCAATATTTAGTATCGACAGTTGTAATGTCAAAACGTTTTTGTGTCCACATTGCCTATCTTTGGTCCGTTTTTCTTGTCTGTGGATTTAACATAACAAAACTGACAGGGGGTAGTGATGTCCCGAACAGTTCACCGGGAACCGTTCGCCAGCGAACATAGCGTGTTCGCGGTCGCGAACATGCGCGATGGTCGGACCGCCCCCTATTCGTCATCATTGAGTAAACTTTGACCCTGTACCTCACAGTCAGCAGACACATTTCAGCCGATCAGCAGCAGACCCTCCCTCCCATACCCTCCCACCTCCATGATGAATAGGGGGCGGACCGAACACGCTATGTTCGCCGGCGAACGGTTCCAGGCGAACTGTTCGGGACATCACTAACAGGGAGCATTTCCTTAGAAATCGGTAATGCCACAAAGTGCATCTGTTTGGCATTGTCTCCAGAATAGTAAAATACATATTATCACATTAATTTAATACAAAAAATAATGGCATGTGAGAAAACTGTAGCAATGTACAATGGTAGGTTTAATAATTAATTTCTATTACATATACATGGTCTAAAATCCATGTGTAATTGAGGGCAGTCTCCCACTTCCTTGGTGGAGAGGGCAGGCAGGGACTATGAAGGCAATTTGTCTGACATGCAATTCCACACATAAGCAGAGGGGGCAGCAAAAAAATGTAGCCAGGTTTTTTTTGATCTTTGAGAATAGAGCAATTGAAACAATTGCCCATGTATAACATAATTAGTAAAATTACACAATACCAATAGTAGTTTCCTTCTTCCAAACTTCTAAAAGCCTTAGCAAAGCTATTCCCTCATTAAATCATGTGTTTTAAGTAACAAATCATACAGGGCAAGAAGGATTTAGAGGTTCACTCCTACCAAAAAACTGTGAATTATAAAAAAATATACTATAATCTTCCTATACTGATCACTCCTGCAAAAAAAAAAAAGGTAGAATTTAGCTTTAACGTAATTCCAGTGCTTAGGCCAAGGTTTCCCTACAGCTTGATCCTACTCCACTGACATCATTTCTGAGAGTGACAGATGTCAAGGACGGAGGCCTGAGGGGAGGACATGCATGGCATGGTTTGGGGTCCATGCCATTTGCTCTCTGGCATCACAATGCTCTGCGTGATAGAGTCACATGGCAAATATGGATAAAATTTACTTCATTGACTCAAAGGAAGCCTGCTGCTTGGTCCACTTTGTAGTGGAATAAATCTTCATTTAATTAACTTGGTGTTGGGGCTTAATCATTTTTTTTTTTTACTTTGTGCAGGTGATTGGGGATTAGCTTTGGAATATTGCACCTATACTATACAGGATGAGTGCTAAATCTCCTACAAGTAAATACTTTAGTATTAATGCAGTTACACAGTGTATTTGGACTGCTTAACCCTGGCAATTCTGCCCATAAATTTCTGTTCCCTTAAATGGAGTTTCACATATTTCACATTGCTGAACATAGAGGTCTTATAGAGAATGAAAAACAAACTTTATTCACATAAAAAACCATACAAAAAATATTTTTAAAAAATCACAAAAACGACGCGTATACTGAACAGCAAAATTAATCCATCGTTTATCTCTCCATCTATCCATCCATCCATCCAACCATCCATCCATCCATCCAACCATCCATCTATCCATCCATCCATCCAACCATCCATCCATTCATCCATCTATCCATCCATCCATCCATTCATTTATTCATCCATTCAACCATCCATCCATTCATTCATCCATTCAACCATCCATCCATCCATCCAACCAACCATCCATCCAACCATCCATCCATCCATCCATCCAACCAACCATCCATCCAACCATCCATCCATACAACCATCCATCCATCCAACCATCCATCCATTCAACCTACTATCCATCCATTCATCGAACTATCCATCCATCCATCTATCCATCTGTCCACCCATCTATCTGTCTGAAACTTTAACCTGTTATTTTTTATTACATTTATAGTGTTCTATTAAAATTTTAAGTATAAAGTTAAAAATGGTTCCATAGAGATTTGTTTTATGATCTTCTTTGTCCAATATCTGTTTCTAAAAACAACCATTTAGTAGCAAAACAGATAGTTGATGCCTTAATCTGTCCCACGTCTCATGCTATCCCTTCCTCAGCCTATCTGCTGCAAAGTTATCTTGATTTCCTCAAGTACACAGTAATATTTCTTGAACCTCAATGACCGCCGGCTTTTAGCTGATTGAGTATCTTATACCACAATTCTACAGCTGAAGGCCAAAGACCGTAAAAAACTAATAATACTTGGGAGGGGGGAAGTCACTTAATTTGTAGGATGAATTAGTTCTCCATCGGGACAGAGTTCAGCAGCTGACCTTTAAACATCAGACGTCCCTAAACACTGTTTGAAACTTCTTGTGATCCCTGTAGATAAAGCTAGCAGTGTACTTCTACTGGGCTTAGATCAGAGACTAACATGAAGGCAGCTTACTACACCATGCCACTGCTCAAGCTGTGCACAGTTCATATGAACAGACTTAACCATTCCAGAGCCATGAGTTGAAGAATAATATTGTGAAGAGTTAAAAAGATAACATAAAGGGAGAGATGACATCATGAAATAAGATGATGAGATGTCATAGTGGTGAACAAGTGACAACACTTTTGAAACCCTAATTGTGATAAAACAAACGTTTATTTGTAACACGTTCTAGCTAATGAGTTATATAACAGAGATAACCTATAACAATACATGTGGGTGACCTACACTTTTCTACAATATGATTCCTAACTGGAGTGATCTATGTATATACGCTAATGGATGATATTGGAAATGCGATGTTTTATTGTTGGGCCCCACAATAATCACTTAAAGAGACTCTTAGCTGGGCCATGCCTAAAATAAGCAATGCACCCCATAAAATGATTTTTCCCTTGATTTTATGACCTGGTGCATTCTGGATAGATTGTAATGATACAGATGATTTGCCTCTAAAAAGTTATGATAACAATTGTAAACAAAACACAAACTTCCTATTGCCACCTACTGGTATATGTAAGAAAATGCAGGAAACAGTAACCCTGGCCAAGAGTCTTGGTGTTTAAAGTGCCTACAATTCAATGATATTGATTGGATATAGAATTATGCCAATGTGCATACACTATTTCAACTCCCAAATAACGTTGTGCTACAATGTTTATATTTGGCAGTAAAAGCAGCTTAGTGTAAGGTTGCATGTAGTGACACTTTTTCCTGGAATAATTCCCCCCTGGACTTTCTCCTCTCTTGGCGTTCAAGACGCCAGAGCCTGCACACCTGCCCTCTTGTATGATGCAGCATCTGTGCACCGGTGTCATGACATCAGTGACATGGATTTGAGTCATCATTATCAATGCCCCCCTCATGTTTTGGGAGTGTGGTCATTGCAATAAAACTCTACACATATAAGTAGAAGTGATTTAAAGTGTTCTATACCCTGCTGTGGTTCTTTGATCCCAATAGTGTGTTTATTCTGTATTCTGACTCTCTGTTAATCTCAGACACTTACATGAGAAAAAAGGTAGGCACAGGATGTAATTGCAGAATTTTTCACGTAATTTTTGTACTACTATTATGTGATTTATTCTATGAGTGTCTGATATGCATTTTGAGATACTCATTTAATAAAGTGTCTTTTCATTTTTTATGGTTGTGCTCCTCATTGAGTAGTATTCTCACCAAGCTTTCCCATTGACCATGCTGAATTCTGGAACCTCTGGTCTGGCTCTGTACACTCTGATCTCTGGTTTCCATTGACTAGTTTAACGTTTACCCTGTTTGTCCTAGGTGAAGCCTGGCCACCTCTAAGGACCAGTGACACTTTCTTGTGTCTGTTAACCTATTCTGCGTGTCATACTCTGCATGTTCGGGTTTCCTAATGTGACACTGAGATAAGATATCCTTCAAACATTTTAGATGATTATTTTTGCGCTTTCAAAATGATTGTGGAACATCAAGAAATGTCAAAGTTCAACAATGGTTCTCTTTCAGCCACACATTCACACTAACCCACCCCGCATGTATGTGGTCATTGTTATAAAACCAAGCTATTTGGACACCTTGAATTTATATTTATCTTGCTGTTCGTCATAGAAAAAAATGTGTAGATGCGATTGAAATTGATCGACCAAAATTACAAACTATTCAGCCGTCAGAAGCTTTATACACCATGCTCCTTTATTTTTCATGATTGTTGCAGAGTAAATACTATTTAACTGTCTTTATCTTCCTGTACATGGCTCCTATTATCTGTCCACTCTGAAGTGTTTTACATGACACAATGCTTGCTTTTTTCCCACAATGTCAGAAGAACATCCCTTATTCCCGCCACGTCTGGTATTCTCTGAGTCCAAACATTTTAGATGCTATTTTCTTTGTTTTGTTTGTTCTTTCTAAATCAATAATTTCTTTTAATTGTCCTTATCAAACTTTTTTGGTATTTTATCTCCTTTTATGTTGAACTGCCCCATGATTTTAGGTTTCTAACCTTGTTTTTATATTCTCTACGATGGCCTTTCTGTTTATTCTTTTCTACTTTTTAATCTTTTTTGAGATTGTTCTCTGGGTCTCTTTGACAAGCATTTTTTTTTTTATGCTTTAGTGTTTGTTAGTGGAAAAACACCACTATATTCTTTTGTAAGCCCCTTTGGTCCTTAGCAATAGATAAAAAGATGTCAGTTTTCCATTCAACAATGCAACCTCTAAAAGGCTGAGTTCTTAATTATCTACATTATATTTTTGACAAATCATCCCCGACAACCTTTCAAAAGCTTAGGAAATGTAGCATGTTCTTTCCTCCCAATGGGAGTCTGAGTACATCATGAGATTTTATACAAAAGGATTGCTGTCAGTTTAGTTCTTTAAACACCGTAGCGTTAGTGGCAGCATGGGTTTAAAAACACGTGACTGTGTGATCTTCTATTAACGGATCGGAGAACAGAAAAAATACGTTTGAAAGCCTGCTTTGAAAAAGATTAAGCGATATTAATTGGAACACTGTTAGTAAATATGAAGAAAAGATTCAAACACTTTCACAAAACATGTTAAACGAGAATGAAAATGTAAACAATTTACTAGAATTTTCAAGAGCTGGCTTGAAGTAAGCATAGGATTAATGAACAGAAATGGTCTTCAAAGAGCACGACTTGTGAATCAGTGACCAGGTAACAGGACATTTTCCTGGCATGATATGGATTAATGACTCGTTGAAAAAACCCGTTGTCAACTTAAAAAGAAATTTCACGTAGAGATAGTTAATATATGGGATTTTAGAATGCCATCCTCTACTGAGAAAGAATAAAGTCGTAGGGTTCTTTTAAAGCACTTACAACTTTTAACTTTTAATATTAACAGTATCTATGCCAGAAGGTAACCTGCTATTGAGCTTGCTTAGCACTTAAATGTTTTCAATAAGAGTTTTAAAATCTTATACACATATTACAATAAACAATAAAAAACAGGAACAGGCATTGCATCGAGAAGATGCTCCTTGTGTTTCCATGCAAACTGTCATCTAAAAGTGGGTTAACACTAACTTTGCACCCAACTTAAACATTGCTGGGTAAAATAGTTATCTTGGAGAAATCTCTCCAATTCTGGTATTTACTAAAGGCAGGTAAATACCTTTTTAACATTTCCAATGGACAAAGAGGGACACTTTAATTTTATGGGTGTGGGTGTGACCAGGGACAGTCTGTTCTGAGAAATTTTAGGTGACTTACAAATAACAATTTAAACAACTAACATATAAAGACATATTACTGTGAGTATTATTGCTGCGGTGCTCTGCTATACACTCAAACACTCCAACTACAGGGAGCTCTTAGAAAAGAGGGACAGAGGCGTTTGGCTCATATTTGCTACTGTCCCTCCTAAATAGGGACACTTGGGAGGTACGCTGACATGTTCATCATTGCGATAGGTTTATACTGACACACACATTCACTGACAGACACACACACACACACTGATACTGACACATACACATTTTCTCATACACTCATAAATTATTATTTTTTTATTTCAATTTAAAGCCACCCAGCCTCCCTACCTAATTGGGATTGTCCTGTTGAAATCTGGACAATTGGGAGCCATTTATCTACAAAGCCTATAATAAGGAAGAAACAATCGTCATGCTCTGCCTGGTTATTAAAGAGTACTTTACCTAGATACCCTACACAGGGTGCATGGTGAGTGGATGAGTAGTAAGTCATGTGTTCCATTGTTTATTTATTAAATGTATTGATTTCTTTGTAGTGTCTGCCAATCGGCAGCTTCATGCTACCAGGGAACATTCCCAATGCGATTCTCTGTTCTGCCATGGAGTATTACCAATTTCCATCAAGAGGACGGTCGGGGTTAGCTCAAGTTGTCCTGATTTAAAAAGTTTGAGTAAATTTGTTTCAATTAACTATGGTCTAAAATTGGCTTTTATTCAAAATTGACTTGGGAGGTATCTATAGTAGATAGACCCCATCTAATCAATTGAACATTGTTTCCATCCATTCAGTAATTTTATTGTTACTAATTAGCGAAGAACTATCCTCAAATGCATAGAAATGTCCGATGACTGATGTTGACTGATGTCTGTATTAAATGCTTTCTTTGTCTGTTAAGGTCCTTTATCTTCTAAAACAGAGAAACGAGGAATACAGGAGATCTAGTCATTTCCAGATACTCAGCTAGTTTATTATTGGAAAGTACTTTTTTTAATATTTCCATTATGTAACTGTTCCCGTTCAGCACCAACACGTGGAGCTACAGCTACTTTGTCCACTTGTTGCTTCTTATTAGCTACAAGCAAAGTTAATCAAACTGTCACTTGTTGTATTTGAAGAATTTCTATCCAAGACTTTTGGGACAATTATGCTAGTTTTTGTCTCTTTTTAAGATACACTTTTTCCCTCGTCCCTACTGCCTAGAAATATCGCATGCCCAATAAATAAGCTGTATGTTTCCATGAGTTATATACAGCGCTACATACATGTTTGTACTGTTGATAATTTAATGTCTTTAATAATGTTTTGGTCTAAGAATATACTACTGTAATACACTAATAAACACAATTCATTGAATTGATGCTAAAATAAGTACATGAGCGCTAAGTGTAACTCTTTTCAGGAAATATATTAATATACATTATTTTGGGGGACTTTCATTCTTTGTTATTCCAGGTGTATTGGTATAGAGATGATAACAGTAAGAAAATAAACATCGAGAACAAGAGTAAGTGTAGAAATGACATTTTCCATAAAATACACTCACAGTTTAGTATCCGAGGGAACAAGATAATTATTATTATTATTATTATTATTGCCATTTATATAGCGCCAACAGATTCCGTAGCGCTTTACAATATTTTGAGAGGGGGGGATGTAACAATAAATAAGACAATTACAAGAAAACTTACAGGAATAATAGGTTGAAGAGGACCCTGCTCAAATGAGCTTACAGTCTATAGGAGGTGGGGTATTAGAAACATTAGGATAGGAAATATCAAGTAGGAGTGAAGCAGAGCTGGAGGAGAGAGCAAAGCACTATCCCATAGGAGAGCAAGCGACAGGTATGTAAGGGAGAGATTACTCTGGGAGGCCATACGCTTTCCTGAAGAGATGGGATTTAAGGCCCTTCTTAAATGATTGAAGACTAGGGGAGAGTCTGATGGCAGTAGGCAAACTATTCCATAGGAGAGGAGCCGCCCGTGAGAGGTCCTGCAAGCGTGAGTTGGCCGTACGGGTGCGAGCAGCGGTCAGGAGGTGGTCGCGGGCAGAGCGGAGGGTACGAGGAGGGGCATACCTCTGGATCAGTGAAGAGATATAAGAGGGGCTGGAATTGTTCAGTGCTTTAAATGTATGGGTTAGCACTTTGAATTGACTCCTATAGGATACAGGGAGCCAATGTAAGGACTGGCAGAGGGGCGAGGTGTGAGAGGACCGACTGGATAGGAAAATCAGTCTAGCTGCAGCATTCATTACAGACTGTAGCGGGGCAGTACGGCTTTTGGGGAGACCAATCAGGAGAGGGTTATAGTAATCCATGCGGGAAATTACTAGAGCATGGACAAGCTCCTTGGTAGCATCTTGCGTAAGAAAGGGGCGGATGCGGGCTATGTTTTTGAGTTGGAACCTACAGGACTTGGCAACAAACTGGATGTGAGACTCAAAGGTGAGACCAGAGTCAAGTATGACGCCAAGACAGCGCGCTTGTAGGGATGGACTCATGTGGATATCACTGACTTGAAGGGAGAGTGAGAGAGGAGGATCAGTATTAGGAGGAGGAAAGACAAGGAGTTCAGTTTTAGAGAGGTTAAGTTTGAGAAAGCGTGACGACATCCAGTCAGAGATGGAAGAGAGGCAAGCAGTGACATGTTGCAGGACGGCCGGGGAGAGGTCCGGTGAGGAGAGGTATATCTGAGTGTCATCAGCGTACAGGTGGTAGTTGCATCCAAAAGAGGCAATAAGTTTTCCAAGAGAGGCAGTATAAAGAGAAAATAGAAGGGGACCAAGGACAGAGCCTTGGGGAACTCCAACCGAGACAGGGCGAGGGGAGGAGGTATCCTTGGAAATAATAACATATATCACATGAAAGATTGTCTTATAACCCCAGGCCCCCCATCCTCCGCATCCATCACAGGTGTACCACTACTCCTACAGGGGCATGTCAATATTAGACAACATATGACTGGTCAAATGAGCATTAAGAGTACCATGCTCGTTACTAATATGTAGCATTATTAATGAAAACCAAATAAATACATCCCTTGAGGAACCCCAGTAAGGGACAGAGGCAAAAGGTGCCAGTAATGATCGAAAGTCCATAGAAAGAAGGGGGTGGAAGGGGAAAAAGAGAAGAAGGGCAAAGGAAGGAATGATAAAAGACGGGGGACGATAAAAAAGGGGGGATAGGATAGGATAAGCGCCAGAAATATCTTCAGATTCCACACGCAAGTGATGGTGCCCCCCCCCAAGCCTAGCCACTAGGCTCACCCCATATCTCCCCCACCCACGCTCAAATTGTCTATGCAATAAACAGGGGGCCACTCTTCTTTATCCTGATTCTAGATATTTAGTACAGATCGTTGACTTATTATGCTTAAGTATAAAAACTTTGTCCATTGTTCGGATGTCAGAGGGTGACCCAAGTCTTTTCCCCAATATTTGATTAAGTAAGGGAACTGTTGGCCGCCCTCTGGCGAGATCAATAATTAATACATTAGCGATATGCCATGTGTTGGTGGTGATAGCTGATTGGGCACTTTCTTTTATCCTGATTTTCACAATGCATAACATAGTAAATTACACTACCCTATGCTAAAATAAAATGGAGTATCGTGCTCTGTATGCAGTGCCTTTAACAGTATCTGTTTTAAGTGCAGATGAGTTAACCACACTGATTGATGTCTAAAATGTAATTTAGTAATAGGACACGTCTTGCATTATCTATTATTCTGTGAGTCAGCAGGGCAGAGTTACAGAAGAGAATTATATTTATCTCATATAAAATACATAAGAAATCTTTTACTAATATATTTCGAAACAACTTTAGGGATTTATAGGATGATTTAATTTGTTGCTCTCCTTCCAGCCAAAGGTCAATTGTAAAATAGATTTTGTAGCAGTGGATGCAGCATACACCAGCATCTCGAGCTCACATTCAAACCTTTTATGAATTCCTAGGGTCCCAGTCAATTCCTGGACATTAGGGAAATTATACAGAACGGTTATCGGTTTTCTGCAAAGTCTCTCCTAAATGTAATATTTTTCTGAGAATTCAATAAAAGCATATTGTCTAACTTGCAATTCCAACTGTGGTTACAGCATTTTGCTGGGCTTTGATATAGTGTTACAATATCGTTACTATTATAATTGGACCAAGAGTCAAGATTAATAATTAATAAATCATTAGCTGAAGCTGAGTTAATATTAGGCAGAACTTCAGAACTTTCTTCATTATTAGATTAAACGGACACTCTATTCAACAAAACCACTGCATCTTAAATTAACTCTCTGGGCACCATAACAACTTAACAACTGACTCTGAGAAGCGGAAGGCACAGTGTTTGGGTGCTGGATTCTGAAAATTGGGGTTAAACCTTTGTGAAAAGTTAAACCCCTAAATGTAAGCTGGTTCCGGACCTCCTGGCACCATAACAACATCATTGCAATGTACACATTTTTGTGCATGAATGCTCTTTCTTTTGTTTGACAACATAAAACACTGCAAAAAAACTGATAGATGTTCTTCCTCTTCTAAACATTCAGTTTACACAGGTCTTCGCCTTTGGTATCATCATTGCGCACAGTATAAAGACGACAAATGTGTTTAATGCTTTTTATATGTACCCGTCATGGCAAAGCCTTACATGCTCTCTAAGTCCCTAGTGTTTCTCTCTTTGGTAAGCATGTAATTGGATAAGAGATCATCAGGATTGATAATCTCCACCGTGGGCAGATTGGGCTGAAGAGAGCAGTGTGTCTCTGCACTGGGTCACAAGTAAGATTAATGGCTCTTTTCAACCTTTTTTTTTTTTTTTTAAAAATGGAAATTCATGATCTACAAAAAACAAAACAAACAAAAAACAAACCAGACACTCTAATGCTACATCCCCAGAGTTATAATATTATGTTTACTTGTTCCCTATATTAAACAAATATATGTTTGTGATGTCTTACAAATAACATGAAATATCGAAATCCAAATCTATGTCGCTATCGCTATCCTAGAACTCAGTTCTGCAGTCTCGTCTGTTAATATATATTACTAATTCTGCCATTTTTTTTGTTAGATTCCTTATTTTTGTTCTGCAGATGAATACAAAGATGCTTGCAATGCCCTGACCGCACAGGCAAGCACAGGCAAACAAGCACATAATATTACAGAAGCATTGCATTTGGGAAACCGCACAGTTTGTAAATATAATAATAAACACCATATCTAACATGTCAAGGTAATCAACCAGAAGTACGAGAAGAAGTGGTAAAACATAGACATGGAGTCACTTAAGTTAGGATTAATATAATAATAATAATAATAATAATTCTGCCCTTTTCTGTCCTAAAAATACATCGTTTTTGATCTTTCAGTTAGCTTAAACACTTTGCTGCAACTGTCATTAAGGGACACTCTATACACCTAAAACACCTCAGCTTGCTGAAGTGCTTCATGTGTAAAGAGTGTGTCCTCGTTTTACAAAAAGTGCAGATTTTAAAATAAATTTGTCACTTTAATAAATTAATCTTATTACACCCACCGGCTGTCAATCAAAAAATGTGTCCTGTTACTTCGTGGTTGTTTAGTTCATTGGAGCTAAGCTCAAGAAACAGCAATTGCCCAGAGCACCTGCCTTGCAAAGACTTCACACTGAGCTGCATTAGGAAGTCTGTGATTGGACAGCCACAGAAAGTCTGGGCGGGGTTAGAAGGGGAGGGCTTTCAAATGCTGAAGACAAGAGATCTGCAGCTCTTGCAAACGGTTTTTAGAAATAATTCCAATGGAAAAATGCATAATCCAATGCATTCATGTTTTAATTGGGGGTATATCTACTAAAACGTGATTGATTGATTGATTGATTTAGTTAGTTAAAATGTTGTCAGAAGAGTGTCTCTTTTAAATACTTTCATGGAAAGGACAATCATTGTCCAAGAGGGACTGTATAAGATACATTATATAAGATAATAACAATTTGCACGGCTCAGCTTTGACAAGTTATGCCTACCCAAAAATTGGGGAGGCCTGGCTTTGCCAGATATCCGCAAATACTATCATGCCACGGTACTACAGCGGATTAGGGATTGGCAGGTGGCACCTGACACCAAACTGTGGGTGGCACTGAATAGAGAGGGCAGTAACAAAGCCCTCCACAGACTCACGTGGCATAATTCGGTGGACGCAACGTCAATGCTAGGTGCTGAATCACCCGTCGCTCAAACATTGAAGACATGGTCCCACCTGAGACGTAACCAACACATCTCCCCGCAGCCGAGCCCCCTGATACCGATCACCTTCAACTCTGATATAGGAGGAGGACTTCCCCGCTCTTCCTGGCCAATTGTAGGAAATGATGACTTTGTCCCGATATCCGAAGTCCTCAGTAACGCGGGTATACAGAACCTTCGAGACTGGAGTGGGATACCACATCCAACACTCATGCATAGATTCCATTATGCGCAACTACGACACTTCTACTATAACCTTCCCAACAGGGTAGCAATACATAGAGAACAAACGTGGTTTGAACATCTCTGCACGACTGACTCAGATGCCGATGGCAGAGTCTCAGTCATATATCAACGGCTAATAACGGGAGAACGCTCCAGGAACACGGCGTTCAAAAGAAGATGGGAAGAGCTGACGGATAGGACGTTCACCGACACACAATGGGAACAGATATTGATTCTACAGCACAAGAGCTCCATCAGCACCAATTACCAGGAGGTCAACTTCAAACTGCTTTCCCACTGGTACAAGACCCCCTCCTTGCTACATAGAATATTCCCGGGATCCTCAGACGCATGTTGGAGATGCGAATCCCACACAGGCACAATAAGACACATTTGGTGGGACTGCGCACGGATTAAGCCGTTTTGGGAGGATATACAACGAGAGATGAAGACCATACTGGGAGACCTACCTGACCTCACCATAGAAATGGCCCTACTCCATCACACCGAGGGCTCAATTGCCCAATACAAGAGGTCGATAGTCCGACACCTACTAAATGCGGCTAAAGCATCCGTTCCCGCTAAATGGAAGCAGACACAACCACCGACTGTGACGGACTGGCTTCAGAGAGTAGAAGACATCCACACGGCTGAGGCGCGATATGCAGAATTGCTCGGAAGGAGTACCAAACATGTAGAGGCCTGGACCCCGTGGTATGTATACCTCTCACGACCAGGAGCAGTGAGACCATGAAAACACACCATTTCATACGGTCTTGGAGAGACCGAGCGTGCGCTGATGTCTGGTGCCTTATCTAAACCCAACCCCTCCCCCCCCTCCTCACCCACCCCCCCCCCCCCTCTTCTTCTCCTTCCAACAATATACGAGGTTTCTTACTCATCCCCACGCGACCCATCTCTGGGACTCAGTGGTGGCGGCTCGGACTGCCCCAGGGGGGCCGGAACAGCGGTACCTGACTGTGAGGATGCGTGAGCTATAGGAGGACACCGGAGAGGCACTCCAGTGCCATCACCCCCCAAAACATTAAATAAACAACTAACAACGGATTACAGGGATGACTGGGACACTAAACGAACTGAACAACGACTCCATAGTATGACTCAATAGACCGACGAGGGGAAGGGAACATAACATACGCCCTGCGACACTCCAAGGCACCCCATCAGGCGTCTGACTGACGGACCTACGAAGGGGACAGACTCACCTAAACCACTCATGTAACATAAGTAGCCACTGGAGGTTCTCCCCCAGGAGACCCTAGACTAGGACGAAGACTTGAGGGTTACACCCTTAGTGGTGCACTGAATGTGCTTGACAATCACACCCTCAATTGCTACACAATGCACTTAGCTCATCGATAAATACTCACATGTCCTCGACACTGCTCCCACGCAGGATTACGAAGAGGCCCTCAGTCATGTATGTCGCATCTCGTTATGACTACAAATATGAACACTACCTCCCCTCCCGACTATTAGACTTAAAACCGGGCCACCTGAAGGTGCCACGGAATAGAGGCCCTAAGTTATCCCATTATTTAGCTTTCATTGAGAGGTTTTTGATGTTACTGGAATGGCATTAGCTTTTACCGATGCATCTAACTATATTTGTTCACTTGTCACTTTGCTAGAGTTGCCTACGCTTTATTGGCTAATGAACAACCATATGACGCTTGTTGCATACCAGATGATCAGAAGATAAAAATGCTTACTTTTGATGTTAAATTTCGAACTGACTTGCTGTATATACACTGTTGTGGTGTATGATTGTTTGTTTCTGTACTCACCTGTTCGTAATAATAAAGAATTTACAAAAAAAAGATAATAACAATTTAATAATAATAATAATAATAATTAATAATAATATTATCCACTACTTGTATACAAATATATGTGCTTTCTCATATGACGTCAATTCATGATAACAGTAGTTGTAGCAGGAGAAAAAGCTTTTAAAACTCTACATTGACTGCATGAAAAAAAAAATGCTAAATAATAAAACAGAAAGTACTGCTAGATTGTACAGCTTCTTTTTTTTTTACCAAAATTTTTTATTAAATTAAATTATGATATAAAAACAATTTAGAATTTTACTCTTAATCCAAAACATTAATAGATGTTAGATTTGGAAAGTCAGTTCAGCTCATATAACAATTCGAACCAAACTTTATCTGAATCCCAAAAAACCTAACAGAGCGATAGCCGAGCCGTTTTGTTTCATTCGGAATTCAGTAAGTTTGAATCACTAGTTTAGAGCGTGAGAGTTGGTTTTTGTTAAAAGGCCACTATAAGTAGATTTTCTCCTTCATTTTCAGGCTTCCATGACAATTCATGGATTTTGTTTTTAAAATATTTCGGCCAAAATCAGTTTGGCAGAACTGAAAAATTTCGCTATGCACAAGGCCAATAGATATGTATGTACTGCATATGCACGTAATACTTAGATATTTTCTGTATGAGTTTTGAAGTTGCACTGTCACTCCATGTTACCATATTCCAGCGGGCAGCACTTGGCAAATAAAACTACAGGCGACTGTGTCATCTTCATACACCCTTGTATGGGTGATCGCACAAGACCATGGGATTCTCCATAGACGTTCTCTTAAATGTGCAAGAAAATGTCAATACCTATAGTGCGTCACACAACATGTCGTTGATCTTAAATACATTTTGTGTGTGGAGTGATTAGATATGGCAACAGGAGCTGACTGAAATGGTTTTACCATGTTTTGCCAAATATTGACGTATCTATTGGCATAAAGCAGATAACCCAGGTGGAACAAACCACCACTAGAGTCACTCAATAGAGCACTGTAAAACAAGGAACGATAAACTTACCCCTATATAGTATGGGGGGAAGTATACAGGTGTACAGTTCCCAACAATGGGAAAGATAGTGTACACATAGTGAAGTATGTCAAAGTGCGAAAGTGTGAAGTGAAAAATAATATGGACCACACACACATGGTCTAGAGTCACATATGGATAGGCTCAGGTCACTCGGGCATAGGTATATTAGGTAATACCAGACCTTCTTGAAATACTCGGTCAGTTCTCTCCCCAAAACGAAAAGACAAAAAAAACAAGACCTCTTTGTGCAGAATTGTAAAAATTGCCACTGTAAATACACATGCAATATAAAGTGATTGCTGACCTTCTGGGGAGCCAGTTATGCTAGGCTCTCTGTATTCAGGTAAATGTGTATGTAAGAAGAGCACTTCCCCACTTGGATACAGGAAACAGCAGAAGACTTCTGGATTCAAGGTTCACTAAAATAACACTATTAAACAATTAACAATAAAATAAATTAAAAGGTGCTAAATGATACCAGTCCACAAATGTGTGTAGTCTTCTTCCGAGACGCGTTTCGCCAGTCGGCTTTATCGATCGGGATACCTGTTTCCTGTTCAGTTCCGTAATTTAATTTAAAAACTATATTTGTGTGTAAATTTGGGGGGTATTTGCATGAGTGTTGAGCTGCTGTTCATTCACCTGCATATATTTTGGATAACCTATTAAGCGCCTCTTATACACAGAGCATTTTCCTTGTATTGTTCTACAGTATATGTTGGTGTATTTACAGTTCCAACTTTGTTTTAGAATTTAAATGAAATCTTAACAAAATACATAACAATTGCATATATAGATTGTATCTTTATGAATAACTCAGAAGTGACAGTGTCATTTAAAAACCTGCCATGGTAAATATATTCACAGGAACAGAGAAATATTTAAATGATTTTAGTGTAAAATGAAGCATTCATGGGAACATACTCAAAATTAATTTTGCTGGCACGGTTGACGCACAGAAGAAGATGGAATTACTGACTATATTTGTATAAAATTACACAGTGCAATAATGGAATTTAGCCTTAGGCATCAGTAAAACTCTGCTCCACATGCAAACTTAAAGAGTTTTCGAAATATTGCTCAGTTAATTTGACTTGATAGATATTGCGAAATTCTTAGAGTGGAGTGCTAATGGTTCCAGTGTTTACATCTTCCAGTAAACAGAATCCATATATACGTTGTGTTAAAATTAAAAATGAAATGCTGATCATTTAACACTATCACAGAAGGCTTTAGAAGGGCTATGTATGCAAACTCATCAACTGCATTTAAACTGACACTTGGTGTAGACGGTTGGAAGGTAGAGAGATATTTTGCATTAGAACGTGTTTCTATAAACAATGTTGAGGAAAATGACGGATGCACTTAAAATACTATGGTAGTCGTCTTCCTTGCTCATTTATTCTATACAGGGCATTGCTACTTGGTCTTATTCTGGAGATAGTCACATGTACTTGTCAATAATGTTACCGTGTCAAATGTTTCTATATAACCCATATACACATTTACTTTGGTCAATATTAGCACAATGTATGATGTCCTGCTATGATTCAATAAAATCTTTAATTGGATAAAAAATAGCATTGTAGGATCATTTAATACGTTACAATATATATGAGTAACTATTGTTTTTTCAGCTGTTCTACAATACTTGTAAAAAGGATTTTCTTGTGCATATTATGATAGAATTCTGTTTCTATCAGTAAAATCTTTCATGTAGACACTGTGCCATCTGAATGGCTAGCACATATGTTTATATTTTCCAAGTAAGTAGGTTAATCTCATGAGATCCGGCATTAGGTTGCCCGAGCAGGACCTGTCAAAAATGGGGTACATTGGCATTGTAACAGATAATGCAATATATGACCAATCATATAACTAATCGTGGAACTAAACCCCAACTGTTTTTGCCTAGGTTAGGTTTTTGTTTTGTTTTTTAACCCGAAACCTGTGTGCTTTGAAATTGTTGTTTAGTGAATGAGTGAGTTTACTAGATCTTGTATGTTTTATATATATTTGTTAATGAAGTGGGGTTATGAATATGAAGTACAGTATATGACCAGGGCCAAAATCTATGAAATGCACTTAATCATAACTAATGTTGTCCTTTTAAGTAATGTGGAATAGTTTTGCCTGACTGTAATATGACTGCACCAACCTACGTTAAGTGCAAACAGCATTAACCAGTTAGTATTGTACAACATTCATTACACTCTCTCTATATTAGGTTTAAGGAACATGAGAATTGCAGCTTAATAAACAGAAAGGTCAATCTTGACATATTCACAGTCATCACGGTTAATATGGCAACATCTTGTTGGACAGGATCACAGACATTACTAGTTGTGGTGGAATTTTTGGCAACTAGCCCAACACACACAGTGTACCCCTCATACAACCTGCCCTCCCCCCACACACACACACTGCACCCCTCACACACACACTCCACCACTCACACACACACTCCACCACTCACACATACACACACACATTGCACCCCTCACACACACTACTGCCCCTATCTCCTTCTACATCCCCTATCCCAGCAGATTCCAGGTAAGTTATCAAACTGTTCTTAAACAGCTTTACTACTTACTGGGAGGGCACTAGTTGCACCATAACCACTTCAAAGTGCTTTAGTGGTTATTGTGCCTGGATTGTTTCTTTAAATAATCTGTCAGTGCCCCTCCCAAGATTAGGCATTTTCTGCCAAACAGGGGCCCTGTGTATGCTGCTGCGCTGTACATATCTACAACCTAGAATTTTTTTTTACTTGGTGCACCTTGGAAAAATATTAAAATATTAAGGGCGCCTTGAACCTAAAAAGTTTGGGAACCACTGGTGTACACCAACATTAAAAGCCCACACCCAGTGAAAAAAACGTATAGTGTCTCTTCCCCTTGTTGTATTTAGGTCCTTTAAGAGGAGTATTGGGGGCCTGAGGCGCATTCGCTGCAAGCACCGCGCATTTATCCAAGACTTCTTACAGGAAAACATTGTATTCAATCCTTACCTACGGGCTTCCACATCACATGGATGAGTTTTATTCGGTCAGTGCAACAGAGGTGCCTCTAGCAGCTTTCAGTGCGATCTAGTTCTCTGATCTATAGTGTCAATTGGTGTAAGCCATTTATTTCTCCTCGGCCCATGCTGTCTGCTGTCTGCCCTTTTGTGGGATGAATTTACCCAATTTACTGAGCATTGTGGGTAATTTACTGAGGATTGTGGGTACAATTGATTGCCATCCGAAACAGAGCCTTGCTTCAAACCCAGCCCATTGTCATGTTTTGTCAACGACTGCTATACACGAGAAAAGTAGTCCCGGCATTTCTTTATGTATTTTATGAAGACTAGAGAGTGCAGGAAACAAATACAAATATATTCAGACACAGGAAACTATGTAGAAACAGATCCTCTGTGTGCCTATGCATCGGCCAATCTGATACCATGAGCAACAAATTCTATTCAAACAGAGATATCACAATCTTCACACGTTTTGAAATTTCATGAAAACTTGGAAAGGTAGGGAAAGAAAGCTCCAATAGGAAGAATTGCACATTTGTAAACATTCTACACTAACTTCACTTCTCTTGCTTCTGAAAAGAAATGGCAATCACGATGACAAGGTAAGAATTTCTTTCGCTCCCAGGCCATATTAGTAGCTGATAGTTGAAAACAGACTGTGTTAAATTAGCATACCCCCCCTTTGCTTGTGCAGTCAAGGGGTCGCTTGTAACCCACGAAAGCCGCTTAACACCAATTTCAGTGCTCAGAGCCCAACAAGGATGGTTGTAATCTGTGCCCTATGACTATTTAACTGGGAAATGTGCAATCAGGAGAAAGGAAATATTCATTTGCTATTGACTATAATTAAGCTTAATTGCAAAGTTAATTGGTTAGGAGGATGAATAAAATACACACAAACAGCTGGAGATGGAATGGGTGCAGAAAATAATGCAAAACTAAACAGCAATATAGTTTCACACACACCATATTTAGTATCACTGTGTTCTGCAGTTTTCACCTAATAACATGCCGGGCTGCAATTTTTGATTTGCTTGTTAGATTAATGGGAGTTGCAGATAAAGAATGTTTGGAAGGTAGAGATTGTTGGAGGGGAGGGGCAGTTATGATGTTTTAGTCCTGGATATGTCCAAGTTCACCCTTTAAATAACCATTGGAAAGTGACACTCCGAGAAAAGGCATGAAGACTACCAAAAGGTTCAAGCATGAGGCTCCATGCTATAATACTACGAAGTAAATGAAGGCATGTGTTATTTTTTTTTAAAATAATTTACTATGTAATTTAACAATATATGTGGACTTTTAGTGTATATCAGGGGTGCCCAAAAGGAATTTTACAGATGTTGTAGAACTACAACCGTGATGGTGCTTTGCATGCCTTTAGTTGTAGTTTTGGGATCTTCCTTTTTGGCACATCTGGTGTATATCATCATATATCACTTTGGATTAGTGTTATATCAATTCAGATGATTGATCATGAGAATCCATTGATTACACTATACACTGTATTGAGAATAATCAAGCATTCCCTAATGAATTCTTTGCCCCTAGTCCATTACTCTCTGCTCAGACATCGAGAAACATTCCAGTACCTACCAATCCCGAGTAACACAATTGTTCTAGCTGTTTCCATTTCCTGTCCAGTTTATTGTTCACATCATTGAACCAATTTTACTTTTTGGCAAAACAAGTAGAATCCTTAAAAAAGTAATAATAATCTCTTGTCCACATTTTGATGTCTGAAGTTTCTCTCTTTACGTGACCTAGTGATGATCCAGCTGGATGTGTTCATTTGTGTCGAAGATAAAATAACTTGAGTTCTGGGACACTCAGCAAAATTCTATAGAGATGAAAACTGAGGAGGGTTTTCATCTTAAGAATGATCTAATGCTTGGAAACTAAATAGATCATTTCCTGAAAGTGCAAGGTCTATGGAGAAATCATCTTATCCAGGTAGGGATCATGTATATATAAATGGGTTCTATATAATGAGCAATTTGTGTTTCATGTCTTTACAGTGGAACAGTCACCGTAGAACCCACTGAGGTGTTCTTGTTGATTGTTTAACTTTTAGAGCTTTGCCCCACCATTTGCTGATTATACACAGCCCATTAGTTTTATTTGGATAGATAAGAATGCTATCGATGTATGTTGTGGAGTATTCACTAGAAGGCAATAATATTACAATGTACTTGTGTGTAACATTTTATCTAATCTGAAGAATCTAATATCTAGTACTCAACTATAGCTAATCTCAGCAACCAAACTGATGACTCAATTCAGACTCAGCTTTCCAAATCAGTTATGTTAACCTACATTTTGCGAGGTGGTCCTTAAACACTACAAATTGCTGTTTTGTGAATAAAACCATAAATGAAACACAAGCAGTTTGTTTTTCACCAACTTGTTTGTTTACATTCAGAGACGGAGGATTGAATTGTTTATAAATTGTCGGATAGCACATTAGTCACACCTTACCTAAGATTTACCATACCCTATCCAAGACTGATTGATTATTTTCTAGAGAACATCATGTCACTGATTATATTAAAACTCTGTGGTTGAAGAATAATTGGTTCTCAGGAATTATTTCCCAGGGGCCTCTTATTAAAGATCCAAACCAGCAATTCATTGGGAAATGATCTATTCTCTCTGGGATATTCCTCTCTCCGCTGTCATACCATAATGAATCCACAATAAGTATTTGTTCTAACTGGGTATATGAATGCTGAGAACAGACAGACTTTTTGGAATAACAGAATGTTTTACCACCCAGCACACTTTGGCTTTTCTTATGTCCTTGTGACCTTGAGTCAAACTATGGAACATAATCTGGGCTGAATTCTAACAATTCCATTCAGGCATGTAGTGCCTTAAGTACTGCCTGCAATGACTGTTCCCAACAGCCTAGCGTGGACAATGGACAGTCACAGCTTGTTTATTTACTGATTTATAACTTCAATAATAATATTATTAATAATAATAATAATAATAATAATAATAATGATAATTCCCTTCCTGATGTGGTAAAGAAAGGAAAATGTTTATAGATTATATGGAAAATTTGGAAAAAAAATACATTGAAAAGTTAGGCTTTGATATCTCAAACTGGTTGGGTTATTATGCCCTACCCTTCGAGTCCACAAGTATTCTCTAATTCCTTTTACTATGATGGCCTTTAATGCTTCCCTACTTCCATCGGGAGACTCAAGAATTGTGGCACTCCACAAATACAGCATAAGCAATCAACTACAGAGCATTTACTGTCCATATTGGATCAATCTTAACTTTAAGACAATCCATCATATAGTGTCTGTCTATAGAGCTATCGCTACGGGTCAAATTACTAGCCAGTGTGTGTATGTTCATTTTGCTGCTCACATGTCAGTGAAATGAAAACAATTATTATAAGCTTAACATATGCTTCAAACTGCTTGATAGAGCTGGCCACACAGATTTCAATCAACTGAAGAAGACAATGTCTTCATATGTATGAGGGACCCACAAACATATTTCTAATGTTAGAGTCTTTCCTTTCCAATTACAACTTCCCTTCCTCCCCTTTCTGAAAAGTTAAAACAATGTATCTTACCTTATATCCCTTTAAAAACTGGTCTCCCTGTGACCACCGCTCTGCCCCAGCTGGGATCACATGTGATGATGATCTCAGAAAATCCAATGCTCCCCATAGGGAAGTCTTGGGGGTCTTCATCGTCATCCAAACACTGGTCCTGCAAAGATTGCAGAACTACAAAAATAAGTGCTTCTAGTGGCTGTCTGAGTACCAGTGCCAGATTTGTCACTACGAAGCAGTGTTTCCATTGCTGAAACTGCAAGGACAACAGAACCCCAAGATGAAGCTGTAGTGGTTCTGATCTTAGAGTGTTCCTGCAATGTTTATATTGTCTCATTTTGAATTCATGGGTTCTAAAAAGTCAATGTGTGCTGACATCCCAACTGACCCACCCAATATTGTGTCCATTTCTAAGAGAAATCTCAGAGATACATAGAAATGGAAACTATATAAATGTATACAGTTTTGTTTATTTATTTTTCTTTATTATTTCATCCTTAAAAATATATTGAGGAGAATATATTTAGAGTTTATGTAGGAAGTTATAAAACAGATTTTGTATCACATACAAAAGCTGTGAGAAAAGTACGTACAAATAGTATAACACCCAGCTTGTAAACAACCTAATGGCAATTGTATCTACATAGTTTCAGAAAAATGCAGACAGAATATGAAAACAATGTAACCAGTTTAGGCACGATGCCCACATGCAGTAGATAAGTATATACAGTTACATAAGAGGTAAAATAATAAGGATAAAGTAGCTGATCCAGGATCCCCAAAAGACAAGGCTAAGGGGCTGGTGGGTTTACTCCAAAAACACGCCCACCGTTACTCTCACTGAGGATGGGGGATGACCCACAGGTAGTATGAAAGATAAAAAAAAAAATAGCGGACCAGTGAAGGCCCCGATGGAGAGAGTAACAATGACAAGGAGAGGGTGCCCTACCTTTAATACTTCTAAGGATGAAAGAATAGCATGTAGAGGGATAATTACACTTATACAGCTGGTAAGGTATATGTTCAAACGCACTAAGGTCCAACTAGAAAGAAACACAATGTGTCTAAAAAATCCAAATAATGTTGCAACCACACACTCCCAGCGTGTATACTAGCAGCAGGTTAAAAATCACAGGAAGGAACATGGAGGAACTGAGCCTCAATAACCATAAACCAAAAAAGGCTACTGAAAAGAATCTATCCCTGTGTTACCTCGGCACCGTGGACTAACCACTAATGCCTACCTCAACCAGTCTCCCTGCCTACATTTGAATAAAAATAAACTAGTGCATAGTAAATTAAAGTGCTACCATGTGAAGTGAAAACAAACATGAGAGTGCTCGACGCATGTTTCGGCGTGTCAGCATGCCTTCGTCAGGAGTAGGTTATTGAGGCTCAGTTCCTCCATCTCCCTCCCTACGATTTTTACCTTTAGCTATACCTGCCGCTAGTATACATGCTGGGCATGTGTGGAGCTAGGGGTTCCGACATTATTTGGATTTTTTAGACACATTGTGTGTCTGTCTAGTTGGACCTTTGCTTGTTTGTACATATGCCTTACCAGCTGTATAAGTGTAATTCTCCCTCTACACGCTATTCATACTTAGAAGTATTAAAGGTAGGGCATCCTCTCCTTTTCATTGTTACTCTCTCCTTAGGGCCTTCACTGGTCCGCTATTTTTACAATTGTTTTCTTTATATACAGTACAGCTAACATGTTTACTATACAGGGCTTTGTATGTTACTAAATCAATTTAAAATAATCCATGCTCTTTACTGACTGACTTTTGGGCCATCACTCCTCACCCCTTTTTTCAAAAGTAAAAACATATAGAAAAGATTTTGTTATTGAAAAGTTAACTATACTTCGTGCAAGATGAATTTGATTTAACAGTTGTAAGATTCTATATGTGAGTAAATGAATTTGATAGCTAAAAAATAAAACAAGTGATACGCATCAAAGTATCGATTTTAAGCATCTCATAAATTGTGGTCCTTTTTGCTTTTAACATTAAACTAAGATATGTTTGATCTGAGGATTTAAAAATAAATCCTCTGTATTTAACAAATTTCCATGCTTTTGAGTTTCATTTTAGCCAGTAATTCCCTCTTTTGCATAAATCTTTTCAACAGCTTTGGTTATTATATTTACCATTTTTTAGCGGATCTCTCATCCAGGAAATGGATTAAATTAAACATTTTTTGAAAGGTTGGATTAAAGAAATCCATAAAGAGTAATAATTTATACACCACTTATAAGATCATTACTTTCAGCAGAAACTTTACCAGTCTGTATTGATTGTGTGGTGTCGAATTCAGCTTCCACAGATCACCAGGGATTTGATAAAAAGTCAAATGAAAGAAGATACTCGTATTACTGAAATCCACTCAAATTGAAACTGCCCTTTTTCTTTTGTCTTTGGTCAGCTTTTAGTTTTCTAAAATGACATTAATTCCCTTCAATATATTTATGGAACATGTTTTTGTTTGTCTTAGTGATCGAGTGTGAAAAAGGTTTTGAAATAGTATTTATTTTTAATGTACATTGATTATTAGAAATATCTATTTTTTATATTTGATGGTTTGTATAAAATATAAAATACATTCTTGGCAACCAACACACTAGCTCTGTGGGGTAGGATTTTGTTTCAGATTGAAATACATATTTTAATTAAAAGAAGTATTGAAATGATTAAGTGTTGGAAAATATTTCATTAATATGACTATTAGTTTTTATAGTGTAATTTGACTTTTTCTTGGCTTGTAAAATACATTTTCAAGCACCACCTATTTCTTCCCATTTGTTAGGATCTGTAAGGGACAACGGGTGACATTGGTCCAATTCAGTCTACTGGATTCCCTTAAAAATCACCAGTATTGCTTATTGGCATATGCATAGACTGTCAGTTCACTCCCAACCATCTATAGGCTTCTGCAAAATCAGTAGCTTATAATATTGATACAAATTTGGAATCAGGACTAACTGGTAGTGGATATTTTTGGAATATTTCATTTTTATAAAATAAAAACAAGATCTACTGATTAATAATGGGTGGTTGTCAGCTGAATGCACTGCAAGCAAAAATCTTAGCTATTTTAAATATTCTTGACTATATGTGAACCGTTATTTTTTCCTATCATGTCGGATACAAATAATGTTTTTTTTTTTTTTTTTTTTACAGTCATAGTTAAACGTTCTTCTGTTTGGGTATTAAATTACGTCTTTTATCTCTGTAGTTCTATAGTTCATTTACTGTTACTTTTCAGAGACATTATTTTTCCTCTATCTTTGCTAATAAAGCTCGAACAACAAAATTAACTTTTTAATTCTAATTAACAAAGTTTATTGACAAAGATATACCTCGATTGAGTGTCATTGTCCAATTTTCTAAATCAGAAATTACATAATCACTGCTTTTAATGATATGCTCCTAATACATGAAGATACTTATTATAATGGCCTACTTTAAAATGAGGACTAAATATTGGTGTAATAAAATAGTGAAATAGTATTACAATATATGTGCACTAACCTTAATTACATTTTTGTGTCAAACATTTTTAACGTGGTTGAAAGACTTAGAAACATAGAAACATAGAATGTGACGGCAGATAAGAACCATTCGGCCCATCTAGTCTGCCCAGATTTCTAAATACTTTCATTAGTCCCTGGCCTTATCTTATAGTTAGGATAGCCTTATGCCTATCCCACGCATGCTTAAACTCCTTTACTGTGTTAACCTCTACCACTTCAGCTGGAAGGCTATTCCATGCATCCACTACCCTCTCAGTAAAGTAAAACTTCCTGATATTATTCTTAAACCTTTGTCCCTCTAATTTAAGACTATGTCCTCTTGTTGTGGTAGTTTTTCTTCTTTTAAATATAGTCTCCTCCTTTACTGTGTTGATTCCCTTTATGTATTTAAATGTTTCTATCATATCCCCCCTGTCTCGTCTTTCCTCCAAGCTATACATGTTAAGATCCTTTAACCTTTCCTGGTAAGTTTTATCCTGCAATCCATGAACCAGTTTAGTAGCCCTTCTTTGAACTCTCTCTAAGGTATCAATATCCTTCTGAAGATAGGGTCTCCAGTACTGTGTACAGTACTCCAAGTGAGGTCTCACCAGTGTTCTGTACAATGGCATGAGCACTTCCCTCTTTCTACTGCTAATACCTCTCCCTATACAACCAAGCATTCTGCTAGCATTTCCTGCTGCTCTATTACATTGTCTGCCTACCTTTAAGTCATCAGAAATAATCACCCCTAAATCCCTTTCCTCAGATGTTGAGGTTAAGACTCTATCAAATATTCTGTACTCTGCCCTTGGGTTTTTACGTCCAAGATGCATTATCTTGCACTTATCCACATTAAATGTCAGTTGCCACAACTCTGACCATTTTTCTAGTCTACCTAAATCATTTTCCATTTGGCTTATCCCTCCTGGAACATCAACCCTGTTACATATCTTAGTATCATCCGCAAAAAGACACACCTTACCATCAAGACCTTCTGCAATATCACTAATAAAAATATTAAAGAGAATGGGTCCAAGTACAGATCCCTGAGGTACCCCACTGGTGACAAGCCCAAGCTTCGAATATACTCCATTGACTACAACCCTCTGTTGCCTGTCACTCAGCCACTGCCTTACCCATTCAACAATATTGGAATCCAAACTCAAAGATTGTAGTTTGTTGATAAGCCTTCTATGTGCAACAGTGTCAAAAGCCTTACTGAAATCGAGGTAAGCAATGTCTACTGCACCACCCTGATCTATAATTTTAGTTACCCAATCAAAAAAATCAATAAGATTAGTTTGGCATGATCTCCCTGAAGTAAACCCATGTTGTCTCTGATCTTGAAATCCATGTGTTTTTAGATGTTCAACAATCCTATCCTTTAACATGGTTTCCATTACTTTCCCCACTACTGAAGTAAGGCTTACTGGCCTATAGTTGCCCGACTCCTCCCTATTACCTTTCTTGTGAATTGGCACAACATTCGCTAACTTCCAATCTTCTGGGACTACTCCTGTTATCAATGATTGGTTAAATAAATCTGTTAATGGTTTTGCTAGTACACCACTAAGCTCTTTTAATAGCTTTGGGTGTATTCCATCAGGTCCCATTGACTTATTTGTCTTTACTTTTGACAGTTGAAATAGAACCTCTTCCTCTGTAAACTCACGTGTAATAAATGACTCATTTATCCTTTTTCTTAACTGAGGTCCCTTTCCTTCATTTTCATCTGTAAATACAGAACAAAAATATTCATTGAGGCAGTCAGCTAGACCTTTATCCTCTTCTACATACCTTCCTTCTTTTGTTTTTAATCTAACTAATCCTTGTTTTACTTTTCTTTTCTCATTTATGTATCTAAAAAAGGTTTTGTCCCCCTTTTTTACTGACTGTGCTATTTTCTCTTCTGTGTGTGATTTGGAAGCTCTTATAACTTGCTTAGCCTCTTTCTGCCTAATCTTATAGGTAATTCTATCTTCCTCACTCTGGGTTTTTTTATAATTACTAAATGCTAACTTTTTGTTTTTTACTATTTTGGCTACATCTGTGGAGTACCACAGTGGTTTCTTGAATTTTTTGCTTTTACTGACAAGCCTAATGCAATTTTCTGTTGCCTTCAGTAGTGCAACTTTTAAATAATCCCATTTCTTTTGGACTCCATTTAAATTGCTCCAGTCTGATAATGACTCCTTTACACATATTCTAATTTTGGAAAAGTCTGTTTTTCTAAAGTCTAAAACTTTTGTTTTTGTGTGGTGTGACTCAGTCACTGTTCTTATATTAAACCACACTGACTGATGATCACTGGATCCTAAACTTTCACCTACAGTAATATCTGATACCAAATCATAATATAATTAACAATATTTCGGTGTGTGATCTATATAATCTTCATATCAGTCTGGCAGAAGACTCAAGAACAAAGTAAAACAACCAATGGATCACTTCATTATTATCCATGTTTATAATTTATATCTATAGCTGATTGAGTCATAGTCTATTGGTAGGTATGGGAAAATCTTAATACCATTTACAATGACCAGTCTGAATTAAATTAATCAATACAAACATCATTATTTAGGGCTGGTATTTACAAATTAAATGTGATTTATTTTTGTTCCACAAAAAAACAATTAAATAGTCCCTTTATGTCAAAGGAAATCAATGTGAAGTGATTGTCGTTAATTTGTTCCTTAGGGGAATTTTATCTGTTTTCATAGGGAAACCAAGGGAAACTTATATATATATATTTTTTTTTTAAAGAAGTTTTTAAGAAGAAAAACAAGACTTCAAGCTCATGTTCATCATATTGCAATGTACAAAGATTAATATTTCGATGACTTATGCCTGGAAAGTGAAATGCATGTTTTTTTTTACAAAATTAGACATCCACAACTGTGCACTTTATTTATTTAGCCTACAGAAGACACATTCCCTTTCTGACAGCTGCCACTTATCAGAAAGGTTTTTCCAGTCAATCACGTGTCAGCCATGTATATTCTTCTGACATATTTCTGCTCATCAAGATGCCCGTGGTACCATTTGTGAACTACAGCTTCTGAGGTTATTCCCAAACACTTTGTTGATTGTCACCCTTAGGAGGATGCTATTTGGACCATAAACACATCAGCAAAGAATCGTTTTTCACCAAATTAATGTTTGACAAAGACAAATGCAATATGTTTTGTTTCAGGAAGATAGGTTGTGTAAGGTTTACTTAAAAACACAGTTGTGAAGTTTTGTAAGCTCTGTGGAATGAATCAAAACATGACCTCTTCTTTACTTGCACATGTTTGTCACATTTTGTTGGGTCGGGATTTCTGACATATGACAGATATTAGAGGTTAATGACAAATATTAATTATTGTAATAAGTAGAGATCCAGTTATTGTTGCAATATTGGAAAGCTCTTACGACTGTCAGTGTTTTAATAACATTTTTAGCTCTTTAGTCTTTGCCCTGTGGCAGTTTCCTCTTGGTTCCTTGTATAATGCATTATATATTCTCTCATTGCCTGGTTATTCAATTTTGGCTTGTTTATTTACCCTCGTGACTTCTGTAATTCTGTCCTGGCTAGTTATGTCATGTCCTGATCTTGGCTAGTATCAACTTTGTGCATTTTCACTTTTTGTACGATTAACCCAACCATTCTGAGATCCAGTAATACATCCTTCATGTCTTTCTGTTCCTGACTTATACTTGTAAGTTGGCTAGGATAGCTGTGACACAAAGTAGTCAAGTATGAATAGAGGATTGCAGAAATACTTGTATATGGGTAGCAATGTCCTTGAATCACTTAGCGTAGCAGTAAGGATGTTTAAAAATGCCCTGATAGCCCCAAATAGTAACCCAAATAGTAACTTTCTGACACATTAACAATGATGGCCTCAATTCAATTTTTTTACACTTGTAGATTTGGTTTTGTCTAAATTGAAATTTAATATAATTTTGTCTGACTTGATGCCATTCAGAATTTCTAAAATCTTAACCAAAATGAATTCAAATTCCACATAAACACTTGTCATTTTGGCTCATTTGGAATTCGGAATTTATTTTGGAATGATTACTAATAGTAACCACAGACACTTAACACCAACTTTGAATCACTAATTTACTGTTTGAGAGTTGCTTTTTGAATTTTCAATTTAATTTGGAAGAACAAGACATTTTGTCGTGCACAAAACTGATTCTTTTGGATAAGCTTTTCAAATGATTACAATCTATTAGAAAAAAAATGTTTGCAAAGATGTATATACATAAATTCCCATATCATTTAATGTTGACTTCTGTAGATAAACCATTTGTAAAGTTTTTCTAACTGATTGTGATCATTTGAAAAGCTTATTCAAAATAATTAAATCATAATAATTCGATAATTCTTCAATTCCCCTTACCTCTTTTTTAGTGTTCCTAGAAAACAAAAGAAATTATTAATAAGTAATATTGTTTTAAGTTTCACTGTTATGATTGTTTTTTTGTTTCATTTTTTATTTCCATGGTGTTGGGAGTTATTAACAATTACAATTTTTTTTATCATAGCTGATGTCCTATAACAAACTTAGCATTTTTAACCCTTGTTCTGTAAACACAAAATAGTGAAGGACTCACTACATGTTCCTCTCACCATTCTCCTCTTTATTCACAAATGATCTCATTAATTCATGCTACTTTCACCAGAAAGTCCCAATTGTTTCATAATCCCAACCTGACCTTCCCCCTACGTAGCAACCTCTTCCTTTCAAAGTATTCTTAGTTACATCTGACATCTATACTCCAGCATCCATCAACCTCAACTGGCACGTAATAAATTATAATTTCACAGACAATCAATGTGTTACAAATATATGGCCACAGAATGCCCTACTTGATACTCTTTACTCATTTTCCTGCATTCTGCAATTCTATATGAATTTGGGAGCTTTAGCTCCTGTATACCTCTGTGCCACCTCTCCCTCGAAAATGTTGTGGACTACATCATCCTGATGCTTTTCTATAAGAGAATTATGAGAGATGTAGTCCACAACAACTGGAGTGCCAAAGGTTACTTACCCCTGTTCTAGCCTTAAAGACAGATCGGGGGCCTTCAGTTCTGACTGTTCCTGTCCAACCAACTTGTCTTGTTGCAGCTACTTGCTTGTTAGTTAATCTATTGTACAATGCTACACATATCTTGACTCTTTATAAATAATTATAATACAAATAAAGAATGGGTTGGCCTAGACGTGGACAAACATGTCAGAAGATAATGTATATTTTTAGATTCAGACAGTGTTATTAACTAACGTAAAGATTGTCAAAAATTCTAACTGAATCCAACAATTTAGACCAAAATAGCCAAACTGTAAGCAAGAGTTGGAGAACTTCCCTATTATGCTATTTTAGCTTTAAATGTAAAACTTGAATTGGCGTTTTTGAGGGATCACACAAAGATAGTTGGGATCCTTTAAATTCTCTACTATTTAGTGAGTTCCTGCTCCTATATTCCTTATCACATCATTTCAGCAGTCACTAAATAATAATTGTACATGATAAAGATGTTATATGCATCAAGCACCTGGATAAAAGCTAAACTGGGACACCGCTAGGCACCCTCCATGCTGGGCTCCCAAAACAGCTACATCAGCAACATGATCCATCACTGAATTTCCAAACTGGAAACATTTATAACATTTGGACAAATGCCTGCAATATTCCAATGACTAAGTGACCTTGTATTCTCCTCTCAACATATATTTATGTTACGTTCACTTGAAAAGAAACTCCACTGCCCAAATATTATAACAAAAATGCCAAAATACAACTCCCCCTAAAAATATTCCCCCAATGAAAACATCCATGTATTTAATTATGCACTTATTTAATGGCTGTAGATCTGAAACCAGCTTGCAAAAGCTGCAGATTCCGTGTCTTATTGAGAGGCCTCTAATTACTTTTGTGTGATTGTGTGATCAGAGCCTGGGAGCCATGGACGTAGCCATGAACGTAGAGGTAATCTGAGCTGTGAGGACACCCTGGGAGCCATGGACGTAGCCATGAACGTAGAGGTAATCTGAGCTGTGAGGACACCCTAGCAGAGCATTCTTGCCACTTCCATTAGCTCTGTGGAGCTAATGGAATTGGGAAGATACCCTACCTGCCTCTCTGACTGTCAGGGAGGTGTTTCTGCAATTCTTTAGAAAAGTGCACTTTTACAAACTGCTAGGTATATGTAGATATGTTCCTGACACAAGTTGCTTTATGTTTGTAGTGTCTCAATGTCTCAATGGTGATGTTTTGGTTGCCTGAAAAATAAACTACGTTATTATTTGCATTGTTATTATCATTCTCATTGTCTGTTTGTTCATATTATATAGATGGAGTTAGATATCGCACCCCTTGCTTCAGATAGGGACGACGCCTGTCACTTTCCTCATATTTTGCCATGTTATTGTGTTAGACCTGACACAAACATCATATTAAAAACAACTTGTTCTTTGTTCATTGAAAAGACTCCAGAGTATCAGGGCAGGTGAGCCATATGATCTGGAGTCTTGTAGTAGTTTGATGATACTCCCCAGGTCAGAAAGCGTAACCCAATCACTTGGAGAAAACAAAGTACTCTGGGTGTGAATGCTGGCTACCCTCAGCATTAAGCCATAATATGCACTAAACATGTTTATTGATTCATGAGTTTATGCTGACAATGTGAATGGGTGTCCTTCAAACAAAAGACTCATTTTCCTGCAGTTGATTCTGCTCTATATATTAACAACTCCTGCCAAACCACAGCCAAATTGCGTCCCTATGCCTGGAATATGGAGATAAAGTGAATATACGTTTTCATAAATATGCATGCTATCTAGAATTTTTTGTATAAAGGTAAATTAAAATTATGTTGGTAACATTATTAAGACCACTTCAAGACTGGCATAGTGACTTCCTGGTTTGATGGGAACTCACTAAATGTGCTGCACAGCCTTAGGTTTTGCAGATGCAGGCACTTCAAATGTGAGTATATTTTTATTTGTATAATTTTCAGCTTATTGTTTTGAATTTATTATGTTAATCCTATATTTATTTTTTTTTATTTTTTTAAATTCTTTATTTTTGATGTGCAGGTAGGTACATGACATTTTAAACGCCACAACAGCGTAAATATATATGCATATAGATTGAGCAGTGGCATGAGTGCGTGCACATTTTTTGAATATAAACAATATAACATGCTTAACATAGATGAATATTTACTGCCACATAGTATGGCATGTGAAACAGTTAAGGTTGCTTAGTTGTACACTGTACAGGAGATTGACTAATGTTTAGATTTCAATTCTGCTGTTGTAATGCTATCATAGACGTAATGTATAAACACGGTTTACAGTACAGCAGTTGCGAGGTTAAAGAATATATGTAAGGGTTAGACTAAGTGTATCTAGGGAGCGACATACAGCAGTTAACTAGTCGTGTATAGGAAGAAAC
Source organism: Pelobates fuscus (assembly GCF_036172605.1). Classification (NCBI taxonomy): domain Eukaryota; kingdom Metazoa; phylum Chordata; class Amphibia; order Anura; family Pelobatidae; genus Pelobates; species Pelobates fuscus. The sequence goes on from NC_086320.1 coordinate 17,484,695, forward strand.
ACAGCAGGTGTTCAGTGCCACACCAGTGGGGTACAGCCTATTTCAACTCTGTGTAGAATTAAGAATTAAGACTGGGTAGTCAGCATTTAACATTGCTAGATTAGCTATGGATTACTGGAACATTGAGATCTGGTAAGCTGCCCGTCTAGCCATTAATTGCTTGTTTGCGTTTTGGGGAAGACATTAGAAAACATATATGTGGTTCTGGTCGAGGTTACGTGCTAAGGAAATAAACATTCTAGGAATACGTGGGTTAACCATGTCTGTGACACTGTTAGTATATATAGCAGGCCGAGCAGAGAGAAGAAAAATGCATAGATAAATGGCATAATGGGAAAACTTATAGATAGGTCATATAAAAGAGGGTCCGTTTTAATTAGGCTTGTAGTCGTGTGTCTGGAGTGTAAAAGGGCTAGGGAGTACACAGCTTGCCTGACTCCGTTATATGTTGCTTTCGTTAGCCCCGTCCTATGAGGTGTCTGAGGCAGAGGCTAGAGTCCAGCATCATACGCCCGTAGGGATTCCCCTTTCAGCCTATACCCGCCGGGTGTTCTGTTGTGTCCATCTTGGGGGTGCCCTGCCCGGGGGTGGCTTGCTCTTTTGGTGAGGCGCCGGTGATTGTGCTGTCGCGGTCAGGTGGTTGCCCCTTCGATGCTCTTGTTCCGTTTGGCCGTGGGTTATTCTTTTGCTTTAGCCATTCGGACTCCAAATCTGCTGCGGTGTGGTTTTTATTGCCGTCGGCTCTGCTAGTCCCATTGTGCCGGGTTGCGCTGTGCGGAACGGCTGTTGCTGGGGCCTCATGTCGATAGGTAGGTCGGGTACTCTTGCAAGTTCCCTGCTTGAGTTTGGGGTCGCGTGTTTTGTCCTGTCGGGAGGCTGTTTTGGAGTGACGTGGGGGATTCCACCGCAGGCCGCGGCGGGTCGCCGGGCGGATCCACGCCGCCACCGCTTTCGCTGCCCGTCTGAAGGGTAGCCTCCTTGCCTTAAGTTTCACCCACAGGTAGGAACAGAGTCTGTAAAAAAATTCTGTTATGTGCTGGGGCGGCTTGGGAGGCGAGTGCTTCTTCCTGCTCTGTACCAGCTCCGCCATCTTGGTTAGGCCCGACGCTCCTGGTTGGGCGCGGGTTCAGTCGCTTGGGTTTAGTGGGAAGCTGTAGCCGGTGCGCTGGTGCCGTGATGACCCTCAACGGCGGGGGGGGAGCAAGAGCCCCTTCTGCCTCTCCGTGCTCCAGCCGTATCTCCCCAGCCGCTCCCGCAAGCAGGCCCAAAAGAAGCGCTTTGACCGCCGGTCAGGTGAAGAGGTGCCGTGGGAAATGTCTCCCGGGAGAGTATAGTTACTCCAGCCGGGTAAGAGCTCGTTTTTTTAGGTGGAAAATTGTTATTTTCATCCTTTTGGTTTCCCTTGTCGGGAGCTCGATTCATGTGCGTCCTGTCTGCATGGCGGTCGGGCCCCGCCCCCCCATCCTATATTTATTTAATACATTATTACATCAATGGGTCATCTTTAGCCCGGAGTGCCTTCCAAAAATAAATCAGCACATGACTCCACCACGTGTGAGGAATCACTGGGTCAAGATATCAGTGCTGCTATAATGAAATAGAAGGTTTTACATATTTTCTTTTCAACTGAGAGCACTTGTCATGAAACCCCGCAGTGAGTCTCTCTAGTCGGCCTCTTTCCAGGAACATGAGTTCCCTTTAAAAGAAAAAAAAAACTCTTCAACTTCAAAAAGGATAACTAGCCAAGAACAAGGGGCCTGATAAAATATTAATCAACAAAACATCAACAGGTGTAATTGTGTGCACATAAAGGGTTAACCCTCTGGACATTGCAACATTTGAATTGGGCATTGGCACTTGAAAGGTTAGTCCATAAAAGTATCTAAAATATTAAGTCTGATGAATTAAGCCTACCGTGAACCTCAACGGATCAACACTATGTCGGAAGAGGGCATTTAATTTATTATAAATGAGTTGGCTGGACTGAATTCTATATTTGCTTTTCTGTGTATGATGCAATCCCCCACCTCATGGCCACTGTCCAGGAAATCTTGGTCAGTGTGGCAGACAGCAAATGCATCTTTCCCCGCAGGCCCTTCTGGCACAACCCAGTACACTTCGCAGAGCCTTACCAACTTGTTTAAAGTCTAGTTTAGAGTATACAATTGTGAGAACTATTTATCACTGCATACTGTGGCTGACTGATGTTTGTGAAATACCACTAGAAGAAGCACTGGATGCGGCCAAAAAGCCCTATGGTACCAGGATGCAGTGGTAGGTTCTTTAGGGCCCTTATGGCATGAAGAAAGGATAAATGCAGTAGCAGGTTCAAAGTAAGGTACCTGACACCCTGAAACCTGTTCTGGCAGTGTTCAAAAATGAATGTACGGTATGCAAACAATGAACATTTATTAAGACAGTTCCGAGCAACTTTCTATTCAGGTACCCTAACCCTTATGTTCAAACAGTAACATCTACACGTTCGAAACTCATTCGAAAGTGATTTACATTTTTCAGGACTCATAAAAGAATAGATTCATTGTTGAAAACATCTTCATTTGGAATTAAGTTGCAGCATGTGGTTTATAGTTTTACACATCAATGCCTTACAAAGTAACCACCGGGGAATCACTGACATCTGATTCGCCTTAATTATAGATGCTTTATTATATAAGAGTACAGAGAAGCCTTTATTTAGACAGGAACCTTCTGCATGGCTTTTGAAAGATTCCACAGTGTCAGTTTACTGAAGCACATCTTGTATGAGATATGCAGATTGGTCGAGCTATACTGCTAAAATATAGTGTATTCAGCAATCTTTACTAATTAGCGGAGTAAAATATTACACGATTTCTGAAGGTTTTCCAACATGGTTTGACATTCTGCTTTCAAAGTACCCCGGGGATTCACCAACACTTCCATGGATTTAAGATATTCTACAGTTTTCTTCTGCAAATTGTGTGCATTGTGTTGTTTGAAAAAAAGATCAATTCTAAACAATGACGGAAGCACATAAACAAGGGGGCTTTTTCTCCCACAGTGCCATATTCTCCCCAATCAATCTTGTATTCTGCATTTGTTTGGTACGTGCAACAATATCAAAATGACTTTTGTTTGTTAGAAGAAAAAAGTGAAATACATTTATTTATTCGAGTGGAAACTTTTCTTGTGATTTTTTTTGTTTATTGTATACACAATGCTTTTAGATGTTTGAGAATTGAATTGAAAAAAAATCATCGAACATTTTTGGGTATTTTCCTTTTTTACATGTTGCCCTGTCAGTATAATATGTTATCTTTAGATTAACCATATGCATGCAAATTTTCCCAGTCACACACACACAAAAGCCAGGAGACCACTAGAGAATGTTGTAGCATGATCTTGTTATCATGAGGCATTAATGAAAATGTATATTATTTGTTAGTAAAAAAATATAATCTGATGCCTGTTTCAAACCATTCATGAAAAGACGTATTGGATGTCCACTATGCACTGCTTATTCTCTGACTCATTGTAGGGCAAACAGTTACTTATTCAAAGTGACTCAAATCATATTTTCAGTTTTTTTATAGTTCTCCAAATGCTCTTGTCCTTCTCTGCCGTCCCAAATTGGCAATTTGACACTTTTTATCCCAGTAGCGTTTTAGACTGGATTCCTAGTTACTGTAGCATGATTTCACTCTTAGCATGCAGATACAGTTCCGTTACATTTGCAATTAATTATAGCCCAAGTTCTGCAGTCATTAAAGTGGAAAGACTAGATAGATTCATCCTTGTCTCTTGTGAGATCATGGCAAAATGCCCAGGATTTTTGCTGGCTCTGCCATTTAAACCTTACCCCAGTGTGACCTAAAGTTAAATTGGACTGAAATTACAACATTTTGGCTAGTTCGGTCAGTCATTGTCTTTGCTTTCGTTCCAGAGAGAAAACATGTAGGATTTGTAAGGTTAATAGGGTGAAGAAAAAAAATGAATAGCTAACATGAGTATAAAGTCTGGCGACCCTTGACGGTACCCTTTGGACGCAAATAAAAATTTCCAACGTAACAGACCCGTAGCATGTTGGCTCTTCATCTGTAACAGTCTAACTCGCTACTACGATTCCATTAGGAAATATGATGAGGATCTGCTATTAGCTAATCCCTATTAACTGACAGAACACCAACCTAATTTCTCTAGGGCTACAAACTTACGTCTTAAGAGGTTTAGCAAATTTCAATTTGCTGAACGGACAGAAATTAAAAAGGAAATAGCGAGGGAGGTCACTCTAGCATTTAACCTCAAAACATTTTTTTTTTTATTAGTTCCTTTAACCACGTTGATGATGTGTTGCTGGCTGTATGCTGCAGTGCTACAGGCTCCCATGCTGAGATAGGACAATGTGCTGAACGATCAGAAATAGTAATGAAAAAGATACACTTGTCATAGACGCACTCACTACACCCTAATGTAGAGCGTTCCAGTGTTCTAAGCATTAGACCTTTTTACACTGAACGGACATTGAAAACATACAGCTTGGAGACATCTGTAACGTTTACGTTTTAGGTTCACACAGGGAGCGCCTATTCCTCCTACGTTTAGCTATTACTTTGCTGAGAGGTGAATTAACCTTTTTCTTTTAGTTTGAAATTTTATATGCATTTGCTTGCTTTCAGAGGAAATCAAATGCATTTCAGACGATTGTCCTCACTGCAGAGCATCTTATTCCTATTTGAAGATCAACATGGCTGGTTCGATACATTTGAGTTTGTAATTTTATGGAAAAATATAAACTGCTCGTTCTGTATGCTTTTCTGACATTCTAAGCGTCCTATGTTCTTTCAGATTAAATTAACCATTAAATGTATATATGTATTTAAATATATGTGAATACTAGTGATTTAGCAACTGTACATTTAGTCACCCACTACCACTGGCTAGAAGCAGACTAACTGTGTAATTGCCTGGGTGCTTGGCTACCATGCAGTCGCTAATTACTTTTAAGAGATCCATTAAAGAAACTTAGAACCTGATGAGCAAGCTTCCTCTCCCCTCAAGGTGTAATGTTCATATTGGTGCGGAGACATTAAATATACACTGTAGGAACCATAACTACGATGTGCAGCAAAATAATCCCTACCGTACATTTATAACACCACTAAAATAATGCATCAAATTTGAATGGTCACATTAAATGAATGGATAGCATAGTTCCTGAAAGAAATAAATACCGTATATACTCGAGTATAAGCCGAGTTTTTCAGCCCATTTTTTGGGCTGAAAAACCCCAACTCGGCTTATACTCGAGTCAAGGTCTGTATTATGGCAATTTGCATTGCCATAATACAGACTGGGGGGAGAGGGGTGCTGGCAGAGCTGTAACTTACCTGTTCTGCAGCTCCTGTCAGCTCTCTCCTCCTCCGCGCCGTCCGTTCTGCTCTTCTGTCAGCTTACACTGGAAGTCTCGCGAGAGCCGCGGCTCTCGCGAGACTTACAGTGTAAGCTGACAGAAGAGCAGAACGGACGGCGCAGAGGAGGAGAGAGCTGACAGGAGCTGCAGAACAGGTAAGTACAGCTCTGCCAGCCCCCCTCTCCCCCCCACTGAACTGCCACTGGACCACCAGGGAAGGAGAGCCCCCCTCCCTGCCATATATCAAGCAGGGAGGGGGGACGAAAAAAAATAATATATAAATAAAAAAATAATAAAAAAATAATAATCATAATAAAAAATTAATAATAACAAAAAAAAAGGGGGGTATAAGGACCACTATGGGGGGGGGGTATAAGGACCACTATGGGGGGGGGGGTATAAGGACCACTATGGGAGGGAGGGGGTGGGTTAAGGACCACTATGGGAGGGAGGGGGGTATAAGGACCACTATGGGAGGGAGGGGGGTATAAGGACCACTATGGGAGGGAGGGGGGGGTATATGGACCACTATGGGAGGGATGGGGGGGGATAAGGAACACTATGGGAGGGAGAAGGGGGATAAGGACCACTATGAGAGGGAGGGGGTGGGATAAGGACCACTATGGGAGGGGAGGGGGAAGTAAGGACCACTAGGGGAGGGGAGGGTAAGGACCACTAGGGGAGGGGTGAGTCAGGACCACTGGGGGGGGGGGTGAAGGAACACGGGGGTGGGGAGGTAAGGACCACTAAGGGAGGAGGAGGGGAAGTCAGGACATATGGGGGGGGGAGGGGGCGGCAAATTTTTTTTTGCCTACGGCGGCAAATATCCTTGCACCGGCCCTGCACACACTGCATTCACACACTGCATTCATACACACACACACTGCATTCATGCACACACACACTGCATTCATGCACACACACGCTGCACTCATACACACACGCTGCACTCATACACACACGCTGCACTCATACACACACACATACGCACACACTGCATTCATTATACACACACTGTAAATAAATATTCAATTAATATATTTTTTTTAGGATCTAATTTTATTTAGAAATTTACCAGTAGCTGCTGCATTTCCCACCCTAGTCTTATACTCGAGTCAATAAGTTTTCCCAGTTTTTTGGGATAAAATTAGGGGCCTCGGCTTATATTCGGGTCGGCTTATACTCGAGTATATACGGTAAATAAATTGTTACTATCAATAGGTACCTGTATATGCAGAAATCTTGTATAATATTTGTTTATCTCTTCATAAAATTGCTTGATGGACAATCATTGTATCCAATGTTAGAAGACAACTGAAAAATCATCTCCGTTTTTTTTAGTGTAGGACACATTTTCCATGAACATAAATCCATCCCCAAAATACAAAGATACAATCGCTAAGTGTCCAGTTCTAAATCTTCCTACATATAAGGTTTTTCTAACATGGAACCATTGGTTAATGGAATGGACAGTGTTGTGGAGCGGGCATTCAGGGTACGAAGTTTTGTTTCTTTCCTGAGCTATTGGTATAATATGGTAAATGTAAAGAGAAAAATATGTAGGAGACCAGGCGCATTAGAACAAATTTGTTGTTTAGGACAGAGACCGCAGGAAAATAAAGGAGACATAAAGAATGGGTTAATGAGTTTGACTGTCCAGCACAATCACAGGTTAGACACACGGAAAGCTACTTATGAATGTCAAATAGCTGTAGTTTACAAAAAAAAACTGCTCAATGAGTACAGGCTTCATTCCTGATCAACATAAATTGACTTGGCAGCAACACAACAAAAGATGGAAAATGTACAGCCCTTTAAACCCAAATTGTAAATGCAAATCATTAGTATTGATAAATAATATATGAAAGCACAATAATGTATTATTAAATGGGATTGCCTTGTAATTGCCCACATCTCTAGAATAACACACATTTGGGATTTAACTAGAATAGTTCACGGTTTACAACAGGAGTGAATTGAAAAAGACTAGTTGAGGGCATTCCCTATGATTTTATTTTATGCTTTTAATTATCCTAATTGGTTAAATACGAGAAATAACAATTAGAAGTTCTTCTCACCTATGTGCGCAACAGTATCAGGCTTAACAAAACAATTACCCTACAGGACATTTAGATTGGGTTGATGTTGTACTTCCTGGGCTATCATCATTCTTCCAAAATCAAAACAAACCAAAGCAGAAAAAAAGGCAGAAAAAGCCGTTCCTCTCAATTTATATGTTCTATGACCGCAAAAAAAAATTATTATCTGAAGCTGACCTCTCCCACCAGCAGCTACCAACACAATGTAAAACCAAACCAAGAAAGGTGCGTTCAGAATAAATGTGGTAATACTTACCATAAAAATGTAATGTTCTCAGTACATTACAATATATTGCCAATACGAAAATAATTCAAAAATACACAAATTATAGCACAGATCAATAAACAAATGAAGATGCTGAAAAAAAAACAAAACAAAAAAAAAGTTCATATATATGAATAGAGTTCTGGACAGAAAAGAATTAGGTTTATTTATATGAAATTCTATCAAAAAATTGCAACATCTCCATTTGTTTATTGATCTGTACTATTGATTGGGTATTTGTTGTGTTTTATTTATATATTGGCAACATAAAGCAATGTGTGGAAAACATCAAACTTTATGGTAAGTATCACTGTCATTTTTCCGAGTGTGCCTCTGTTGGTTTGGTTTGCTTGGAAGACATTTGGCCATGGTCATCTGTTTACATACAGTTAAAAACAGCGGTGGATGTACCACTGGTCCAGCCGGTATGTGGCTGAATGTGGTGCGGCTGCATCTGGGCCCACACATTGTCACTGAGGGGAGCCCAATGGGTGGTTCATGCCACTCAATGGCAACATGTCTTCAGGGTCACACTGCTAAGGTACCGCAGCACACGACCGGGCTCCTTTAGTAATGGCAGCAAGTGACAGCTAATCACTTAATTCTAGATAAAATACTCCAAGCCGCAAAGACAGAGAAGAGGGAGTGCAGATTGGGAGAATTGGCCCCTAACTCCCAACAGCCTCAGCCAACAGAAGCCACCCCTGCACCCAACAGGTAGGAAACAGTAAGGTGATTTAAAAATGTGTACATTTTGACCTGCATGTGTGTCTCTTTGTGTGTCATTGTGTGTCTGTGTATCTGCATGTGTTTCAGTGTGCGTATCTCTATGTGTGTCAGTGTATCTATCTGTATGAGTGTCCTTGTTGGTATTTGTGTATCAGCATGTGCCAGTGTGTGCATCTGTGTATCTGCATGGGTTTCAGTGTATCTATATGTGTGTCAGTGTTTGTATTTGTATGAGAGGTATTGTGTGTGTCTGCATGTGTGTCATTGTGAGACTGTGTGTCTTTATATGTGTTATTGTGTGTCTCTAGAAAAACAATATAGAGCCAAAACACCAAAATAAATGTTGCAGAGATTAATTCCACCACTGTGAAACTGACAAATTGTGTGTCATTGTGTGTATTTGTATGTCTGTATTTGTATCATTGTTAGTCTCTGTCTGTGTATCTGCATGTATGTCTTTGTGTATGTGTACCTGTCTGTGTGTTTGTGTATCTGCATGTCTGTACCAGTGTATCTGTGTATCTGTATGTGTGTCAGTATTTGTATTGTTTGTGTGTGTCAGTGTGTGTATCTGTGCATCTGGAGGTGTGTCAGTATGTGTCTGTATCTGCATGTGTGTCTGTGTGTGTGTATATGTGTGTGTGTATGTGTAGTGTGTGTTTGTGTGTTGCACCAGGGTCCATTCTACTTTAGTTCCACCAATGGTTAAGAACTAACAATGTATACCAATCCCATTCTCCTATACCCCGAAAAAACCCATTACATACATATATAACCCAGCATACCCCTAAATATAATTACAGTATACCATCTAATCTTAAAAAATGAATCAAGAAAAACAAGGATTTACTAAGAGATAAAGGTATTGGTATGCCCGTGAGGAATCTGTCTATCTGCATTATCACTGTTTGGGTAAATGAACCAAAGACAAAATAGCACAGAGCCACTCGTGCTCAATGAGTTTTCATACTAACTTCAGCTATGCCATTTCTTAATGCACTCACTAGTTATTTTGCTTGGCACTCATTTTTACAAATATATATTGCTGACAGTTTTTGTGTACATATTTAATCTGCCCCCGGGTTCTTGTTTACACCATTCAGAACCCATCATAGCAGTTAAGGATGAAAATCTAACAAGAGAATAGGAGCTTACACTGTCCTCAGCTGGCATTGATGCATAGAAAAATAAAATCTTCTTTGTTTCTGTGCAATTCAGAAAAACACAAAACAAAAAAAAGGAAAAAAGAAAAATCTCAGAAACAATTTTTGTTTGAGCTTAGAAAAAAATAAACAAGTAACAGAGGTTCGCCTCTAACCCTTGCAGAAATAAAACAGAAGGACTTTCTGTGGCGATGACTTATCTTTGTTAGGCTGGCATATAACAAACAGCTAATAGAACGTTTGAGGAAACTTGCTGGGAAAAGACAATGCAGCCAACTCCAGTGGTTAATGCCAAACTGAGAGAAAGATGAGTTGTAAAACACAAGGGGGCTTTTATTTTTAATCCAACAGTGACTGGTATACTTAAAGGAGTTACTAACATAAAAGGGCAAGTCTGGGGTACCATTCATCAACGTCTTGTCCATTAGCTATCAAGCTTTCTCCATCTTGAAACGTCGTTTTCTCATTCTACGACTATTTAGGACTGTTAAGATGAAACTGTCAACTTTTATCAATCATCAAAAATACACAGGATAAATCTCAGTTTAGCACATTCAGCTTGAGATATAGCCTGCTGGCATTGCAATGTCAAACTAATGTTAATTGGGGTTGGAGGTACAGCTATTACATGTTCTGCCAGATAAAAACAATAATAAATAAAGATGATCAGATAAGGTACACATAAGGAAGTGATGTCAGTCTTGGCTTGTAGTCATATTTGTAGACCAACTTGGTGGGAATCAGATATTTTCTTCGATCATTTGGGTCATAGTGCATGGTTAAAAGTTTGATCATATCAGATAGAGCAGTGTTTCCCAACCCAGTCCTCAAGGCACATCTACCAGTCCAGGATTTAAGGATTACCCAGTTTTGTCTAAGGTGTTTTTAGAAAAAAAAGAAAAAACACCTTAGACAAAACTGGGTAATCCTTAAATCCTGGACTGGTAGATGTGCCTTGAGGACTGGGTTGGGAAACACTGAGATAGAGGACTGTCACCTCGATAGGGGTAAGATGTTATATGACGGCAGGAATGGAATTTTAGCAAATTCATACATGGCTAGCGTACTAAAAATCCTTGACTTATTACTGCTGGTTATTCTCTAATACCAATGCGAAACCAAAATCAGGCTGAGAATAAACTAAGTTAGCTAAACTCAAACTAACAGTAGGCTTAGACCACATTTTTCAGCATAGTTAATCTGTCGTGGTTTATCGGTCTCTCTCACTATGCACTCAGATGGGTAACAGCCTCTCTGACTGAATCACTACATACTGTGATGTAGGGACAGAACGGGGGAAGGTCTACGGGGAAAATTATAAAAACAAACACCTAAAGTAGAGAAATCAAATACTAACCCAGTGTAACAAAAATCTATGTAATTTAACATGATAAGATACCTCAAAAGTTCAACCCACTGATAAGACCCCAAGGTTGTTTGCAGCAAAGCGTTCCTTCATTCTGGGCTAAAAAATAAAACAATGCAAACATGTCTACTTGCCCTGTCAGATAATCCATTTAAAAAGAAGTCAAGTATTTTCTCTCCAGTGTAATGGCATCGTTTACCTTTGGTAAACCAGCTGCAAATCTGGAGTTCCGGATAGTTTTTTAGGAGCCAAATTTGAAAACTACAATATACAAATCATAATTAAAAATAAATAAATAAATATTGGCTTTGTTTTGTTTTATCAAAGTTTGAAAGAGTTAATAATTGGAGATCATCAAGAGAATAAACTATTACATTATTGCGGTAATCCCATAAGAGCCATTGTGATTGATTAAACGCTATACTAATTTATGAAACATAAAACTGATAATAAGGTGTCTGGTAGAATTGGTTTTAGATGACTAAAATGAAAAGGATGATCAGACAAACTTTAATTATGATGTGCGCCATTAATAACCTCTTTCATCCAACCCTCGTGTAAGACAAGGTAGAATTAATTTTAGCATATTGAACCCCTCTTACATATTCCTTTGCTCCAATGACAATCTTCACCAGTAGAACAATAAACCCTCTACACGATCTCTGGTCAAAGCAAAGAGTAACTTTAAAAAACACCCTCTTCTTTTACAGTACAGAACCCCCTAGGGATGAAAGCACAGTGAATGAAGTGTAGCATTCAGACAAGTGTGAGGAAGAATGAAGGGTTTGGGGCATTCTGTGAGGTTTACGCTTTAACTGATGTATTCAATAAAGAGTTAATATTGCATTCATAGAATACATTTCACCAGTTTAACTTTCTGAGAATGTTTTTTTTTTTTTCCATTTACGTTGGGATCCTTAGACAAGTAGATATCTCCATCTTAACTTAATAATAGCTCTAAGCCGAGTTTTGTACCAGATCAAAGCACGGAACATAACCGTCTGAATGCAAAATGAAGCAGGAGTGGGTCATTGGATTACAATATAATGAGAGTATGAAACAGCCTTGTGAATATTTAATTACTTCATTAATTGCCTTTTCTCTAATCCCATGCAAGACTGTCAATATTTTCATATACGTTTTCAAAGGTAACGGCAAATTGGAACAACAGAAAATCGGCATTGTATTAGCAGGAACAATTATAAATATAGCTTGTCCATGGCTCGCTTGCCAGAGCATTGCTGTATTAGATTTTTATGAGTTAGGAAGTAGAGTAGCTGTCTTAAATAATAAATTACATGAAGCCATTATAAGGTCGGATGTGAAGTTTAAATGAGAACAAGTCCGTCCTCTTCTAAGTTCATCCATCAATTTAAGAAATCATGAAAGGTTTTGAATACCTTTTTAGCAAATGAGTTTCACTGCGTTTCAGTAGAAAGTGTCCAGGGGGGGATTTGATTGCTATATTTTAGATAAAAAGGGCGCTTTTAACCCTGTGCAAAATTGGGAAGTAATTCAATTTTTTTCTTATTTTAGTGAATTGGTAGCCTTTCTAGAGCCCCACAGAGACCACATGTGATGATACACAATTGAGACACCTGCATGGTATTTAGATATGTGCTTCCATTTGCCCTATGTTGCCAGATCGCTACGTATTTTGGGGATCTCTATGCATTTTGCTTTGGAGCTCTACATAAAATAAATTTCTAAAGAATATACCGAATACAACATGAGCAGAAGAAATTAATTTATGTATTTCTGCAGACTTGCAAATGTTGGAAAACTTTGGTTCAGCTGACATTTTTTTCTGAAAATAAAACTTAGTTTGGAACGTCCGACGTGTTCGTTCAACGGTTTTGCTCATCCGACCATTATTAATGAAAAATATTCATGAAAATGACTTGAAAGAACAAACAATCGTGTTAAAATGGGCTAATTAGTGCACTACAAAATATAATCATAATATAAATACAATACATAAATATTAAGTATATATTTATCAGTACACCGATAGGCGCATTTACCACCATTTAGTTCACAGAACAAATGAGGGACTGAAAAAAAGAGATGATTGATGAGTAAAAAGATGATTGGTGGTTAGGGGACAGCTGATACTGGTTGATTTTATTCACAGATTAAGTGAGAAGTGACCAGTAGAAGAAAGAAAGGAGTAGTAAATCCATCTCTTTATTAAATAAATAAATACATATTTATTGATTTATTTTTTTTCCTACTCCTGTTTTCCCCCTATTGGTCAATTCTTACTTGATCTTTGAATAAAAGCAATATTTAGTGACCGTCGCTTAGCCATCAATCATATTTTTTTCCCAAAAATGATCTCACAGCACACTAGCTGTTCTAAGAATTATTTCCTCATGGGTTCTCCGGGCTGCAATGATGCATTGTAATCTTTCTAAATCCACGCAAGACGTACACATGTAAACAAACAAAGATCAAAGAGAACGAGAATCTTCATTAAATGTCTTCTTTTGACAATGTGTGTCCAGATGCCCAGAAAAACCTTATTGATTTCAATGACCATGGGATCTGAATCCAAGGAAAATGCATTATATTTCCTACAAACGGGATTCTGAGCTTGTAAGATTAGGACCTGCAAGCACAAGCCCTTGAAATAGTTATTATTTTTTTGAAATCTGGGATTGTGTGACGAATCGAATCTCAATAGTGAATTCCCAAGTTCGATGATGATACTGATGACGATTAGTGATAGACTCTTCAACCATTTCAGCCTGATGCTTGTACAGATCTGGTTTTAGGTGCTAATTTACAGTATTTGGGAACATTTGGTAAAGCACTCTACATAATGTGCAAAAAAACTAAAACCACTTTTTTACCCCTTCGGTTCTCTATAGAAGTGGGAGAGTGGATTAATAAGGCAATATGACATATTTTTATGAAGAAATAGTTAATATAGTAACACAGTTCAAATAGTTACTTTTAGGTAATTACTCACATTACAACAAAAAATAACTTTTTTTTAGTAGAAAGTTGATCTCTACGTTTACATAGTTTACATACAAACATAGGAATCAATAGGCATCGAAGCTCGTATTATTTTATAGATTTCACATTATCCTTCCTGATATTTATTAGAAAATAAATGTTTGTCCTTCTGTAAAAAATAAATAAATTAAAGTATGTACTTCATTAAAGGTCTGACAGTCAAGCGATGATCACTAATCAATGTTTAAACCAGGTATTGCAGTAACCCAGCAAAATGCATATTATCTGACAATGGAGACCACTCAATGGACTTGCGAAATACGTTTATTTTGTTGCTTAAAAAAAGTACATTAACATTTCAGTCCAATCCCTTGACTTTCATCCTTAAACCCAATGTATATATTGGGTTTTAAATTTATTTTGTTCCTGAACACCAATCCAAACCATAAATTGCTGCGATATCAAATATTTACAAGGTAGCTATTCAATATACTAAAAATATAAAACAAGTTACTAATGTCATTACAAAGAACAATAAATGAATACATGCAGTTTATGCATTTACTGTAACAAACATGTGAATCTTGTTAATTATTTTTCAAAGAAATTGGTCTAGGTAATAATCTTCGGTCTTTGGTCATATAGCTGTCCCCACTTTAGACTTCCCAGAATCCTCTACTACAGGAGTAGACAACCTTGTTCACTCTAGATGTTGTGACTGCATTTCTCCTGATGTTTTGCCTTTATATCAGCTACAAAAGTATTATGGGGATGAAGTCCACAACAGCTAGAGTGTTAACGGTTGCCTACCCCTGGCCTACTAGCTGGGGGAGCAGCTGGCTTGGAGAGAATTTTGGTAAATGCTATTCAACAGTATTTGAACAGACAATGTTGAATATTCCTGCTAACATTAAAATTCCCCATCCCTATCACATTCCCAAGAAATGTACAATCTGAGCTTGCAAAAACATATATTATCCATTCTTTTCAAGTTAAAGAAATTCATCATGGGAATTTTAGATCTCCCTAAGACCAACATAGCCTTCTTTAAACTCAAGCCTTTGTGAACCATGTTTATATTACTAATTATTATTGATTTATGTATTTATTATTTTTTTATAAAATATTTTACCAGGAAGGATATATTGAGATTTCTCTCATTTTCAAGTAAGTCCTGGGATTGAAGGATATCATGAAATCTCTTGCTATCTACCGGTGCAGCTCAAGCCAACACAAAACAAGCCTAAATTGTAGAAAGAATAGAATATAATCGCATTGCTCACATTTCAATCGGTTTAGTATGTGGGCAGAACAGGGCAGAGTAAGTGGTAGTTCTATTACAAGCTATAAATTCATTAGAGAATTCCAGTCACTCACCTGCTGTGAACAAATTTGAAAACTAATATGTTTCTTTTTTTTAATCATTTTCTGTTTTTCATTGTCTAGTTGTCACTAATCAGAGGATATCAACAATATAACCGACGCTCTAGTTTACTAATGAGACAGTAATTATGGCAAAACATTTTTTTTTAAATAGCTAAGAAGCCGAGTGAAAGAGAGAGAATGTTTGGAATTTGATACACAAGAAAAAAAAAACAAAATGGAAGAAAATTGGTACTTTCAAAATTCACAGTAAGCTCCGAAGGAACTTTCATCAAAGATGCCTAAAATCTGCCAAAATTACATTTTAAAATGTAGGGTTTTGTTTTACTACTTTTCCCATTGCAGTAAAATGTGATTAGATTTAACTGATTCACGAGAACTGACAAGGACTGATCTTTTCTAATCCTGATCCTGAAGAAGTTAAAAACACTCTAACAAGTACTGTCACATTGGTCAACCTAGCACAACAAATCCGAAATGTATACCTACTAAATATTCTTATACAAACATTGATGTTCCTCTTGCTGTTATTGAATTGGCGTGTTGGGTGCACTCCACACATTGTAAGACTATGAGATTAGAATGTGTGACCAAGTAAAGAAACAGACTATAAGCGATGCTGAGACTTTATGGAGATAACACAAGCTTACGTCGTGTATGCATGAATTGGCTTCAGCATATCAGCTGCAGATGCACTCACATACATGGGGCTTCATCCATCCAGCTCTCTTTGGTCAGGATTTCTCTGCTGAGTGAAGATGTCTATAGATAGTCCTAGAGTAAGCCAAGGAATACGACATTAATGTCTAAAGGTCTATGGTCTTTCTTGACTAAACAGAGTTTGAAGCTGGCCCGTTTGATGCGGCACGATATTTAATTTTGTAATAGAACAAAGACTCACAATGTTCCAGTTTCTCATAATAAGTGATTATTTCAGCCAAAACATACTCCAAATAAATTGAACAGGACTGAAATCTCCCGTTAGTTTAGCTCTCCACATTTTTAGTAGTGCGTTGGGAGATATGAGTGAGTGTCTGGATTTTTTCCCTTTACACATACAGGACACAGTTTTATCTATTATTCACCCCATCCCTTTCATTCAATGAGCGGAGTGTGTGAGAAAATAGGCGGTGCAGCAGAGATCAAAAACCTTTACAATCACCAGGGTAATACATTGTATTAGCAGGTACATTCTTCTGGTTTCCATGGTGG
This sequence comes from Pelobates fuscus, assembly GCF_036172605.1. NCBI lineage: Eukaryota > Metazoa > Chordata > Amphibia > Anura > Pelobatidae > Pelobates > Pelobates fuscus. Next base: position 17,501,265 of record NC_086320.1, read on the forward strand.
TTGCTCCTCTTCTAGAACATTAGACTGCCTCTCTGTCGGAAATACCTTGATAACGCCCCCCATATAACTTTATATCTCCTCCATCTCCTCCCTCTCTGCTGGAAATACCTTTATAACTCCCTCCATCTCTCTCCTCTCTGGCGGAAATACCTTTATAACTTCCCCAATCTCTCCCCTCTCTGATGGAAATCCTTTAAAACTTCCCACCATCTCCCCCCTCTCTGCCAGAAATACCTTTATAACTCCCCCCATAACCCCCCTCTCTGCTTAATTTTTTTTTCTAACTCCCCGATCTCCCCTCTCTCTGCTGGAAATACCTTTATAACTCCCCCATCTCCTCCCTGCCTGCTGGAAATACCTTTATAACTCCCCCATCTCCTCCCTCTCTGCCGGAAATACCTTTATAACTCCCCCATCTCCTCCCTCTCTGCTGGAAATACCTTTATAACTCCCCCATCTCCCCCTTTCTGCTGGAAATACCGTTATAACTCCCCCCATCTCCCCCTCTCTGCCGGAAATACCTTTATAACTCCCCCATCTCCTCCCTGTCTGCTGGAAATACCATTTATAACTCCCCCATATCCTCCCGCTGTGCTGGAAATACCTTTATAACTCCCCCATCTCCTCCCTGTCTGCTGGAAATACCATTTATAACTCCCCCATATCCTCCCGCTGTGCTGGAAATACCTTTATAACTCCCCCATCTCCTCCCTCTCTGCTGGAAATACCTTTATAACTCCCCCATCTCCCCCTTTCTGCTGGAAATACCGTTATAACTCCCCCCATCTCCCCCTCTCTGCCGGAAATACCTTTATAACTCCCCCATCTCCTCCCTGTCTGCTGGAAATACCATTTATAACTCCCCCATATCCTCCCGCTGTGCTGGAAATACCTTTATAACTCCCCCCATCTCCCCTCTCTCTGAAGGAAATACCTTTATAACTCCCCCCATCTCCCCTCT